>NW_026989900.1:600000-1200000 GCF_036417665.1 Passer domesticus | reverse complement strand
GTCTCTCAAAGGGCACAAACCTGATCAGTTATGGTTCCCACTCCAGTGGCTGCACTTGGACCTCCCTCCATAGCCAGAGCAGAGCTCCCTTGTCCCAGAAAGTCCCTGGAAATGCAGGGATGAAGGAAACAGGACAGGCTGTGGGGATCAGGGCCAGGGCAGAGCCAGGGAGAAGAATGACTTTTGCATTTGATGGAGCTGTGCCTTCCCTTGGCTTTGTTGGCTGACAAGAAATGAACATCCCTCTATGTCTCAGGCAGCTCCTTCTCCAAGGAAAGCAGGTGGGAGTTGGAGCCAAGGAGCTGAAATCTGCAGGTGCAACCTGGGCTGGAGGGAGCTGAGATTTGCACAAGGCTACTCTGAGTGCCAGGGCTTGGATGGGGAAATGGTGGGGTGGGGGTAGGGACAGAGTCTGATTGATTGTCAGCCATGAAGGGTCTTGATTTTCATATCTATTCAAACTGCATGAGGAGGTGCTTGGATTCAATGCCAATTGGAGGTTGCACAAATCAATGTATTAACAGGAAAAAAAAAACCTAAACAGGACCTAAAAATTGCTTTCTGACTATCTTTTAAAATAGAATATATTCAATTTGAATACACTCCTCAAATCCATCTAACTAACCACGAATATTTGAACACTTAAATAAATGATCCTCAGAGGATTAGCTTGTTAGGGTGCTCTGAATGTTAATGAGCCCTGGGACACTGAATTCCTGCACTGAAGAGCTGCAGGCTGAACAAGCCTCTGCAGCAGTGAAATCCAGCAGCAGCCTCCAAGTTGCTGAGGATGTCAGCAGCCCCCACTGAGGCCATCCCTGCCCAGAGACCGTGGGGGAATGGGCAGACAAGGAGAGCATCCCTGGGGCTGGGCCAGCAGAACTCAGAGGCAGCAGTGGCTCCAGCTGGGCAATGGAGTGTGGAATGTGGCTGGGAAAGCCCTGCCTGGGCTGTGCCAAGCAGGACAGACAAGGCCTTGACTCCCATCCCCCAAACAACTCTCTCAATGAGATATTTAAAAGTAATTACAATTGTTTGTGTCCTCTGAGTTGGATGTACTGGAGAAATACCAACAAGAGATTCTCAGGAGCTCAAAACATCAAAACAGCCTTTACTGGGAACTTTAGAAAAATCAGAGAAATTTTGGTGAAAGGTCTTTTGTGACATTGTAGTGATTTTTGTTTTTTTAATTTAAGATTTTTCTAATTTTTAGATTTCTTATTTAATGTATTGATGAGTGTGGTGGGTTTAATGTTTGTTAATTATTTATGTATTTATTTTCTTGTGAGATAGGATTAGAAGAAAGGTAAAGTAGGCTTAAAATTTTAAAAGGATGTAAAGAAAATGTTATTAAAAGTAACTAAAAGAAAAAATGTAGTAAGTATTAAAATAAACATTAGAACACTTTTTATCTTAACACCTGTTTTTTCTGACAATGTAAAGAAACTAAACTTAAAATTTCTAGTTGGTTTACTTTTTCTAGAATAGTCTTTTTTTAGTTTACTTAGAAAGAGTAGTTTTTCTGGTTAAGGTTGTGGAGATTGTTTTACAAGGGGAAAAAATAGGTTTTTTGTGGTTCTTAATTTTATCATGGGTAACAGTTGTCTGGGGAACATTGTTATTGTGAAATTGTTTTTATTGCTACATGCTTTTTTACAGTTTGTTGATGGGCCATATCAGCTTATGGGGTATTGTTTTAAATATGAGTTCTTTAAAAGTAAATGTTTTAATTATTTACTTTTAAAATTATTTTTATCTCTGGGAACAGACATCTTCTCTTGGGGATACTGGATTACTTTTTTTTGTTTAAACTTTTTATGAAATTACAGTTATTTTAACATTTGTTTATTTCAGTATGGAGGGTTTTTTTTCATCAATTTGAATATTTTCTTCTTTTTTTTTAGTTTTATGTGCTATTAAAAAAATTCTTTAGAGTTTATAAGGGGATTTCAGTTTTAAGATTGAGGTATTTTTTCTGCTGTTTTATTTGGGATTTAATTTCTTCTTTACTGACTTTTAGGGGTTTATATTTGTTTTATATACTTGTATTTTGTTTTTTTCTTTTACTCAAGGGAGGATATAAGTACTGACAGGGTTAACACCAGACCCGCCAGTAACTTGTGGTGGAAGGTGTGGTTGGGATGTGTTAGGTTTGGTTTTATCGTTGGTTTTTGGGGGGTTTTTGTGTTCAGTTTTAGTCGTTGAGTTATTTTGTATGGGGTACGGGTTGAAGGGGTTTTTGGTTTTAGTTGTGTTGGGGTAGGGAACTTGATGGTAATATTTTCACAGGTGTGGCTGGCTTTGTTCTGGTTAGGGTGTTGTAGCCTCTTTTGTTTTCCTGTGTGGTTATTGTTGGGGTTTGATTTGGTCAGAATGGGGCCCATGGGGGGGGCAGCCTGGAGAGGGGGGAAGGGGCTCGGCCCAGGGCAGGGCTGCTTGGTTTGGTTTGGTTCAGATGGGGCCAGGGCTGGGCCTGATGCTTCTTTGTTGACTGGAAAAGAAAGAGGAGGTTGCTGAGTTTTTTCATCTTTAACATCTGTGTTTCACAGAGGCGTGTTCAGTATCTTAGTGGTTTAACAGATTGACAGTTACACAAAAAGTTGTGTATTGCTTTTTAAGATTCTTCTCATGTCAAACTCTGACAGACATTCAATCAACAAAAAACACTTCTCAAAGCATTGACTTGGCCCATTCAACTTCACAAACTCTAAGCCTGTTCAATTTAATGTTAATCAAAATTTGCAAGAGCTCAGAAACAGAAGACTCAGAAAGAGAGAAAGACAAAAAAAGATACAGAGAAGCACACACTCACATCTACCAACTCCTGGATTCCAGCAGTGTTCAGACAGAAATTCCAAGAGGAGGTAGGGTCAAGATGTGACCTTGCCTCATGGTCAGCCTTCAATACCCCTTGGTCTTCCTGGGCCCTTCCCCCAGGTGGGACTTGGGGTCATTTGGTCACTCAGGAGCTGGGTGGGGGCTCCAGAGGTGGCTGTGGAGCATTGCCTGTGCTGTGCCAGGGACTGGCAGCCACTGCTGGGCTGGGATAGAGGCTCTGGGAGGATTGGGGTTGCAGAGCAGGGCAGTGCTGGGCTTCCAGGGCAGGGCAAGGTTGGACCTGCCTCTTCCTCTCTCACACATGAAATGTTTCCAGCCAACAACCTCCTCCAGTCAGTCATACTAAGGCAATGTTGGAGGTGAAATCCCAATTCTGGCTGTGGGCACCTGGATGTCAAGGACAGTTCTTTTCCATAGGAAGGAAAGCACAGAGCTCCAGTGTTTGGAAGGCAGGTGAGAGCCTCACTAGGCCAAGGCCAGCCAGACTTGTCAGGAATGGCAGATTTTGTCTGGGAGCTATCTTTGCATGTATGGAATTTTGGAGTTGGAAAACCAGTCTTGGCCATGGGTGCCTGGAGAAGCAGGACATTTTGTTCCAACAGGAAGGAAAGCATGGAGCCTTCCCCAGGCTTTTTGGGATCAAATGAGAGCTGACCCTTGTGAAACCACTGCCAGCCAGAGTTGTCCTGGCAATATTCCTGTAGGAACAATCCCTGGATATATGGAAATTTGGAGGTGAAATCCCAATTCTGCCCATGGGTGCCTGGAGAAGAAGGACAGATCTTTTTCCACTGGGAAGGAAAGCACAGAGCACCAGTGTTTCAGCAGCAGATGAGAAGAGATCCTCAACATGCCAAGGTCAGCTGGAGCAGTGAGGCAGCCCATAAGAGGCCAAACCAGCCAGACATGTTCTGTGTTCCCTTAGTTTTATGGTGCCTCATAGTGTCACAACGATGCCTGGGTTCCATGAAGCCTTTAATTTCCCCAATGTTCTCTGTGGTTCCACAGGCCCCACAATGACACGTGACTCCTCTGTTCCATGAGCACTGAAATGTCACAATGGACCTTTGGACCCTGGGGGTTTGCAGTGTCACAATGGTCTCCTTAGGCTCCATGGTGTCACAATGGACCATTGATGACAGGAGGCCCCTCTGTGTCGCCCTGGAGCTTTGGTTCCATGCAGCCCTGCAGTGTCACAAAGGCCTCTTGGTTTCACGAGGCCCAACAGTATCACAATGTTCCTCTTGGTTCTGTGGAGACCCCCAGGGTCACAATGGTCTCACTGGTTCCATGAGGCCTCAGAGTGTCACAATGCTTTGCTTATTCCATGGGACCTCACAGTGTCTCAATGGTCTCCATAATCCCATGAGTCCCCTCAATGTCACAATAGCCCCTTGGTTCCATGAGGCTGTGAAGTCTCTTAATGGTCTCTCCATTGTTCCATGAGGCCTTGCAATGTCACAATGGACCTTTGGCTATACAGGGTCTCACAGTGTCACAATGGTCCCTTGGTCTCACAGGGTCTCACAGTGTCACAATGGTCCCTTGGTCTCACAGGGCCCCACAGTGTCACCATGGTCCCTTGGCTCCATGGGCCCTGTGCTGCTGCATTCCCCCCTCCCCTTCTCAGGCCATTCTGCCAGCTCAGAAATGCTCCTTGGGCCTCGGCCTTGGCCAACAGCCCCTGGGCTCAGCTCCTCTGCAGCTCAGCACAAACACTGTCTGCTCCAGGCTCTGCTGTGCCCAACCAGCTCCTGGTTGCTGTAGGAGCAGCCCTGGGAACTGGTTTTGTTCCCTCAGTGGCACAACATCCCTGTTCTCACAGTGCCAAAGAAAGCTGTTGATGCCAAGTGCGGCCAGGATGAACCATTGCTGTGACTGAAGCCCCTCTCTTGGGGCCCTACAAACAGCGCTGCAAAAGGAGCCCCTTGGAGCTCTCCTGGGCCAGCGACTCCCTCTGAGTGGGGCCTCTCCCAGCTGGGAACTCTCCCGTTTGCTGCACTCGGGGATCCTGAACAACGAGGGAGCCTGGGCCGATCCCCCCACTCCTCCAGGCTCAACCCTTCACCAGCTGGGGAGATGCCAAAGGATCCACAGGGAGCATTTCCTGGCCTCAGGGGAATTTCTCACAGGTGCCTTGCACTGACTCTTTGTGTCTGCGTGCCCACAGGAGTGCCTGTGCTGGGGAAATGTGGCAGAAATGCTGCTGTCGGAGGGGTTGGAGTGCCTTGGATAGCTGAGTCAGTCAGGCCTGTAAGTGAGGTCAAGTCACAAGGTCTAAGCTAAATTAATTGCTTCTAAGAGTTGCTCTTTTGCTAATTTGTTAGGTTTAATTTAAGTTATTAGCTGAGTATTGTTAAGTGTTACTCCGCTATTAAATTATTTATTCATAGGCTATAAATGAGGTTAAATAGTGTTAAGTGCTGTTCTTTTGCTAAATTCTGAAGTTTACGGTAGAAGTTAAGGTTAAGGTATAAGTGAAGTCCTTAAGTTTGAGCTCTGTTCAGCTTTTAGATCATATTCCTTTTATCCTTGTCCTCACTGTCCTTGTGTCTCACACACACATAGACAGGGACAGTTCTTGGTTCATTTCTGCTTTATTTGCCTGGATTTGGTTTGGTTTTGTTGTTGCTTTGTTCCCCCGGTGTGCCTGAAGTGTCCAGTCAGGAGCAGAGTGACTCTTGCCAAGGAATTTTGTGGTGCTGTCCCTTAATATTAAATCTGGTTTTTGCTGATCCCTTGCCGGGGATTTTTTCAACACTCTCAAGCCCTCATTCGTAGCAGGGTGAAGGAATCCTGGCCCAGGCTCTGGCATTCGGGGACATAGGTACACTGTCAGGGGGTCTCTGTCCCCCTGTCCCACCCCCCAGGGCCCTGGCACCCCGTCCCCGTGTCAGGCTCTGGGGTCAATCTTGTGGAACATCCTCTGGGGGAGGCTGCAGCGCTGGGGGCAGGGGGACCCGGGGGGACAGGGGACCCCGCTGTGCACGAGCAGGGTTGGACTACTCTGGGGGAACTGTGAGGGGGGCTGGGGCAGAGTGACCTCCCCAGTGACCTCACAGTGCCTCCTGTGATGTCACACAGCCCTCTGTGATGTCACACAGCACCTTTGTGATGCCACAGCCCTCATTATGATGTCACAGTTAATCTTGTGATATTACACATCCTACCCTGGGATGTCACACAGCCATTCTATGATGTCACAACCCCTCTGTGATGTCACACAGATACCCTGTGATGGCAGAATCCATTCTATGATGTCCAGACTATGACGTCACAGAGCCTACTTTATGATGTCACAGGCAACTCAGTGATGACACACACAACTGCTCTGTGATATCACAGCCTGCTCTGGGATGTCACAAAGCCCCTTCATGATATCACAGGGCCAGTGCTGGAATATCAGTCTGTGATATCATAAAGCTGCACCGTGATGTCACAGAAGATTCGGTGATGTCACAATGTCACCATGTGATGTCACAGTCTGTTCTATGACATCACAGCTGGCTCTATGATGTTACTCAGCCACCCAGGGATGTCACAACCCACTCTCTGATGTCACAGAGCCACCTTCCATGATGGCAGAGGCTACTCCATGGCCTCACAGCCTACTCTATGACATTACAGACAGCTCTGTGATGTCACAACCCCCTCAGTGATGTCACAAAACACACTCTGTGATACCATACTGCCACTCTGGAGTGTCACAGCACATACTTTGACCTCACAGCCTGCTCTATGATGTCATACAGCCATACCATGAAGTCACAGCCTGCTCTGTGATGTCACAGAATCCCCTCTATGATGCTGTAGCTGCCCAATGACCTCACACAACAAACTCTGTGATGTCATAGCCACAACAAACTCTGTGATGTCAAGCAATTTTGAAGTCAACAGGGCCTTGCAGGAGTTGTTGGAGCCCATTGCAGGCAGAGCCTCCTGCTCCAGCAGGAACTGCCTTTCCTGTGCCAGGAGCAGGGCAGGTCCCGCTGCAGGAAAAGCCCCAGGCCAGCCCCAGCACAGGGAAGGGCTCGGGCACAAGGGCAGAGTGCCGTGCTGGGTGCTGTGCCAGGCAGAGCCTGAGGCACCAAAGGCACCTTGGCAGCAGCAGCTGCTTGCAGGCCATGGCCAGAAGCCTCCCTTGGCAGCCCGGCCTGGTGGCCAGCACTGCAGAGCTGCTGCCTCAGGGCTCATTTCTGCCTGGGCTCTGAAAAGCCACTTCTGCTCCAGGAGCCTGCCTGGGAAGCCATTGGCCCCTGCACCTTGGGGACAAGATATTGATGACAAAACTCTTCATGCCAGCAGAGACAAGGCAGGGGCAGAGGAAAGGGGAGAGCCAGGCCCAGGGCACAGGGCTGCCATGGTGATGGCTGTGAGGTCACTGCCCCTGCAGCAGCCTGGCTGCCCTCAGCAGACATTCTGGCCAGAAGCGTTGTGAGGGCACCCAGCACATCAGAGAACCCACACAACAGGAATTCTGTCCTTGGGGATAAGAGGGTTTCACTGGGTCGGGTTGCACAAAGCTCCTGCTCATGGGCAATTCCTGGGATGGGGCATTCACTTATCTGGAAAAGCAGTTGCAGTTTCCTGCCTCTCTCATAACTGTAAAATATTTCCTCTTTCTAACAAATGTAAATCCACTCTCATTCCGTTTAGAGATATTGAGCCTTGTTCTGTCACTGCAAGATTTGGGAGAACGTAACTTTGACCACTATTTTTCCATTTTCACACATCTTGGAGAGGACCCAAACATCTCCCAAGATGGGGTTTGGAGGCCTCATCACAAAACCAGCAGGGAGGGGCTTAGGGCTCTGGGCTTAGTGGTGTGGAGACTGAGGACAGAACAGGAATAGCCTGTGAGGGATTGAAGGGTGGTTTCAGAGAGGCTGGAGCTTCATATTTAAATGATCCTGAGAAAGATAATGGCACCAAGGGCAGCTGGGGAGGCCCAGACTGGACACCAGGAGAAAGGAATTTCCCTGCCAGGGCAGGGCTGTGGTGCAACACATCCCCCACAAGGAGCCTGGAGCAGCCCAAGGCTTTGTGTGGGCAGGCAGAGGCAGGCAGGAGGCAGAGCTGTCAGCAAAGGAAGAGGCCAGCCAGGTGGGGCAGCCGGGGGATGACGACAGCCTGCAGGGACAGAGGCGCAGGGCAGGGACACCGTAGGACAGCCTGGGCTGCACAGGGCACAGGGATGGGCAGCAGCTGCAAGGCCCTGACAGAGCCAACTTGGGCAGCACTTGGGCCATGACTGCTGGCCCTGGGCCTGAGCCAGGAGCAGGAGACAAGTGACCCTTGCAGGCCTGGGGCCTCATTGCCTCCTTGTCCCTGCTCAGCAGCCTGGCAGGGGCCGCCCCATGGTGCTGCCCTTGGCATTGCACATCCCCACATGCCAGTGCCCATCCCGGGAAGAGCCCTGAGCAATGAGGGAGGGACAGGATCTGCCTGGCCAGAGGCTGGGGCTCAGGCCTTGGCGCTTTGCATTCCTGAAACACATCCAGGTTTACTCAGCACCAGAGGCACCTTTCCCTTGCTTGTCCCCAGCTGTCATCACTGCCTGCAGTGTTCTGCTCTAACTGGAACCTGGGGACACTTTCACATGAGTTATGTCCCTCAGTGGACCCCATTTAAACTACAAGAAATCTCTATGTTTCAGCTTAACTTGGAGTTCTTGAGAAGCTTTTTGAGCACACTCCAAGGGACTGAGTCTGATGCAAAGAGCACCAAAGCCCCAGAGGGTGATTAAAGTCCTGCTGCTGTGTCTGTGCTGCTGAGCTGGGCCGGGCTCCTGGCCCAGAGGCAGCTCCTGGCAAGGGCAGCGCTGCAGAGAGACAGCTCTGGCCAGGAGCAGCTCCTGTGCACAGCCCAGCAGGGCTGGGGCACTGCCAGGGCAGCTCAGGAACACCAGCAGGGCACAGCCAGAGCTGACAGGGGCTCAGCACTGGCAGGGGCTGGGGGATGTCCCAGAGGGGGCTGTGTCACAGCGGCACCTCTGTGGCTGTGTCCTAGAGGCACAGAGCAGCTGTGATGTCAGCAAGGGGCTGTGTGACAGCACAGAGTGGGCTGTGTGAGGTCACAGGTTGGGCTGTGACATCACAGAGTTTGTTGTGTGAGGTCACTGAGCAGCAACAGCATCATAGAGCGGACTGTGTGACATCACAGAGCAGGCTGTGACATCATGACATGGCTGTGTGACATCATAGAGCAGGCTGGAGGTCAAAGTGTGTGCTGTGGCATTACAGAGTGGCAGCATGACATAACAGAGTGTGTTTTGTGACATCACTGAGGGGGTTGTGACATCACAGAGCTGTCTGTGACATCATGGAGTAGGGTATGAGGCCATAGAGCAGATCCGGACGTAACAGCTGGTGGCTCTGTGACATCAGCGAGTGGGTTGTGACATCACCAGGTGGCTGTGTAACATCATAGAGAACACAGTGACATCACAGAACAGACTGTGACATCACAAAGCAACTTTCTGACATCACAGAGTCTTCTGGGACATCACAATGCAGCTGCATGACATTCCAGGGTGACATCCCAGAATTGGCTCTGTGACAAAACAAGGGTGCTGTATGACATCCCAGAGTGGGCTGTGACATCACAGGTGGCTGTGTTACATCATAGGGTGCTCTGTGACATCACAGGATGCTGTATGAGATCACAGGTGGCTGTGTGACATCCAAGGGGCTGTGTGACATCACAGGGTGGCTGCTTGTCCCTGCTCAGCAGCCTGGCAGGGGCCGCCCCATGGTCCTGCCCTTGGCATTGCACATCCCCACATGCCAGAGCCCATCCCGGGAAGAGCCCTGAGCAATGAGGGAGGGACAGGATCTGCCTGGCCAGGGGCTGGGGCTCAGGCCTTGGCCCTTTGCATTCCTGAAACACATCCAGGTTTGCTCAGCACCAGAGACACCTTTGCCTTGTTTGTCCCCAGCTGTCATCACTGCCTCCAGTGTTCTGCTCTAACTGGAACCTGGGGACACTTTCTCAGTCGTGTCCCTCAGTGGGACCCATTAAAACTTCAAGAAACTTTGGAGTTTCAATTTAACTTTGAGTTCTGGAGAAGTCTTTTGAAGTCTCTCTCAGGGACTGAGTCTGATGTAAACAACACCCAAGTCCCAAGAGGGTCATTAAAGTCTTTGTTCTGTGTCTGTGCTGCTGAGCTTTAAAGGAACAGCTCTTCCCAGGACCAGCTCCTCTCCCAGCCCAGCAGGGCTGAGGGCTCTGCCTGCAGGCACTGAGGGGACAGGAGCCAGGCAGAGACAGGCTGAGGAAGTCATTGAGCTGAAACTTCACTTGGGGAAAGATCTTCACAGCCCTCCACATGGTGAGTCAGTGGATGCAGGGCAATGTCCCCTGTGCTCCTGGAGGGATCTCCTGAAGCCAGCACACCCCACAGCCTGGGGGATGTGCCAGGAGGACTCTCCCAATTTCTCTGTGGCAGGGGACCAGGAAAGAGGATGTGCTGCAGAGCGGAGCTGCCCTGGGCACCCTCAGAGGGACAGGGCAGGACGGCTCCTGCTGCCAGGGACGGCTGCAGGGGGTGAAGCTGGGGCTGCAGCCAGGGCTGCCAGGGCTGTCCTGCAGAGCAGGGCCTGCAGCCCTCAGGGCTCTTGGCCAGCCCAGGGGATGTGCCACTTGCCAGGGGCAGCTCTCAGCCTGCCTGGCAGCTCCCCATGGGCAGTGCAGGGGAGCTGTGGGGGCAAGGAGTGACTCCTGCCAGGGCAGGTCCTGCTGCAGTGGAGAGGGTGCTGTGTGGGCCAGGGCTCCTCAGAGCTCCAGCTCACGCCCAGCTCATTCCTGAGGGGACTTTTCATGAGCTCATTCAGGGCAGGGGTTTCCTGCTTGGGTCTCTGCTTTCCTGAATCTGTGCTCCCACTTTTCCCTGGCTCAGCTTGGTGGCAAGGGAAACTCAGCTGTGCAGGGCAGAGCAGGGGCTGAGGCTCTTAAATCATCACTGAGTTTTTCTGGGAACCTCAGCAATTGCCCCCCCCACCCTCCCCAGCCTCCAGGCCCATCCAGCATCAACTTTCCATGGTGCCCAGGCTGGGGGAACTGTTCTTTAATCCCTGCAGCCCTGAGCAGCTGCAGGGCAGAGCTGGCCCAGGGGCTGGGCTGGGCTCTGGCAGCTCTGGCAGGGAAGGAGCCCGGGGCCACAGGAGCAGCTCAGGCTGGGACAGCTCCAGCAGCAGAGCAGTGGGCAGGGAGGGAGGGAGGCAGTGCTGAGGGAAGCTCTGCTGCAGGGCAGATGTGGCACTGCCAGCCTTGCCCTGCAGGGCAGACACTGCCCTGAGCAGCACAGCTCTTGTGTCCCCTCCCAGCCAGCACAGCCCTCAGCCCGGGGCTCGGGGCACTCAGTCCCTCCTGGGCTGGCAGAGCAGCCCCAGAGATGAAGGGCATCTCTCCTGCCATGTGCCCATTCCTGCTGACAGGGCCTGAGGGCCACTGCCCTGCCCTGGTGCTGCCTGGCAGGGGCTGTGCAGGGCTGGGCAGGGAAAGGCTTTTCCTCAGGCCTGGCTCTCTCTCTCCTTGCCTTGCCCAGGTGCTCCTGGCATTGCTGAGGGGCTCTCTGGGATGGCAGTTCCAGCTGCAGGGTCAGGCTTGGGCTCCTCCTGTGCAGGCTGAGCACAGCAATGGGGTGTCCCAGCTCCCCATGCCCAGGGAGCTCTGAGCAGGGCAGGCTGGCAATGAGCCAACTCTCCTCAAGCAATGCCATGGACAGGACCCTTGGTGTGTCCTTGGGATGCCATCCAAGCTGTGAGCTGCCTCCAGGGGACACTGAGGGACAGGAGTGTCCTTGGCCAGAGTGGGGCTGAGACTCTGAGAAAGGCTGAGCCAGTTTGCTCTGCTGTGGGTCCCTCTGCTCTCAGCTGTGTCAGGCTGATTTCCAGGGGAGCACAGGGACTGCCCTGGATCTCAAAAGGGCAGCTGGGGACAGATGGGGTGACAGAGCAGCTCCCCTCACCCTTCACTGAGCCACAGCCACTGCTCTTGCATTGCTCATTTCTTTCTGATCTCCATGGGCACAGCAGGAAACCCTCTCAAACTGCCTTTGGCTGTCACCATTCCTTAGCCCTGGGACAGGAGATGCAGCAGAGCTCCTCTGCCTCAGGAGCAGTTTGGGCTGATGAAGTCCAAGTCCAGGACTGGCTCCTGTCCCCATTCCCATGACCTCACTGCTGCAGAATAGAGCTGACTCCTCAGTGTCCATGGGCAGAGCCCCTGCTCATCATAGAAACAGGGCCAGATCCCAGCAGAGCTCAAGGCACAGGGCAGAAGGAAAAACTCTGAGAAAAGGAAAATTGGGTGTCACAGAGCAGCAGGGGGAGGGCTGGGAGAAAGGGCTTGGACATCACACATCAAAGTCTGCCCTGACTTACTACTGTCTCCTCCTTGGACAGGACTCCATGGGCAGAGTGAACAAATGTCCAACAGCAGCTCCATCAGCCATTTCCTCCTGCTGGCATTGGCAGACACGCGGCAGCTGCAGCTCCTGCACTTCTGCCTCTTGCTGGGCATCTCCCTGGCTGCCCTCCTGGCCAACGGCCTCATCATCAGCGCCGTAGCCTGCGGCCACCACCTGCACACGCCCATGTTCTTCTTCCTGCTCAACCTGGCCCTCAGCGAACTGGGCTCCATCTGCACCACTGTCCCCAAAGCCATGCACAATTCCCTCTGGAACAACACCACCATCTCCTACACAGCATGTGCTGCACAGCTCTTTTTCTTTCTGTTCTTTATGTCAGCAGAGTATTTCCTCCTGACCATCATGTGCTACGACCGCTACGTGTCCATCTGCAAACCCCTGCACTACGGGACCCTCCTGGGCAGCAGAGCTTGTGCCCACATGGCAGCAGCTGCCTGGGCCAGTGCCTTTCTCAATGCTCTGCTGCACACAGCCAATACATTTTCCCTGCCCCTGTGCCATGGCAATGCCCTGGGCCAGTTCTTCTGTGACATCCCACAAATCCTCAAGCTCTCTTGTTCCAAATCCTACCTCAGGGAACTGGGGTTTCTTGTGTTTTCCATCTGTTTAGGACTTGGTTGTTTTGTGTTCATTGTTTTCTCCTATGTGCAGATCTTCAGGGCTGTGTTGAGGATCCCCTCTGAGCAGGGACGGCACAAAGCCTTTTCCACCTGCCTCCCTCACCTGGCCGTGGTCTCTCTGTTCTTGAGCACTGTTATCTTTGCTCACCTGAAGCCATCCTCCATCTCCTCCCCATCCCTGGATCTGGTGGTGTCAGTTCTGTACTCGGTGGTGCCTCCAGCCCTGAACCCTCTCATCTACAGCCTGAGGAACCAGGAGCTCAAGGCTGCAGTGGAGAGATGGATGAATGGCTGGTGTCAGCAACATTAAACTGCTGTCAAATATTTGAAAATCTCTTGTAATAAAAGTAATCTTTGTACTTCTTGTTGGTTTCATTTTTGAGTTTCTTTTCCTTGGTTTTAATTTTTCATATTGACCATAAAGAAAATCCTTTCTTTCTGCCATTTCTCATTTTGTTTCTCTCCACCTTCCCTGTGGCCACAGACTGTGTCAACGAGGGGCTTCACACTTGGTGGCTTTAAAGGAACTAAAGCATCTCCCAGCAGAGTTTTTTGCAGAAATGCCCTTTTGCTGCCTTCTCTGGAGCTGCAGCAGCAATGTCTGTGTGCAGAGCTGGGGGCAGATCAGTGCTGGCACAGCAGCTGTGCCCAGCAGCAGCAGCAGCACTTGGTGTTGGCAGTGCTGCTGCCGTGGCCCTGCCCCGCTGCCCTGGTGGCCCTGGTGTTGCTGCAGGGCCTGAGTGCTCTCGGGGCCGGGCACAGTCCTGGGGGTGGCAGTGCCGGGGCTGCAGCAGGGACAGGCCATGGGCACTGCTGGGGCAGCGCTGACGCCTCAGGCCAGGCCCTGGGGGCTTCAGGCTCCTTGCCCAGGCTGTCTCAAGAACACGGCCAGGCCAATGCTCAGCACAGAAAAGCCCCAGGGTGAGCAGCCCCAGGCTGGCCGTGGGCAGGCTGGGGGCAAACAGCATGGCTGGGGCTCTGCAAGGGCCCTGGGGAGACAGGAAGGAGCAGCAGAGCAGGGGCTGATCCATCCCCAGGGCGCTGCACAGCCCAGGGCAGCGTCCCAGAGCGTCCTCATGGAGCTGCCAACAACATCCCCCCTCTGCAGCCCTGGCCTCTCCCCCAGCTCACACAGGTGCCACATCCTTGCAGGCACAGCCACGGCAGCACTGGCTCAGGAGCCCCTGTTTGCATTGCACAGAGCAGGCGGGAGCATCCCCATGCTGCTGCTGTGGGGACATGAACCTGAGGGAGCACAAATGCCATCAGCCCCTGGGGCCAGCAAGGGCTGGGGGACACCAGGGGAACCACTCAGCTTTGTCCTGGCCTCTGCAGTCAGCCAGAAAGTTTGTTCCCATCAGCTGGGAGTTTCCTGTGCCACTGCAGACACTGTTACTCAGAGCCAGGGCTGCCTGGCAGCCACCCCCAAACTGCCACAAGCATTTCCTTGGCTTCACCTCTGCTTTCTTTACTCTTCCTGTTACAAATTTCTTCATCTTGCCTACTCCTGTTCCCTCCCCTGCAAACAGCCCATCCCTGTTTGCCCTTTCCTCTCTGGCCCCACTCCCCATTCCAGTTCCTGACTTGGCACCATGGGAACGTCCCTTGGGGAGCAGGATCATCCTCCAAGTGCTGCAGGAATTGTCTGCAGACTCCTGCAGTGCCTGGTGCTGCTCCCTTGCCAGAGGCACCCCAGGCCAGGGGGGCACATCTGGGCTGCTGTGTCTGCCTGTGGGGCTCCCTGTTCTGGGCAATGAGGAGGAGCTGCAGAGGCTCTGCAGGACTGACAGGATGGGCTTTGGGGCTGGCAGGAGAAGCTGAGGGACCTGGGCTGCTGGAGCTTCTGAAGAGGAGGCCCAGGGCTCATCCTGTAGCTGCTCGAAGGGTGGTTTCAGAGAATCCCAGAATCAGCAAGGTTGGAAAAGACCTTGGACATCATCAAGTCCAACCTGTGCCCTGACAGTGCCTTGTCTCCTCTGAGCCTCCTCTTCTCCTGGATAAAATATCTCAGCAGATCCCTCTGGCACTCCTCAGAGGACATGTGTTCAAGACCCCTCACCAGCCTTGTTGCCCTTCTCTGGACATGCTCCAGCCCCTCCATGTCCTTCATAAATTGGGGTGCCCAGAACTGGACACAGCACTTGAGGTGCTGCCTCACCAGTGCTGAGCACAGGGGAAGAATCACTGCCCTGCTCCTGCTGGCCACACCATTCCTGATCCAGGCCAGGAGCCACTGGCCTTCTTGGCCACCTGGGCACACTGCTGCCTCATGTCCAGCCTGCTGTCCATCAGTCCCTGCAGGTCCCTTTGTGCCTGGCTGCTGTCCAGCCACTCTGTCCCCAGCCTGTAGTGCTGCAGGGGTTGTTGTGGCCAAAGTGCAGGACCCGGCACTTGGACTTGTTAAATCTCACCTTGTTGGATTTGGCCCCTGGATCCAGCCTGTCCAGGGCCCTGTGCAGAGACCTCCTACCCTCCAGGTGATCAGCACTCCGAGCCAGCTTTGTGTCACCATGCTTCCATAAGGCCCCAGAGTGTCTCACTGGTCTCCATGATTAAATGAGTGTCACAATATCCCTTTGGTTCCAGGGAACCCCTTGGTTTCACAGAGTCCCTTGGCTCCTTGGGCCCCACAGTGTCACAATGGTGCCATGGTCCCGCAAGGCCCTGCAGTGTCACAATGAATCCTTGGTTCCATGAGATCTGGCAGTGCAGCAGTGCTCTCCTTGTTTCCCACAGTCTTTTATACCTCTTACTCTCAGACAATAGAAGGACACCTGGTAGATGAAGGGGAGTGGGAGTAGATATCTACTTGAGTAGGTAATAATAAAAATTCCTCCTGACCCCCACTCCCAAGCCAGGTGCCACTTCAGCACAGGTATGAGCCCCTGGATCTGGAGAGTCAGCCACATGATTTAGAAGAAAATTTTCTGCCCAGTGAGCCTCCCAATTATGATTCATGTCTGAGAAGGATTGCCACCTGTAACATCAAAAGGAAGGATAATCATGGTGGGTGACTCCCTCCTGAGGGGAACAGAGGGCCCCATATGTCAACCAGACCCACCCCACAGAGAAGTCTGCTGCCTCCCTGGGGCCCGGGTACAGGATATCACTGAGAGACTGCCTGGGCTGATTCAGCTCTCTGATTATTAGCCACTGCTGATACTCCAGGCTGGCAGTGATGAGATTGAAATGAGGAGTGTCAGGGCAATTAAAAGCGACTTTAGGGCACTGGGACAAGGGGTTGATAGGACAGGGGCACAGGTAGTCTTTTCCTCAGTCCCTTTGGTGGCTGAGAAAATGGTGAAAGGAATAGGAAAGCTCACATTATCAATAAGTGGCTCAAGGGTTGGCGTCATTGGCAGAATTTTGGATTTTTGATCACGGGGCAACTTTTACTGCACCTGGCATGCTGGAACCTGATGGGCTCCATCTCTCTGTTAAGGGCAGAAGAATTTTAGCTCGTGAACTGGTAGAACTTGTGGAGAGAGCTTTAAACTAAGTCTGAAGGGGGAAGGGGATGCTGTTGGGCTCTCTGGAAGCAGGCCCAAGGGTGGTAAGCCTGAGTTTGGGGTGAAATCAGCAGCCCAGCTGAGGTGCATGGATGCCAGTGCACGCAGCATGGGTAACAAACAGGAAGAGCTGGAAGCCATGGTCCAGCAGCAGAGCTGTGGTGTAATTGCCATCACAGAAACGTGGTGGGATGATTCACATGGCTGGAGCGCTGCACTGGATGGCTACAAGCTCTTCAGGAGAGACGGGAAAGGGAGAAGAGGTGGAGGGGTGGCCCTTTATATTAGGGAGGGCTTTGGACACCATAGCTATTGAAACGAATGATGATGGAGTTGAATGCTATGGGTGAGAATTGGGGGAAGGCCAACAAGGCTGACATGCTACTGGGAGTCTGTTATCATCCAACCAACCAGGAAAAAGTGGTGGAAAAATTATTCTATAAGCAGCCAGAGAATGTTTCTGGATCATCAGCCCTTGTTCTTGTAAGCAATTTCAACTTGATGGACATTGATTTAGAACTAAATAGAGCTGACAAAAGGCAGTCCAGGAAATTTTTAGAGTGTGTGGAGGACAACTTTTTGTTTCCGCTGATGGGTAAGCCCACCAGGGGAGGTTCTATGTTAAATCTTGTTGTTTGCAAATAGAGATGGGCGAGGCCACTTGGGGCAGAGTGATCACGAGATCATGAAATTCATGATATTTGGTGAAGTCAGGAGGAACATTAATAAGACATTTGTACTAGACTTTCAGAGGGCAGACTTTGGCCTACTTAGGAGGCTTAGTCAAAGAGTTCCTTGGGAAGCAGCCCTTAAATGCAAGGGGGTTCAGGAAAAGTGGATGTGTTTCAAAACAGAGATCTTGAGGGCACAGGAACAGACTGTCCCTGTGGGCTGAAAGATGAGGCGACGAGGCAATCGCCCAGCCGGGATGGGGAGGGAGGTTTTGGAGGACCTTAAGAATAAAAAGAGGATGAATCATCTTTGGAAGGAGGGTCAGGTCTCTCAGGAAATATTTAAGAGGGGTTCTAGAGCATATAGGAAAAAAATCAGGGAGGCCAAAGCTCATTTTGAATTTAAAATAGCGACTTCTGTAAAGGATAATAAAAAATGTTTTTACAAGTATATTAATGATAAAAGGAAGGGTAAGACCAACCTCTGTTCTATACTGGATGAGGAAGAGAACTTAGTAACTGCAGATGAGGAGAAGGCAGAAGTGCTTAACACAGTCTTTGCCTCAGTCTTTGGTGGAAGACAGCTTGTCCCCAGGAGAACTGTCCTCTTGGGTTGGTAGATGGTGCCAGGGAACAGAATGGTCCCCCCATTATCCAAGAGAAGGCAGTCAGAGAACTGCTGAGCTGCTTGGATGTTCATAATCCATGGAACCAGATGGGATCCACCCCAGGGTGATGAGGGAGCTGGCAGATGAGCTTGCCAAGCCACTCTCCATCATTTACCAGCAGTCCTGGCTCACTGGGGAGGTTCCAGATGACTGGAAGCTGCCCAGTGTGATCCCCATTCACAACAAGGGTGGGAAGGAGGATCCTGGTAATTATAGGCCAGTCAACCTGACCTCAGTACCCAGTGAGGAAATGGAACAGTTTATACTGAGTGTCATCACCCAGCACTTACAGCATGGCCAGGGTATCAGACCCAGCCAGCAGGGGTTCAGGAGGGGTAGGTGGTGTTTGACCAACCTGGTCTCCTTTTATGACCAGGTGACCCTCCTGGTGGATGCAGGACAGGCTGGGGATGTGTCTATTTGGACTCCAACAAGGCCTTTGGCACTGTCTCCCACAGCACACTCCTGGAAAAGCTGCAGCCCAGGGCTGGGAGAGGAGCACTCTGGGCTGGGTTCAGAACTGGCTGCATGGCCGGCCCAGAGAGTGCTGGTGAGTGCTGCTGCATCCAGCTGGCAGCCAGGCACCAGGGCTGTCCCTCAGGGCTCTGTGCTGGGGCCAGCTCTGTTCAATATTTTTATTGATGACATGGATGAGGGGATTGTGTCTTTCATTAGTAAATCTGCAGATGACACTGAGCTGGGAGTGTGTGTCCATCTGCTGGAAGATAGGAGGGCTCTGCAGGCAGATTTGGAGTGGTTGGATGAATGGGCAGAGTCCAGTCAGATGAAGTTTAATAACTCCACATCTCAAGTCCTGCATTTTGGTCACAATAACCCCTTGCAATGCCAGAGGCTGGAGATGGTGTGGCTGAACAGTGCCCAGGCAGAAAGGGACTTGGGGGTCCTGCTCGACAGCCGGCTGGACATGAGCCAGCAGTGTGCCCTGGTGGCCAAGAAGGCCAATGGCTCCTGGCCTGGTTCAGGAATGGTGTGGCCAGCAGGAGCAGGGAGGTCATTCTTCCCCTGCACTTGGTGCTGGTGTACTTGGCATTCTTCCTGTGTACTGGCACTGTAACTTGAGTGCTGTGTCCAGTTCTGGGGCCCCAAATTTAGGCAGGACATGGAGGACCTGGAGCATGTCCAGAGAAGGGCAACAAGGTTGGTGAGGGTCTTGGAACACAAATCCTGTGAGGAATGACTGAGGGAGCTGGGGTTGTTTAGACTGGATAAAAGGAGACTCAGAGTTGACCTTATCTCTCTCTACAGCTTCCTGAAATGTGGTTGTAGTCAGGTGGGAGTCGATCTCTTACTCCAGGAAACTACTGACAGAACCAGAGCACATAGTCTTAAGCTGCACCAAGAGAAATACAGGTTGGATATTAGGAAAAAGTTTTTTTGCAGAAAGGGTGATAAAGAATTGGATTGGTTCGCCCTGGGAGGTGGTAGAACCACCATCTTTGGATGAGTTTAAAAAAGGCAGGATGTGGCACTCGGTGCCGTGGTTTAGTTGAGGTGCTGTTAGGGCTGCGTTGGACTAGATGATCTTGAAGGTCTCTTCCAACCCAGTAATTCTGTTATTCTCTCATTCTGTGACTCAGTGATGCCAATGGGTCTCTGCCAGCTCAGCCCCTTCTGCAATTCTCACCCTTTGGCTCAGCTTTTGTGTCCCCTCCAGGTGCTGGCAGAGCTGTTGGGGACAAGGCAGGAGCAGAGCAGCCCCAATGTTCCCCTGTCTGTGACACCCCAGCAGTGACAGCCCCAGCATTCCCCTGTGTGTGACACCCCAGCGGTGAGAGCCCCAACGTTCCCGTGTGTGTGACACCCCAGCGGTGACAGCCCCAGCGTTCCCCTGTGTGTGACACCCCAGCGGTGACAGCCCCAGCGTTCCCCTGTCTGTGACACCCCAGCGGTGACAGCCCCAGCGTTCCCCTGTCTGTGACACCCCAGCGGTGACAGCCCCAGCGCTCCCCTGTGTGTGACACCCCAGCGGTGACAGCCCCAGCGTTCCCCTGTGTGTGACACCCCAGCGGTGACAGCCCCAGCGTTCCCGTGTGTGTGACACCCCAGCGGTGACAGCCCCAGCGTTCCCTTGTTTGTGACACCCCAGCGGTGACAGCCCCAGCGTTCCCCTGTGTGTGACACCCCAGCGGTGACAGCCCCAGCGTTCCCCTGTGTGCGACACCCCAGCGGTGACAGCCCCAGCGTTCCCCTGTCTGTGACACCCCAGCGGTGACAGCCCCAGCGTTCCCCTGTCTGTGACACCCCAGCAGTGACAGCCCCAGCGTTCTTCTGTGTGTGACACCCCAGCGGTGACAGCCCCAGCGTTCCCCTGTCTGTGACACCCCAGCGGTGACAGCCCCAGCGTTCTTCTGTGTGTGACACCCCAGCGGTGACAGCCCCAGTGTTCCCCTGTGTGTGACACCCCAGCGGTGACAGCCCCAGTGTTCCCTCCCTGCAGACGCTCCAAGGGAAGCGTCCAGAGCCGCGTCCAGTCCATGGAACTGAGCGGCCACTGCCCAGCCCGGCCTGGGCTGATGTGGATTCCTCTGCACACAGCTTGGGGAGGGTCCCCCTGGCCACCTGCACAGTGCCACAGACAAGTGTCAGACAGAGTTACAGAAAGCCAACAAAAAAACAAATAAAACTATACAAAAACGAAAACCGAAACAACAAAACCATCAAAATAAACAAACAAACAAAAAATCCCAAACCAATAAAAAAAACAAAAACAAAACCCAAAAGCCAACAAAAACAAACAAACCAAAACAAACAATAAAACCAAAGGAAAAAAAACCAACAACAACAAAAAACCCAAAAAAAACAAGAATAAGAGAACTTCCCCCCAGGAGAGCTGTTCCATCCTTCAGCAGTCACACCTGCCCACACACAAGACCTGGGGTGGCAAAAAAATGAGGCTTCCTTTGGACACATTTGCAGGAAAAGCAGGTTTAGGACAGGCTTTCAGCAGAACTGCTCTCAGCTGAGCCAAAAAGGCCCCTTTGGCAGCTGCAGGGCCATTGCAAATGCAAAGCCTCAGCCCACAGGGCAGAAAAGGGCTCTGAGCTCCCCTCCCCTGACACCAAACCTGTTCCCAGGCTGCTTCACACACAGGATTCTTCTGGAGGACTGCGCAAAGCTGAGAGTGGGCTCTGGCTTTTCCATGGTGCGTGTCCTAAAACTGCCTGGGAGAAGAAATTTTGGGTCAGCTCAGCTGGCACAATCCCTCCTGGCGCAGGGCACAGCGCCGAGAAGGGCTTTGTGTGCCGAGGCTTTGCTGCAGCCAAGGAAAGCTCCTGGCTCAGGGTCACCTTTGCTGCTCAGCCACAGCCCCGAGTGCCCCAGCAGCAATAGCAGCAGCAGAGAATGGCAGCATTGCCAGGGGCCGGCACAGGAGGGGAGATTTCCTCCGGAGAGAGAGGCACCTATTCCAGTTTTTGCATTCAGGCAGGTGCAGGTGCCTCAGCTTTGGCTGCACAGCAGCTGGAAATGCAAGTCCGGGAGCTCTGTCCATGGCCAGCCCCAGCAGGTGACAGCAAGGACAGGGCCCTGGCACAGTGACATTTGCAGGGAGCGCCTTTAGCAAGCGCTGAGGGCTGGGACTGTGTGCAGAAAAAGCCCTGGGGGTCTCTGCAGCCAGGCCAAAGGAACAAAGTTTCAGTTGTGGCTTCACCCGGAATGCACCAAAATAGATTGTTTTCCATTGCCGGGTGCTGTAGGAGCCCCAGAGGAGAGCCCAGGGGGCCAAGGAATGGAGAGCGGGCACTGTGCAGGAGCCGGAGCAGCGAGAGAGGCCGGGCTGAAGGTGCGGGGTGGGCACGGGCTGGGAGGGGGCCCAGCCCGGGGGTCCCGCAGAGCCTCCCTGCTCCAGAGCCGCAGCTGCCACAGTGGGGCAGCTGCCGGGATCGCTGTGCCAGGGACGGGCCGCAGCTGGGGCTTCCGAGGGGCTGGGCTGGAGCAGCTTTTTGTCCCGATGCACCGGGGGCATTGCCGCGGCCTTGGGGTCCCTGGGAAGGCGCAGCAGGACAGGGTGGCAGGGGTTGGTTTGTGGATTTGTTGCTGGGATGTTTTGTTGGTGGCCCCGGGCGGGCTGTGGGAGCCGGGAGCGGCCGGGCGGGCCCGGAGCCGCCCCTCGGGCCGGGAGCCCCGGGCAGAGCTCTGTGCTCGGGGGCCGGGCCGGGCAAAGGCTGAGGGAGAGCGGGGGAAGCGCTGGAACAGAGGCCCCGGGCTCGCCGTGCCCCCCTGGCCACGCAGCCGGGCTCGGGGCCGCCTCGCTCAGAGCCAGCCCCGGCTGCGGGGGTCCCCGGGGCTCCCTGGGCAGGGGGCGGCGGGAGCTGCCCGAGCTCTGTGCCCAGGGCTGGGCGCGGCTGCCGAGGCAGCGGAGGATGCAGGGTCCCCCCGTGCTGGGGCTGGCTCTGCCCGGCCTAGGGGCTGCACTGTCAGCCCAGAGCCACCTGGGGATCGCCCGGGCCCGGCAGGGCTGGCAGGGAAACCGGCACTGGGGGGAGCAGAAACGGGCAATGCGAGAGCTGGGGGTGCTCCAGAAGCCTGGACATGTTGGCAGCATGGACAGGGGGGAGCCATGGATACCCCAGGACTCTGAAACAGGGACCCCGGGCAGTGCTGACCCCTGGGACACCTGAGATGCCAAAGTGGTGAGCCCAGAGAAGGGGAACCTGCGGGATTTCCAGGAGCCCCAGCAGCCCAGAGAGGGGGAACACCAATACAAACCTGACCCGCAGCAACCCAGACAGGGGAGTGGCCTCCAGGAGCCAAAAGTGGAGATACCAGAGAGGAGAAACCAAGGTTGGGTGTTTTTGCTGAATCTTGGTCATGTGTGCATTTTGGGGGACTGAATCTCGGTGTTTTGGGGTTTACTTGGGCACCAGATTCCAGTGACTTCTAGAGTGTGCAGGCAGAGGGGCCCAACACTGGGAACTGTAATACCTCAGGGCAAAGGTGACCAGGGTCAGAGAGAGACAGCCCTCTGAGGACAATGCTCTCACCATCAGCATTTTCAGGCTCATGTGAATGCAGCAGGCTTCATTGGTATCACCCAGTCCAGCTGCTCTTTTTTCCTTATATGTACTCTCCTAGAATGTTCTCCCCTTTCTTGTCCCCCATTGGTCCCAGTTTACTGCAATGCTCCGCCCCTGTTACCTCATTGGTTCCCCAGTTGGCTGCCCCTCCTCTGCACCACCTGTGCTCAGTTCCCATTGGCCCTTGGCCCTCAGACCCGCCCCTTTCCCCCCTTATCAAACCCTGTGTCCTCAGCCCCATTTTGTTTCTGTGCGTGGACCCTCTGCATTGCAATAAACTGTGTTTGGAGCTGTGCACACAGACCTGCCTCTGGCCTTGTCCATCAGCAGGTTAAGCAAGCGTGCTCCGGGCTCTGGGAGTGTAGGTTGCTCACAGGGGCTCGTTGTGGATGTGCCACAACAGTGGAGATGGACTTGGGCAGGAGGATCCCCCTAACCCAATGTGCTCATACATTATGTTTCTCCCCAAACCAGGATTTCCCATTCCCAAACCCTGGCCGAATGGAGGGGCTGGCTGTAAGGAAGAGGAAGAAGCCCCGTGACACCGAGACAGGTGAGGCAGAAGTCAATGCCCCTTTCCCTCTCTCTCCTGCTCCATCTCCCAGCCCAGCATGGCTGTAAGACAACCTCGCTGCTAACGCCATCCTGCTGGGGATGCACTGGGGAGATCTCCTTCCCCTTCCCTATTGCACAGAGTCAAATCCCATCCTCTCCTTGTCCTTCCTCCCCCAGAGAAGGAGCTGAGGATGGAGACCAGGGAGGACAAATCCCCACAGCAGAACCTCATGGCAGAGGCTGTTCTGAATGATGCCACAGGGCAGAAACCCAAGGGGGAGGAAAAGCCTCGGAGGTCCCACAGGAGGAGGGCCTGCAAATCCAGCCCAGGGTGCTCTGAGGGGGAAAGACCCACCGTGTTCCAGGAAGGTGGACAGAGCTTCAGGCAGAGCTCAAAGCTGTTCTCCCGTGAGCAGCTTCATGATGGGGAGAAGCCCTATAAGTGCTTGGAGTGTGGGAAGAGCTTCAGGCAGAGCTCCCACCTCCTCTGCCACCAGATGATCCACACTGGGGAATGGGCCTACGAGTGTGGGGAATGTGGGAAGGGCTTCAGGTGCAGCTCAGAACTCGTGAGGCACGAACGCATCCACACTGGGGAGAAGCCCCATGAGTGTCCCGAGTGCCAGAAGAGGTTTGCCACCAGCTCCAATCTCCTCCTGCATGAGCAGATTCACACCAAGGAGAAGCCCTTCCGCTGCCCTGACTGCAGGAAGGGCTTCAAGAACAGCTCCAACCTCATCAGACACCGGCGCATCCACACCAGGGAGAGGCCCTACAAGTGTCCCCAGTGTGGGAAGAAGTTTCAGACCAGCTCCAATCTCCTCCTGCATGAGCGGATTCACACCGAGGAGAGGCCCTTCTGCTGCCCTGATTGCGGGAAGGGCTTCAAGCACAACTCGACCCTCATCACCCACCGGCGCATCCACACTGGGGAGAGGCCCTACAAGTGTCCCCAGTGTGGGAAGAGCTTCACCCAGAGCTCTCACTTGACCCAACACCGACGGAGGCACCAGTAAGGGAAGCTCTGCAAATGCCGTAGTTGCAGGAAGAGCTTCATGCCCAGTTGCAGCTTCATCCCCCGTTGTAAGACCCATGTTGGGAAGAGCCCTGGTGATCGATGGTCCCTGTGATCCATGCTGGGAAGACACCTGTACCTTTTCCTACCCTTGCCAACGACATGATGTGGGATCAGATAACATGAGGGTCAGGCCATGGCCCTGTCCTTACATTCACTCCCATCTCTAGTCAGTGCTAGGAGCACGAAAGAGACTCCCTGTCTCCCTGAAGAGAAGGGTGTCCTTTCCAGGAGCGAGGATAAACATGGTTGGGTAGAGGCAGTCAGTGGTAATGTAGCTTTTCCTGCAAATCCTTTCTCTTATTCCTTGCTGTTATCGATATTGTTTCTGTTGCTGTTCTTTGTCTTGTTGCTATTCCCGATAAATTATTCTTATCCCAGCCCGGGACCTTTGCCTTTTGTGCTTTCGATGGGAGGTGGGAGGGCAGTGAGGGCAGCGCGGTTTTAGCGGGAGCAGGAAATTGGGGACCAGAAGTCCTAAACCTCAGCCGGTGGAAACCAAGCCCTGGTGGCCATGGCAGCAGCCTTGGGAGCAGGTCCCTGGCTGGGGCTGTGGGAACCTCTTCCCTCTGGTGCCCAGGGACAGCACTGGAGGGAACGGCTGCAGCTGAGTTGGGGCAGGATCAGGTTGGATCTCAGGAAAAGGTTTTTCCCCAGAGGCTGCTGGGGCAGTGCCCAGGCTCCCCAGGGAAGGCTCCCAGCTCCAGCAGCGTTTGGACAGCGCTGCCAAGCCCAGGCTGGCATTGTTGGGGTGTCGTGTGCAGGGCCAGCAGTTGGACTCCAGGATCCTGATGGGTCCCTCCCAGCTCAGCCAGTTCTGTGGATCTGGGATCCCATGACACATAGCAACAGGGTCCTGGTGATGGTTGCCTGCTAAGGATCAGATTTGTCACAGAAGGCTCTCAGAAGGATTCCCTGGGGACTTTCCAAGAGTCTTCAGGCTGTTCAAGAGCTGGAATGTCACAGGCAGAGACAGGGGCTCCATGGACACCTCCCAGGTGTTCCTGGGGATGGTAAAGAGCTGTGTGCTCAGAGGCAGTCACAGCCATTCCATGGTGACATCCCAGGGGACCTTGGGCTTCAAAGGCACCAATCTGTCACAGGCACTCACAGGGGGTCCACGGTGACATTCCAGGAGTCCCCAGGCTGCCAAAGAGCCGGGATGTCCCTGACACTCACAGGGGTTCCTGTCATGGGCAAAGTGGGAGCTTCAGGCAAAAGCTTTATTTCTTTTTTGGAGAAACTCCTGCTGCGTCATGAGGTGGAGAAATGCCACCCAAAATCGCACCATGGATCCTCAAACCCCTGCAGAGCCCCTAGACTTCCAAAATTCTTTCTACGAGAGGAGACTGGGAGCAGCTGGATCCAATCCCAGCCCCAGACTTTGTCAAAGGTGTAAAAGATTGGAAAGGTAGAATTGAACCTTAATGCAATTTGTCCCACAGGATTAACGATGGAATACCAGATAAATTTACATAAATACAGCTCTGATTGGTTGTGATCATGATTAGAAAGAATGGCTTATTTACACCACAGAGTAAATTTTTTTAAAAAGAGTTATTTATTCCACAGTATGGAAGTAATAACAATTATTAGAATATAGTGCTCTAGGAAGCAGTTTTGATGTCAACAGAGCCTTGCTGGAGTTGTTGGAGCCCATTGCAGGCAGAGCCTCCTGCTCCAGCAGGAACTGCCTTTCCTGTGCCAGGAGCAGGGCAGGTCCCGCTGCAGGAAAAGCCCCAGGCCAGCCCCAGCACAGGGAAGGGCTCGGGCACAAGGGTAGAGTGCCGTGCTGGGAGCTGTGCCAGGCAGAGCCTGAGGCACCAAAGGCACCTTGGCAGCAGCAGCTGCTTGCAGGGCATGGCCAGAAGCCTCCCTTGGCAGCCCGGCCTGGTGGCCGGCACTGCAGAGCTGCTGCCTCAGGGCTCATTTCTGCCTGGGCTCTGAAAAGCCACTTCTGCTCCAGGAGCCTGCCTGGGAAGCCATTGGCCCCAGCACCTTGGGGACAAGATATGAATGACAAAACTCTTCATGCCAGCAGAGACAAGGCAGGGGCAGAGGAAAGGGCAGAGCCAGGCCCAGGGGACAGGGCTGCCATGGTGATGGCTGTGAGGTCACTGCCCCTGCAGCAGCCTGGCTGCCCTCAGCAGACATTCTGGCCAGAAGCGTTGTGAGGGCACCCAGCACATCAGAGAACCCACACAACAGGAATTCTGTTCTTGGGGATGAGAGGGTTTCACTGGATCAGGTTGAACAAAGCTCTTGCTCTTGGATAATTCCTGAGATGGGGAATCCACTTCTCTGGAAGAACAGTTGCAGTTTTGTGCCATTCTCATAAATGTAAAATATTTTCGCCTTTAAACAATTGTAAATATACTCTCATTCAGTTCAAAGATATTGAGCCTTGTTCTGTCACTGCAAGATTTGGGAAAAAATAATTTTGACCACTGTTTTCGTTTTCACAGACCTTGGAGAGAATCCAAATACCTCTCAAGATGAGGTTTGGAGGCTTCATCCCATAACCAGCAGTGAGAGGTGGCAGACTCTGGGCTCAGTGGTGTGGAGACTGAGGACAGAATAAGAGTAGCTGGGGAGGGATTGAAGGGTGGTTTCACACATCTCGGAGTTTTTCTTTATTGTATAAATCAGCCAGAGAAAGAGATAATGGTACTAAGGACAGCTTGGGAAGCCCAGACTGGACACCAGGAGAAAGGAATTTCCCTCCCGTCCCGGGCGAAGGCTGTGGTGCAAAATATCCCCTAGAAGGAGCCTGGAGCAGCCCAAGGCTTTGTGTGGGCAGGCAGAGGCTGTCAAGAAGCAGAGCTGTCAGCAAAGGAAGGGGCCAGCCAGGTGGGGCAGCCGGGGGATGACGACAGCCTGCAGGGACAGAGGCGCAGGGCAGGGACACCGTAGGACAGCCTGGGCTGCGCAGGGCACAGGGATGGGCAGCAGCTGCAAGGCCCTGACAGAGCCAACTTGGGCAGCACTTTGGCCATGGCAGACACAAAGAGCACCAAAGTGCCAGAGGGTCATTGAAGTCCTTGTGCTGTGTCTGTGCTGCTGAGCTGGGCCGGGCTCCTGGCCCAGAGGCAGCTCCTGGCAAGGGCAGCGCTGCAGAGAGACAGCTCTGGCCAGGAGCAGCTCCTGTGCACAGCCCAACAGGGCTGGGGCACTGCCAGGGCAGCTCAGGGACACCAGCAGGGCACAGCCAGAGCTGACAGGGGCTCAGCACTGGCAGGGGCTGGGGGATGTCCCAGAGGGGGCTGTGTCACAGCGGCACCTCTGTGGCTGTGTCCTAGAGGCACAGGGCAGCTGTGATGTCAGCAAGGGGCTGTGTGACAGCACAGAGTGGGCTGTGTGTGGTCACAGGTTGGACTATGACATCACAGAGTTTGTTGTGTGAGGTCATTGAATAGCAACAGCATCACAGGGGATTCTGTGTGAAATCATAGAGCAGGCTGTGATGTGAAAGTGTGTGCTGTGACATTACAGAGTGGCAGTATGGCATCACAGAGAGGATTCTGTAACATCACGGAGGGGGTTGTGACATCACAGAGCTGTCTGTTACATCATAGAGTAGGGAGCTCCTGGCTGGACACTTCAGGCACACGGAGGGAACAAAGACACAACAAAACCAAACCAAATCCAGACAATCAAACCAGAAATGAACCAAGAAATATGTGTGTGTGTGACACAAGGACAGTGATGGCAAGGATAAAAGGAATATGGCCTAAAAGCTGAACAGAGCTCAAAGTTAACATTTCTTAACTTACACCTTAACCTTTACTTCTACTGTAAACATACATTTTGGCAAAAGAACAGCACTTAACAGTGTTTAACCTAATTTATAACATATGATACAGCAATATAAGAGATTAATAACGCTTAACAATATTTAATTTAGCTAATAACTTATATTAAGTATAACAACTTAGGATTTCATTTATACCTTAACCTGAACTGATGCCTTCAATTTCATAATTTAGCAAAAGAACAGAGCTTAAGAGTATTTAACCTCACTTATAACCTATGACTTTGCAATTTAAAAGAGAAGTAACACTTAACAATGTTTAACTTAGCTTATAACTTATATTAAGCTAAACGACTGAGCAAAAGAACAACTCTTACTAGCATTTAACTTAGCTTAGACCTTGTGACTTAACCTTACTTACAGGCCTGACTGAGTCAGCTATCCAAGGCACTCCAACCCCTCCAAGAGCAGCATTTCTGCCACATTTCCCCAGCACAGGCACTCCTGTGTGCACACAGACACAAAGAGGCAGTGCAAGGCACATGTTAATGTCTTACCACCAATGTCTTAAACCACTAAGATACTGAACACGCCTCTGTGAAACATGTATGTTAAAGATGACAAAACCCAGGAACCTCCTCTTTCTTTTCCACTCAACAAAGAAGCAGCAGGCCCAGCCCTGGCCCCATCTGAACCAAACCAAACCAAGCAGCCCTGCCCCGGGCCGAGCCCCTTCCCCCCTCCCCAGGCCGCCCCCCATGGGCCCCATTCTGACCAAACCAAACCCAACAATGACCAAACAGGAAAACAAAAGAGGCTACAACACCCTAACCAGAACAAAGCCAGCCACAGCCATTAAAATATTATCATCAAGTCCCCTCCCCCAAAACAACTAAAACCAAAACACCTACAACCTAGAACCCATACAAAATAACTCAACAACTGAAATTAAACACAAAAAACCCCAAAAACCAACCATAAAAACAATCCTAACACATCCCAACCACAACTCCCACCACAAGTTACTGGCAGGTCAGGTGTTAACCCTTTCAATACTTCAATCCTCCCTTGAGTAAAAGAAAAAAGCAAAATACAAGCATGTAAAAGAACGACGTGAAGCCATTAAACTCAGTAAAGAAGAAATTAAATCCCAATTTAAAAAGGAAAAAAAACCTTAATCTGAAAACTAAAATACTCTTATAAATTATAAAGAAAAACTTTTTTTTAAATTACATAAAACGATTTAAAAAAAATTAAAATTAATATCAAAAACTACCACACTAAAATAAAAAATTAAAATAACTGTAATTTCATCAAATATTTAAACAGAAAAAGAAAGTAATCCATTACCCACAAGAGAAGATCTTTATTCCCAGAGATAAAAATAATTTTAGAAGTAAGTAATAAAAACTTTTACCTTTAAAGAACTCAGCTTTAAAACAATACCCTATAAGTTGACATGGCCCATCAACAAGCTGTAAAAAACTTGTAGTAATAAAAACAACTTCACAATAACAAAGTTCCCCAGACAACTGTTATCCACGACAAAATTAAGAGCCACAAAAAAATTTTTCCTGTTGTAAAAAAAATCTCCATAACCATAACAGGAAAAACTTTATTCCCTTAGTGAACTAAAAAAAGACTTTTCTAAAAAGAGCAAACTAACTAGAAATTTTAAGTTTACTTTCTTTACATTGTCAGTAAAAAAAAAAAGTTGTAAAGAAAAAGTGTTCTAAAGAGTGTATTTTAATTCATACTACTCTTTTTCTTTTAGTTACTTATAATAACATTTTATTTATACCCTATAAAATTTTAAGCCTACTTTACCTTTCTCCAAATCCTATCTCACAATAAAACAAATACATAAATAAATAATGGACACTAAATCCACCACACTCATCAACATATTAATTAAGAAATATCAAAATGAGAAAAATCTTAAATTAACAAAACAAAATCACTACAATGTCATAATAAACATTTTGCCAAAGTTTCAATGATTTTCTAAAATTGCCAGCAAAGGCTGTCTTGTTGTTTTGAGCTCCAGAGGACCTCTTGTTTGTATTCCTCCAGTGCGTCCAAACAATTGTAATTTCTTTTAAATGTCTCCAGAGGCTTGTTCAGCCTTTTAGCTCTTCAGTGCAGGAATTCAGTGTCCCAGGGCTCATTAACATTCAGAACACCTTAACAAGCCAATCCTCTAGGAATAATTTGATTTCAGTTTTCAAATCATTTGTGGTTAATGAGGCAGATTTCAGAAGTGTATTCAAACTGAATATATTCTATTTAAAAATACAGTGAGAAAAGATATTTTAGGTCCTGTTTAGGTTTATTTTTCCTATTAATACATTGATATGTGCAATCTCCAACTGATATTGAATCCAAGTACCTCCTCATGCAGTTTGAATAGATATGAAAATCAAGATCCTTCATGGCTGTAAATCAATCACACTCTGTCCCTATCCCCACCCCACCATTTCCCCATCCAAGCCCTGGCACTCACAGCAGCCTTGTGCAAATCTCAGCTCCCTCCAGCCCAGGCTGCACATGCAGCTTTCAGCTCCTTGGCTCCAACTCCCACCTGCTTTCCTTGGAGAAGGAGCTTCCCGAGACACAGAGAGATGTTCATTTCTTGTCAGCCAACAAAGCCAAGGGAAGGCACAGCTCCATCAAATGCAAAAGTCATTCTTCTCCCTGGCTCTGCCCTGGCCCTGATCCCCACAGCCTGTCCTGTTTCCTTCATCCCTCCTTTGCCAGGCACTTTCTGGGACAAGGGAGCTCTGCTCTGGCTATGGAGGGAGGTCCAAGTGCAGCCACTGGAGTGGGAACCACAACTCATCAGGTTTGTGTCCTTTGAGGGACCAGGAACTGGTGAGACTCAAGAGGCACAGAACGGTTTCCCTTCATGGCCAATATAATAAATGTGAACATGATAAAATTTAATAAATTTTATAAACATTAAAACCCTTCCCCGAGCTCCTTGTGACAGCAACATCTGACATGTCCACCATCCACAAGGCATTTCCATACTGGAAGGATTTTAGACAAAGACATAGGAAGAGGTGATAGAAAAGATAAAAACACAACTAAGATGCTGACTAAGAAGGTATTTAAAGTTTTGAAAATTTGGGCAACTCCCTGATGCTCAAATCATGAAACCAGTCAAAGGAGACACACTGGAATAACTAGAGAACAGCTGCAGGAGGAAATCTGGGAGCAAGGGGAAGGGCATAGATCCAGCTGCTCTAAATGGAGAGATGTCCTTAGACACGGCTGTTTAACCAGGAGAGCTGGAAGCACCTAAAGGAAGATGGCCATGAAGTACTAGACTGAATGTTGCTGGCAAAGGTAGAGGGGAAGATCAGTATTTTTTCTCCTGCCATCAGTAGAAGAATCCATGAGATTCAGGAAACTCCTGTTCCTGCTGGGAAAACTTTGCCATTTCTTATAAGTACTCAAGTAATCCAGATTAGAAATATTTTCTGGTATATTATGAAACTAACAGGTATTAAAACCTGTGCCCCTTCCCAGGCAGACATCAGCTGTGTGCCCATGAACAGGCAGTGCCACTTGTGCCCTGAGGTGCCCAGCTGGGATTGGATCTCTCCGAGAGCACCCGAGGGAGAGCAGAGCACCTTGCAAGCTGCAGGTCCCTGACAGCCCTGCAGGGCTCCTGTCCCATCAACATCTGCTCTGCTGCCAATCACAGCTGGGATAGCACCGCCCCTGCTGTGTGATTGACAGCTCTGCCAGGGCTGGGGGCGGGGCTCTGTCCCACCACAACCCAAGGCCTGACCCAGCCCTGGCCCCACACGGGCATTCCGAGCATCCCGAGGTGTCTCGGGACATCGATCTCATCCAGCCTCTGGCAGCGACCACGGTGACACTCTGGAACCTCATGGAGCCATGGGTCACTTGTGACAATGCGGGTCCAAGGAAACTATGGTGGGACTGTGGAACTTCATGGAATCAAGGAAACCATTGTGCAGTTCAGGGGCCCTGCGGAAGCTCATAGAAACGAGGAGCCATTGTGACACAGCAGGGCCGCATGGTGCCAAGGGACCACTGTGACTCTGTTGGGGCTCATGAAACCAAGAAGCCATTGTGACATTGCCAGACTTCATGGAATCAAGGAGACCATTGTGATGGTGTGGGGACCCATGATATCAGTGGAACATGGAACAGGTCTGCCTGGTTTGGCCTCCTGGGGCCTGTCTGACAGGTCCTGCTGAATTTGAGGTGTCAAGGGCCACTTCCCATCTGACTGTGAAGCACTGGGCTCCATGCTTTCCTTCCTATGGAAAAGAACTATCTTTCTTGTCTAGGCTCCCATGGCTTAAATTAGGATTCCACCTCTAAAATTCCCTATATCCAAGGCTTTCTCCCAGACCAAATCTGCCAATACAGTAAAGTCTATCTAGCCTTGGCCTCTGGTGACTGCCTCTCATCTGCCCCTGGGGCTCGCTCTTGTTTAGACTGAGATCCCTGGTGCGAGGATACGAGGTTTGACTCCATTTTCATCAGAAGGCTGATTTATTATGTTATATATTATATTAAAATACTACATTACAACTACACTAAAAAGAACAGAGAGAAGAAGATCAGAAGGCTACAAAGACAAGAATAGAATAGGAATGAATAACAAAAATCCTGTGACTGCTCACAGCCTTGGCACAGGTGGCTGTGATTGGTCACTGATTGAAAACAATCCACATGGACTAACGGAAGATGCATCTGTGGCACTCCACAGCAGCAGATAGTTATTGTTTACATTTCTTTTCTGAGGCTCTCAGCTCCTCAGGACAGGAAAAATCCTAGCAGAGGCTTTTTCACTAAAATATCATAACAACAGCTCGCCTGTTTTCTTCCTGTGGAGACCACTGAGGCACTGTGGGGCATTGTGGAGCCAAAGGGCATTGTTACACTGTAGGAACTTGAGGAACCATGGGGTCATTGTGATACTGTGGGGTCTTGAGGAACCGTGGAGACCATTGTGACACTTTGCGGTTTTGTGAAATGCAGGGGCATTGTGACACTGCAGAGCACTATGGATCCAAGAGACCATTGTGGCACTGTTGAGCCTCACAGAACCAAGGACAACGCTGTGGTTCTGTTGAGCCACATGGTCCCAAGGGGCCAGTGTGAAGCAGCAGGGCTTTGTGGAACCAAGAGGCCATTGCTGCATTTCAGGGCCTCATGGAGCCAAAGGGCCGTTGTGATCCTGTGGGGCACCATGGATCCATGGAGACCACTGTGGCACTGCAAGGACCCATGGAATCATTGTGATACTCTGGGGCCCCAGGGAACCAAAGAGCCATTGTGACCCTGCAGGGCCTCATGGTGGGAAGGGGTCATTGTGACACTGTGGGAAGCTGTGGAACCATTGTTGCACTAGTGGGCCCCAATGGAACCAAGGGGCCATGGTGACACAGCAGGGCTTCATGGAACACAAAGACCATTATGACACTGTGGGGCCTTTTGGAACCATGGAGACCATTAAGATCCTTAAGCACTTGTGTAACCAAGGGGCCATTATGATGCCACAGGACATCATGGAAGCAAGAGAACCACTGTGATGTTGCAAGACTTCATGGAAGCATAGAGCCGTTGTGACACTGCAGGGCCCTATGGAACCAAGAGAACACAAAATAGGTCTGGCTGCCTTGGCCTCCCAGGAGTCACCTGACAGGTCTGGCTGACCTTGGAATGTGGAAGGCCACTCCCATCTGCCCCTGAAATACTGGGGCTCTGGGCTTTCCTTTGTATGGAGAAGAACTGTCCATCTTTTCCAGGTATCCATGGCCAAAATTAGGATTCCACCTCCAAGTTTATGTATATCCAAGGATTGCTGCCAGAGAAAAGCTGCCAGGACAGACAGGTCTGGATGGTCTTTAACTTCTGAGAGCCAGCACTGACCTGTTTTCCAAACACTGGAAAAGCTTCTATGCTTCTCTTTTTGTGGAAAAAATCCTCCTTCTCCAGGCACAAATGTCTGAAATTAGGATTCTGCATTCAAAATTTTGAATATCTAAGGGTTGTTCCCAGACAAACCTGCCAGGACAGGCAGGTCAGGCTTGCCTTGGCCTCTGGCGGCTGCTGTTCTTCAGCTCCTGAAACATGGGGGTTCTGTGGTTTCCTTCCTATGGAGACCAATGTGACACTTTGTGGCCTTGTGAAATGAAGGGGCTATTGTGACACTGCAGAGCACCATGGATCCAAGGGAACATTGTGACACTGTGGAGCCTCGTGGAACCAAGGACATCACTGTGGCTCTGTTGGGCCCCATGGTCCCAAGGGGCCAGTGCAAATCAGCAGTGTGGGAGTTAGCTCGGCTGTAACTTGGAGTGAGCCAGATTTTGTCCTGGATGAACCAGGCGTGAGTTTCAAGCCTTGGGAGTCATTTGTTTACCTTAGGATGAGCTTGGGAATTCCCTGATAAGCCTTTAATGTTGTTATGCTAAGTTGTCCAAGTTCTGCTTCCCTACTGGTTACTTGTTTCCCCTATATGGGTATTGTTCTAGAGTGTTCTACCCACAAGTGTATATATTGTTGCTTTGTCTCAAGTCTTTGGATCCTGCCCGTCATACTGGGCTTGACTTCTCCATGTTTACTGTTTTTCACCCCGTTATTGAAGTTCTTTTTGGGCAACTCCATTGATCCCGCTCCTTTTCCTTTTTGCCAACTTCACTCTTAAGTCAGGGAACCAGAGAGGTTTGTCGCAGCCACCCTCACTGCGACATCTGGCCCCTTAGCAGGGACCCTGACATTCAGTTGCGTCAGCTGGGGTCAGCTGAGAGATAGGCCAGAGCTCCCCGGGATTGTGGATTGTGCCGGGCCCGGTGGATTTCCCATCACTTCAAGGGACCTGAGCCCGCATTGGTGGGGATGATGACGGTGTCCTCACGTGGAGGATTGCAGATGGGTTTGGGAAAATGCAGGACATTCATTGCCCATTTTGCCACCGTGTTTTTAAAATATGGATCCACATCCCATAATTGATTTCGGGTGTGTTCCCAGTGGCTGTTCCCCCCAAGGTGGAGAAGGAGAAAAATGGGTGGCCAGTTGTCCAAAGTAGAAAGCAGCTTATATGGACACTTTAAGTTAATTCTCACTGATCATGAAAAAATATTTTCAAAGAACAAATTAAAATCAATCGTGAGGTGAATCATTAAAAATTTTCCAGACACTTATGCTGATGAAATCCATACCACTGAATTTTGTGACTCTGTGGGATTTAAATTGTGCAACCTTTTGATCAAAAGGGACCCCATTGCAACCCACATGCTCCCCTTCTTCTACACCATCCTTGAGACCCTTCACCAGCAAGCTCTGAGTCGAAAACTTGATCCATCAGTCACTCCTAATGTGGGACCTCCCCTGAAATCTGCCTTTCTTGGACTCTCCATGATGGTCCAAGATGGCAATGGCCACGCTGTCTTGGAGCATTGTGCCCTGGAGACCCAAGATGGAAGAAGCCCAAATGTGGCTCGGGAGCCTGGCCATCCTCCCTCCATCTTGGCTCCTCCACCTCCTGCTACCACAACCTTCTCTTCCACTTTGAATGAACCTCCAGACTCCACCCCCATGACTGCAGGTCACACCTCCACTGTCATTCATTCCACCTCCACCCTGGGCCACAGCTCCAGAAAATGACAACATGGCAGCGCCCTTTACTCGCCCTCTGGCAACAACATAAACCCCATGGTCAAGGATACTAAGCCTGGCTGTCACACTATTTCTAATCCAAGTGTTTCTGCTCCAAGTTATTCTTCCTCCCCAGAAGACAGTTTGCATTCCCCAGAGCCACCTCTCCCCTCAAGCCTAGAAGATCCCTGGGAAAGGATCTGGAAGGAAGCAGTTAAGGAAGGAGACTGGCAAATAGTCTTGAAACTCTTCATTGCCCCAGGACATGATGAAAGAAGGGAGCAGAATCCCAGGTATCAGCCATTGGTTTACAGGGAAATCAAGGAGCTGTGTAGGGCAGCTAAAGACTAGAGGCAGGACTCACCTTGTTTCAATGGCATAATGAGGGCCATGTTCACAGCACATGTAACCCCCTATGATATAAAATATATTATGACCTTGTTTTTATCACCTACAGAATACACTCTGTGGGAAAGGGGGATGGAAGTGATTACTAAATCAATTAATAGCAGATTATGCTAATAATGAGGCAAGGGCGCAATTGACAATCAGCTATCTAGCTGGAAAAGGACAACACAGCCTGCCAGATGATCAAGCAGCAGGTATCCCCAGAGAGGTATTGGACAATATAAAAGAGATGGCTTTGAAAGCTTTAATCCAGGTACCGGATGGTAGCACCCCCAGTTTGCACTATGTAAACATAAGGCAAGAACCCAGAGAGCCCTGCATGAAATTTATTGATTGCCTGAAACAGGCAGTAGAGAAACAAGTCCAGGATGAAAAGACTCAAAATGAATTACTAAACTCATTGGGGGTAGCCAATGCCAACCTGGAATGTAAGAAAGGGCTGTGTGCCCTTCCACTAGAGATGGAAACCACTCTCCTGCAGATGAGTGAGGCTGTAATTGCCTCAGGACAGCAGAACACGTAGCGGCCGTACAAGCCCAGGCCATTGGGCAAGGAGTTGCAGAGGCCCTAGTGGCCATGCCATTCCCCTTTAAGGGGCCCCAGCAACAATTACAGGGCCCAAAAATATGTTTCCGGTGTCATCAACAAGGACATTTTAGAAAATATTTTCTCTGGGGTAGGGGGGTATCCAGGCCCTAACAGAAATCAACATCAAATTAGGCAGAATTTCACTTTTTGAAATGGCCCAGTGCAGGTTGGGATGATGACTCACCCTCACAGCTGGCCCAGGGCAGGTCTGGAGTGGCCATGGTGGCACCTTGGTGGCACCTTGGGCTTGGCACAGACTTGAGGAGGCTTTATGTTTCCAACGGAGAAACTCAAGAGTTTTAGATTGCTTCAAAGAATTAAAAAGACAAAACCCCTCTTTGGCTGTGTGCAGTCAGATCTCCAAGCAAAGCAGATCCCATGTGAGTGAGGAGAGACAGGATGGGGATGGGGAATGTGGAGCAAGGTTGTTGACACTGGGTCAGAGCTCAAGGCACAGCTTCTCTGAACAGGCCAGATCACCTTAGGAGAGTCCCTGGATCAATATCAGTCACAGAATGCTTCAATCACCTCTTGCGCAATAAGAAAAATAATAAAAGACATCCTTTAAAATAGGAATACATATTTACTAGAAAATCTTTGAAATATTTCTCCAAGAGGAAAGCTTCCTGATGAACAGCACTAGAGCAGAGGGAAATCAAGGCAGAGCCATGGTTTGTCAGGACTTGTTTGATGCTAATAATCTCCATGATGCATTTGGAGCTGAGCCCTGGAACCTCAGGGCCTGAGAGGAGATTGCATAAACCTGTCCAGGAATCAAAGTCAGAAGAAAACCCCAAAGTGTTTCAAGGCATGAATGGGTCCCACTGAGGTCCATCCCCAACACAGGCTCCTCATGGACTCCTTGGAGGAGAGAATTTGAAGCCAGGATGGCACAAAAACTTCTCAAAGACTCAATGTGAAAAGGAAAATTCAAAGTACTTTAAAAACCTTGAGTACCTCAAAGTATTAATGAGCCCCACTGAATGTACAAAGCTCTCAAGGGACTCATTAAAGCAGATAATTAGGGCCATGACAGCAAAAACTTCTCACAGAGTCTGTATCAAAAGGGAAACACCAAGTACCTTAAAATAACTGAAGTATCCTGAAGCATTAATGAGCCCCACTGAATGTTGTTACTGACAAAGCCTCTCCAGGGACTAATTACAGCAGATAATTGGAGGCCATGATTGCACAAACTTCTCAGAATAGCCAAGGCAAAAGCAAAACCCAAAGTCCTTTGAAAAACCTGCAGTCCCTGGGAGCATTCAGGAGCCCCCAGGGCCATTGCTGAGTAAGGCTCCCCAGGGACTCCTTCCAGCAGATCCTTGAGGCCACTGGGATGTGGGCTAGGGGGGGATGCTGAGGGCAGGACAAGGGGCTGACAGTGCCCAGCCTGGCTGGGGCTGTGCCAGGAGGCCCCAGGGCCTCAGGACAAGGTGTCTCCTCCCAGCCCTTGGTGGCACAGACCATGCTGCTGTGCCCCAGGCCACCAAGACTTGGCTTCTCTTTGTCCCCACCTGTCATCACTGCCTCCAGTTCTCTGCTCTGCCTGGGGCCTGGGGACACTTTCTGAGTCGTGTCCCTCAGTGGGACCCATTAAAAGTCCAAGAAACTTTGGAGTTGGATTCTGACTTGGAGTTCTGGAGAGGTTTCTTCAGCTGCCTCTCAGGGACTGATGTTCAGGGCCTGAGCACAAAGCCCCAGAGGGTCATTAAAGTCCTTGTGCTGTGTCTGTGCTGCTGAGCTGGGCTGGGCTCCTGGCACAGAGGCAGCTCCTGGTAAGCAAGAAGAGCTTCAAAAGCACATTTCTCTTGATGAGCAGCTCTTCTGCCAGCCCAGCAGGGCTGGGGCGCTGCCTGCAGCCAGCCTGGGCACAGCCCAGAGGCACAGAGAGCTTCAATCAGTCAGGGCTGGGAAGGTGCTGGGAAGTGCCTGGGGCAGAATCCCTGCCAGCCCTTGGCACAGGAACCTCTGGCTGCAGGACAATGCAGCTGCAGCTCCTGGAGTGATCTCCTAAAGCTGGAACATCCCAATGCCTACAGACTCTGTGAGTACATTCTCTGATTGTCTCTTGTGCAGAGCAGCCAGGGGTGCCCAGGGCTGTCCTGCAGAGCAGGCTCCTGCAGCCCAGGGCGCTGTGCTGGGGCAGGGATTCTGCTGCCTGCCAGGGACAGCTCTCAGCCAGCCCAGGGAGCTACTGCCAGCACTGGGGGACAAGATCTTGGTGGAAGGAGACAGCTGGTAAGGGTTGGAAGTGTTCTCCTTGTGTGGTGAGGATGCTGCATTGTTCAGGACTGCTCTCAGCATGACATTTAACTGCAGAACATTTTGAATGAGATAATATCAGAAGCAGAGCGAGGAAGGGGCTGCATAAAAGAGAAAATCCTGTGATTTTAATCTACTGCTCTGGGTTGCCTGGATGGGAAATTGCAAACAGATATTCATCTCTCACTTCAGGGTGAGAAAAATAATTTTTTTTTCCAGATAGTTATTAACTAGGCAGTGACAGAAATCAGCACAGGCAGAATCATGGTTGCTTTTCCAGCCTACTTCGGTTTCCTTTGACATTGCCTTGACAGCCTACAGAGCCAGAGCTGCCCCTGGGCAGTGCCAGAGCTGGAAAGGGTCTGCAGGGCAGAGCTGAGCCCCCAGGGCTGGGCTGGGCTCTGGCAGCACTGGCAGAGCCCAGCCCTGGGTACAGGGAAGCAGCTGCTGGCAGGGACAGCTCCAGGCAGGAGAGCCCTGGGCAGGCAGTGGGGGGAAAATGCCCCCAGGCTGTGCTGGGATATTTAAAGTCCTCTCCTAACCCATCTATTCCATTATTACTTTTCTTACAGGTCCCCATGCCAAGACAGCACAAATGTCCAACAGCAGCTCCATCAGGCACTTCCTCCTGCTGGCATTGGCAGACACGCGGCAGCTGCAGCTCCTGCACTTCTGCCTCTTGCTGGGCATCTCCCTGGCTGCCCTCCTGGGCAACGGCCTCATCATCAGCGCCGTAGCCTGCGGCCACCACCTGCACACGCCCATGTTCTTCTTCCTGCTCAACCTGGCCCTCAGTGACCTGGGCTCCATCTGCACCACTGTCCCCAGAGCCATGCACAATTCCCTCTGGGACACCACGACCATTTCCTACCCAGGATGTGCTGCACAATTGTTTTTGCTTCTCCTCTTCATGGGAGCAGAGTATTTCCTCCTGACCATCATGTGCTACGACCGCTACGTGTCCATCTGCAAACCCCTGCACTACGGGACCCTCGTGGGCAGCAGAGCTTGTGCCCACATGGCAGCAGCTGCCTGGGCCAGTGCCTTTCTCAATGCTTTCATGCACACAGCCAATACATTTTCCCTGCCCCTGTGCCATGGCAATACCCTGGGCCAGTTCTTCTGTGAAATCCCTCAGATCCTCAAGCTCTCCTGCTCCAAATATCACTTCAGGGAATATGGGCTCATTGCAGTTAGTGCCTGTTTGCTATTTGGTTGTTTTGTGTTCATTGTTTTCTCCTATGTGCAGATCTTCAGGGCTGTTCTGAGGATCCCCTCTGAGCATGGACGGCATAAAGTCTTTTCCACCTGCCTCCCTCACCTGGCCGTGATCTCCCTGTTTGTCATCACCAGCCCAATTCACCACCTGATGCCTCCCTTCATCTCCTCCCAGTCCCTGGACCTGGCCCTGTCACTTCTGTATTCGCTGGTGCCTCCAGCCTTGAACCCCCTCATCTACAGCCTGAGGAACCAGGAGCTCAAGACTGAAGTGAGGAGACTGATGACAGGATGCTTTCAGAAACATTAAAATGCTGGCCAATTTCAGCAAATCGCGTGTAATAAAAGTCTTTTTTTATAGTTCTTGTAGCTTTGCTTGTGGGTTTTTTTGTCCATTGCATTAGTTTTTTTATATTATCCGGAAAGAAATGTCATTGTTTGTGCCATTTCTCATTTTGTTTCTCTCCACCTTCCCTGTGGACACAGACTGTGTCAGTGAGGGGCTGTGCTCTCAGTGGTTTTAAAGGAACTAAAGGATCTCCCAGCAGAGATTTCTGCAGAGATGCCCTTTTGTTGCCTTCTCTGGAGCTGCAGCAGCAATGTCAGTGTGCAGAGCTGGGGCAGATCAGTGCTGGCACAGCAGCTGTGCCCAGCAGCAGCAGCAGCACTTGGTGTTGCCAGTGCTGCTGCTGTGGCCCTGCCCCGCTGCCCTGGTGGCCCTGGTGTTGCTGCAGGGCCTGAGTGCTCTCGGGGCCGGGCACAGTCCTGGGGGTGGCAGTGCCGGGGCTGCAGCAGGGACAGGCCATGGGCACTGCTGGGGCAGCACTGACGCCTCAGGCCAGGCCCTGGGGGCTCCAGGCTCCTTGCCCAGGCTCTCTCAAGAACACGGCCAGGCCAATGCTCAGCACAGAAAAGCCCCAGGGTGAGCAGCCCCAGGCTGGCCGTGGGCAGGCTGGGGGCAAACAGCATGGCTGGGGCTCTGCAAGGGCCCTGGGGGAGAAGGGAAGGAGCAGCAGAGCAGGGGCTGATCCATCCCCAGGGTGCTGCACAGCCCAGGGCAGTGTCCCAGAGCATCCTGATGGAGCTGCCAACAACATCCCCCCTCTGCAGCCCTGGCCTCTCCCCCAGCTCACACAGGTGCCCCATCCTTGCAGGCACAGCCACGGCAGCACTGGCTCAGGAGCCCCTGTTTGCATTGCACAGAGCAGGCAGGAGCACCCCCATGCTGTTGCTTGTGGGGACATGAACCTGAGGGAGCGCAAATGCCATCAGCCCCTGGGGCCAGCAAGGGCTGGGGGACACCAGAGAAACCACTCCGGTTTATTGTGACAAACATTTGAGATCACCAAGTCCAACCTGCACCCTAACACTTCCTTGTCTACCCAGAGCATCGTCCAGTTAACCACCGCTCCCTCATGTGCTTTCAACCAAACTTCTCTTCCAGACCCCTCATCAGCCTTTTTGCCCTTCTCTGGACACGCTCCAGCCCCTCCATGTCCTTCCTAAATTGGGGACCCAGAACTGGACACAGCACTCGAGGTGTGGCCTCACCAGTGCTGAGCACTGGAGAAGAATCACTGCCCTGCTCCCGCTGGCCACACCATTCCTGATCCACGCCAGGAGCCATTGGCCATCTTGTCCACCTGGGCACACTGCTGCCTCATGTCCAGCCTGCTGTCCATCAGTCCCTGCAGGTCCCTTTCTGCCTGGCTGCTGTCCAGCCACTCTGTCCCCAGCCTGTAGTGCTGCAGGGGTTGTTGTGGCCAAAGTGCAGGACCCGGCACTGGGACTTGTTAAACCTCACCTTGCTGGATTTGGGCCCTGGATCCAGCCTGTCCAGGGCCCTCTGCAGAGCCCTCCTACCCTCCAGCAGATCCACACTCACACCCAGCTTGGTGTCATCTGCAAATTTGCTGCTGCTGGACTCAATCCCCTCATCCAGATCATCAGTGCAGATACTGAAATCCACACTGGCTGGCTCTGATCCCTCGGCCATCCTGTAGGTGCCCTGTGATGGCTCTCAAGGTGATCTGTTCCATAACCTTGCCAGGCACCCAGGTCAGGCTGACAGGCCTGGAGTTCCCCAGATCCTCCTTCCAGCCCTTCTTGGGGATGGGCTCACATTGGCACCTCCACTCCTCTGGGACCTCCCTGCTGATCCAGGACTGATGGTAAATGATGGAGAGCAGCTTGGGGAGATCATCCACCAGCTCCATCAGCCCTCTAGGATGGATCCCCTCTGATCCCAGAGACACCTGTGAGAACCTGAGTGGCTCAGTTGGTCTCCAGCTGCTTCCTCCTGGATTCCAGGGGCTGTTCTGCTCCCTGTGCCCATCTACCAGCTCAGGAGAACACTTGTCCTGAGGATGGCCTGTCTTATTGTTGAAAACTGAGGCAAAGAAGGGGTGAAGGACCTCAGCCCATTCTTCATCTTTGGTAATCATATCCCTCACAGTAAGAAATGCAGGTTGTCCTTACCCCTCCTTTTGACATTAACGTACCTATAAAAACATAATAATTAACCTTCACAGAAGTATCCAAGTTAAGTCCTAACTGAGCTTTTACCTCTCTAATTTTCTTTCTGCATGACCTAACAATATCCTTAAACATTTCCTGATTTACCTGCCTCTATGTCCAAAGGTGCTGCACCCTCTTTTTAATCCCTAGAAATATCCTTTTTAATCCCTTTTTAAACCCCTTTTCCTTGAAAAGCTCCATGCCCAGCCAGGCCAGTCATTTCCCCCTCTTGGTTTTAATCATTTGGGTGTTTTTTTATTTTTCAGTTCAGAAAAGAGGTGAAAGAACAATTCCCCAGGTGATCTTGATGCTGAATGTCTCCCTAGGAGATCTGGGCATGGAGAAGAACGAGCACCTTGCTGGCTGACCCATTTTGGACAACCTGCTCCTCACCCCCAGCCTCACCACGTCTGACATCGCCCACCTGGGACTGACATCCCAAAACATAAAAAAGTATGCATTTTTAAAATAAATAAGACTGATTAATTTATAAAATTATAATTATAGTTTTTTAATTTATATTAGTATTAATGTATATTTCTATTACCTTTGATATTTATGTGAAAAATTGAATACATTTTTAGCAATCAAAAAATTATTTGTCATTGGTTTTAAATAAAAGAATTCCTTTCATTAAATCATTGACCACTACTGGCCATTTATTTCTCCTTCTTAATGCTAATTAGTGCTATTTTTAGATCTTTTGACATATTTTTTTATTATTTTCACGGACAGGGTAAAAGGGGCCACTTTGGGGTCCCTGGAGACATTTCTGGGGCACATTTGGGGCAGTTTAGGGTCTGGGCAGTGTGATAAACAAGTCCACTGAATTTAAGGATCAAATAATTATCTTTATTATTTTTGCTAGCAAGAATAAGCAAGGACAGTGCTGGGCGGCCCGGAGTCTCCGCTCCACTTTGGCTCACAAAATTCCTATCCCCTGAGTCCACCTTTTATTGCCTTCTTCTCCGGGTTTAGGGATGACGTGATCTGTCTTCTGTGCTTGCTCATTCAGTTGCTAGGGGTCTTTTTCTGCCTTCTGGTGGTCGTGGGATGACGGCTTAGTCCCCCTTAGTCTTCCTCTTTGTGAACACTGAGTGAACTTATGCCTTATAAGGCATATCTATACAGAACACTATACACTTTTCTGCAAGCTAAGCAATTCTAGCAAGTTTAAGGATTGTTGTTACAGCTGCTTCTCATTACTTTCCTTTCACAGGGCATACCTTTACAATGGAATTCCCAAAGCACTATAGCAAACCAGCAACCATATGTATCTGCACAAGAAGATTTTTGGCTATTTAACTATTGTTTTATATTGTATAGTTATTTAGCTATTGATTTAATTAATGAACAAACGTATTACTACTTATTACACATGCCACCAAACTGAAGACTGGCATTATCCCATCCTCTATTTCCCTCTGGCATTCTCTTTCAGAGCACAGATGGGACAAAAACAGACAGTAGAACTTGAGGCAATCTTTACCTTCAAAAGAAATTCAAGAGTCCCTCGCAAAGACCAATGCTTTGTCAGTTCAGGAGTCCCTAGCAGAAACCAATGTTCTGCGAGTTCAGGAGTCCCTCGCAAAGACCAATGCTTTGCGAGTTCTGGAGTCGCTCACAGAGACCAATTCTCCGCCAATTGACAGCACTGGCTGACAGAAACCAATGCTGTGCCAACAATTCCCGTGGCAATGGCCGAGTGCAGCCGCCTGAAGGCACCAAGGCTGCGAACGAGCAGCCAGGGCCGAGCTCTGGCGCTGAGGCCGCAGCGCCGGCACAGACGCTGAGGGCCCGGGCGTGGTTACCAGGCAACCGCGGCACCGAGCGCGGGGCCGGGCCGGGCCACACGCATTGCCAAAGGACATTGGCACTGTCCCTACTGACTGGACTCGTGTGCTTGCTGCAGAGCCTTTCTGTAGCTAGGAATGTTTAAAATGTGCTGACAAAGGCACCTGTGGCAGGTCTGTACACTACTCTTTGTACAGGACCAGGATTCCATCCTGGCTGCAGCCCCAGGAGGGGCTGAGGCAGCTGGAAAGGGGCTCAGCCTGGAGAAAAGGAGGCTCAGGGGGCCCTTCTGCCTCTGCACAACTCCCTGACAGGAGGGACAGCCGGGGGGGTTGGGCTGTGTTCCCAGGAACAGGCACAGCAGCAGAGGGAACGGCCTCAGGCTGGGCCAGGGCAGGCTCAGTGTGGACACCAGGAGGAATTTCCCCAGGGAAAGGCTGCTCAGGCCTTGGCAGGGGCTGCCCAGGGAGCTTTGCAGTGCTCATCCCTGCAGCTGTCCCAGGAAGGCCTGCAGGTGGCACTCAGGGCTCTGGGCTGGGGACAAGGTGGGCATCAAGCACTGCTGGGACTCCATGGTCTCACAGAGCTTTCCCAGCCTTCATGATTCCATGAGTCTATGATTCCATGAAGGCATGATTCAAAACAGAGTTGAACTCAAATCTATCATACACAAATATTACAAAGGTCAAAGTTCACATGACAGAAATTTAAGATGATTCTTTAAGATTGAAAGAATCATATGTCAATGTTGCATACAGGTAAAGCCATATAAAAGAAGAGCCTTGTTATCCTTGTAAAATGATGGCTCCGGCCTGCTACTTTGGCTAAGTACAGCTAACAGCTAGCCTGACAAGTTCCTGTGAGAAAGGAATTTGCACCTGGGAGAAGAAAGACTTCTACCCATATCTTCTATGCAGGAGACAAGAATGGAAACATCTTTAGAGAGGAAAGGTTTTGACTGACACCTGCATGAGCAACTACTAACCAATGAACTGAGTGGCAGTAAGCTACTAAGCAATTAAAATTAAACAGAAAGCCTTTAGAAAACCATAGAAATATGAGCTGTGAAGAATAAAGATGGGCTGTTGTGCATGAAGAAATAGGTGTCTTGCCTGATGCCAATGGAAAAACTTCCAGAGCAGGCCTCACTTGGCAGAACAAAGGCAAATGACTCAGTGAAATCCTGGAGGCACCAGGAGATTCCTTACAGATTCTTGAGCTACGTGCTCTCATCAGAGTGTTTGAAAAGTGGCCAAATGATCCCCTTAACATTGTTTCTGATTCTCTTTATGCAGTGGTGTTGTCCAGCTGGAAGAATTCCAGAGAAATCCAGGACCAGGGGTTGTGGCAACTCTTTTTGCAACTGTGCCAGTGTCTCAATTCTCACAAACAGGATTATTTCATTACCCATATTTGGAATTACTCTGGATTGGAGGGAGGCCTGGCCTTAGGTAAGGAGAAGGCTGGCCAATTGGTGGCAACACTCTGGGCCTCTGCTTCTCACAGCATCAATAAATTTGGCCAAGCCAGAAGGGCTGACGAGCTTTTCATCAAAGTGTGAAAGTTTTACCCAAACAATTTGGAATATGGCTGCAGGATGCTGAGGGAATTGTCACAAGCTGTCCACAGGGCCAGGCTATGATTGCTGGATTGGGTCCTGGAGCCAACCCCAGTGGTTCAGGGCCCCTGCAGCTGTGGCAAACTGATGTGACCATCTGCGCCTCTTTGGGTTGCTTTAAACGCATTCATGTGACCACAGACACCTTTTCTGCCATGGCTTGGGCCACTCCTGTGACAAGTGAAGGCTCTGGCTTTGGCATTCCACACTGGCCGGGCTGCTTTGCTGTTATGGGCTTGCCTCAGGAAATCAGAACACACAACGGGGCAGGATACACAGCCTGGCAAACCCAGGATTTCTCAGCTCCTTGGGGAGTGAAGCATAGCACAGGCATTCCAGGGAACTCCACACGTCAGCTGTCATCAAAAGGACACATCAGGTCCTGAAAGGACTGCTTGATAAACAAAAAATGGGGCAGGATGGGCTGAGCCCACAGGACAGAGTGCTGAAAGCCGTCCACGCTATGAATCCTCTGTGGTTAGTAGGCAATCACAGTGAACCACCAGCATTAACACATTACTCAGGTTTGCAGCAAGATTCTGAATTGGTACAGCATCGGCCAGAAGTTTATTTTAAAAATCCTAGGACAGGGTTATGGGAAGGACCTGCAGATTTACTGATGTGAGGAAGGGGTTATGTTTGTGGCATTACAGACAAAGAACCCTGATGGATACCAGCAAAGTGGGTTCATCTCTGGCTAGAAAAGGACACTCTGATCCCTAATACCACTAATGAACCTACAACCAGCAACACCTGAAAACATCCATTGCCCTCAGAGCTGGAAATGCTTTTGTTATCCTTGGGTGAGATTAGAATGAGTGGGTGTGGAGCACACAGGTGGTGTGAGTTTGAGGGAGGAAGCTTTGCAAGGTGTGGGGTGTGCAGCTGTTGGCACAGCCAAGAATTCAATACCTGGGTGGTGTTATCCCAAGTGACAGGAAGAACAGGAAATTCCCCTGAAGCTGCTCAAGAAGCACTGAGCTTGTTTGAAAATCAAGAGCAATTGGGGCAGGCTATTCAGTGGTATCGTAGTGAACTCCAGAAGCTTGAGCAGAAAGACAGAGAATAAAATCAAGGATATTGAGTGTGGTAAGGAAATATTTATCCCTAGGACCTGGGGAGTTAGACCTGATCAGAGGGAACAAACAAAGAGAAGCTGGAAAGAAAGGAACCAGGAAAGAAGAAACAGAGGAAGGGCTCAAAGAGCAAGAGGCACAGTTAGTTCAGATTTTGTCCCTGATCTCAGAGGGGAAGGGTTCTTTACCAATGAGCAAGATGAAGAACAGCTTTAAATTAGAGAGGTGGGGTTTTGGGAGATTTTTTTCTATTGGCTGTAGTATGTGGTAACATCTGTAGTGCAGAGGAAATTAACCCACCAGGATGGCACTGACAGAATATGTGGCTTACCTGGGCCAAGGCTGCTGGGGAGGATTCCTCTCGTTTATCCTTGGCCATGCCTGGAGATCCCTTCCGCACAGGTCTAATTGGTATCCCAGTGAGTGATTTTACTGGTTTTGCAAGGTGGGTAGGAGCTAGAGGAAAGCCATACGTGGAAGCAAATAGATCAAGCATGGAGAATCATTGGTGTAACATCAGCAGAGGTGGTACAAAATTGGACAGATGCAAAAGGCTGGGAATTAAGCCAAAGGGCGAAGGCTTCCAAGCAGGTATGATAACACAATCCCTGAATGAAACCGGACTAGAACCCCAAGAACCAGACCTGTTAGGATCAGCTCCTGGAAATTACTGCTTGTTTTTTAACTACTTTCTGGAAGCAAAAATAACCAATTTGAGCAATGTTCTAGTCCCACATTCCAAGAATAATAGTGTCATCCTTAATCCCAATTCTCCATTATATCAGAACAAGGCCAAATATTGCCACATTGGACTTATCCTGGCAGTGCTGGTGCAAATGAGACTGTAAGAAAGCTTCCACTTGGTGTCTTTTTAATCTGTGGGGACAGAGCCTGGCCTGAAATTCCAAGTAATCCCTTTGGTGGAACTTGTCACCTAGGAAAACTAAGAATGTTTGCCCCTAGCATGTGACAAATGCTAAATCAGACTATCTGGAGAGCAGAACACAGCAGAAGAACTAAAAGAGCAATCACAGGCTTAGGATCTGTAGAGCTTTGGGGTGCTCCAGCACAAATCTCAGCATCATTCCTTGCTCCAGGTGTTGTGGCTGCTCAGGCTTTGACTACACTGAATAAGTTGGGATGCTGGGCAGCTAAACAACTGAACACAGCTTCAGCTGTTCTAAATCAAATGCTCACTGGTGGAGATAGTATTAGCCATGGCACACTGCAAAATAGAGCTGCTGTAGATTTGTTGTTGTTAGCACATGGGCACGGGTGTGAGGAGTTGGAAGGAATGTGTTATATGAACCTCTCTGAGCATTCTGCATCCATTCACAGGAAACTCAAACAACTACAGGACAACATGAAGAGATTGACTGTGAATGACTGAGGGTTGGATGAATGTTTTAAGGGGTTGGCAATAACTGGATGGTTGAAAGATATTGTAAAGGGAATTTTGTTAGTATTAGTAGTCATTACTTTATTGCTTTGTGTTATTCCATGCATAATTAAGTTGGTGACCCCCTTAGTAGGGAACACAGTAAAGAGGGTCTGGCTGGTGCGAGAAGGGGGAATTGTAGCAATGTATTTGAACAACTCAGGCCTCAGTGTGCACCAGCCATACCCTCTGCAACTGTTCTTATCAGAATTGTCTCAGGGCTCTGTGGAGTTCGTCAAGGTGACTGAGATATAAACTGTGCTAAAATAAGCACAAAGAAGCTGAGAAACGGCACACCAGGATGGCAGGAACTGGATAACAGGGGACTGTGAAACACCTGCATGGTGACCAATCACAGAGACTGAGAAATGGAGGCAGAGAACGAGGGAACGAGACAAAGGCAGGAAGCAAGAAGTGTGATCTTAGCAGTTTGTAGAATCCAGAAAAGTGTGTGTAATGTAAACAATAAACAGCTTCTGCTTGGTCACACCGGTCAGTTGTTCAGGAGTCCTGGTTTACCTGCAAGAGGAGGTGACTGGAAACATACTGGGAGAGGCTGGAACCATCCTAGGGGTGAATGGTAACACCTGGGACCATGCTGGGATCATAGTGGGATCATACTGGGAGTGACTGGGAGCCACAGGGCCCATGCTGGGAGTGACCTGGGCACCCCTGGGGGAACTGGGGCAACTGGCCCAGCTGGGGGGCTCACGGTTGTTCTCCCCCAGGGCTGCCCCAGGTCCTGCTGCCACTTCGGACCTCACAGAGCCAGGGGAGAGGGGACAGGGACAGAGGAGAGCTGAGGGACAAGGACAGGAGGCAGGGACAGGGACAGGTGAGGGACAGGGGACAGGGCAGAGCCAGGGAACACGGCCTGGCCGAGGGACACTGAGCTCCAGCACTTGGGGCTGTTACCCTTGGGCTCCCAGCACAGGCCCAGGGGCAGAATCCCCTCCAGAAACTGTTGTTTGCTTTCAGCTTTGCTCTGCAACATTCCCCAGGAGCCCCTGCAGCGGCTGCAGCCCAGCCGGGTGCCCGGGGCCACCAAAGCCGCTCCGGCAGTGCCCTCCTGCCCCGGGCAGGGCACACAACAGCCAAGGAAAGGCTCCTGCTGGGCTCAGGGCAGGCACAGGGCACTCCCCTGGCGCTGCCACGGGCACAGCAGAGCCGACCTGGGCACAGCATTGGCATCCATGTCCCATGCAATCCCAGCAGGGATTAGGGCTCATTGTGTTACAAATGAGAAGCTTGACTAGGCCAATATTCAAGCAGCAATCAATTTATTAATTCATATGGTAAAGTATGAGCAATACAGGCTGGGTACAGGGGGGGAAGTTTTCCCTCCAGCTGCACACCGATAGTTGAGGCTTACAGGCATTGATAGGGGTACTCATAAGCTTTCTCAGCAGTTTCCGTTCCCAATTTTTACGTCACAATTCTATACACTATTATGATTTAGTTTTTCTCAGGATGTATCCCAGAAAGGAGTATCCCCAGATGGTGGGGTCCGGCTTCCGAAAGAAGAAAGAAGTCTCCCAGCTGGTGAGGTCCAGATTCCAGATGGGTCCACCTTTTAATTCCAAATCTCATTACAGTGATGTCCAGCTTCTCTTGGTCAAAACCATCAATCCTTGAGTAGATGTTCATCTTCCTTTCTTAAGCTGCTTTTCACTGTTTTTTTTAATGTATCGAGATAAGCACGTTTCCTTTTTATATATTCTAAAGCTATGGTTTCAAAGATCCTTACTACGAGCAATATTCTAAAATTATACTTCAAAAGGTTATTATTGCAAAACTCTTTAAGGCTTAGCTACAAGCAGAAAGTTCCAGTCAAAGAGAAACATCCTTAAAGCTTTAATTCAAATGATCCTAAATCAACTGAAGACTTACAAAGGGTAATTGCGAACAAAGGATAGGTTCAAAGGCCTTCTTCCATGCTTTACCTCCTCAGTTATTTATTAGAATTTGTCTTCATAACTGTCCCATGGTCAGTTTCCACACATATCACAATCACAAATACACACGTTGCCTCTAGGAACCTGACACGAAACACAGCTTTGTATTTCCCAATTGCACTGCTGGCATTGCATTGGTCATCCATTCAAATCATTTCCCCATGGAATTCCCAGGGCAATGGGTTAGGGGGAGATCCATCCATGGAATTCTCACCTAGCTGGGATGAGAGAGATCCGGCCATGGAAATTCCATGGCAATTTCTGCATTCCCAAGGCCCTCATTCCTGAATCCCACATTCCCACAGGAACTCCCCTCCTCTTCCCACACCCACCTTTGTGCTCCAGAGCCTCCCGACCATGTCTGATGGATTTTGGGAGCTCTTCCACACAGCTGTGTCCCAGATAATGCTTCATCTGCTCCACCATGATCCCTTTGCATTCCCAGCACCTCCAGGTGATCCAGGTGGCACCGTCGGACACTGCAAAGCTCCCGGGTCTCAGCTGGAAGGAGATGAAATCCCACCCCTCGTAGCCGTAGAGATCCCATCCCAGCCCCTCAGAGTCCTCCATTCCCACAGATCCCAGCCCAGCCCCCGGCTCCCCCCAGTCCCCCCTGCTCTGGTTGTACCGGCCCCGTCTCCAGGGCACTGTCGGCCACGGGCCCATTCCTGTCCTTGAGCCGGGGCTGGCTATCCCAATATCCCAACCCTGGCTATCCCAATATCCCAGCCCTGCCTATCCCAATATCCCAACCCTGCCTATCCCAATATCCCAACCCTGGCTATCCCAATATCCCAACCCTGGCTATCCCAATATCCCAGCCCTGGCCATCCCAATATCCCAGCTCTGGCTATCCCAATATCCCAGCCCTGCCTATCCCAATATCCCAGCCCTGCCTATCCCAATATCCCAACCCTGGCTATCCCAATATCCCAGCCCTGCCTATCCCAATATCCCAGCCCTGGCTATCCCAATATCCCAGCTCTGGCTATCCCAATATCCCAGCCCTGCCCATCCCAATATCCCAACCCTGCCTATCCCAATATCCCAGCCCTGGCTATCCCAATATCCCAGCCCTGCCTATCCCAATATCCCAACCCTGGCTATCCCAACATCCCAACCCTGGCTATCCCAATATCCCAGCTCTGGCTATCCCAATATCCCAGTCCTGGCTATCCCAATATCCCAGCCCTGGCTATGCCAATATCCCAGCTCAGCTCCACCCACCATCCCCGCTCTCTGCGGCTCCATCCGGCCCCGGTCGCTGCCCCAGCGCTCGCAGGGGTCCCGTCCACGTCCCCCACAATCAAGGACTGGGGGACCCCAGGCCGTGTTGTATTGTGTTTTATTCTCCTTGTTCTCAGTTTGCAATGGTTCCCTGATGTAGCCCCGCTTCTTTCCTGAAAATGCTTTGCCCCAAGTGACTTCCCTCCTCCCCCATGTCAATCCTCCCTGTGGCTGCAGAGCCATTCCCCAGTCTCCTCCCTGGGCCCCTGTCAATCCCTCGGCCTCCCTTCCCCTCTTTCCAGAATCTTCCCACAGGGGCGTGGAGTGATTGGGCAGAGGTCAGGGCCCTCCCTTAAGGTGCTTCCTCATTTGTGATCCTTCATGTCCATCTGCCCGGTTTGCACACCCCCCGTTTCCCCCATTGGTTGTTGGATGTATCTTTGCCTTGTTTGCGCCCCCCTTTCCAAGCTGGTGCAGGGGCTGAGTGTGTGCTGTGTGCAGCAGGTTGGGTCAGAGCTGCCCTGAGCCCTGAAATAAACCTTGGCTTTACCCTGCCCAGAGTGGGCCCTTTCTTCCTGCAGCAGCGTCTGCCAGCTGCTCCTGTGGTTTATGGCTGGCAGCCCCGGCCGCTCTCCTGTAGCCCGGGCACAGGGGAGTGTCCCCCGCAGTCGACCGTGTCGGGCTGGTCGGGCAGGGCCCGAACGGGCACTGAGAGGACGCGGCAACAGGGCCGGGCTGCGACAGCGCCACTGCCAGGTACTGCAGGGAGTGCAGAACTGGGGGGACAGCGAGATCGGGGGAGCTGGGGGGCTGAACGTGAGAGACTGGGGATCCAGGGGGGTCAAGAGGCCAAGGAAAGGGGGACTTGAAGGGCTGGCCGAGCTGGGAAGGAGGTTCAGGGGCTCAGAGTCAAGGAAAGGGGGTGCAGGGACTGGGAGAGTTGGATGGGGTGTGCAGGGAATCGTGTGCCCAGGAAAGGGGGTACCGGGATGTCCTGGGAGTGAAAAAAGGAGGGTCTGGGGGCTGGAAAATGCAGGAATGGGGGCCCAGGGATCCCAGGTCAGGCAAAAGGGTGGGGCTGGGTGCTGGGAGAGGCGGGGGCCAGGGGAAGTTGAGTTGGTGCCAGATAAGGGGGTGCAGGGGTGTCTCAGTTCTGGGCAATGAGGTAAAAGGGGGTCTCGGTTCTCAGGAATGGGGGTGCAGGAGGGGCTCAGGGTCACGGAAATGGGGGACAGGGACATGGAGAGGCAGAAGGGAGTTCCAGGGGGCCTGGAGCCCAGGAAAGGGGAGTCCAGGGTTTCCCAAAAAAGGTGGGACATGGCATAGGGACACCCAGGATGTTCAGGAAGGGGGAGTTCAGGGCGTGTCTGGTTTTGCAGAAGGGTGGGGCTGGGGGCAGGGAAAGGCTGGAATGGGGGTCCAAGGTGTTCCAGGTCGTCCCAGGGTCAGGCACATAGGAAGTCTGGAGGTGCCCAGGGAGGTGGAGCTCAGCCCAAATATTCTGGGGAGTGCCTGGGTTGGGATTTTTTGGGGGGATGTATGGAGAATGAAGAACTCCAAGGCAGGGCAGAAAAAGCCCCTTGGGGGGACATCGGGGGGTGGCAGCAGGCGGCAGAGGCAGCCTGGAGGAGCAGAGCCCTGTGTCCCCCAGGAGCCCAGAGAGGGGGGAGCGCCGGCATTGGCGGGAGCCTGCAGAGGCTGGAGAGGGGCAGGGGGGACTCCTTGGAGCCCCTGCAGCCCAGAGCAGAGAATGAGGGGAGATGGGAGCCCAAAAGGGAGCCCAAAAAGCCCCGGCACCCCTGAATGGGCAGAGCGAAGAGGGAGCAGCTTTTGGGATTGCTGGGACTGCCAGCAGGCTGGGGAGGGTGGGCACCGAGGAGAAGGGGGACCCGCAATGCAAGCGTGACCCCAGCAGCTGGGACAGGGGGAACTCCCAAAGAGCAGAGAGGAGGGAGCAGGGCCGGGGAATTCCTGGCGGCTTTTTCAAGGCTGAATCTTGGTGTTTGGGAGGTTTTTCTGGAGCCCAGATGCCCGGTAACTTGTAGAGAGGGACTTGGGTGGAAAGACTTTCAAAGTCAATGTGTTCATCCCTTGTTTTCCCCAAACCAGGATTTCCCATTGCCACTTCTTGTGAGGCAGTGAGAGAGAGGAATATGTCCCTGGACACTGAGGCAGGGGACGAGGAAGTCAGTGCCCCTTTCCCCCTCTGTGCTGCTCCATCTCCCAGCCCAGCACTGCCCCGGCTGCAGGACAGCCTGGGGGCATCTCCTTGCCCTTGCCTGTGGCCCGGAGGCAAATGCCATCCTGTCCTTGTCCTTCCTCCCCCAGAGCAGGAGCTGAGGATGGAGAGCAGGGAGGACAAATCCCCGCGGCAGAACCTCGTGGCAGAGGCCGTTTTGAGCGGCTCCATGGCGCAGGAACCCAACGGGGAGGAAAAGCCCCGGAGATGCTGCACGAGGAGGGGCTGCAAACGCAGATGGCGGGGATCTGAGGGGGAAAGAGCCAGCCTGGGCCGGGAAGGCGGCCGGAGATGGAGCCAGAGCTCGGAGCTGGTGGTCCATGAGGAGGTTCCTGATGGGGAGAAGCCCCACAAGTGCGAGGAGTGTGGGAAGAGCTTCAGGTGGAGCTCCCACCTGATCGTGCACCGGAGGAGCCACACTGAGGAGAGGCCCTACAAGTGTGATCAGTGCAGGAAGAGGTTTCAGACCAGCTCTGATCTCCTCCTGCACCAGCGCACGCACACAGAGGAGAGGCCCTTCCGCTGCCCCGACTGCGGGCAGGGCTTCAGGCGCAACTCCACCCTCATCAGGCACCGGCTCATCCACACTGGGGAGAGGCCCCACGAGTGTGAGGAATGTGGGAAAAGCTTCAGGCAGAGCTCCCACCTGATCAGCCACCGGAGGACCCACACTGGGGAACGGCCCTATGAGTGTGGGGAGTGTGGGAAGAGATTCGGACATTGCGCCAACCTCCTTGTCCACCAAAAGATCCACACTGGGGAGAGGCCCTATGAGTGTTCCAAGTGTGGGAAGGGATTTCGGATCCGCTTCCATCTTTTCCGGCACTATCAGAGTCACACAGAGGAGAGGCCCTTCTACTGCCCCGACTGCGGGAAGGGAATCAGGCACAACTCCCACCTTGTCAGGCACCGGCGCATCCACACTGGGGAGAGGCCCCACGAGTGTGAGGAATGTGGGAAAAGCTTCAGGCAGAGCTCCCACCTGATCAGCCACCGGAGGACCCACACTGGGGAACGGCCCTATGAGTGTGGGGAGTGTGGGAAGAGATTCGGACATTGCGCCAACCTCCTTGTCCACCAAAAGATCCACACTGGGGAGAGGCCCTATGAGTGTTCCAAGTGTGGGAAGGGATTTCGGATCCGCTTCCATCTTTTCCGGCACTATCAGAGTCACACAGAGGAGAGGCCCTTCTACTGCCCCGACTGCGGGAAGGGAATCAGGCACAACTCCCACCTTGTCAGGCACCGGCGCATCCACACTGGGGAGAGGCCCTACGAGCATCCCTAGTGTGGGAAGAGCTTCTCCAGCAGCTCTCACTTGACCCAGCACCAACGGAGGCACCGGTGAGGGAAGCCCTGCGAGTGCCCCGAGTGCGGGAAGAGCTTCGTGCGCTGCTCCAGCTCCATCCCCCACTGCAGGACCCACGCTGGGCACAGCCCTGGTGACCCACATTCCCTGTGATCCCTTTTGGGAACACACCTGCCTGCTTTTCCTTTTGGTTTGGCTTTAATTTTTTTCTCTTCTTCCTCTCTTTGCCCTCCAAAAGCCAAGAGGGATCTGTCATCTCAAAACCACTCAAATCCCACTGAAAACAACTGAATTTTAACCCCTATAGGCTCAATCCCTCCTCAAATTGCTTGTTCCCTCCTCAAAAAAACTCAATCCCAGGCTAAACTCACTCAATTCCACAACCACCAGGGGGAGATGGTGTTGGAAAGGGATTGGGAGCAGTGGGATCCCAATTGGGAGTGGTGGGATGGGGATTGTGTGGGGCTGGCTGGGTGGGATGTATTTGACAGGAAATAAAACTTTCAGAGTTACTGATTTCTGTCCCATTCATTTTCAGTCAGTTCTGTTTGCAGAGTGCCGCCTTCTCAGCTGATTAATTTGCTATAAAAATCCCATTTTTTAAATCATCTAACCCAAACAATCCAAAAACCAATATCCAAATAAAAGCACTCACCTACAATTAAATTTAAAAAAATAATTGGAATTGTTTTAGAGTACTTAAGGGTGTTATTAAAGTTTAATTGTTTGGTTAAAATGTAGGAGAAATTCTAGTGGTGCTTGGTTTTGTGTTTAGTATGTTTGTAATATGAATTGTTTTACTAAGGCGTGTTAGACTGTATGTTAGTTTTTTTAGATATTTTTAGTCTAAAGTATATTAGTTACTACGATAAAGCTTTCAGAAGGTATTTCTTAGTATATAATTTGTTTATAATTATTCTTAATATTATAGTAATAGTTATTGTTGTTTTGGCTTGAATCATTGGAGTATCGTAAGAAAAAATATTTCATTTTTATTATAATTTATTTCATTGTAATTTTAGTTTATTGATTTATAATTTTGTTTTCAGTTGTTGATAGGAAGGAAGTTCAAGGGCAGGAACATTTTTTCCCCAGCTTGTGCAGCCCAAGTCTGGGTGCCATTCAGCCCAGAGCTATGGGATAATATTATAGTGCCTCCCACACACATTCTGCCTCCAAGAAAAGTTTGGCTTGGCTTATTAGAGTGAAATAAATAGAAGCGTAATAAAATGGACAGTTAAACTCATCCCTCTTGAATGACTCTCTTGCTTTCCATTGTCAATCCTGCACCTCATGCTCCCAAGGCTTGGTATGAACAAGTGTCTGAGATTGCTTAAAATTCCCAGGCAAGGTTCAGTAAAAGCCAGATAGAATATTAAGCAACAGCTCAAGAAAATTCATTGGCAACATTCACATTATTACTTACTACTTGGTTAAGGAACAACACGGGGGAAAAAGCAAGGAACAAAATTCAGTCAATCAAATGAGAAACATTCTGAGAATTGTGTGTGTGTGTGTGTGTGTGTGTGTGTGTGTGTGTGTGTGTGTGTGGTGTGTGTGTGTTTAGGTGCATTTGAGAAAGGGACAGAAAGGACAAGGATCAGAAGGAATACGGCCTAAAAGCTTAACAGCACTGGAGCTGAGCAGTGGTTAAACTGGAGCCTCCAGGAGTGGGCTCTTGGCCCAGGATCCATCGCTGCTCAGTCATGCTGCCAGTGCAGCAAGCTTGAGAGTGCGCTGGCTCTGCGAGGCCCCACTCAGAGGGAGGTTGCTGCTGGCACCTCTGGGCTCCAGGAGAGCCCCAAGGGCCTCCTTTGGGAGCGCTGTTCATGGGCCACAGGCGAGGGGCCTCAGCCATCAACGCTTCATCGTGGCCGCCCCGTGGGTCAGCAGCCTGGCTCTGAGAGTGGGAGAAGGAGGATGTCATGCTATTGAGGCAGGAAAAGTGGTTTCCAAGGCAGTTCACAGGACACCCCAGGAGTTCGTCAGACAGCACAAGTGCCTGGCAGCGCTTGGTGTCTCTGGGAAGCTCAAGAGGAGCTGGGCCCAGGGGCTGCTCAGCAAGGCCCAGGCCTGACAAGCGTTTCTCAGGTCACCGTGGGGCCAGACAAGGCCGGGGCCCTTCGCCACCACAATCTGAAGCACGAGGTTTTGATGTAGGGTAAAAAGCCATGGCCCAGTGGAAGTGGGCTGTGTCCTCAGGCCTGTGGGAGAATCACAATGCAGATCCTTGTGCTACTGATTCCATCTCTCCCATTTTTCTGAGTTCTTGGTGGCAAGGTCATTTAGGTCACACAGCTCTCTGAAGCTTTCTGCACAATGAATTAAAGTGAGATTACATATCCCAGATTGTGTTCTGTTACAGTTTAACTGATTGATTTAAGAAATTTCTGGAGCAGAAAACTTGCTTCCTCAGATATTTACTGTGTGTGGCACCAAGCACAGAGGAGAGATTTAATGTCAAAGGCATGGCCCAGGCAATGCTCTTTTGACAAGTTCTGCCCTGAGCTTTCCTGAGGAAGATCTGAAAGGTTCGATGTCACTAGCACAAGCTCCTGCAGTGGCTGCTGGCCAGCAGAGCAGGGCTGGCAGCTGTGCAACAAGTGTTGCCACAAGCAGCAACTCAGCCAGGGCAGCAAATCAAGAGCTGGGATGGAGCTGATCTGAAGGCCAAACCTCCTTAGCTCCTAAAAGAGCTGGAATAGTTCCTCATTCCAATGAGGTGCAGTGTTGGACACGGCTCTATGTGAGCACTGGACACAAGTTGCTCGCACTGAGTGCTGTGATGGTTTCTGCAGGAGCTCTGGGCTCCTGTGTGTGCTGGACACAATGAGGAGAGAAGGAGCCAAGTGCACTGACACACCTTTGCCTTGAGCATGACCCGGCCTGGACCAAACACACTGCAAGCTTTCCCCTTTGGCCCATGTCTCAAAATGTCAGGTCAGCTGTTGGACAACTCAGGTTGGTTTGGTGTCAAGGAATTCCCCTCAGAAATACTGGGTTTGTCTTCCTCTGTGCCTTCCCCTCAGCAGCCTTGGGGCTGCTCCTGTGTGAAGCCATGTGTCTCACACAGTTTGGGAGAACTTAATACAGGACACTCTGCAATGAGTCGTCTCCTCTAAAGTGTTCCAACAATCCCCTTCCAGTAACAGGAAATGAATACTAATAGATGAAAGTGGAAAAAAATTGCAACAGTTTATTAACAAGTGGAATACCTGAAAAGCAAGCAAAAAGTCCAGTGAGTTCTAGATATCAAACTGCCAGACCTCACCGTCCCCCTGCTGGGACAAAGACCCAGAATGCCTGAGGAAAATCCCCCCAGGACACATGTTACAAGGTGGTGCTGGGTTCTCCCTCAGGAAGAGCAGGAGCTGTCACGGAGCAGCTCCAGCAGCAGATGAAAGCTCCATGCTTGTCCAGCGTCGACTTTCTCCCAGAGGCAGAGCTCTGTGGAGCAGTCACGGCAGGTGAAGCAGCTGGGCTGGAGCCCCTCGGTGTCTTTTCTCCCCGGCGTGGCTCAGCTCACGCTCTCGGGCTGGGAGCGGGGCTGCTCTACTCCTGCCGGCACCATGTCCCTGGGCTTGGACAGTTTTCTGCCAGGAGAGCCCAGCATGCTGTTACACAGATCTCTCATAAAGGCCCAAACCAACTCCAAACACTCTGCCTACAGCAGCGTTTCACAAAGGGCTGCAGAAATCCAGGACAGCTGCAAGTGAGTGTCAGATGGCTTTTGTCTTGTTCTTGCCAGCAGAATTCTTGATGATCTGATCCAATTTTATTCAGATGTAACACAGGAGCTGTGTTTTTTTTATTGAAATATTTCATGATGAGTAACAAGCCTTGGAGCATGAGGTACAGGACTGACGTGTGAAAGCATGAGCATATCCTCCAAAGTCACCAGTTTAATTGTCCATTTTATTACCCTTGTATTTATTCCACACTAATAAGCAAACTCAAGCTTTGCTTAGATATAAAACAGACACGGCATACCCTATGGTCTCTTGTAGGGTCCCCAGGGCTGGCAGTGACAAAGCAGGCAGTCTGCTTCATTAGGAATCACTACAGATCTGCATCACAATGTGTTTTTAAGTAGCATGGTATTATTAAGATCTCCTTTTCTGCATGAGATACAGAAAGGAGGTTCCCAAATGATTTCCATGCAAGCAGGCAGTAAAGAACTGACCCTGCTATCCTAACAAAGCTTTGGCTTTGGCAATTGCACTCTTCCCATTCATCTTTTGACGCAGACACTCCAGGTTTTCCCCACACCCCTGCAAGGCTGGAAATCGCTCTTTCCCTTTACTGTTCTTCCCTAGAGCAAGTACAGTGGCTGCTTTGAAACTAAAAGCCCTGAGATCTGGGCATTTTGAAGGAGCATGAAATGCTAATTAAGTGTTCCCATTGGTAATACCCAGGTCTGCACTTCCCAGAGCTCTGAAGCAGCAGCAGGAGGGCCATGCATCATTCCTGTTGGTGGATGTTCATGTTTCTGGTGTGCAAGAGCAATGGCTTTGAGGAGGGACAAAAATGCCCCTATCCAAACAGTGGCTGTGCAAGGGTATGTGAAGTTTCACTGCCTTTTTTAGGATATTTTAGAAAGATCTAAGGATCTAAGAGATCCATACTGTGGCATGGAGCAGGCCCCTAATTTTGTCTCCAGAGAAATCCCCAAAGGACACATCTGCTCTGCTGGTGATGGCAACCCCATAAGCTCGTGGACTTGTTTTCCCTGCAACATGCCACCCTGCCTGGGCTTTACTAGGCCAGGACTAGACCCATAGCTATGCCAACACATGCAGCCACGTGACACAGAGTCAAACAAAGTTTTCCTTCAGAAAACTCAATTAACACATTCACATGCAGTTTCTTCTAGAACATCAGAAGCTGGCAGCCATGAGGACTTTGCTGTTAAAAGGTTACAGTTTGCACTGGGCCCAGAAGGCAAAAGAAATTGAAATGTGAAGTTTAAATCTTCAAATGACTATGAAAGGAAACTGTAGAATAATTTCTGGAAAGGCAGCATTGTCAATGATCATGCAGCCCACCAAGAGCTGTAACGGAATCCAGAATTGCTTGTTCCAGCTATGCAGGAATTCATTACCCTGGCAAGCACTGGTCCATGGGAACAAATGATCCCATAGCCCTGGGCAGAAGGGCACCCAGGCTGCAGTGGCAATAGATTTGAGGAACCCTTGTCAATTGTTATTGGCCTCACAGCCCACTCATCCCTTGGCAAGCAAGTTGCAAAAAACACTGTTGGACTGCTGTCCTGGGTAAATCTACGTACAGATGACTATTCCAAAGCAGGGCATCTTTTCCCAGTGAAATACACATCCTCTTCTTACCTATGAAATTGTGCCTGAAGTCACCTGTGAGCCAGATCTATGTGAGATTGCAAAGGAGCAAAGCTTTGGCATTTGGGCACACTTCTCTTGGTTTCTTTGCTCAGGCCTTCTGAGAGCACACAACATGTCCAGGTAGAAAACTTTTGACTATACAGGATCTTTTGTTTCCATTGTCCCCCAAACATGTCAATGTGTGGCCGTGTTGTAATGCCAAGTAACAAAGAGCAGCACTAATGACAGAAAGAAAATGTGACAAAAGAGGAAGAGGAGATGTGCAGTGAGGAAAAGATGTGGTGAGACACTGGCACATCAAGCAAGCTGCACTCCCATAATCTCTAGGCTGGCAGATCCTGGTCTCACATTCTCCTTTTGGTTTATTTAATTTTTTTTTTTTTTAAGGAGAATCTCTGTCTTTTCCTTCATGTGGGTGGAAACACAGAACAAAGAATGAGGAAAAGACTGAAGACCTAAGTGCACTCTTCCCTGGGTAAAAACTGTCAGGATGGCCAGGCCCAGGGAGGGGTGGAATTCAATGGAATTAAATCCAGCTGGTGCCTGGTCACAGGTGGTGTTCCCCAGGGCTCAGCACATAGGTCCAGTTGTGTTTCTCATCTTTGCCAACGATGGGAAAGAGAGGATCAAGGGCACTGCAGGCAGTTTACAGACAATGCCAAGCTGGGTGGGAGTGCTGATCTGCCAGAGGGATCTGGACAGGCTGGATCATGGGCTGAGGCCACTTGCGTGAGGTTCAACAAGGTGAAGTGCCTGTCCTCCACTGGAGCCACAGCACCCCTATGGATGGCTACAGGCTGGGGGCAGAGTGGCTGGGAAGCCGCCCAGCAGAAGAGCACCTGGGGGTGCTCTTTGGCAGTGGCTGAGAGCCAGGGTGCCCAGGTGGCCAAGAATGCCAATAGCATCCCGTCCTGGGATAGGCTTTAGGGGTGGCCTTGGCAGTGTCAGCAGTCTCAGATTATTGGAAGGACTCTATGATCTTAAAGGTCTTTTCCAATGGAAAAAGTTCTGCAATTCTAAACCTCCATTTGTGCTTTTGAAGGATGCAGTCCCAAATAGACCTGCATTTGTGTTTTTAAGGAATTTAGCATTGACCTCTCCTTGAAAGTAATAGGAATCAGGCTTTAAATGTTCTCAAAGCACTTTTATTCCTTGATCTTAAGCTGTGTGTTTGAATTGAGGTGCTTTTGTACAGGAAGGTTGGACCATGGGATAAATACAGGCAATTTAGCTGCAATGGCACTTGTTTCATCTGCTTTTCTGCTTCCTTTTCCCATGGGTGGCAGATTTGGGAGTATTTTCTTGTGCATTGACTTCAGGCTCAGACTTGCTCATGGATGTGCTGTAAAATCTTATCTACCCCTTAGTGAAAAATGCTTGCAAACTGGTGGGAATTGCTAGAGACAAGAATTACAAACCGGTCCCCAGTATGATTAGCCCAGTGTCCCTGCTTAAATCAGGTATGCTTGTATTGAAAAGGAGCAAACTATTCTAACTCTCCTGCCCACTCCACTTTAAAAAAAATGTTTTGTACCTCTTGGGGCAAGTCCTGTGTGCCATTCCAAGTCTGTTATCAAATGTGTGAAGTGATGCTGCTGCTGTAGCAGCAGCCTGAGTTGAGTGGGAGCAACTCCAAAGCACTGGGTTCTACAGCAGTGGGCATGGTGGGAGGCTTGCCTCTGCTGCCATGGCCATCCAGCCATGGGGAGAGCAGCTGCTGGGGCTTCCCCCTTCTGCCAACAGCAGTCTGCCTCCAACACGTGGACTGTATGGCCATGATTTTGCCAGAAAGTGGGAAATGCATCGTTTGAATGTATTTTGATGTTGTCTGACATCACCTGACTGGAGCGGTTTGGTGGGCAGGACGCCCTGTGGGCAGGGCCATGGCAGGGATCAGTGGCTGGCACTGGCACTGGCAGTGTTATTTTCCCAGGCAGGCTCCTGACACAGCTGTGGGGGAAGGCAGCAGCAGCTGTATCAGCCCAGCAAGCAGCAGCACATGGAGGACACCCTCATTTTCAAAGAGCCCATCACCCCCTTTGCTCTCCCACGGCAGCACAAGATGATTCCAGCAGGTGAAGGGCTGCCGCAGCCTGGAGACTCCTTCAGCCAGCACTTGTTGCAATCTCGTTCCTGCAGCTGTCCTGGAGGATGTTGGCTGCAGAGGTGTGCCAATGCCCAGGAATGCTGCTCAGCTCAGGGGGCAGGGTGTGTAAAAAGCTGCCTTCAGAGCGCTGATCACCAGACCCCGGAGCCGCTGGCAAGGGCAGCAGCTTTTCTTCATTCTGTGCAGGAGAGAGGCCAGCCTTGGAGCCTGGCCCTGGGGACAGGGAAACGCTCTGAGTATAGGTTTGAATTTTCAGAGACAGTCCAAATGAGAATTATTTTGAGGCAGGTGTTGCAATGTTGGGTTTGGGTGTGTCTGCAGGAAAGCAAGCAGGAATAAACCCCTGCCACAATGAGGGAGAACTTTGCATGGCCAGTTTACACCCTAGAGATACACTGATGATATGGGCCCACTGAACACTGGGGGCATCTGATGCAGAGTGCAAAGCTTCTTTCAATAGACAGGAGACATGAGACTTGAAGAAATAATATTGCAGATGCAGAAAAAGGGATCAGACCCACTGGTCCCATGGCTCAGGCTTAGTTTTGCCAAATCAAGCAGGATTAGTTTTATCCACTTTTTTGAGAATAACCTGCCCTGTGCTATTTCCATCATGAAAAGTTTGAATTGTCAGGAACTGCCAAGATCAGAAAAGTTTTGAGGCAGATCATATTTATGTTGGGTTTGGGTGTTTATGCAAAAAAGCAAGCAGGGAATAAACCCCTAGAACAATGAAGCAGAGCAAAAGTGGAATATTTGGATGGTCAATTTGTTCTCTAAAGCTATCGGCCAGCTGAATTCTGGGGTCATCTACTGGGGAGTGCAAAGCTGCTTTTACTTCCACGGCCCGGTGCCATTCTTTGTGTCCCAGCACTTTGTTTGATGTGAAGAGAAATGAACCAATTCCCACACCAACAAGCTGCAACCCAGATCTGAGTGGGAATTACAGAAATAAATTACAGAAATTAATTTACAGAAATAAAGGACTTGAAAAGTAGCTTTGGAGAGGGTTTACTTCCTAGACAGTGTGAAAGCCTCAGGCCTGGCCAGGCTGGGCTCAGGGCTGGCTGCCCTTGGGAAGGGAAGGGGATGGAGTTGGGGTGGGGTTTTGCAGCCATGGAAATGAGAGAGCCACGGGCTATTGCATCACAAAGGGGCAGCCCCATGGGCTATTGTGTCACAAAGGGGCAGCCCCACGCTGGGGCTGTGAAGGCTGTGCAGGTTGTGGTTGGCACGGCCGCAGCGGCAGCAGACGCGTCTGGCTCTGCCTCTCTGTGCCGAGCGCTGGCGATCGGAGTCACCCGGCCTTGTTCTGAGGCTGGGCACCAAGCTCCTGTCGCTGTCAGCTCTGAGAGTGTTCCCAGAGTCAAACCCAGATCCTTCTGCCAGGCAGAAGCATGGGTTTGAAGATGGACTTTAGTGGAAAAGGAAAAACCTCTGAAGGAAAAGGTGAGGATAGGAAGGAGCTGAAAGGCTGAAGCCAAATGGAAAACAAATCCCACCATATTTCAGGGAAAACTGTTCCGTGGTGGTCAGTGCTGGCTCTTTGTCAGAGTAGGTGGCTGACAGCTACAGAGGATCCTGCAAGGGCGCCCATGGAATCACAACATTCTGTCATTAGTTTACTCTGCTTTCTCCTGTTTGACAGTAGCCAAATCAGTCATACTGTCAGCCAGGACAGGGACTGTGGCCACAGCTGCCCACAAACTGGCCATGAGATGCAAGTCCTGTTGCTTTCTTTACCATCAATGTTGGGTCTCAGTACAGAAAAATTTCCTGTTCTTCCTCTGCTTGCTGATGGGGTCCCACCCAGGGGATGGTATTACGGTGGTACAGAAACACCAATAAGGCCTGCCTGCTTGCTGAGAGGTCTTTGTGGTTTTCAGAAATAGCAGTCACAGCTGTGTGGGTCTTTCCTAGGGATTCCCAGAAGGCCAGCCTCAAGAAGGAATTTTTTTCCCCTCTTATCTTTGGAGCCTTCCACCTTTCCCTTCACACTTGCTAACTCAATACTGTTGAGAGGAATGTAACGCAGACTAGTTTCATGAAAAAGAAAACCAAAGAAATTTTCCCAATAATTAAAAATTATTCCCATCGAGTGCCATACCTATTAGATGTGTTGATGATAAAAGTGGGCCTTCACATAACTCACTTCTTCCCTTGAGAGCATGGCTCAGCCTCACACAGAGGTGAGGGGGGAGCTGGGCCGCTCTCTGCTGGGAGGAAGGGTCTTGTGGCAGCCCAGCCAGGCTGTGCACATTGCCAGGGAACAGCTGTGCCCTGCATGTGGCCCTGCAATGAGCTGTGCTGCTGCCAGTGCCCCGTGCAGCTGGAGGGCTGCTCAGCTGTGGGGCAGGGAGAGGAGCAGGAGGGTGCATGTGCAGCTGAGCCATTGCTGGAGAGCACAGGGCTCGGGGCTCCCTGCTGTCCCAGGGCAGCCCAGAGGCCAGGCTGTTCCTGGGGTGCCTCTGTGGAAGTGGGGCAGGGTTTTCCCCTGGGCTGTATCCAGTGTCTGCCCGTAGGACCATGCTTCCCTGTCCAGCTCTTTAGAAGTTTCCAGGAAATGTGTCCCATGAAATATGGAGCTTCAGATGTTTTAGGTTTGCATTGTGGCTTCTGTTACATTTTGTGTCTCCACTTTGCAGGCCTGACTGGCTACCCTCTCGCCAAGAGGTTTTCTCTGGCAAATCCCTCTATGCTCCTTCCCTCCAAGCCATTGCCTCCCATCCAGAAGAGCTCTCCTTCTACCACACCAAGTCAGACATGCAGTGGAGAGCAGGAGAATGGGAAAAATGGCAGTGGCTGTGACGAGCACCGGGCAAAAATACAGGAGCTGAGCTCAGAGAGAAAAGGCCATAAGGTAAAGAGACCAAGCTAATCCTGTGTGATAAATTTTCAATTTCTTTGCTGTAGGTAGAACTCTGAGATGTTTTTGCTGACAGGAAGTGACCCTTTCACTGAAGTTTGAACAGGTCCCGATTTGGATCCTTAGCTGGGCCAGACATGATGGGATATGAAGGAAAGCTGCCTATGCCCCTGCTGCCTCCACCCCCCTTCCTGGCCATGGCATGGGGGCTCTGGAGGAACTTGGGCAGGCAGAGACCTTGCAGAGAGCAGCAGGGCAAGGAGCTCTGCTGGACTTCCTAAATGCCAGTGAGCCTGAGATGATGGATGTGTGGGAGCTGGAGAGCAGCGTGCATCCCGAGAGCTCAGCAGCAGCATCTGGGCTCAAAGGCTGCTGGGGAAGTGTAGGAGGGAAGGGCAGCAGCAGCAGAAGAGAGGGGCTTGAGAAAGGCAGGTTTTGCCATCCTGCAGAATGGCTTTGTGGGGATGTGCTGGAGATCAAGAGTGACTGTAAGGTGCCTTAGGGTCAGAGAGAGAACCGTGATCTAAACACACTCCAATACCATCCAGAAGGCCAGTGGAGGCAGTGGCAGCCCAGAACACCTTGATGTCAAACTTGTGGATGCCAGCTGGGAATGTAGCCACACTTGCAGAGAAGTCACCACAAGGGAAGGGGTGGCAAATCTGGGGCATGGTCTCTCCCTCACCACCTCCCTTTCCATTCCCCATCCTCGGCCAACTGCACCATCAGTTTGACTATTCCTGCCAGGTCCCAGCTGAGGGCATATCTAGATGTCTTGAGGCATGAAGGGGGGCAAGGCTGGATGCTTGATCTGAGCCCTGTGTTCTACTCTTTCCAGGCTGCCTTGCTGCATTCCATTGGTGGGGATATGAAGAAGGGGTCACTGGGACTGCCTTTGGTCCCCCCAATAGGCAAGGCAGGAAGTCCCCCTGTGGGCAGTGCTGCGGGGTCCCTGCCAAGCTCTCCCCAGCTGGATTCCCAGGATTCCAGGGAGATGAGGTAAGCCAAGGTGTCTGCTGCTCCAGTGTGCTGTTCACCTCACTCCTCCCATCTCGTGTGATTATTTTGCACAGTCAGCTGTCCCCAGTGTTTATGCAAACATCTGTGTTTTCACCATTTTGCACACCTATAATGACGTAGCACAATGTCATACCCAAGGGCGTTCAATCTGATCCTTCTTCTTGAAAAAACAAGGAGTTGTAATATTCTAAGGAGCCAGCAGTGCTCTGACCACATGTAGAACAAGGCTGTCACCAGGGTAATTCAGGAGCAGGCAAAGTCAAGCTTTGGCAGCAGTACAAAAGTAGCTGCCCTCCATACAGACTCGTGTCTCAGCTCAGCAGCTCTTGCTGCTTCAGAGAGGCTCTAGGAACCACTTGGCTCCAAAAGGAGAGGCAGCAGACTTGGGGAGTTTTGATGCAAGTTGAAGAATGACTGCTGTGTTTCAGCCAGAGCTTGGCCAGCTCTGTGTGACTCCAGAAACAGAAAGCCCAAGGACAGTTAATCAGCTTGGCATCTTGTTGGGTTTATGTGTTGCATTTCCCCTTTCATCACAGTGACCATGCTAATAACTTTGCCTCCTTTCATGGTACGCCCTTTCCCTCCCTTCTCTTTCTACCTCCTCATATGTTCTTTTGTCCTCTATTTTCTCCAGGCCAAGACCCAGCAGCAGAAGCAAAGAGAACAGCTCTGAGGATGCAGGTAGGTAGAGGGCATGCCTGTCCTAAAATGATCATTGTAGTCTTGCCTCAGAGGTGACATTTGGAGAGCTTGGTTAAAACCCATTCTTTTGAAAATCTCATTAAATTAATTTCAATTCCTTGATGGGTTCAGTGGAGTCTCCCAGAGTCCAGTCCCTGCGAGTGTGCTCTGGTGGTGCCGTGAAAATTCCTCCATTTTGCAGGCAAGAATAGGTTCAATTCTTCCAAGTCTTTCCGGCCATGTCCCTCTTCACTGCTTCCCTCCAAGCCATTGCCTCCCATCCGGAAGAGCTCTCCTTCTCCTAACACAAATGAAATGTACAGGATGGAGAAAGAGAACAAGAAAAATGGCACTGGCTGTGATGATGGGAGTAGAAAAAACCAGGAGCTGAGTTCAGAAGGAAAAAGTTATAAGGTAAGGAGACCAAGCTAAGACCTATGCAGAAGATTTCCAGTTTATTTGCTCTAGGCTGAGCTTGGAGACCTTTTCTTGTGGTGTGAGCCCAGGGAAGCAGCTGAGTCGAGGAAGAGCTCAGCTGGACACTGCACTTCAGGCTGGCATTGGGTTTGTGGTGGAGACTTCACATCCTCATTGTGGATCAATAGCAGGAGAGGTCTTTGAATGGTTTCTGGGCTCTGTTGTGGTTCCTCCTCTGTCTTATGGCTGAGAAAACACCAACAAGCAGTCAGAGCAGCTAAAGCTGTCTAATCTGGAAAAGCTATCCTTCTAGATTTAGTAAACTATAGGTATCTGTGAACCATCTCTATGTCTTGGTGATGTTTTCTGCCTGCTCTGTCTGGTTGGGAAGCAAAAAGGTGTTTGTTGGAGCAGGCAGTCCTGCAAAGTCAGTTCCAGGTTATCTCAGCTTCAGAGGTGGTGAGAGCCAGACATCCTCTGCTGCTGTTTCCAGACTTATCAGCTTCTGGGCGGCTGTGTGCTCTGGCACGGCTTTGTCCAGAGGGAAGGGATGGGAGGTGGCCATGGGGAGAGCAGCCCCGAGCCCAGGCACACGATTGCCTTGGCAGCAGGGCCAGGAGCTGCAGTTGTTCTGGGTTTGCTGTGGGGTGCAGGAGGAGGCAGATGAACAACAGCTTTGGTAGACAAAATATCCAATCCAAGGCTTGGGTATTGATTTCAGCCTGGCTGAGAAAGGGCCCCATGTATCCCTGACAGGACCTGACCCTCTCACTGAAGTTTGAACAGGTCCTGAGTTGGCTCCTTAGCTGGGCCAGAAATGATGGGTTAAGAAGGAAGGGTGTGCATCTGCCCCTGCTGCCTCCACCCCCCTTCCTGGCCATGGCATGGGGGCTCTGGAGGAACTTGGGCAGGCAGAGACCTTGCAGAGAGCAGCAGGGCAAGGAGCTCTGCTGGACTTCCTAAATGCCAGTGAGCCTGAGATGATGGATGTGTGGGAGCTGGAGAGCAGCGAGCATCCCGAGAGCTCAGCAGCAGCATCTGGGCTCAAAGGCTGCTGGGGAAGTGTAGGAGGGAAGGGCAGCAGCAGCAGAAGAAATGAGGGGCTTGAGAAAGGCAGGTTTTGCCATCCTGCAGAATGGCTTTGTGGGGATGTGCTGTGGATCAATACTGGCTGTTGGGTGCCTTAGGGTCAGAGAGAGAACAGTGATCTAAACCCATTCCCATGCCATCCAGAAGGCCAGTGGCAACAGTGGCACCCCAGGATATCTTGATGTCAAACTTGTGGATGCCAGCTGGGAATGTAGCCACACTTGCAGAGAAATGAGCATGAAGGGAGAGGGGGCAAATCTGGGGCGTGGTCTCTCCCTCACCACCTCCCTTTCCTTGGTCAACTTTCCCTGTCCTAGGCCAAGCTGCTCCATAGGTTTGGCTTTTCCTGCCAGATCCAAATCAATTGCACAGCTAGATGTCTTGAGGCATGAAGGGGGGCAAGGCTGGATGCTTGATCTGAGCCCTGTGTTCTACTCTTTCCAGGCTGCCTTGCTGCATTCCATTGGTGGGGATATGAAGAAGGGGTCACTGGGACTGCCTTTGGTCCCCCCAATAGGCAAGGCAGGAAGTCCCCCTGTGGGCAGTGCTGCAGGGTCCCTGCCAAGCTCTCCCCAGCTGGATTCCCAGGAGTCCCGGGAGATGAGGTAAGCCAAGGTGTCTGCTGCTCCAGTGTGCTGTTCACCTCACTCCTCCCACCTCGTGTGATTATTTTGCACAGTCAGCTGTCCCGTGTATGTATGCAAACATCTGTATTTTCACCATCTTGCCCATCTGTGATGATCCAGCACAATGTCAATCCCAACACCAATGCCCCAAGAGCAGGGGCTGTGGTGGGGAAGAGGAGGAAGGGCTTAAAAGCTCCTCAAGATGCGTCCAGGGCTGGACTTGGCTATTGATTGCCTCTGCAGTGGTTGTGATGTCATTTGGTAGTTGTACTGCATGGGTCTGGATCCTGAAGATCCTTGAATGCTGTGATCCTTGACTGTCAACTTCTGCAAACAGGAGAATATGTTTGGGCAAATATTGGCTCCTGGAGAGGTGTCTGCAACTTCAGGTGCTGCTCCTGTAATCTTCAAGTGTAAATTCAAGGTGCCTGGGCCTCCACTGTGAAATGAGATCCCAGAGAAATTTTGGGATATAGATGTATAATCTGATTGATGTTTAATATTTTGATCTGAGCTTAAGATCAAACAGGGCAAATTGCTTGAGAAGAGGCATAGGACTGTACCTGATGGAAAGGTACTGGCTTGGATATGTATGAGAAAATGAAGCTGTGAAGCTGATCCAAGTGATAACAATAAAGAAGGAGACACAGAAGTATCTATCCAATTGAAAATCTTCAGTAGGGCTTTGAAAGTGTGATCTGAATATCCTTCCCCAAGAGCTGAGTTGGAAAAAGCCTTTTTGTTCTGGAAAGAGCCAGATGATGTAATGTCATTCTCAGGAGACAGCGGTGCTCTGACCACATGTAGAACAAGGCTGTCACCAGGGTAATGCAGGAGCAGGCAAAGTCAAGCTTTGGCAGCAGTACAATAGTAGCTGCCCTCCATACAGACTCGTGTCTCAGCTCAGCAGCTCTTGCTGCTTCAGAGAGGCTCTAGGAACCACTTGGCTCCAAAAGGAGAGGTAGCAGACTTGGGGAGTTTTGATGCCAGTTGAAGAATGACTGCTGTGTTTCAGCCAGAGCTTGGCCAGCTCTGTGTGACTCCAGAAACAGAAAGCCCAAGGACAGTTAATCAGCTTGGCATCTTGTTGGGTTTATGTGTTGCATTTCCCCCTTCATCACAGTGACCATGCTAATAACTTTGCCTCCTTTCATGGTACGCCCTTTCCCTCCCTTCTCTTTCTACCTCCTCATATGTTCTTTTGTCCTCTATTTTCTCCAGGCCAAGACCCAGCAGCAGAAGCAAAGAGAACAGCTCTGAAGATGCAGGTAGGTAGAGGGCATGCCTGTCCTAAAATGACCATTGTAGTCTTGCCTCAGAGGTGACATTTGGAAAGCTTGGTTAAAACCCATTCTTTTGAAAATCTCATTAAATTCATTTCAATTCCTTGATGGGTTCAGTAGAGTCTCCCAGAGTCCAGTCCCTGCGGGTGTGCTCTGGTGGTGCTGTGAAAATTCCTCCAGTGGGAAGTGTTGGGTGGCAAGTGCTGGAGTGGTGGCTTGGGGCCCTGGAAATGCAGTGCAGGAAAAGGAAACATTCCTCTTTTTCCTGCACATGCCTTTTATCTTCCTGAAGCCTTCCTAGTATCACACTTAGTAGGGAAAATGAAGTCATTTAGCATGAAATGAGAAATATTACCACTCCTTTCTCCTGCTTTTGAAGGAGAATACCTTTCCTTGGGGCAGTTTCTGAGCTGAACCCTTTGAGATCTGGAGGAGATTCATGGGCACTGCCTGGTTTTGCACTGGCAGAAATAGGGAAAGCTCCTATGACAGAAAGTCCTTTTGAATTTTGCAGTGAAGGAGAAGGAGGCTTCCAGGTGGATGCAGCTTAGGCAGGGTGTGAGTTTGTCATCCTCTGAGAGCACAAGAACAAAGCCACCCGTGGCAGGTTCACAATGACAAATCTCTTCCCTGGCTGTCTCTGCCTTTGTCAGTGCTGCAGGCTGAGGCTGGGGGAGGAGATGCCTTCTGCCTTGTCCCTGTCCCTGCCTTGCCTGATCCCTGACAAGTGGAATGTGCCAGACAAAATGCAGTCTCTGGTGCATCTGGCTCAGCCAATGCTTTCAAGTTGAAAGCCCCAGTGACACTGTTGTTGTTCCTTTGCCATCTCTGGGCGTGTCATGCTAGGAGAGATGAGACTTGGAGAAATAATTCTGCTGATGCAGAAAAAGGGATCAGATCCCCTGGTCCATTTGGGGATCAGAGCTAGGTCTGCCAAATCCTGGGTGTGGCCCCTTTGGAATGACTCTTTATTTCCTGATATGCAGCTGGAGTGCTAAATGCAGCTCAGGAGTAGTACTGCTCAGTAAGTTAGGTGACATTTTTGCTGGATCAGTTCTGGACTAGAAATTACCTATCTTATTAAACCCTGCCTGTTTTATTACTGACCCCAGCATTCTACGGGGTGAAAGAATCCAGTTTTAAGACACTCATTCTGCTTGGATGCCATATGATTTTATCCTCCGTGAAGCCATGTAAAGAATTACATGTTGATGGAAAGTATTTTAGAATGATCCTCCAGGTCTGATGGAGAGTATTTTAGAATGATCTGCCCTCTGCTATTTCCATTAGGAAAATTTTGAATTGACCATATCAGCCAAGATCAGAAATGTTTTGAGGCAGGCCATGTTTATGTTGGGTTTGGGTGACTCTGCTGAAAAAAAAGCGGGGAATGAACCCCAGGAAGAGGCAAGTAGAGCAGAATTGGCACTTTTGGATGACCACTTTGTTCCCTACAAATACAGGCTCGCAGAATACTGGGCACATCTAATGGAGAAAGCAAAGCTTCTTTTATGTGTAACACGTGGTGCCATTGTTTGTGTCCCAGCACTTCCTTTGTTGTAAAGAGTAATATAAAAATCCCAAATGTGCAAAACCCGACCTCAAATTGAGTGGGACCTACAGAAACAAAGGCCTAGAAAACTACTCTTGAAAACAATGATTTCCTTGACAGGGTCCGATTCTAGAGACCACTGTGAATTTCCACCTGTTTGGAAGGAAAGGGATCCTGTAGTAGTGGGGAGGCAACAGGCAACACATAAATAGTAGAACCCTTCTCTCCTGGCTTGGCAGCTCCATATTGTTCAGAGAAATTAAACTGATGGTGGTTTCATGTAAAATAAGAAACCAACCAATCTTTTCAGTAACTAAAATGTGCTTTGAATGCCTCACCCATTAGATGGGTTGATTGTAAAGGCATGAGTTCAATTAACTCACTTCTTCTCTTGTACCTGAATTACAGCTTCTTCTGAGCCTGCTGCAAACACCCAGAGGAAGAAGGGAAAGAGCTCTTGGTGCAAGATAGGACCTGGGATGCCTCTGTTCCCAAGGAAACTGGCTGACCTGTTTGGCTTGGAGACCTATGTGCCGAAGCCCGACCTTGGGAATGGAGGTCTGGGCTCCCGGCCGGCTCAGGGGGCCTTGGCACAGGAGCCCCAGGAGCGTGGCTCAGCCTCACACAGAGGTGAGGGGGGAGCTGGGCCGTTCTCTGCTGGGAGGAAGGGTCTTGTGGCAGCCCAGCCAGGCTGTGCACATTGCCAGGGAACAGCTGTGCCCTGCATGTGGCCCTGCAATGAGCTGTGCTGCTGCCAGTGCCCCGTGCAGCTGGAGGGCTGTTCAGCTGTGGGGCAGGGAGAGGAGCAGGAGGGTGCATGTGCAGCTGAGCCATTGCTGGAGAGCACAGGGCTCTGGGCTCCCTGCTGTCCCAGGGCAGCCCAGAGGCCAGGCTGTTCCTGTGGCAGCTCTCTGGAAGTGGGGCAGGGTTTTCCCCTGGGCTGTCTCCAGTGTCTGCCCGTAGGACCATGCTTCCCTGTCCAGCTCTTTAGAAGTTTCCAGGAAATGTGTCCCATGAAATATGGAGCTTCAGATGTTTTAGGTTTGCATTGTGGCCTCTGTTACCTTTTGTGTGTCCATTTTTCTGACCTGAATGACTGCAGTGGTTCCAAGGAGGTTACCCTGGGATCAGGAGTTTCCCTGCCAACTTCCCAAATGCTTCTACCTTCCAAGGCATTGCCTTCCACCCTGAATTCCCTACCTTCCTCAAAGCCCATTTCTAACTCTCCTTTTTTATTGTTAAGCTGACCATCCTGCAGGAGCAAAAAATTCTGATTTAAGAATTCCTTTTTTCCTACTGTGCTGCCACTTGATTTTGTCCTCTATGAAGCTGTTGTATAGAATGATTAGTTCTCTGAATTTTAACAGCTCTGTTGGAGAGTATTTCAGAATGAGCTCCATTGTTCTACTTGAAATTAGAAAATCAGCCTTTGGTCAGACTAGCTTGAAAGTAGCCCAATCTCATACAGTTTAGGATGAACATCCTTGGGGAAAATGAAATATCTAGTCTCAAGGACACAGTTCACGTTTGGGTAACACGCCTGCAATGCTGAGCTTTTCTTTGAATGTCCTCTAAAACAGTCCAACAAAGAGAAGAAAATGTAAATCCAAGTGCATATATGTATTAGTACCTGTGACTTCTTCCAGGAGCTGGAAAGAAGATGTTTACTAAAATCAGCATGAATAAGGGCAGATAAGAATCTCTGTCAAGAGCAATCTCCATCTCTGCCCTTCTCTATCAGGCACAGAGGCTCTCCAGCATCCAAGGGCTCTGGCCTTCACCATGCAGCAGGTTTCAGTCTGCTGGCCAGCAGAGTAATGTCATGTCTGCTGCCAGTAGCCCATCCCTTGGGAGAGGGTCTAGGCATGTGGACCTTGCTGCTCTCAGTCCCAATCTCTGTGTTTTATGAGAGCTCTGCAACCTGGAACCTGTCTTGCCTGTTGCCCAGCACGGCATTTTTGGGGGCTTGAACTCTGCCAGAGATTTACAGGAACCTTTGCTTCCATTCCCAGGCCTCCCCCTGAGCCAGGCCAAGGAGACAGATCATCCCAGCAGTCCTGGTCTTACGAGGGACAGAGAGCTGAAGGACGGCTTTGGAAAGGTAAGGGACAAGGACAGGGATGAGCAGACTTCCTTTCCAGTGGCTGTTTAGTACTTGGCACAAAATGTCACTGAAAATCATGATCTTCCCCCCGCCCTGGGAGATGGGGATTCTCTTGGGAATATATTTGACAGCTCCAGAGCAATTGCTTGGCTATTTCCAGTGGTGCCAAGGTCACTAGCTTGGACATGGTGCTAAGGTCACGCCAGAAGCAATCTTTATGTGCAAAAGCTGTTTTAGAGAAGTTCTGAATGACAGAGCAAGCTACACATCAGTGAATGTGGGCAAAGTGCACCCTCAGAAGCAGAGAAGCAAAGACTCTAATGTTGAGTGTAAGCAAGTCTGCAAAAGAAAATGGGAGAGTTTGATTTTTCCTGGTTACCTTTGTGGCTGTATCTCACAGCCCTCTCATTCTCAAGTTTTCTGCTCATTAACTTCTGCAACTTGTTTTCACACGAGTCCTCCTTTTGGTCTCGTGTTCTCACAGACCAAGTCCTTCAGAGTCCTTCAGAGCTGAGTCCTTCAGAAGCCAGGAAGTGAGAAATAGCTGCAACTCCTGGCCATGAGTGTTAAGCAACAGCTCATTACCACTCCTTGCTGGGCATTGCACATGGTTTTTATTCTGCTGCCATGGCCTGTAGGAACTGAACTGCCTGCTCACTGTCATGTGAGCTCTTCATCTGTCTTGGAGCACTCCTATGAATTCATGCTTCAAGCAGGGCTTCCTGACATAGGTTGCAGTTGCAGCAGTGGAAGGTCATGGCACTGAACTGTTCCACCTCACTGTGTGTAATTGCCAAGGTGAGGACAGGAGACATTCCTCTGAAACTATTGGAATGGATATGGAGCTGCATTGAAGCCTATGGCACCCTGTGGACTCTGTGCTCCTGATGAGATGTTGTGTCTGGTTTGTGTGTCTCTGCTTACAGTCTGTGATGTATTTCCATTGCACCTAGATCCGTGCTGCACTGTGGGAGTTGGCTCAAGAGAACTTGGAGCCAATGGACACAAAGCATTTTGTGGAAGAGATGAAGAAAAGGAGACAAAAGAAAAGATTCTCGCAGCTTCTTCCTGAGACAGTTGAGACCAGGGACGCAGCTGAAGCAAGTAAGTGGTGGCTACACTTGTGGTCCTTTTTGACCACTTGCTTGCCCCTTGCACATGGCTGCAGTCAGACTGGGGGGCTGTTCTGCTTGCATCTGAGTAGAAGCTTGCTTATTTGTTTCTGTTTCCCAAAATAAAATGCAGAGGCATGAAGAGTCTTGCCCATGGCCTCCCTGAGTCAGTAACAGAATATCAGCTTCCCACCTTCACCTCTAAAGTCTTTCAGAGTAGAAAATTCTGTCTTGCAAAGTACACTGGGGCTTCAGACTCTCTTCTGGAGAGCAGCCTCCAGGGAAGGTGAGGCCAAAAGACTGCTTTTCAACTGGGATTCCACCTGGACGAAACAAAGCTCCATTCCTTCTAATGAAAGCACCAGAGATCCTTCTCTGCTGCTCCCTGCTGAGGAGGTGATGCTGTAGAGCTGTGCTGAAGCCCCAGGCAGTGCTTCTGCTGCTGCCCCAGGAGCAAGCAGCGTTCCCGACTGAATCCCGGCCGGGCTCTGCCTGCAGGGCTGTGAGCGCTGCCCGAGGGCGGCAGCGGGGCCCTCAGGAGGCAGCACTCAGCCCCAGGGCAGCACGCAAGGTTAGCTGCACTTTCTTGGGTAACTTCCCCTGCCAGTGTCTGGAACAGGAGAACAAAAGCAAGGCTTTTCCTTGTTTCTTCGAGGAAGCATCACTGCAGGTTGGTTTTATACTAGAAGAGGGTAGATTTTGACTAGATATCAGGGAGAATTTTTTTCTATAATGAAGGGGGTGAAAAGTTGGAAGGTTTGCCCAGAGAAGCTGTTGTTGCTCCATCCTTGAAGGTGTTCAAGGCCAGTTTACATGGGGCTCTGTGGAACCTGATCTAGACGAAGATATCCCTGCTCACAGGGCTTGGACTAGATGGTGGTTAAAGGTGCCTTCCAACCCAAACTCTTCTAGGATTCTGTGATCACTGTCCCTTGTTAGTGTTATCTTGGTATAAAGTGGTATACCATTGTTATACTTGAAGTTCTTTGGGATAACAAAGAGATGTTGCCCAGCTCCAGCAACTTTTGTTGTCAACCTGTCCAGCACCCTCCACTTACAAGCTCTTCTTTGCTTCCTGCAGCCTTTAGCTTACCACCTGTTGATGGCACAGCTCCTAGGGTGCAGAGAAAAGACCCTGGTACTGCCTTGAAGAAGAAGGTCTTGAGAAAGCAGGACAACGTGCCCTTACTGCCCAATAAGCCCACCATCCTTGGAGATGGCAGCTTCCCACGCAACTCCTCAGGTAAGCCTGCTCCATGGAAGCTTTTCCCTGCATGGCTTTTTCCCTGCACAAGGAGCACAAAGTGTCTCCTGCCTCAGCCAGCACAGCTGGGATCTTGGGGCTATAGGCTGTCCTGAGAATGAGCAGCAAATCTACTTTTCAGTTACTCCAGTTTGGTAGCACTAGAGAGTTGGTTCTTAGAGATCCATTGGAAAGTGGGGCTGAATAAAGTCCGTGCTGAAGGCCTAAGCTCTGGCTTTTGCCCATCCTAATACTCCAAACTACAGCACTGGTGCCAGGAGGCAGCTGTGACTGCAGCGATGAGCTATGGGGCAGCATGCCAGGCTGTGCTCACCGTGCACCTATGAGTGCCACCATGATCTGCTGTCCTCTCACCATCTGGGCCCTCTACCTGTCTGCAGTCCGGCTCTGCAGCCAGCTTTTCTGCTGTCCAGCAAGGGCTGTCTCTGCAGGGCCGTCAGTGGCTTGGTGCAGCTGTGCCTCTGCTCCCAGCAGTGCCCGATGGCTCCTGGCTGCCGCCATCCAGGGCCTGCAGTGCCAAGAGGGAACAAGCAGTGCCTCCTGTGTCACCCAGCAAAGACAGCGGCTGTGTGCAGCAGGTGACAGCCAGGAGGGGCTGCCTGCTGCTCCCAGGCTGTTTGCTGCCTGCAGGAAATGCACAGCAGATAGTCCCCAGTGGCTCTTGTCTCTCCTTTGTGGGCAGCCTGCCTGTGCTGTGATGCCAAGCAGGGCGAGATAAGAAGAAGGCAGCTAGGAATGATACTTCAATGCTCTTTGCTAGTGATGCTACTTCCATGTTCAGAATTGACCAGAACTAGCCTGATGTGGCTCTCCATTCACAGTGAATCTAGATGTGTGTATGTCTACATACTTCTGCAGTGCCATCACTGGTGTCAGTGGCTGAGGTACATCAGTGACACCCAGATTAGCTCCTGCCTGAATAGTTCTGATGTTTGGGTTCCTCCATACTTTGTGAGAACATGCAAGGTAGCACAAAAGCCCTACAAATTCTAGAGCAGTTTGTCTAGATTCTGTGTAATATTTATACTCCATCCTTTTTGACAGCTCAAATGTTTTCATCTACACAAGAGGAAATGAGCTTTTGAGTACATGATGTGAAATTTTTGATTGACAGTACTTTTGATGACAGATGGGTTTCATAAGAAATGCATTTACCATCTGATTTTTTCATACCTTGTTAATTCCTTTCTTTACCAAGAAATTCAATTAAGGCAAACCCAGGCCAATTGATTAACAACAGAGTGCATGTGCCAACAATGTGCATCTGTATTTGCCTATTTTTATCCCCAGGACGCATTTGGAAGGCTTTTTTTATCAACTGTCTAGTCTGGAAATTGCATTTTTCCACAGGAGAAAGTTTAGAAATGTCTGAGTTTGCAAATACAGCCATTAGATGACAAATACATTTCCCCATAGCATCTTTGAAATACAGCCAGTGTGTACCTTTTGTTCTTTCCAAGCATTGTGAAACAAGCAAAGTTTTACAATGCTTGGAAAGAACAAAATCCATAAATCACTGCCTTCCCAACAATAGGCTAAATGTATGTGCAGTCAGCTGCCTCTGTCTAGAATATGTGAAGTTAATGGAAACAGAGGCACTGTCAGGTGTGAAGGGTCAGGTATGGCTGTTCCCTGGTCGTTGCTCCGTGGGGATTGAGCCGGGCCCAGCAGGGCTGGCCTGTTCAGGCTTGGCTTGGGGCTGTCACGAGGCAGCTGCAGGTCTTTCCTCAGGGAGCTGCAGAGTGCCCCTGTCCTCAGGGCTGGGGAAATCAGGGTGCTGAGACAAGAGGGGCACTGAGGGGTTCCCTCCTGGGTAGCGAGTGCTGCTGGTCAGCGCTGTCTGGCAGGGAGCGGGAGCTCTGCGGCCGCAGGAACCTGCCGCTGGCCGTGGCACCTGTGGCCCTGGGGAGCTAGGGCTGCGGGGCAATTGTCAGGTTTAGCCTGGAGCTGTGCCCAGCTGGGGAAGGCTGGGAGCAAGCAAGGAGCCCCAGGAGCCAGACAGCAGGGAAGTCTCTGCCCCAGTGGCAGTGTGTGCCACAGGGAACCCTGGCTGGGAGATGGGCTGCAGGCCGCTCCATGGCGGGTGCCTTGCCCAGGCCGCAGCGCCCATGGCCGACCCTCTCCTTGCAGTGACCTCGCAGACGGCCACTGGTGCCCAGCGCCGAGAGGAGCCGCTCCGTGGACATGGGCAGAAGGACAAAGCCTCTTCAGAGCCACAGCAGGCCTTGCAGGAGGCACTCTCCTTGCTGGGCAGCGATGACTGGTAAGAAAGGCCCCATCACTCTGTGTCCCTCACAGCATTTGGGTTGGTCAGAAGCATGTCTCGCTGGTGCCTCTGAGCCCCGAGAGCCCAGAGGGCCAAAGGGCACTGCTGAAACCTCTGCAGAGCAGTGAGAGGATAAAGACTGGAGAGCAGCCTTTTCTTGGCCTTGCTCTGCAGCACCGCTCCAGCTGCAGCAGGTCCGTGCTGTTTCCTGGCTTTGGCAGCTGCTCCATGGAGCTGCAAAGGAAATGTTGAGGGAAGAGAGAAAGCTGTGCAAAGAGATGATTTGCTGGCTGAAGGCAGAAGCAGGATGGCAGCAGTTTTGAGTGTACAGATTTGGGTGCCTTGGGCCACTGGCCCAGTGGGACTGAGTAAGATTTCTCTCTGCTCCCACTGCTGACAGCAAGGGCAGGTGACAGGCTCTCCCTGTCATCTCCTGCATGTGAGTCCCAGAAGCAGCTCCAGGGAGTTCCTCTTTCTGAGGAATGGAATGAGTTGTGCTTTCAAGTCCCTCAGCCTGTCATTACTCCTGAGGGGCTCATGGCAGAAGAGAAGGAAAAAGAAATAAAATCCTCTAGGAATCTTGCACTTTTGGAGGTTAACTTTTTCCTTCTCACTGCTTCCTATGGGCACTGAGATATTTTGTCAGTACTCCCAGTGTGTCCCAAAATTATACACAGGTACAAGGAGGCCCAGAAGTTACAAGCCTACAAATGTGAGGTAATATTGGTTGTCTTTCTGATGGCTTTTTGATCACTCCCTGTTGGATGCTTCATTCACACAGGGGTAAGGCCTCCATTCATATTGGGAGAACCATAAGAAACCTCCAACAGTTCATCTCCTTCTGCAGTGGCCTTTGCTTTGCCCTTTCTCTTCTGCTTTCTCTTCCCCATTTCTCTTTGGTGCCCTGTGAGGTGCAGAGAGCTTCTGCAGCTGTGAGTGTCCTGATGAGGCTCAGGGGTGCCTGTGGGATCGGTCACCAGCCCTGTGCTGCAGCCCTGATGCCTCACACTCCTTCCTGGAGCTGAGGGCCTGCACAAAGCAAGTGCTGAGAGATGGAGTTGTTTGCAGCTTTGAAATAACATGTGGCTGTTGTGCAAGTTGTTTTAGGTAGGGGGGTTTTGAGTAAGCCAGAGTTTCAACAGTTCTTGCCCAGGGCTGGAATCTTCTGGGGCATCCAGCTGATTTCTTTGGGAATTTGTGAGGTGGGGTGGAGTGGGTGAGACACACAGGCCTAGACTGAAGAGTGGAAACTCAGCTCCAGAGTGCCAGTGCAGACTCTCAGTGCTGAACTGCCTGCTGGGGCAGACAAAGAAGGAAAATGCCCCAGTAACAGCCCAATGAGACTGTGTCTCAGGGACAGGTACAGGGAACTGAGAAGAAACAGCAGCATGGCCCAGCCTCACAGCTTCTAGGAAGCAGTGACAGAGGGACTTCATGTGCCAGAGATTTCAGGAAGGCTGTCTTCTTAAACAGCCACGAATGAAGTCTCTGAAAGCCCTCTCTTTGCCTCTTGGATTTGTGCATGCTTTTGACAGCTACAGCATCCTGTGGCAACGCATTCCACGATTTCATTAAGTACTCCTTGAAAAGCACCTCCCATGGCTTGAGCTGCCAGCCTGGTCATTTCGGAGGGTGCTGCCTACTTCTTGGGCAGAGAGAAAAATCAATCTTTTTGTTACATGCCTTTCAGGGAGCTGAAGGAGAAGGGACTCTTCAACATCAAGCACCTGGCTGAGTCCCATTCTGAAGTCCTGCTGTCCAGACTTCATGACATTTGCTTGGCAGTTACCAGCGAGGTGAGAACATTGTTTTGAATTGTTCCCCATACTTCATACAGGATGTGCAGAGTAGGTATGTGCTTGTTCATCTCCATGTGTGCTCAGGGTGTGCCTCCATTTCTGGTTTGAGACCTTCTATTTCCCATGTCTGTCAGCTGTCTGTAGGATCTGTGTGCACATGTAGCTGTATTTACTGGTAGGTCGAATATCTGACACTTGTCTGTGAGTGAGGTGCCATTACAATGCAATGTGCAAATGGCAAAATCAAGACACTAATGACGTTATTTGCCAGAGTCCTAATCTCTGCCCAAGCTGTAATTCAACACTGCAAATGAGTCTGTAGATCTGAGCCTGTGTTTTCTGTTTCCTGGCTGAGTGCTTCAGCTGCTGGTGTAGCTTTTCTGAACAGGAGCAATTGACTCTTCTATTTTTATGACTTGTGTCTTTATGATTTGAAAGCAGCCCTTGATTTAATTTTCTAGTGAAAGGGCCTAAAATCATGGCAGTGGACATTTTAGAAAGGTTAGGTAGGAAGCTTTAGTGAATTTTGGTTTTGTTTTGTTTTGGTTTTTTTTTTTTTTTTTTTTTGGTTTGCAGTAAGCAGGTCTGAGGTCAGAAATTGGTTCCAGAGTAAGTGCCTTTCAGTGTTTGTATCTTCCTGCTCTTACTGTGCTTTTATGTTCCTCTGGACACAGTGGGATGTGTTGTCATTTCTTGGGATTTCTGCTGAAGGCAACTGGTTTTCTGTTCAAGGTGATTCTTATGTTTCCTATCATGTCTTCCCCAGGTGACCAATCTCCGGTCCAAGGTGTCCTACTCTGCAGTTGTCACTCTGGGAGAGTTCTTTGTGACCTTGAAGAAGGACATGGACTGCGAGGCGGATGAGGTTGCTGCAGTCCTTCTCCAGATGGTGTGGAACTCCCCAGAGTTTGTTCAGAAGGCAGCCTGTCAGAGCCTGGGGATGATGGTAGAGAATGTGACTCCTGCACGAGCAATGGCTGCTCTCATGGACAGGGGAGTCAAGTAGGTTCTTCTTCTTCCAGTGATGTTCTTCAGCGTCTAGTGTGTGGGCGGGGGAAGGGATGAGGGAAAGAATGGGAATGATGGGAGGGAAGGGTCCTGTATCCTGCATCTTCTGGGAACTCAGTGACTTCATTCTCTGATCAACCTCATTTCTTTCCTCTTGTCACCTATTTCTGCCCTCCTGCAGCCTATTAGTTCTCAGAATCACAGAACTGTAGAATATGGCCAGTTGGAAGGGGCCCTTCAGGATCAGCAGGATCATTGCACAGAGCAGCCCAATGCTAACTTTGTGTTTATCTGAGGACAGAACCTTCTGCAGGTGTCTGCAGCTGCAGGGAGAAGCCAGGCCCCCTTCCCCCAGCAAGGACAGGGAGCAGGCTCTGGCCAAGGCCTGTGCTGCTGCTGCTCCTTCTCCCCGTGCCCCAGGGTTTGCTCTCTCCTTCCCAGGAGCTGCCACGCCCAGGTGCGGAAGTGTGTGGCCCAACTCCTCCTGTCCCCGATGCAGAAATTGGGAGTCACGAAGCTGGCAGGCACAGCCAGGGCTGAGAGGCTGGCACAGGTGGCAGGGACGCTTGCTCAGGACTGTCACCAGGACACAAGGTAATGATCTTCATTTCACTTCCTGAAACAGGAAAACCGTTTTGTGTTTGGTTTTAAAGGTAAAACCAGAAAAGAGTGGAAACTCAAGGAAATAATAAGTGACCTCACTGTGTGGATAAGGGTCATAGAATCACAGAATATGCCCAGTTAGAAGGCACCTATCAGGGTCATCCAGTCCAGCTCCCAGCCGTGTGCAGGGCACACCAAGAGTCACTCCATGTGCCTGAGAGCATTGTCCAAATATTTCTCGAGTTCAGTCAGACTTGGTGCTGTCACCACTGCTCTGGAATGCCTGGGGAAATGACTGTACTGGGTAACCTGAGGCTGGCCAGCAAGGAGCATTGCCAGCTTCCTGTGACTTGAAGGATTCTTTACTGAGATCAAAAGAGCTCAGATTAGCCAGTCCAACAGTTTTGATTTGCCTTAGGTGCAAAGCACAAAGCCAAAGTGTTGGCTAATATTCATCACTGAAGGATCCCAAACATCTGTTTCTCATTAACTTAAGACATTCCTAGAAATATTTCAGGGGTCTTTAGACAATGTATTCACTCTTTCTAAAACCCCTTCTGCAGATTTCTAGAATGCTGTTATCTGTGGTTCAACAACCTCCAAATTTCTTCTTGAAGAAAACTGTGGTTTCCTGGTGGCAAAATCAACCCAAACCACCAAAATCCCCTTACTTTGATGATGAAATTCCCATTAATAGCTGCCAAGATCACCAGAGCAACTAGCTACCCCTGTGCATACATATAGTATAGAATAAGCAACAGGATGCAGGAGGTGTTTTGTCTCGGCTTCCCTGCCAGTTAAAGAAAGGCAAATTTTTGTGCAATGGCAGCAAGACACTGCTAATAGGCTCTGACAACAAAGCAGGTGTGTTTTGCTTATTCCCTGGGAACACCCACAGTGTCAGAGTGAAATGGTATTTTTCTGTGACCCCACATTCTCCTCTTGCCTCTTGTGTTCAGCTGACAGCACTGTGCAGTGTCAAGTGGAGGTAAATCTCCCTCTTTGCTGAGTAGGTAATGCCTTCTCATGCAGGGGTTGCACCTGATGAGTTTAAGGTGTCAGCCTCTTCTGTTAACACTCTCCCTTTCTTCACTGTTGTTTCCTTCCTGCCTGCCTTCCTTTCTGCCTCCCTCCCTACCTGTCTTCCTTTCTCCTGCCCTTCCTTCTATCCTTCCTCAGGCATTATGGACAGGAGATGGTGAAGATGTTGCTGAGCCATCAAAAATTTAAAATGCTTCTGGAACAATCTCTCTCCTCGCGTGATCTGGAAGATATTCTGACAAGAATTAAGAAGAAAGTAAGTGCTTGACATGAGAAATGTCTCCTTTGTGCTAGTATGCTTACATTAGGTCAAGCATACCCAATGTGTCTTTATCTCATTTCTCTTCTGCTGAATCACTTTGCTCTTGGGAATGAGCTGTTAATCCTCAGCCTGTTCATCTGCAGGCCGCAAAGAAACTGCCATTATTAGGGAATAAGTGGGGTTTGGAATACTTTGAATATGGGTCACAAAGAGGAAAGGGAAAGAGGAGAAAATGGGTTTACATTTAAGAGTAAGCCCCCACCACGTTCTCCCTGCTCTGCCCCCAGTAAAGCAATTAAGTGAGAATTGAACATAACAGAGTCTGAAGATAACAGTCTTTGCAAAAGACATGGAAGCAGTAGTACCAAGAAAACTTCCAAATATACAAAAGATGTCCAAGTCAATCCTAGTTACTACAATTACTGTCTGTCTTTTGGGAATACTGCCCTGCTGTCAAGACCTGTGGAGCTGGAAGCTTGGTGAATTCAGCAGCATCCAGTGAAAAATTCTTTGTTTGTTAGGAGGGGGATTTTATTTTTTTAATCAACATTATAGAGTGTGCCTTTGTGCAGGCACAGGGAGACTGAGTGTTGAACCAAATCAACTTCCAACACAATGGGCCAACCCCCAAAGAGTCCAACTTCTTCTGCTGCTTCCTTTAAGACCACTCATTGCCTACCAGTTTGCATTATTCCCATTTGTGCTCAGGACTAATGAATTTGGGATTTTAGACTGCTGCTCAGTGTGGTAGCACCCATAACCTGCCTTGGGCTATTGAAAACAAAGAGTTGGCATCACTGAATCTCTGGTCTGTTTATTTCTGTAAGTTAGGAAATGTTTCCCTAGGACTTGTTAGCAGTGATTCTGGTTCTAAGTTGTGTTTTAAACAGGAATTTCCTGTTTTATATCCTAAAGATTGATGGGGTTTTTTTATGTCTCACTAGGGGATGGAAAACCAGAAAGGTGAACGTCCATCTGTCAAGGAGCCGGTGGAGAAGAGGAACGATGGCTCCAAGAAGCCCCAGGCCACATTGCCTTCTAGCAAACGGTACTGAGCACTTTTGTCAGATGTGACAAAGCCCATGACAAGCTTCACATGCCTCTTCTTCAGGCAAATCTTTCTGGCAGAGATGACCAGTGCCAGAGATTGTTTCCTTTCCCTACAAATGCTCTAGGATAAAAAATGTCTACTTCTGCATTATGCTGAACACAACTTCTCTGGAGAGCTTTCCACAAAAAATGGGGAGACAAAAAGACATCCATTGGTGGCAGCTCAGATGATCCAGTGCAGTGGCAAGGGCAGGGTTGTGGAGGCTAGGAGAGGTCCACTTTGCTGCTGCCTGACTTGGGACAAGTAAATTGAACTAGAGTGGTTTTTTATTTAATCTGAGTGGAGTCTTTTCCAGATGGGTGTTTTGATGAGGAGTCCCAGACTAGAAGCAAGGTGCCATTCCACAAAGATGCAGGTCTCATCCATGTGATTTGGCCTGGCTGAATGATGGCTTTCTTACCCTCAGACAGTACCAAGTTTGAGTAGGAAGTAGCAAGGCAATTCCTTTGCAACTTTGGTCAACAGCTGTCTCAAGGTGGATGTTTTGTCTTGATATTCCTGTCCTTCATATATGTTGCTCGATGGAAAGCATGTTTGGTTTATTTCCCCCTGTGCTGCAATCAGCATTTAAGACAGGAATTTGGTCCTTGCTTTCTCTTCATGCCAGTGGCAGAGCTACCTATGCTCCTCTGATAACAGAGGGGATTTATTTAGCTCTGTTGTGCTCAGCAGTGGCAGGAACGTGACCACATGCCTCACTAGCATGGCTCTAGCATCTTTCCATGCTCGTGGAAGAGACAGGTTGATCCAGGAGAATTGTTCCCTGTGGGGTTGTTGAGCTATGCATCTAGTCTCTAGGGAAGCAAACAAAATGTGAGCATAGTTCTGGGATGTCTGGCTTCTGGTTTTATCTCTGTTACTGATTTTCTGGATCCTTCAGATGTGCCCCTGTTCATCTGTTCAGATGCATCTGAGCTGCTTTTGCAGATTGTCATGCCTGGTTGTAGAGACACTTCTCCAGAGTGATGAGTTTCCTTATTATAAGGCACACACGTCCCATATGAAGAGGCATTTAAACTTGGAAGTAGTGTCTCTCTTTCCCCACAAAGCAATGTAACCCGTGTGCCTTGGAAGCCATCTGAAGATAGATCAGATGCATCTCATCCTTGGTTTTCCTGAGTGAGCACTGGGAGAATGTTCCTTGCAGATTGCCTCCCATAATGATAGTCACGAGGTCCATGTTGTTCTTCTGAGCCTCATGATTTTCTAGCTTGAAATAACGTCATGAGGAAAGCTCCTCAAGCTGTTTTGCTCACAATTAACTGAAGGCATTGTCACCAACAGGTCCTAATTTGGATTTATTTTCCAGGGTGAAACCTACCTCTGATGGACGCCTCGTACACCGTGCCAAAGCCCAGGCCACGCTGCCTGCAGCTGTGGAAGAAACGGAGCCGCTCCAGAAGCTTTACCATCTCCTGGAAGCCAAGGGGTTTCAGACACGCATGGAAGGAGTGGCACTCCTTCTAGACCTGTGCAAAACCAGCCCCCAGCTCATCTCCACTAACATTGTCCAAGTATGTAGGGTGTCTTCATTGTCCCTTTCCTTTAGCTCCTTTCCTAAGGCTGCAGAAGTAAAGTTAATTCAGTGAGTCTTGGCACTCCATCCTGGCTGTTTGGGACAGTCTGGTCCCTCTTACCCAGACAAATTTATACCAGGTTCAGGCTTCAGGACAAGTTTTTTTAGTCCAGCTCTATTTGTCTGGCAGGTGCCCATTGATGATGTTCATCAGATGATGGCAGCATTTTCTGCTGCTGTAATTGCTGCTGTCTCCTACTGCTGGTTGGGTTAAGTGAAGGGAATCCAGCCACTGAAAGCATGGCTGTTGTTCTCTAGAGAAATGATGCATTTGCACGGGGAAGAGAAGTATTAGGCTGGGTTGGTTTAAAGCCAGTTTTTTCCACTTTTTTCCAACTCATTTCCACTTGTCCCTATTCCTCTTGGTAAAGACAGTGCTCACCCTTCTTGGGGGGCCTTTTGTTCTCTTTGGAAAGGAAGAAAACAGCTAAGGACAGATCCATCCTTTCTCCTCCCAGTAGCTGCTTTTTCCCTTTGTCCAGAAAATGGTGCCTGATGCTGTGGCTGTCAAGGGACTGAACCTGCTCTAAAGAGAGCTGTACAGCACATTTCATTTCAGAAGTCTCCCTCTTAGGTAGAGAAATGATCTGGATCCTGGAAGAGTTGATCAGAGCCCTGCCCTTCTCCAGACACAGGTTTTGAGACAGACAAAATCAAACTTAGATCTTCTCCAGCCATAGTTTTGCCAAAATCATAGCTGCCCTCAGTACTTGAGGGAACTGTATAGAAAAATGGGCATTGTAAATATCTGCTTACATACTTGCAAAGCAAAGGTAGCCTTTTGCATTAACAGATGGAATTGATTTAATGATTTCTAGATGGAGAGAAATACATTAGAACTAATCTGTCCCCAACCAAACCTCTTAAAAACAGAAGAAAATCTTTCAAGCAGCATGAGGTTGCGCTACCATTCCAGTGAGTGGCCCACAGGAAAACAGTGCAATTGTGCAAGCAAGTGCTGACCTGAGAGAGAGGATCACTTTCATCTCTTACATTGCTGAGTGCTATATCCACTCTTCAAACAGACATTCTAATCCAGCTTTCATGTTGCTTGTTCTCTTCACAGATTTTTGATTATTTTGTCCTGAGAATATCTGACAGCCACAAGAAAGTGAGGCAGAAGGCGCTGAATGTGCTGGCTGAAATCATCGGCCTCCTGGAAGATGCCCTGAACCCAGTGATGATCCCCTTGGTGCAGGGAATAACAAAGAACCTGAACTCAAAGGATCCCGGGGTTCGTGCCGCAGCTGTGAACGCACTGGAAGAATCCATTGCTCATCTGGGTAAGGCTGAGCCCTGGCACGGACTCTCCTCTCCTGTGCCTCTGTCTCTCCCACACAAGAGAACGCTGAGTGCCTTGGTAGCTGCTGTTGTCTGTGGAAGGCTCCAGCTGGCAGCCACCAGAAGCTGTGCAGGTGCAGTCCTTATGCACCAGTCCCCAGCAGGCTGGAATGTGCAGCAGCATTGCCCAACAGTCCCAGGAGCCCTTGGCTCTGTGCTGCAGGTCTGAAGAGCAAGTCCTGGACTACAACTTTGCTACAAATCAGAGGGAAAGGGGTTTTGCAGTTTTCTTGGTCCCCATTTGAATTCCCAAATGAACAGCTTTGCTGTTGGCATGCAGGGACACTGGCCCATCAGAGCTTCTGCAGAGCAGCCACCTGGCAGGCTCTACATTATAGGCATTAGCTGCCTATGCTCTACCTTTCTTCTTTCTCTTCTTTTTTCAAAGGGGAACTTATGATTCACCAAGTTAATTTCTTTGTAACAAGCAAGTCTAAATCCAGCTGCAACGATGCCTTGTTCTACATGTTGTTTTGTGTGGGGCAAGATGACAATAGCAAAGAACTACATAGGCAAGGGTGACTCTAAATTCCTTTGCCACATAGACTTATGTCAGCTCTGAAAATGCCTGAAAAATGGAGTGTTGAGGAGGCAGATCTTCAAGGGGAGTTTCCACTTTCTCCACCTCAGCTGCTCTGTGAAGTCCTGAAGTGCCTGACTCAGTGCCTTTCTGTGTGCCAAGGATGGGCTTCTTCCTTTTTGCTCTGGGATGCAAAACCTTTCCACTGCTTCTTACATGTGACTGAACTCCTCTTGAGGTCCCTGATGTGAAATGCTTTAACATAGCTCCTGGTACAGGAGATGAGTTGGGATTTGCAAATGTGAAAGGAGAGCTTTTCTTTTGGAATTTTAAACCCTGCCAAGTAGGCAGGAAGGAAAGTCAATAACGATTCAGAAATCAGCAGAAATTTACTTTCTTTGATAAAATGGGGTTGCCCCTGCCCTTTCCCTCCCCACTCTCCTTTCTCCTATGACCTCAGACAAGTGAGCAGAAACATGTGTTTCACTTGTAGATAAAGTATCACTGCTGAAAGAGTTCAGCCACCAATGGAGTCATCTGAGTGGCCAAGCTCTCCTGGATGTCACTGGGAGTATCGCAGGTATGGCCTCCCCTTCTAAGCCAAGAGGTCCCCGAGGGAGTATTTACAGGGAATGCCTGTGAGCAGACAGCAGAGTAGCTCCTCCACACCAGGAGGTGCTGAGCTTGTCCCTCCTGCCCAGTGCCCAAGGCAGGTGTATTTGGCAGGTTTCCCTGGCTGCTGCAGAGCTGTGCAGCACCTGAGATGGGGCAGCGCTCGGCCTCAGGGCTGAGCCCTCACTGGGGCATCTCAGAACCCAGCTGCAGGAAAGGGAGGGGCTCAAATACCCCAGCTGGCTCCTCTCTTGGGAGCTCAGGGACATCTGTGATCCTTTAGGGAAAATGGTGGCAAACGCTGTTTCAGGGAATCGGTTTGTTTTGTTCTCACAGAATTCTTGTTTTTCTCTTGGGAAGTTTTGAGGCTGAACCGTGCAGAGCCTGGGGGTCACAGCTTAGGTCAAAACTCAAGACACGTCTTAGAGGCACGGATTTAGTGCAAGGCAGCCTTTGGGGGCACAGGGGCAGAAGCAGAGTGCTGGGCTCCCTGCCTGTGCTGAAATCCAAGTGGCATTGGAGTGAGCATTTCAGGGTGTGCAAACAGTGTCTGCCTGTGTCAGCGCTGTCCAAAATGCTACAAATGCAGCTGTTAATGGATTCCTCAGAGGAGCTTGCTATGTCAGCAGTAGCCAAAGAATGGAAAAATTATAATCTCTATATATAGCAGAGAAAACAATTGTTAGCCTTGCTTAAGCTGCGGCTAAATCCACTGCTAATTATGCCAGCATCTTTAAATGCTAGGTGTCATAACTTTGTGTCTTCATTAGGAATCTCAAAAGGGCATGTTCAGTGATTAGGAATGTCAAAGGCCCATTATAGAGCATTTGAATAAAGTAGATCTCCAGCAACAGGGAATTTAGTTTTGCAGTTCTTTTGATCTCTTTTTCAAATAAAGGAATTAAGCATAAATTAGGACTACTTTAGAAAGAGCAGATGTTCTCTCTGAGATTTAGTAGGAACAGACAGCTGTTCCTCACCTTCAACAGTCACCAATGTCTTTAATTACATTTAAACTCAAATGAACTCCCATTTAGAAAGGGGTACCATAACCCTTTCCCTGCTTAGCAGAATTGGTTTGGGGTCTTTCAGGAGCTGTTTCAATGTTGAATTGTTGCATTAGGGTGCTGGTGGATTAACAGCATAGAGAAAATGAAGTCTCTTCCAGCACAGGATAATAAATGGCTACTACATAACATTTTGCCTGATCAGAAAATAAGAATGGTCTCCAGACCACTTCAGGTTTTGATGTCCCAGCCAAATTTTCCATGCAGGAAGCCTGTTGGTAGTAAATTTTTGTCTGTGTTTGATATGGTTCAGTTCAGAAAATGACCAGAGTGCAAATTTCAGAAACAATGTGAGAAAACACTTGTGTTTTGGTTAAATTTCCATCCGCTGTGCAGCATTTTTCTCCCGCTATGCCCTATTTCAGTGGACATTATAAGAAAAAATGGCATTAACACTGGGAGTGGAAATGCCATTAAAATGTGGAGATGTCCAAATGCCACAGCAATGGGGTCTGGGTAATTCTCTAAGACACCCTGAGGTTTGAAACAGCATTTTGTTGGAAGCCTCAAAAGCATTCTGCCAAAGACAGCAGCTAGTCACTGGTGTTTCTCATCCAGCTGTCAGGCAGCACCCATCTCTGTGGGCTGGAGTTTTGAACTGGGTTCTAATGCTGCCCTTTGCTGTGCACCACTGAGCAAAGGGGAGAGCCAGGTTAGACTTCTGGCCCTTGACATCAAAGTTACAGAAATTGAATCATCCCTCTTATTAGAAATCTCTCAATTGCCTCTCTAGGGTGCATTTCCAAATCTTCAGTGTGGGTTTAGACAACTTCTTAATGGAAATAAAAAGCAATTTGACATTTCAGTCATTGTTCTTGCAGGAACAGATTGTGAAATGTTTTAGGAAAGGTACAAAGTCTGCCACAGCGACAAGGCTCTGGTTGGAGAAAGTCCTGAGGGGTTGGTGGTTCTGTTTCCAGGATGATCAGCTGCATTGCCTGTTTCTGGATCATGGGGCTCTGTGTGCTGTTTCACTGACCTTAGCCAGAGAGGCTCCCAAGAAGCACAAGCAGAGGCAGATCCCTGTTTGCATTGAGGCTGGTGGGTAAGGAGCTGTGTCTCTGTCCCGGCAGTGCTGGTGGAGTGGGTTCATGCCAGGAGCCCTGCAGTGGTCCAGCGCTGCGCCCTGCCCGTGCTCTGGTCCTGCCTGGAGAACAAGGCGCTGCCGGTGCGAAGTGCCAGCGTCCGCACTGTGCTCACCAAGCTGGCCGGTGCCCTCTGCCAGGTGATGGGCACCCAGCTGAGGAAGTGTGCTGCCAGCAAGCCTCCCCGCGTGCGGGAAAACCTCAACAGCCTTTTGGGCTGGTGAAGCCATCATGTTCTCCAGAAAGCTGACCAAGAGCTGAGTTGGACACCTCCGGATGTGACTTCTTAGCTGTGCCAAAAATGACAAAAGATTAAGGAAGGGCGTGCATCTGCCCCTGCTCTCTCCATCGCTCTTCTTAGTCATGGCGTGTGGGGCCTGAAGCAACTCCAGACTGAGGACAAGATGAAGGCCCAGCTTGGCTCAGCCTCACACAGAGGTGAGGGGGGAGCTGGGCCGCTCTCTGCTGGGAGGAAGGGTCTTGTGGCAGCCCAGCCAGGCTGTGCACATTGCCAGGGAACAGCTGTGCCCTGCATGTGGCCCTGCAATGAGCTGTGCTGCTGCCAGTGCCCCGTGCAGCTGGAGGGCTGCTCAGCTGTGGGGCAGGCAGAGGAGCAGGAGGGTGCATGTGCAGCTGAGCCATTGCTGGAGAGCACAGGGCTCGGGGCTCCCTGCTGTCCCAGGGCAGCCCAGAGGCCAGGCTATTTCTGTGGCACCCCGGTGGAAGTGGGGCAGGGTTTTGCACCCTGGCCTGCCTGAAGTGTCTGCCAGCAGGACCATGTTTCCCTGTGCAGCTATTGGAAATAATGTCCCATAAAAGATCTTGGCAGGAAATATGTCCCATGAAATATGGTGCTTTGGCAGTGTTAGGTTTGCACTGTGGCCTCTGCTGTACTTTGTGTCTCCACTTTGCAGATCTGACTGCCTACACTCTTACCAACAGGTTTTCTGGGCTGACTTCCCATTATCTCCTACCCTCACATTCAGAAGAGCTCTCTTTCCTCCAAGCTCAGGAAGAAGCTGCCGCCTGCATGAAGAGTGTTTCAAGAATAGGATTTATGCATTAGTCTACATAGTTAGAGATGTACATATGTTCTTACCTTTAAATGTAGTTTTGAATAAATGTGTTTTGATTGTATCTTTAAATTTTGATGACATATTTTTAATTGTATATATTTTATTTTGATGTTTTTGAAAAAGGTAAATAAATAAATAAATAAATTTAAATAAACCAGGAGGAGAATGTGTGACCAGGACCTGCTAGCCCAGAGGTTATGGGAGTGCAGCTCACTCCATGTGCCAGTGTCTCACCACATCCTTTCCTCACTGGGCTGCTCCTCTTCCTCTTTTGCCATGTCTTTTTTGTGTAATTTGTGCTACTCTTTTTAAATTGGCATTACAACAGGACCACGTCTTCACATGTTTGGGGGACAATGGAAACAAAAGATCCTGTATGGTCAAAAGTTTTCTACCTGGATATGTTCTGTGCTCAACAAAGCCCTGAGCAAAGAAACCAAGAGAAGTGTGTCCAAATGCCAAAGCTTTGCTCCTTTGCAATCTCACACAGATCTGGCTCACAGGTGACTTCAGGCACAATTTCATAGGTAAGAAGAGGATGTGTATTTCACTGGGAAAAGATGCCCTGCTTTGGAAAAGTCATCTGTATGTAGATTTACCCAGAAAAGCAGTCCAACAATGTTTTTTGCAACTTGCTTGCCAAGGGGTGAGTGGGCTGTGAGGCCAATAACAAGTGGCAAGGATTCCTCAAATCTATTTCCACTCCAGCCTGGGTACCATTCTGCCCAGGGCTATGGGATCATTTGTTCCCATGGACCGGTGCTTGCCAGGGTAATGAAGTCCTGCATAGCTGGAACAAGCAATTCTGGATTCCGCTCCAGCTCTTGGTGGGCTGCATGATCATTGACAATGCTGCCTTTCCAGAAACTATTCTACAGTTTCCTTTCATAGTCATTTGAAGATTTAAACTTCACATTTCAATTTGTTTTGCCTTAGGGAAAAATACTTCTGGGCCCAGTGCAAACTGTAACCTTTTGACAGCAAAGTCCTCATGGTTGCCAGCTTCTGATGTTCTAGAAGAAACTGCATGTGAATGTGTTAATTGAGTTTTCTGAAGGAAGACTTTGTTTGACTCTGTCACGTGGCTGCATGTGTTGGCATAGCTATGGGTCTAGTCCTGGCCTAGTAAAGCCCAGGCAGGGTGGCATGTTGCAGGGAAAACAAGCCCACGAGCTTATGGGGCTGGCTTCACCAGCAGAGCAGATGTGTCCTTTGGGGATTTCTCTGGAGACAAAATTAGGGACCTGCTCGATGCCACAGTATTCTTTTAGATATTTCTAAAATATCCTAAAAAAGGCAGTGAAACTTCACATCTCCTTGCGCAGCCACTGTTTGAATAGGGGCATTTTTGTCCCTCCTCAAAGGCATTGCTCTTGCACACCAGAAACATGAACATCCACCAACAGGAATGATGCATGGCCCTCCTGCTGCTGCTTCAGAGCTCTGGGAAGTGCAGACCTGGGTATTGCCAATGGGAACACTTAATTAGCATTTCATGCTCCTTCAAGATGCCCAGATCTCAGGGCTTTTAGTTTCAAAGCAGCCACTGTACTGGCTCTAGGGAAGAACACTAAATGGGAAACAGGGATTGCCAGCCTTGCAGGGGTGTGGGGAAAACCTGGAGTGTCTGCGTCAAAAGATGAATGGGAAGAGTGCAATTGCCAAAGCCAAAGCTTCGTTAGGATAGCTGGGTCAGTTCTTTACTGCCTGCTTGCATGGAAATCATTTCAGAACCTCCTTTTTGTATCTCGTGCAGAAAAGGAGATCTTAATAATACCATGCTACTTAAAAACACATTGTGATGCAGATCCATAGTGATTCACAATGAAGCAGACTGCCTGCTTTGTCACTGCCAGCCCTGGTGACCCTGCAAGGGACCGTAGGGTATGCCGTGCCTGTTTTATATCCAAGCAAAGCTTGAGTTTGCTTATTAGTGTGGAATAAATACAAGGGTAATAAAATGGACAATTAAACTGGTGACTTTGGAGGATATGCTCATGCTTTCACACGTCAGTCCTGTGCCTCATGCTCCCAAGGCTTGTTACTCATCATGAAATATTTCAATAAAAAAACACAGCTCCTGTGTAACATCTGAATAAAATTGCATCAGATCATCAAGAATTCTGCTTGCAAGAACAAGACAAAAGCCGTCTGACACTCACTTCAGCTGTCCTGGATTTCTGCAGCCCTTTGTGAAATGCTGCTGTAGGCAGAGTGTTTGGAGTTGGTTTGGGCCTTTATGAGAGATCTGTGTAACAGCATGCTGGGCTCTCCTGGCAGAAAACTGTCCAAGCCCAGGGACATGGTGCCGGCAGGAGTGGAGCAGCCCCGCTCCCAGCCCGAGAGCGTGAGCTGAGCCATGCCGGGGAGAAAAGACACCGAGGGGCTCCAGCCCAGCTGCTTCACCTGCCGTGACTGCTCCACAGAGCTCTGCCTCTGGGAGAAAGTCACTGGCCTTTTTGCTTGCTTTTCAGCTATTCCTCTTGTTAATAAACTGTTGCAATTTTTTCCCGCTTTCATCTATTAGTATTCATTTCCTGTTACTGGAAGGGGATTGTTGGAACACTTTAGAGGAGACGACTCATTGCAGAATGTCCTGTATTAAGTTCTCCCAAACTGTGTGAGACCCATGGCTTCACACAGGAGCAGCCCCAAGGCTGCTGAGGGGAAGGCACAGAGGAAGACAAACCCAGTATTTCTGAGGGGAATTCCTTGACACCAAACCAACCTGAGTTGTCCAACAGCTGACCTGACATTTTGAGACATGGGCCAAAGGGGAAAGCTTGCAGTGTGTTTGGTCCAGGCCGGGTCATGCTCAAGGCAAAGGTGTGTCAGTGCACTTGGCTCCTTCTCTCCTCATTGTGTCCAGCACACACAGGAGCCCAGAGCTCCTGCAGAAACCATCACAGCACTCAGTGGGAGCAACTTGTGTCCAGTGCTCACACAGAGCCGTGTCCAACACTGCACCTCATTGGAATGAGGAACTGTTCCAGCTCTTTTAGGAGCTAAATTTGGCCTTCAGATCAGCTCCATCCCAGCTCTTGATTTGCTGCCCTGGCTGAGTTGCTGCTTGTGGCAACACTTGTTGCACAGCTGCCAGCCCTGCTCTGCTGGCCAGCAGCCACTGCAGGAGCTTGTGCAAATGACATCGAACCTTTCAGATCTTCCTCAGGAAAGCTCAGGGCAGAACTTGTCAAAAGAGCATTGCCTGGGCCATGCCTTTGACATTAAATCTCTCCTCTGTGCTTGGTGCCACACACAGTAAATATCTGAGGAAGCAAGTTTTCTGCTCCAGAAATTTCTTAAATCAATCAGTTAAACTGTAACAGAACACAATCTGGGATGTGTAATCTCACTTTAATTCATTGTGCAGAAAGCTTCAGAGAGCTGTGTGACCTAAATGACCTTGCCACCAAGAACTCAGAAAAATGGGAGAGATGGAATCAGTAGCACAAGGATCTGCATTGTGATTCTCCCACAGGCCTGAGGACACAGCCCACTTCCACTGGGCCATGCCTTTTTACCCTACATCAAAACCTCGTGCTTCAGATTGTGGTGGCGAATGCCCCCAGCCTTGTCTGGCCACACGGTGACCTGAGAAACGCTTGTCAGGCCTGGGCCTTGCTGAGCAGCCCCTGGGCCCAGCTCCTCTTGAGCTTCCCAGAGACACCGAGCGCTGCCAGGCACTTGTGCTGTCTGACGAGCTCCTGGGGTGTCCTGTGAACTGCCTTGGAAACCGCTTTTCCTGCCTCAATGGCATGACATCCTCCTTCTCCCACTCTCAGAGCCAGGCTGCTGACCCACGGCGCGGCGACGATGAAGCGTTGATGGCTGAGGCCCCTCGCCTGTGGCCCATGAACAGCGCTCCCAAAGGAGGCCCTTGGGGCTCTCCTGGAGCCCAGAGGTGCCAGCAGCAACCTCCCTCTGAGTGGGGCCTCGCAGAGCCAGCGCGCTCTCAAGCTTGCTGCACTGGCAGCATGACTGAGCAGCCATGGATCCTGGGCCAAGAGCCCACTCCTGGAGGCTCCAGTTTAACCACTGCTCAGCTCCAGTGCTGTTAAGCTTTTAGGCCGTATTCCTTCTGATCCTTGTCCTTTCTGTCCCTTTCTCAAATGCACCTACACACACACACACACACACACACACACATAATTCTCAGAATGTTTCTCATTTGATTGACTGAATTTTGTTTCTTGCTTTTTTTCCCCATGTTGTTCCTTAACCAAGCAGTAAGTAATAATGTGAATGTTGCCAATTGTGAGAATCTGTCTGAAACTTCCCTCATTTTTTGCCTCTCGATCGTCATGAAAGCCAAGACCACCGGGGAAAGGAAAAGATCCTGTTCTGAAAATCCAGGTCTGTCTGGTCCATCAAGCCAGATTATTGCCTACGGGTGTGTTTGCTCAACTCATAGAACACTGCACCCGAGAAGGGGCAGTGTGCTCTCCTTCGCCTGCATCACCTAGCAACGCTAGTGCTGGAATTTCTCCACCCTTCTGACTTGGCTGGACTTTCTCTCTGGAATGACCTTCCCGGGGGTCACCACAAAAGGACCCTTCATTCACCGTACATCAACCACCGTGACAGATGGACTGAGATGGGAGAAGGTTTCTCCCTCAAGGACTGAGACATGTGACCCCTACATGGAAAAGTTCCCCTTTTCTTCCCAAAAGAACTAAGACTGAAATCCCCACCGTAGGGTGAGGGAAGGCGTACGTGGGGACCGGAGCAAGTTTTGCAAGCGACCACTGGACCGAGAAGACAATGGTTCCTGCCTACGACATCTGCTGCTAACAACGCCTGTTCCTGATGGACTACTGATAGACTCTTTGTACCCTTTATCAATAGACTATTTTGAAATCGGTCCCCTTCCCCCATTTCAAAAGGACTATAAAAAAGGTTAGACCTGACTGATACCTTTCGAGATCTCCCCTGACGTGAAGACGACAGGCTCTTCGTCGACCGGACTTCGAGGGACTTTGTCATCCGCACGTCTGGTAGCTATATACCTCCTTGCCCTCCCTCTCTTCTTTTTCTTTTCCTTATTCTTTCCCCCTTTCTTCATTCCCCTTCTCTCTAACGCATCTTTTCTATGGCTATTTAATAAAAGTACATGTATTTTGATTTTACTGCAAATCCCCTTGTCGTGTCAGTTTTTGCACCCTGAGATCAGTGAAAAAGAACCTACACGAATCACGTCCTTAGGACAGATCGTGTCATAAATTGGCGTCACGGATCTTGGGTTCTGGGGACAGAGGAGTCTGCAGGTTACGTGTAGTTTGTAACAGGGGAAGGACGTTTCACGGCAGCCACACCTAAACTGTCAATTTTCCCGAAAGGGGTTGAACGGATTTAGAAAGCAAGGGCTGTGATTCGAATTTCCCTCATACTGCACAAACCAAGGCGGAAAAAGCATTCTCCAAACTCTTTTTGAGGGTTCTGTCTCCAGAATATCACAAAAGATCTCTTGGTGCAAAAGGGGGAAAAAAACTGTTTCTGTTCTAAGAGTGTTTAACTGTCTGGGAAGGAAGAGACACCTTGAAGAAACTAAGCAGGGCCTCCCAGATTGACTCTGTCTCTTCAACTGTGTATGTGTGTTTAACTGTCTGGGAAGGAAGAGACACCTTGAAGAAACTAAGCAGGGCCTCCCAGATTGACTCTGTCTCTTCAGCCACCCAGGGAAAAAGTTGAGTGAAGGGAAAACACAGTGTGTGATTGTGTAACCGAAAACACCTCCCTGTTGTGGTCCCTAGTCCCTTCACAAGATGAATGAAGATTTTGGTGCCAAGGCAAAAACTGATTTTTACACACTACTTGCTAAACACAATGCAAAACCTTCACCAGGCGGAGAGGCCTGGGCAAAAAGCAATTGGTTTAATTTAGAAAATGTTGTTGGTAGAATATGTTCTCTGCAACATGAAACAAAATTTAAACTTGGTGAAGATAAAACCATCCTCTGCTCAGTTTTGGGAGCCTGCCTCACAGCAGCCATAGAAACTCGCTCTAAGCGAAGAAGTGAGGAAAATGCTATAATAGACTCCCTTCAAAACTTAGTTGGAGTTTTGCAAAAACAATTAAATGAAGAAAGAAATGAAAATAATTTATTACGGGCTGCCTTGAGAGAGGTGCATGTTAAAAATTCACAGAACTTTGATTCCTCAAAAGAAACAGAGGAGAAGGAAACTTCTCACACTAATCAAAATTACCCCCAAAAAGAATTAGTTCTGATGAAAAATTTTGGGGAACACTGTTGTTGCAATAGCATGAAACCTCAAATTAAAACAGAATGCAACTATATTAATGATGAGGATTTTGACCCACATATAATCACTAAAGAAATCCCATACACTGCTACTGAATTAACAAAACTTGCAAAGCAGTATGGGCTTCTCTCCCACAAAACTGAAACAAAATCTCTCACTGGGAAAGTTCAAACACATTTGTCAGAACAAGAAGCCGGTGGGTACTGGGGACATGGAGTGTTCTTAACAACGGGAGACAGACGCATCCCATGGTCCCTAATTCAGCATATAGCTTATTGGACAGAGGGGCTTAACCCCTCGGAAAGGGGAAACCTTTTAACCATAGCTGGTACCCCTGACCAACTCCTGGAAAACATTCAAAAAGCTGCCTGCTTGCAAATAATGCCCGAAAGAAAACCAACTACAAGCTATGAGTCACCAATGCAATCACCTGTAAAGTCTAAAATTATGACCTCTTTAATTCAAAGGTTTACAGAAATACTTAAACCTATAGCAATTTTCCCTCAAAAACCCATAGCAGCTATGTCCCCTATAGAAACACCAGATAAACTTCTTAGTAACCAGAATAACCCATTTGTTCCCTCTTATGACTTGCCGAGAAAAGGGATAAAATGGGATTGGAGTCTTTCTCAAGAGAAAGCACTGCAATCGCTGATTTTTGAAGCAACAGCTCACCAAGCACTGGACCCTATCCATCCTACAGATCCCTTTCAGGTAGAGTGGGGATTTGCCTCCTCAGGATTGTCAGTACGCATTGGGCAGCGGGGTCCCGAGGGTCCGACAAGGCCTGTTGGTTTTTATTCCCATGGTTTCAAAGATGCTGAGAGAAGACACTCTACCTGGGAAAGAGGTTTGTCCATGGTTGGCTTAACTCTCACAGGAGTCGATAAAAACTTAGCAATACAAGAAACTGAGAGCTTGAGTAGCAGCCAAAACAAACTTGCCTCTGTGATTAAAGCAACCCCTCCTTTCTTCCCTGCTTCTGCTAACAGAGAGGGAGAAGGCAGTGCTCAGGCAGAGGAACTGTTAACCATTTGTAGTATTTTCCAGTGTGAGGGACAGAATTATTTTCTTGTCTGTATTAACATCAAGTCCTATGCCGCACTTGTATTTGTGTTGTTTCAGGCCAATGCTTTTAAAAGAACTACAGGAAATAATACCGTTAAAGCAATACAGGGATGGTTTGGAATTTTCCTAAGCCCACAGGAAATTCAATCTGATAATGTTTCTCACTTTACTGTCAAAAGTGCGCAGGATTGGGCAAAAGGTGAAGGGATTGAATGGACTTCTCACACCCCTTACGACAGATGGGGGGCAGATGGGTGTCCTAAAATCACTGCTTTTTGCCCGACAGCTCCAAGCATAATTCCTTCACTACACGGACCAGATGATTTCAAGAACCCAGCACATTACCCTGGACAACCTCTTTTTGGTGGACCACCCCCTATTGTAGGGGAAGTACCACTGGTGTTAAAAACCTCTCTGACAACCCCATTGTTCTAACTCTTTCTGCCTCTTCGTAGTAGATTCTGTTGTGCTTATTTTTACAGAAGAACTCCGTGGGACATGGAGACCTGAGAAACCATGATAACACTAGCATTGTACAACAAATATAATGTTTTCCCTTCCCTTTATGGTAACACAAAGTGATAACATTACACTTAACAAGTAAATTAAATAATAATGAACAAATTGGCTGCTACGAGTGAAAATCTGACCAAATTACAGCAACCACTGCAATCATCCTTAACACATCAGTGGCTGCTATCAAACATACTACCAAATTGGGAAAAGGTAAATGTAAACAACCACAAATTGGTGATTGATGCACTCAATGCCACACAAAATAATGTTTCCTTGGCTCTCAGCTGTGTTTGGGCTGAATTGTGGATGCAGTCAGTTGCTGCCTCAATTATAAAAGAAGGTGAAGAAGGCACTTTTCCCACTGAAATTTGAAAAATAATCTGGGACAGTGCTACTGACTTTGAAAGAGAATTCCAATCCTGGTGGAATTTGGTAAATTTCACTTATGACCCCATTTCAAACGTGGCCACGGCTTTTGTGTTAACCATACGCAGTGCTTCAGTGCATTTGGTTTTTCCTATTATAGCATTAGGGATAAATCATGACGGAGCTATTCTCTATCCTTCGGAGCATAGGGAATGGGCCCGTCAGATTAACAACAAATGGCAAACTGTCAATCTGGAATCTTGTATTGTCCGTGAACAACAAGGGTTCATCTGTGAAAGCAATGGAATCATAGCCCAGGACATTTGTCTGGACACAGAGCAGAATATCTGTCACTTTGAAATACATCCTAACGAGACTTTTGAAACAGTTCTCATATACATAGGCAATGGATGTGCATGCTTTAGAACTGCCTGTGATCTTGTATTTGTAGAAAATGTAGTAGTGGATACTAGGAATCATTCAAATTTCTGCGCTTGTAATTTTACCAGAATTGTAGGATATGATTTTTCTTATGTAGCTCCAGTTACCTCTCACCAGCTTTTGCAATCCAATTACACCCTGATTCACAAATTGATACCTACTCCAATTGGGATGAGCCTCACTTTGGTAAGTCAGTTGCTGCTCCACCAGGACCTGGCTGAGATTCTGAGAAAGATCAAGAAAGATGGGCAGAAGACCCTGGTAACTGTTCATCACAATGTAAAACAAATACATCGTGTCATGGAAAGAGTAAAGAGAGATGCTGAACACAAGTGGTGGGATACTCTTTTTGGGTGGTCACCAACTGCCACAAGTGTCCTGAACACCATGTGTCATCCTATTGTTGTCCTTTTGATCCTGGTTTCAATTGGTTTTGTTTTGTCAGCAATCTTGTTTGTCATGAATTGGAGAATGATGAAACGGTTAACAAGACTGACGTCCATAATTAATGCACACAATTTGGCTGATGTCCTTTTTACTATGGACGTCCCCAAGACAACTGACAAAAGGCGATTATGAATCAGTAGATGTGTTTTGAAAAACCTTTTACCTTCCATCTTGTGATTTTGTTAAATTTATATTCATTTTATTACTTAATTATTGCTTTTACTTTTGGCCATTTGTGATTTTATTTTGATTATTTGATTTGATTATTACCATTTGTGATTTTTCAAATTATTTAAGCTATAATGTCATTATAATAATTTGTGAGTTTGTTCCAATTATTCAAGCTATAATATTATTTTGATAATTTTCAATTATTATTTAATTATTTGCTAAAAAATTGTTTTGATTTTGTTTTGCTAATTGCTTCTCTTTTTCGCCCTTCTTTTATTTCTTCTTATCTTTCCTTCTCTTTTCCTCTCTCTCTGTCATACTGTCCCTGTATTCTGAGGTATGCTACCAGCGTGAAGGAGACTTGAGACCTGCTGATGAAGACCCTTTCAAGACAACCGTGAGTCACGGGGTCGTGTGAGTGTCTGTCCAAAACTTCCCTCATTTTTTGCCTCTCGATCGTCATGAAAGCCAAGACCACCGGGGAAAGGGAAAGATCCTGTTCTGAAAATCCAGGTCTGTCTGGTCCATCAAGCAAGATTATTGCCTACGGGTGTGTTTGCTCAACTCATGGAACACTGCACCCGAGAAGGGGCAGTGTGCTCTCCTTCACCTGCATCACCTAGCAACGCTAGTGCTGGAATTTCTCCACCCTTCTGACTTGGCTGGACTTTCTCTCTGGAATGACCTTCCCGGGGGTCACCACAAAAGGACCCTTCATTCACCGTACATCAACCACCGTGACAGATGGACTGAGATGGGAGAAGGTTCTCCCTCAAGGACTGAGACATGCGACCCCTACATGGAAAAGCTCCCCTCTTCTTCCCAAAAGAACTAAGACTGAAATCCCCACCGTAGGGTGAGGGAAGGTGTGCGTGGGGACCGGAGCAAGTTTTGCAAGCGACCACTGGACTGAGAAGACAATGGTTCTTGCCTACGACATCTGCTGCTGACGACACCTGCTCCTGATGGACTACTGATGGACTCCTTGTAGACTATTTTGAAATGGGTCCCCTTCCCCCATTTCAAAAGGACTATAAAAAAGGTTAGACCTGACTGATACCTTTGAGATCTCCCCTGATGTGAAGACGACAGGCCTCTTCATCGACCGGACTTCGAGGGACTTTGTCATCCGCACGTCTGGTAGCTATATACCTCCTTGCCCTCCCTCTCTTCTTTTTCTTTTCCTTATTATTTTCCCTTTCTTCTTTCCCCTTCTCTGTAACGCATCTTCTCTATGGCTATTTAATAAAAGTACATGTATTTTGATTTTACTGCAAATCCCCTTGTCGTGTCAGTTTTTTGCACCCTGAGATCAGTGAAAAAGAACCTACACGAATCACGTCCTTAGGACGGATCGTGTCAGTTTCCCACCAGCTCCAATCTCCTCCTGCATGAGCAGACTCACACCAAGGAGAAGCCATTTCGCTGCCCCGACTGCAGGAAGGGCTTCAAGCACAACTCGACCCTCATCATCCACCGGCGCATCCACACTGGGGAGAGGCCCTACAAGTGTCCCCAGTGTGGGAAGAGCTTCACCCAGAGCTCTCACTTGACCCAACACCAACGGAGGCACCAGTAAGGGAAGCTCTGCAAATGCCGTAGTTGCAGGAAGAGCTTCATGCCCAGTTGCAGCTTCATCCCCCACTGTAAGACCCACGTTGGGAAGAGCCCTGGTGATCAATGGTCCCTGTGATACATGCTGGGAAGACACCTGTACCTTTTCCTACCCTTGCCAACGACATGATGTGGGCCTAACATGAGGGTCAGGCCATGGCCCTGTCATTACATTCACTCCCAGCTCTAGTCAGTGCTAGGAGCACGAAAGAGACTCCCTGTCTCCCTGAAGAGAAGGGTATCCTTCCCGGGAGCGAGTATAAACATGGTTGGGTAGAGGCAGTCAGTGGTAATGTAGCTTTTCCTGCAAATCCTTTCTCTTATTCCTTGCTGTTATCGATATTGTTTCTGTTGCTGTTTGTTCTTTGTCTTGTTGCTGTTCCCGACAAATTGTTCTTATCCCAGCCCAGGATCTTTTCCTTTTGTTCTTTCCATGGGAGGCAGGAGGGCAGTGAGGGCAGCGCGGTTTTAGCAGGAGCAGGACATTGGGGACCCGAAGTCCTAAACCTCAGCCGGTGGAAACCAAGCCCTGGTGGCCATGCCAGCAGCCTTGGGAGCAGGTCCCTGGCTGGGGCTGTGGGAACCTCTTCCCTCTGGTGCCCAGGGACAGGACTGGAGGGAACGGCTGCAGCTGAGTCGGGGCAGGCTCAGGTTGGATCTCAGGAAAAGGTTTTTCCCCAGAGGTTGCTGGGGCACTGCCCAGGCTCCCCAGGGAAGGCTCCCAGCTCCAGAGCTCTCTGAGCTCCAGCAGCATTTGGACAGCACTGCCAGGCCCAGGCTGGCATTGTTGGGGTGTCCTGTGCAGGGCCAGCAGTTGGACTCCAGGATCCTGATGGGTCCCTCCCAGCTCAGCCAATTCTGTGGATCTGGGGGAACACGGGCCTGGTGATGGATGCCATGGAAACTGACCATAGCAACAGGGGCCTGGTGGTGGTTGCCCACTAAGGATGAGATTTGTCACAGGCTCTCAGAGGGGCTCCATTGTCACTTTCCAAGAGTCTCCAGGCTGTTCAAGAGCTGGAATGTCACAGGCAGAGACAGGGCCTCCATGGAGGCCTCCCAGGGGTTTCTGGGGATGGTAAAGAGCCCTGTGGTCAGAGGCAGTCACAGCCATTCCATGGTGACATCCCAGGGCACCTTGGGCTGCAAAGGCACCGATCTGTCATAGGCACTCACGGGGGCTCCACGGTGACATCCCAGGAGTCCCCAGGCTGCCAATGAGCTGGGATGTCCCAGACACTCACAGGGGCTCCAGTCATGGGCACAGTGGGAGCTTCAGGCAAAAGCTTTATTTCTTTTTTGGAGAAACTCCTGATGAGTCATGAGATGGAGAAATGACACCCAACAGACACCATGGATCCTCAAACCCCTGCAGGACCCCTAGACTTCCAAAATTTATTTTATTAGAGGAGAGTGGGAGTGGCTGGATCCAATCCCAGCCCCAAACTTTGTCAAAGCTGTAAAAGATTAGACAGGAAGAATTGAACCTTAATGCAATTTGTCCCACAGGATTATCGATGGAATACTAGATAAATTGATATAAATACAGCTCTGATTGATTCTGATCATGATTAGACAGAATGGTTTGTTTACACCACAGATTAAATTTTTAAAAAGAGTTATTTACTCCACAGTATAGGAGCTATAACAATTATTAGCATATAGTGATCTAGGAAGCAATTTTGATGTCAACAGGGCCTTGCTGGAGTTGTTGGAGCCCATTGCAGGCAGAGCCTCCTGCTCCAGCAGGAACTGCCTTTCCTGTGCCAGGAGCAGGGCAGGTCCCGCTGCAGGAAAAGCCCCAGGCCAGCCCCAGCACAGGGAAGGGCTCGGGCACAAGGGCAGAGTGCCGTGCTGGGAGCTGTGCCAGGCAGAGCCTGAGGCACCAAAGGCACCTTGGCAGCAGCAGCTGCTTGCAGGGCATGGCCAGAAGCCTCCCTTGGCAGCCCGGCCTGGTGGCCAGCACTGCAGAGCTGCTGCCTCAGGGCTCATTTCTGCCTGGGCTCTGAAAAGCCACTTCTGCTCCAGGAGCCTGCCTGGGAAGCCATTGGCCCCAGCACCTTGGGGACAAGATATGAATGACAAAACCCTTCATGCCAGCAGAGACAAGGCAGGGGCAGAGGAAAGGGGAGAGCCAGGCCCAGGGGATAGGGCTGCCATGGTGATGGCTGTGAGGTCACTGCCCCTGCAGCAGCCTGGCTGCCCTCAGCAGACATTCTGGCCAGAAGCGTTGTGAGGGCACCCAGCACAGTAGAGAACCCCCATGACAGCAATTCTGTCCTTGGGGATGAGAGGGTTTCACTGGATCAGGTTGCACAAAGCTCCTGCTCTTTGACAATTCCTGGGATGGGGAATGCAGTTCTCCGGAAAAACAGTTGCAGTTTTGTGCCACTCTCATCATTGTAAAATATTTCCTCCTTTTAACAAATGTAAATCCACCCTCATTCAGTTGAGTGATATTGACTCCTGTTCTGTTACTGCAAGATGTGGGACAAAATAATGTTGACCACTATTTTTCCATTTTCACAGACCTTGGAAAGTAACCAAAAGTCTCCCAAGATGGGGTTTGGATGCCTCATCACATAACCAGCAGGTAGAATGTGGTGGCTCTGGGCTCAGTGGTGTGGAGACTGAGGACAGAACAGGAGCAGCCTGAGAGGGATTAAAGGGTGGTTTCAGAGAGGCTGGAGTTTTTCTTCATTGTATAAAACACCAAGAGAAAGAAATAATGGCACCAAGGGTGTGGAGTTCCCCTGCCCCAGGAAGTAGGGATTCTAGCCAGACAGACAGCATCAAGTGAGGAGTGTGATTTAAAGAGGATTCCGCCCCTCCACCCTGTCGGGCATGCCCCTGCAAGCCCAGGAAAAGACACTCCACCCCATCTGGTCAAATTTGGAGTGGCCACAGAACATTTTTCCTTTTCTGTAACCTCATTGGTCCAAATTCTACTGCAAAGTCCCCGCCATCGATTTTTCCATTGGTTGTCCTCCTCTATCCACTCCTTTGCAGTCCCCTGCTCCTCCTGCTATTTGTCCACAACCCTAAACTCCACCCCTACCCTGTCATATAAAACCCATGACAAGCCACCACCCCGTCTCCCCCTTAATTTCTTGTCTTGGTCCTTGGCACAATAAAGGATCCTGTGCTTTTCTAAACCAGTACCCATCCTGTTGCCTTCCTTTCCCTGTTGGTCTTCGATGCCTGCCTGAGGTCTGAGACTCTGGGGCCTGGGGGAGTCGTTTTGCTGCTTACTGCAGTGGAACACAACACAAGGGCAGCTGGGGAGGCCCAGACTGGACAGCGGGAGAAAGGAATTTCCTCCCCCAGGGCAGGGCTGTGGTGCAGAAGGAGCCTGGAGCAGCCCAAGGCTTTGTGTGGGCAGGCAGAGGCAGGCAGGAGGCAGAGCTGCCAGCAAAGGAAGGGGCCAGCCAGGTGGGGCAGCCGGGGGATGACGACAGCCTGCAGGGACTGAGGCGCAGGGCAGGGACACCGTAGGACAGCCTGGGCTGCACAGGGCACAGGGATGGGCAGCAGCTGCAAGGCCCTGACAGAGCCAACTTGGGCAGCACTTTGGGCCATGGCTGCTGGCCCTGGACCTGAGCCAGGAGCAGGAGATAAGTGACCCTTGCAGGCCTGGAGCCTCACTGCCTCCTTGTCCCTGCTCAGCAGCCTGGCAGGGGCCGCCCCATGGTCCTGCCCTTGGCATTGCACATCCCCACATGCCAGTGCCCATCCCGGGAAGAGCCCTGAGCAAGGAGGGAGGGACAGGATCTGCCTGGCCAGGGGCTGGGACTCAGGCCTTGGCCCTTTGCATTCCTGAAACACATCCAGGTTTGCTCAGCACCAGAGACACCTTTCCCTTGCTTGTTTCCACCTGTGATCACTGCCTCCAGTGTTCTGCTCTACCTGGAACCTGGGAACACATTCACATGAGTTGTGTCCCTCCTTGGGACCCATTAGAAGTTAAAGAAAGTTTGAAGTTTGAATGTGATTTGGAGTTCTTGAGAAGTTCTTTGAGGATACTCTGAGGGACTGAGTCTGATGCAAAGAGCACCAAAGCCCCAGAGGGTGATTAAAGTCCTTGTGATGTGTCTGTGCTGCTGAGCTGGGCCGGGCTCCTGGCCCAGAGGCAGCTCCTGGCAAGGGCAGCGCTGCAGAGAGACAGCTCTGGCCAGGAGCAGCTCCTGTGCACAGCCCAGCAGGGCTGGGGCACTGCCAGGGCAGCTCAGGGACACCAGCAGGGCACAGCCAGAGCTGACAGGGGCTCAGCACTGGCAGGGGCTGGGGGATGTCCCAGAGGGGGCTGTGTCACAGCGGCACCTCTGTGGCTGTGTCCTAGAGGCACAGAGCAGCTGTGATGTCAGCAAGGGGCTGTGTGACAGCACAGAGTGGGCTGGGTGAGGTCACAGACTGGGCTGTGACATCACAGAGTTTGTTGTGTGAGGTCATAGAGGGGATTCTGTGACATCGCAGAGCAGGCTGTGACTTCATGGCATGGTTCTATGACATCATAGGGCAGGCTGTGAGGTCAAAGTGTGTGCTGTAGCATTTAAGAGTGGCAGTATGACATCACAGAGAGGGTTTTGTGACATCACTGAGGGAGTTGTGAAATCACATAGCTGTCTGTGATATCATGGAGTAGAGTATGAGGCCATAGAGCAGATCCTGCCATCATAGAGGGTGGCTCTGTGGCATCAGAGAGTGGGTTGTGACATTCTAGGTGACTGTGTAACATCATAGAGCAGGCTGTGACATCACATGGTGACATTGTGACATCGCAGACTCTTCTGTGACATCTCAGTGCAGCTGCATGACATTCCAGGGTGACATCCCAGAGTTGGCTCTGTGACACCAAAAGGGTGCTGTGTGACATCATAGGGGGCTCTGTGACATCACATGATGCTGTGTGACATCACAGGCTGACTGTGTGACTTCATAGGGGGCTCTGACATCACAGGGGCTGTGTGATGTCACTGGGGAGGTCACTCTGCCCCAGCTCCCCTCACAGTTCCCCCAGAGCAGTCCAACGCTGCTCGTGCACAGCGGGGTCCCCTGTCCCCCCGGGTCCCCCCGCTCCCGGTGCTGCAGCCTCCCCCAGAGGATGTTCCACGAGATCGACCCCAGAGCCTGACACGGGGACGGGGGGCCGGGGCCTTGGGGGGTGGGACAGGGGGACAGGGACCCCCCGGCAGCATCCCTGTGTCCCCCAGGGCTAGAGCCTGGGCCAGGGCTCCTTCACCCTGTTCTGAATGAGGGTTTGAGAGCGCTGAAAATATCCCCAGCAAGGGAGCAGCAACAACCAGATTTAATATTAAGGGACAGCACCACAAACTTCCTTGGCAAGACACATTGTTGACTGGACACTTCAGGCACACCAAAGAAACAAAGCAACAAAAAAACCAAACAAAATCCAGGCAATCGAACCAGAGATGAACTGAGAACTGTCCCTGACTCTGTGTGTGACACAAGGACAGTGAGGGCAATGGTAAAAGGAATACGGCCTAAAAGCGTAACAGAGCTCAAACGTAACAGGACTTAAGTTGTACCTCAACCTTAAGTGATAACTTCAGCTTCACAATTTAGCAAAAGAACAGAGCTTAACAGTATTTAACCTAAATTATAACCTATGATTTTTCAATTTAATAGAGGAATAACACTTAATGATGTTCAGCTTAGCTTATAACATATTAAACATAACAACTTAGCAAAAGAACAACTCTTAGCAGCATTTAATGTCACTTAGACCTTGTGACTTAACCTTTCTTACAGGCCTGACTGACTCAGCTATCCAAGGCACTCAAACCCCTCCGAGAGCAGCATTTCTGCCACATTTCCCCAGCACATCAGGTTTGTGTCCTTTGAGGGACCAGGAACTGGTGAGACTAGAGGCACAGGAAGGTTTCTCTTCATGGAAAACAAAAAATGTGAACATGATAAAATTTAATAAACATCAAAAGCCTTCATTCAGTTTCTTGTGACATCCCAGCAACATCTGACATGTCCACCATCCACAAGGGATTGCCATACAGGAAGGATTTTAGACAAAGACATAAAAAGAGGTGATAGAAAAGATAAAACTACAACTAAGATGCTGACTAAGGAGGTATTTAAACTTCTGAAAGATTGGGCAATTCCCTGATGCTCAAATCATGAAGCCAATCAAGGATGATACATTGGAATCAGCAGAGAGCATCTGGAGGAAGACTTCTGGGAGCAATGTGAAGGACAAGGATCCAGCTGCTCTAAATGAAGAGATGTCCTTAGACATGGCCATTTCAAAAGGAGAGCTGGAAACACGTAAAGGAGGGGGTCATGAAATATTAGAGTGAATGATGTTCATGGCAAAGATAGAGGGGAAGATCCATATTTCTCCACTTGCCATAAGTAGAAGAATCTAGTAGAATCAGGAAATTTCTGCTCCTGGTGGGAAAACTTGGCCATTTCTTAAAAGTACTCAAATGACCCAGATAATAAAGATTTCCTTGTATATTATGAAATGTACAAATATTAAAACCCGTGCCCCTTTCCAGGCAGACATCAGCTGTGTGCCCATAAACAGGCAGTGCAACTTGTGCCCTGAGGTGTCCAGCTGGGATTGCATCCCTCCAAGAGCACCTGAGGGAGAGCAGAGCACCTTGCAAGCTGCAGATTGTCCCTGACAGCCCCACAGGGCTCCTGTGCCATCAACATCTGCTCTGCTCCAGTCTGAAACAGGGCCCAGCATGGTGCCGGGATCATCAGAGAGCTGAGGTGTGTGCTGGAATTCAATGCCCTCCCCATCCCGCAGCAGCCCTGCATTTCCCTGCTCCAGCCTGGGTCTGCAGCACAGCCATGGAGGCTCTTTGGGCTCCTGACTGTTCCTGCAGCCCCCAAGGGCAGCTGAGCTCTGCCTGTGGCACAGTCAGCCCTGGCCAGCGCAGGCCATGCTCAGCAATTGCTTGTGTGTGCCTGGCCTTGCTGTCAGCCCCGGCAGTGGGTGCGTGGCCCCTTGGTGGCCCTGTGCTGGCCCAGCCATGGTGGCCCAGCCCCTGTGCAGGCCCAGCCCAGGCCAGGAGCATTGCGGCTGGGAACGGCCCCTGTGCCGTGATGCCCACAGCAGCCTTGGGGCTCTGTGCCCCATGGCCTCCCTGCTGGGCAGCCTCTGCCAGCTCCTGCACAGCCCCTGGCACCTGTGGGCCTGCACAGACAGCCCTGGCCCGGGCTCTGCCGGCCTCTGGGCCAGCAGAGAGGCCGGCCAGGGCGGGCCATGGCCGGGAACAGGCCCTGAGCCCTGCAGGAGGATGGAGCTGGGCCACAGCCAAACTCAGCCCAGGCCAAAGCTGGGCTCAGCAGCCAGGGCTGCCAAGGGCTGGGCACAGAGGCTGGCACTGACAAATGTCCTGGGCCCCCTCCCTGCTCTGTCCATGCCCCCAAGGGCACAGAGCAGCCTCCTCTCTGGGGCACTTGCCTGTTTTCAATGCCTTGCACAGGCGCTGGCCGTGCCCCACACGGCCTGGGCTGAGTCCTGCCCCTGCCCGCCCAGCCAGGCTGAGATGGACACGGATGGTTTCTGGGGCAGGCTCTCTGAGCCCAGCGCAGCTCCCTGCAAGCTCTGCCAGCTGCCCTGAGCTCTGGGCAGCACCAAGGGCCTCTCCCCAGCCCAGCTGGCTCTGGCCCCACAGCTCTGCTCAGCCCAGGCTGCTCTGGCCACTGGCCCCACGGCCTCAGCCCCTGCCAAGGGCACAGCAGCAGCTGCAGCTCACACAGGACTCAGCCCCAGCCATGGGGGAAGGTGCTGGGCCAAGGCCAAAGGAGGCTCCCTGACTGCCCTGCTCCCCTCTGGCTCAGGTGCTGAAAGCTCTGCAGCCCCTGCTGCCATCCCATGTGTCCAGGGCAGCACAAGAGCCCCGGCCTTGGGGCCCTCAAGAGCTGTTCCTGCTCCAGGCTCAGGGCCCATCCCAAAGCTGGGGCAGCCACAAAGCTGTGCCCATTTCTGTTCATTGCTGCTCTGATAAGGATAGTACACAAAGTTTTTAAAAGTGGTTGCAGATTCATTTATTTCACCTAAATAGAATGTGAGATGCCCTGATTACACAATGTCTCTGGGTCACACATGAAGGAGGGATAATTAAGATAAATAGGGTGAATATTAGCATTTCTTTTAATGTAACAGAATCAGAAGCAGAAAAACATTAAAATCTACTTAAGGGTAGACTTGGCCTCTTCTGACATGCACTGTGAGTTGCTGACAGAGGAAAGCAGGCCTTCTCTGGCTTCTTCTGGTGGGTTACCTCTGCTGGAGTCCATGTGCCTACCAAGCTGCTCTAGCACTCCCCTCCATGGCTGGACAGGGGAGAGAAAATAATAATGGAGACAAATCATAGATTGAGATAAGGTAGTTTTCTATAGCAAAATAAGAAGTTTTTACATGCAGCAGCAACCAGAAAAAAAATCCCAATAATTTTATTCTCTACTTCCCACCAGCGAGTGATGTTCAGCCACTTCCCAGGAAGCAGAACTTGAGCAGGCAGAGTGGTTGATCAGAAAGGCAAACACTGTACATAGGAAATGCCCCCTATTCTTCCTCCTTCCTTAGCATTTATACCAGAACTAGTCCCATACAGTCTGGAATATCCCTTTGGTTAATTTGGGACTCTGGCCTGCTGTCCCTTCCCAGGGTCTGACCCACTCGCAGCCCCTTGATGGAGGGAGAATGCTGAGAGACAGCAGGAGCCAAACCAGGGGTGTGTTTCCAGCTGTTGTGTGGCTCCCAGTGCAAAGCTGTGAGGGCTGTTATGGGACAATGAAAAGGCTGACGAGCACCCAGACATGGCTTTCCTGAGAGATTCCTTGAGCTCCTGGTTCCTCAGGCTGTAGATGAGGGGGTTCAGGGCTGGAGGCACCACCGAGTACAGAACTGACAGGGCCAGATCCAGGGATGGGGAGGAGATGGAAGAGGGCTTCAGGTAGACAAACGTGTCAGTGCTGAGGAACAGGGAGAGCACGGCCAGGTGAGGGAGGCAGGTGGAAAAGGCTTTGTGCCGGCCCTGCTCAGAGGGGATCCTCAGCACAGCCCTGAAGATCTGCACATAGGAGAAAACAATGAACACAAAACAACCAAAGCCTAAACAGAAAGTGACCACAAGAAGCCCAACTTCCCTGTAGCTGGAGTGTGCGCAGGAGAGTTTGAGGATGTGTGGGACTTCACAGAAGAACTGGCCCAGGGCATTGCCATGGCAAAGGGGCAGGGAAAATGTATTGGCCGTGTGCAGCAGAGCATTGAGAAAGCCACAGGCCCATGCAGCTGCTGCCATGTGGGCACAAGCTCTGCTGCCCAGGAGGGTCCCGTAGTGCAGGGGTTTGCAGATGGACACGTAGCGGTCGTAGCACATGATGGTGAGAAATGCAAATTCTGATGCAATGAAAAAGGCAAAGAAAAATACCTGTGCAGCACACCCTGAGTAGGAGATGTTGCTGGTGTGCCAGAGGGAATTGTGCATGGCTTTGGGGACAATCGTATAGATGAGGCCCAGGTCAGTGAGGGCCAGGTTGAGCAGGAAGAAGAACATGGGCGTGTGCAGGTGGTGGCCGCAGGCTACGGCGCTGATGATGAGGCCGTTGCCCAGGAGGGCAGCCAGGGAGATGCCCAGCAAGAGGCAGAAGTGCAGGAGCTGAAGCTGCCGCGTGTCTGCCAATGCCAGCAGGAGGAAGTGGCTGATGGAGCTGCTGTTGGACATTTCTTCACTCTGGCCATGCTGTCCTGTTCAAGGAGGAGACAGTGACAAGTCAAGGGAGATTTTGCTGGTCATTGTCCAAGCCATTTCTTCCATCCCTGCCCCTGCTGCTCTGTGCCACCTGATTTTCCTTTTCTCAGAGCTTTTCCTTAAGCCCCGTGCCTGGAGCTCTGCTGGGATCTGGCCCCGTTGCTATGATGAGTGGGGGCTCTGCCCATGGACACCAAGGGGTCAGCTCTGCTCTGCAACAGTGGGATTATGGGAACAGGGACAGGGGCCATTCCTGGGCTTGTACTTCTTCAGCCCAAACTGCTCCTGAAGCAGAGGAGCTCAGCAGAATCTCCTGTCCTAGGGCTAAGGAATGGTGACAGCCAAAGGCAGTTTGAGAGGGTTTCCTGCTGTGCCCAGGGAGATCAGAGAGAACTGAGCAATGCACAAACAGTGGCTGTAACTCAGCGAAGGGTGAGGGGAGCTGCTCTGCCACCCCACATGTCCCCAGCTGCCCTTTTGAGATCCAGGGCAGTCCCTGTGTTCCCCTTACAATCAGCCTGACACAGCTGAGAGCAGAGGGACCCACAGCAGAGCAAACTGGCTCAGCCTTTCTCAGAGTCTCAGCCCCACTCTGGCCAAGGACACTCCTGTCCCTCAGTGTCCCCTGGAGGCAGCTCACAGCTTGGATGGCATCCCAAGGACACACTAAGGGTCCTGTCCCTGGCACTGCCTGAGGAGAGTTGGCTCATTGCCAGCCTGCCCTGCCCAGAGCTCCCCGGGCACAGGGAGCTGGGACACCCCAGTGCTGAGCTCAGCCTGCACAGGAGGAGCCCAAGGGCTGACCCTGCAGCTGGAAGTGCCATCCCAGAGAGCCCCTCAGCAATGCCAGGAGCACCTGGGCAAGGCAAGGAGAGAGAGAGCTGGGCCTGAGGAAAAGCCTTTCCCTGCCCAGCCCTGCACAGCCCCTGCCGGGCAGCACCAGGGCAGGGCAGTGGCCCTCAGGCCCTGTCAGCAGGAATGGGCACATGGCAGGAGAGATGCCCTTTATCCCTGGGGCTGCTCTGCCAGCACAGGAGGGACTGAGGGCCCCGAGCCCCGGGCTGAGGGCTGTGCTGGCTGGGAGGGGACACGAGGGCTGTGCTGCTCAGGGCAGTGTCTGCCCTGCAGGGCAGGGCTGGCAGTGACACATCTGCCCTGCAGCAGGGCTTCCCTCATCACTGCCTCCATCCCTCCCTGCCCACGGCTCTGCTGCTGGAGCTGTGCCAGCCCGAGCTGCTCCTGTGGCCCCGGGCTCCTTCCCTGCCAGAGCCGCCAGAGCCCAGCCCAGCCCCTGGGCCAGCTCTGCCCTGCAGCTGCTCAGGGCTGCAGGGATTAAAGAACAGCTCCCCCAGCCTGGGCATCATGGAAAGGTGATGCTGGATGGGCCTGGAGGCTGGGGAGGGGGGGGGGCACTTGCTGAGGTTCCCAGAAAAACTCAGGGTAATGGTTTAAGAGCCTCAGCCCCTGTTCTGCCCTGCACAGCTGAGTTTCCATTGCCACCAAGCTGAGCCAGCGAAAAGTGGGAGCACAGATTCAGGAAAGCAGAGACCCAAGCAGGAAAGCCCTGCCCTGAATGAGCTCATGAAAAGTCCCCTCAGGAATGAGCTGGGCGTGAGCTGGAGCTCTGAGCAGCCCTGGCCCACACAGCACCCTCTCCACTGCAGCGGGACCTGCCCTGGCAGGAGTCACTCCTTGCCCCCACAGCTCCCCTGCAGTGTCCATGGGGAGCTGCCAGGCAGGCTGAGAGCTGCCCCTGGCAGGTGGCACATCCCCTGGGCTGGCCAAGAGCCCTGAGGTCTGCAGGACCTGCTCTGCAGGACAGCCCTGGCAGCCCTGGCTGCAGCCCCAGCTTCAGCCCCTGCAGCCATCCCTGGCAGCAGGAGCCGTCCTGCCCTGTCCCTCTGAGGGTGCCCAGGGCAGCTCTGCTCTGCAGCACATCCTCCTCCTCCTGCTCCCCTGCCACAGAGAAATTGGGAGAGTCCTCCTGGCACATCCCCCAGGCTGTGGGGTGTGCTGGCTTCAGGAGATCCCTCCAGGAGCACAGGGGACATTGCCCTGCATCCACTGACTCACCATGTGGAGGGCTGTGAAGATCTTTCCCCCAGTGAAGTTTCAGCTCAATGACTTCCTCAGCCTGTCTCTGCTTGCCTCCTGTCCCCTCAGTGCCTGCAGGCAGAGCCCTCAGCCCTGCTGGGCTGGGAGAGGAGCTGGTCCTGGAAAGAGCTGTTTTTTTAAAGCTTACCAGCACAGACGCAGCACAAGGACTTTAACGACCCTCTTGGGACTTGGGTGTTGTTTACATCAGACTCAGTCCCTGAGAGAGCCTTCCAAAGACTTCTCCAGAACACAAAGTTAAATTTAAACTCCAAAGTTTCTTGAAGTTTTAATGGGTCCCACTGAGGGACACGACTGAGAAAGTGTCCCCAGGTTCCAGTCAGAGCAGAACACTGGAGGCAGTGATGACAGCTGGGGACAAACAAGGCAAAGGTGTCTCTGGTGCTGAATAAACCTGGATGTGTTTCAGGAATGCAAAGGCCCAAGGCCTGAGCCCCAGCCCCTGGCCAGGCACATCCTGTCTCTCCCTCATTGCTCAGGGCTCTTCCCGGGATGGGCACTGGGATGTGGGGATGTGCAATGCCAAGGGCAGGACCATGGGGCAGCTCCTGCCAGGCTGCTGGGCAGGGACAAGTAGCCACCCTGTGATGTCACACAGCCCCTTGGATGTCACACAGCCACCTGTGATGTCACAGAGCACCCTATGATGTAACACAGCCACCTGTGATGTCACAGCCCACTCTGGGATGTCATACAGCACCCTTGTTTTGTCACAGAGCCAATTCTGGGATGTCACCCTGGAATGTCATGCAGCTGCATTGTGATGTCCCAGAAGACTCTGTGATGTCAGAAAGTTGCTTTGGGATGTCACAGTCTGTTCTGTGACGTCACAGTCTTCTCTATGATGTTACACAGCCACCTAGTGATGTCACAACCCACTCGCTGATGTCACAGAGCCACCAGCTGTTACGTCCGGATCTGCTCTATCGCCTCATACCCTACTCCATGATGTCACAGACAGCTCTGTGATGTCACAACACCCTCAGTGATGTCACAAAACCCTCTCTGTGATGTCATGCTGCCACTCTCTAATGTCACAGCACACACTTTGACCTCAGTCTCCTCTATGATGTCATACAGCCATGCCATGATGTCACAGCCTGCTTTGTGTTGTCACACAGTCTCCTCTATGATGCTGCAGCTGCTCAGTGACCTCACACAACAAACTCTGTGATGTCATAACCCAACCTGTGACCTCACACAGCCCACTCTGTGCTGTCACACAGCCCCTTGCTGACATCACAGCTGCTCTGTGCCTCTAGGACACAGCCACAGAGGTGCCGCTGTGACACAGCCCCCTCTGGGACATCCCCCAGCCCCTGCCAGTGCTGAGCCCCTGTCAGCTCTGGCTGTGCCCTGCTGGTGTCCCTGAGCTGCCCTGGCAGTGCCCCAGCCCTGCTGGGCTGTGCACAGGAGCTGCTCCTGGCCAGAGCTGTCTCTCTGCAGTGCTGCCCTTGCCAGGAGCTGCCTCTGGGCCAGAAGCCTGGCCCAGCTCAGCAGCACAGACATAGCAGCAGGACTATAATGACCCTCTGGGGCTTTGGTGCTCTTTGCATTAAACTCAGTCCCTTGGAGTGTGCTCAAAAAGCTTCTCAAGAACTCCAAGTTAAGCTGAAACATAGACATTTCTTGTAGTTTAAATGGGGTCCACTGAGGGACATAACTCATGTGAAAGTGTCCCCAGGTTCCAGGTAGAGCCGAACAATGGAGGCAGTGATGACAGATTCAGACAAGGAAGGGAAAGGTTTCTGTGGTGCTGAGTAAACCTGGATGTGTTTCAGGAATGCAAAGGGCCAAGGCCTGAGCCCCAGGCCCTGGCAAGGCAGATCCTGTCCCTCCCTCCTTGCTCAGGGCTCTTCCCGGGATGGGCTCTGGCATGTGGGGATGTGCAATGCCAAGGGCAGCACCATGGGGCGGCCCCTGCCAGGCTGCTGAGCAGGGACAAGGAGGCAATGAGGCCCCAGGCCTGCAAGGGTCACTTGTCTCCTGCTCCTGGCTCAGGCCCAGGGCCAGCAGCCATGGCCAAAGCGCTGCCCAAGTTGGCTCTGTCAGGGCCTTGCAGCTGCTGCCCATCCCTGTGCCCTGTGCAGCCCAGGCTGTCCTACGGTGTCCCTGCCCTGTGCCTCTGTCCCTGCAGGCTGTCATCATCCCCCGGCTGCCCCACCTGGCTGGCCTCTTCCTTTGCTGATAGCTCTGCCACCTGCCTGCCTCTGCCTGCCCACACAAAGCCTTGGGCTGCTCCAGGCTCCTTCTGGGGGATGTATTGCACCACAGCCCTGCCCGGGAGGAAAATTCCTTTCTCCTGGTGTCCAGTCTGGGCTTCCCAAGCTGCCCTTGGTGCCATTATCTCTTTCTCTGTCTGTTTCATACAATAAAGAAAAACTCAGAGATGTGTGAAACCACCCTTTAATCCCTCCCCGGCTACTCGTATTCTGTCCTCAGTCTCCACACCACTGAGCCCAGAGTCTGCCGACTCTCACTGCTGGTTATGGGATGAGGCCTCCAAACCTCATCTTGAGAGGTTTTTGGGTCCTCTCCAAGGTCTGTGAAAATGAAAACAGTGGTCAAAATTATTTTCTCCCAAATTTTGCAGTGACAGAACAAGGCTCAATATCTCTGAACTGAATGAGGGTGGATTTACATTTGTTAGAAGGAGGAAATATTTTACAACGAGGAGAGTGCATGAAACTGCAACTGTGTTCTTCCACATTTGGATTCCCCATCTCAGGAATTATCCAAGAGCAGGACCTTTGTGCAGCCTGACCCAGTGAAACCCATTCATCCCCAAGGACAGAATTCCTGTTGTGTGGGTTCTCTGATGTGCTGGGTGCCATCACAACGCTTCTGGCCAGAATGTCTGCTGAGGGCAGCCAGGCTGCTTCAGGGGCAGTGACCTCACAGCCATCACCATGGCAGCCCTATCCCCTGGGCCTGGCTCTCCCCTTTCCTCTGCCCCTGCCTTGTCTCTGCTGGCATGAAGAGTTTTGTCATTCATATCTTGTCCCCAAGGTGCTGGGGCCAATGGCTTCCCAGGCAGGCTCCTGGAGCAGAAGTGGCTTTTCAGAGCCCAGGCAGAAATGAGCCCTGAGGCAGCAGCTCTGCAGTGCTGGCCACCAGGCCGGGCTACCAAGGGAGGCTTCTGGCCATGCCCTGCAAGCAGCTGCTGCTGCCAAGGTGCCTTTGGTGCCTCAGGCTCTGCCTGGCACAGCTCCCAGCACGGCACTCTGCCCTTGTGCCCGAGCCCTTCCCTGTGCTGGGGCTGGCCTGGGGTTTTTCCTGCAGCAGGACCTGCCCTGCTGATGGCACAGGAAAGCCAGTTCCTGCTGGAGCAGGAGGCTCTGCCTGCAATGGGCTCCAACAACTCCAGCAAGGCCCTGTTTGCAAAGCCCCAGTGGGAAATGAATGAGGGGGTTACGCTGCTTTTCGGGTGAAACCAGATTTCTCCATCCCAAATCTGACATCCTGAGAGGGAGAGGAAACTGTGGCAGGGATGGAATATTTCACAGAGAAAGCAAGAACCAAGGGACAGCACTGAGAGCTTCTGCAGAGCTGCTGAGCTGGCCCAGCCTGGGCACATCTGACTGTCAGGGAAGCACTTCTGACTAGAAAAGCCCTGTCCCAAATTTTAACAGCAGCGTCTCCTGACATTTCCCTTCTTGGGAGTTGTTGAGATTCCTCCCTGCAGTGGGGACGCCCCTCAAGGTCACTGTTCCAGGCTGAGCCAAAGGGATTTGCCCACGGTCATTGGTCTGGGGGAGTGACACAAATCTCTGCTTAAAAACTGGTTTTGCTTTAGCACAGTTGCTTTGAAATCACTTCCTAGAGCTTTATATAATATGTTACAGCTCTTATATCTTGGTGTAAATATTTCTCATTAAGAAAATTTTGTCTAATCATTACCATAATAGATTTTATATAAATATTTATATATGGTATCCCATCTTTAATCCTGTGGACCAAATTGTATAAAGGTTAATTCCACCTTTATAATTCTTTACACAGGAATGCTTGAAAATTCTGGGGTGCAATTGGAACCAGCTGCTCCACAGTTCCTCTCATGGAAGAAGTTTAGAAAGCCTGGAGGTTCTTGGGAGTATTTGGATGTGGATATGACAGTGTGGTCAGAGACAGAGAAAGTAAGATAAGCTTTCCCATGAATTGGTCTGGAAACTTTTAGGGAGCTGGAGAGAAAGAATTGGAAACTATCCACAGGTGGTGTTTGGAATAAATTGGTTTTTTTCCAAAAAGTTGTTTAATGGAAGGTGTTTTCTTCATTAGCCAATCATGTGAAATGTGTTGATTAAATGACCAATGAGGTCCACTTGTAGCAAACCAAGGTATAAAAGAAGAGGATTGAATAAACCGGGGGCTTTTAGCTCTCAGCCTTCCGACCTGAATCTGTGTCATCTCTGACTCCACAGTGACATTTGGGGATCTCTGGGGGCTATTTGGGATCCTTTCTGCAACTCGTGACCTAACAGGAGCTTCTCCAATAAACTTTGCCTGAAGCTCCTGCTGTGCCCATGACAGGAAACCCTGTGAGTGTCTGGGACATCCCGGCTCATTGGCAGCCTGGGGACTCCTGGGATGTCACCGTGGAGCCCCCGTGAGTGCCTGTGACAAATCGGTGCCTTTGCAGCCCAAGGTGCCCTGGGATGTCACCATGGAATGGCTGTGACTGTCTCTAAGCACAGGGCTCTTTACCATCCCCAGAAACCCCTGGGAGCCCCTGTCTCTGCCTGTGACATTCCAGCTCTTGAACAGCCTGGAGACTCTTGGAAAGTCCCCATGGAACCCCTCTGAGGGCCTGTGTCAAATCTGATCCTTAGTAGGCAACCACCCCCAGCCCCTGTTGCTATGGTCAGTTTCTATGGCATCCATCACCAGGCCCCTGTTCCCCCAGATCCACAGAATTGGCTGAGCTGGGAGGGACCCATCAGGATCCTGGAGTCCAACTGCTGGCCCTGCACAGGACACCCCAACAATGCCAGCCTGGGCCTGGCAGTGCTGTCCAAATGCTGCTGGAGCTCAGAGAGCCCTGGAGCTGGGAGCCTTCCCTGGGGAGCCTGGGCAGTGCCCCAGCAGCCTCTGGGCAAAAACCTTTTCCTGAGATCCAAGCTGAGCCTGCCCCGACTCAGCTGCAGCCGTTCCCTCCAGTCCTGTCCCTGGGCACCAGAGGGAAGAGGTTCCCACAGCCCCAGCCAGGGACCTGCTCCCAAGGCTGCTGGCATGGGCACCAGGGCTTGGTTTCCACCGGCTGAGGTTTAGGACTTCGGGTCCCCAATGTCCTGCTCCTGCTAAAACCGCGCTGCCCTCACTGCCCTCCTGCCTCCCATGGAAAGAACAAAAGGCAAAGATCCTGGGCTGGGATAAGAACAATTTATCGGGAATAGCAACAAGACAAAGAACAAACAGCAACAGAAACAATATCGATAACAGCAAGGAATAAGAGAAAGGATTTGCAGGAAAAGCTACATTACCACTGACTGCCTCTACCCAACCATGTTTATCCTCACTCCCGGGAAGGATACCCTTCTCTTCAGGGAGACAGGGAGTCTCTTTCATGCTCCTAGCACTGACTAGAGCTGGGAGTGAAGGTAATGACAGGGCCATGGCCTGACCCTCATGTTAGGCCCACATCATGTCGTTGGCAAGGGTAGGAAAAGGTACAGGTGTCTTCCCAGCATGTATCACAGGGACCATTGATCACCAGGGCTCTTCCCAATGTGGGTCTTACAGTGGGGGATGAAGCTGCAACTGGGCATGAAGCTCTTCCTGCAACTACGGCATTTGCAGAGCTTCCCTTACTGGTGCCTCCGTTGGTGTTGGGTCAAGTGAGAGCTCTGGGTGAAGCTCTTCCCACACTGGGGACACTTGTAGGGCCTCTCCCCAGTGTGGATGCGCCGGTGGGTGATGAGGGTCGAGTTGTGCTTGAAGCCCTTCCTGCAGTCGGGGCAGCGAAATGGCTTCTCCTTGGTGTGAGTCTGCTCATGCAGGAGGAGATTGGAGCTGGTGGGAAACTGACACGATCCGTCCTAAGGACGTGATTCGTGGAGGTTCTTTTTGACTGATCTCAGGGTGCAAAAAACTGACACGACAAGGGGATTTGCAGTAAAATCAAAATACATGTACTTTTATTAAATAGCCAGAGAGAAGATGCGTTACAGAGAAGGGGAAAGAAGAAAGGGAAAATAATAAGGAAAAGAAAAAGAAGAGAGGGAGGGCAAGGAGGTATATAGCTACCAGACGTGTGGATGACAAAGTCCCTCGAAGTCCGGTCGACGAAGAGGCCTGTCGTCTTCACGTCAGGGGAGATCTCAAAGGTATCAGTCAGGTCTAACCTTTTTTATAGTCCTTTTGAAATGGGGAAGGGGACCCATTTCAACATAGTCTACAAGGAGTCCATCAGTAGTCCATCAGGAGCAGGTGTCGTCAGCAGCAGATGTCGTAGGCAAGAACCATTGTCTTCTCGGTCCAGTGGTCGCTTGCAAAACTTGCTTTGGTCCCCACGCACACCTTCCCTCACCCTACGGTGGGGATTTCAGTCTCAGTCCTTTTGGGAAGAAGAGGGGAGCTTTTCCATGTGGGGGTCGCATGTCTCAGTCCTTGAGGGAGAACCTTCTCCCATCTCAGTCCATCTGTCACGGTGGTTGATGTACGGTGAATGGAGGGTCCTTTTGTGGTGACCTCCGGGAAGGTCATTCCAGAGAGAAAGTCCAGCCAAGTCAGAAGGGTGGAGAAATTCCAGCACTAGCGTTGCTAGGTGATGCAGGTGAAGGAGAGCACACTGCCCCTTCTCGTGTGCAGTGTTCCATGAGTTGAGCAAACACACCCGTAGGCAATAATCTTGCTTGATGGACCAGACAGACCTGGATTTTCAGAACAGGATCTTTCCCTTTCCCCGGTGGTCTTGGCTTTCATGACGATCGAGAGGCAAAAAATGAGGGAAGTTTTGGACAGACACTCACACGACCCTGTGACTCACGATTGTCTTGAAAGGGTCTTCATCAGCAGGTCTCAAGCCTCCTTCACTCTGGTAGCATACGTCAGAAAACAGGGACAGTATGACAGAGAGAGAGGAAAAGAGAAGGAAAGATAAGAAGAAATAAAAGAAGGGCGAAAAAGAGAAGCAATTAGCAAAACAAAATCAAAACAATTTTTTAGCAAATAATTACATAATAATTGAAAATTATCAAAATAATATTATAGCTTGACCAATTGGAACAAACTCACAAATTATTATAATGGCATTATAGCTTAAATAATTTGAAAAATCACAAATGGTAATAATCAAATCAAATAATCAAAATAAAATCACAAATGGCCAAAAGTAAAAGCAATAATTAAGTAATAAAATGAATATAAATTTAACAAAATCACAAGATGGAAGGTAAAAGGTTTTTCAAAACACATCTACTGATTCATAATCGCCTTGTGTCAATTGTCTTGGGGACGTCCATAGTAAAAAGGACATCAGCCAAATTGTGTGCATTAATTATGGACGTCAGTCTTGTTAACCGTTTCATCATTCTCCAATTCATGACAAACAAGATTGCTGACAAAACAAAACCAATTGAAACCAGGATCAAAAGGACAACAATAGGATGACACATGGTGTTCAGGACACTTGTGGCAGTTGGTGACCACCCAAAAAGAGTATCCCACCACTTGTGTTCAGCATCTCTCTTTACTCTTTCCATGACACGATGTATTTGTTTTACATTGTGATGAACAGTTACCAGGGTCTTCTGCCCATCTTTCTTGATCTTTCTCAGAATCTCAGCCAGGTCCTGGTGGAGCAGCAACTGCCTTACCAAAGTGAGGTTCATCCCAATTGGAGTAGGTATCAATTTGTGAATCAGGGTGTAATTGGATTGCAAAAGCTGGTGAGAGGTAACTGGAGCTACATAAGAAAAATCATATCCTACAATTCTGGTAAAATTACAAGCGCAGAAATTTGAATGATTCCTAGTATCCACTACTACATTTTCTACAAATACAAGATCACAGGCAGTTCTAAAGCATGCACATCCATTGCCTATGTATATGAGAACTGTTTCAAAAGTCTCGTTAGGATGTATTTCAAAGTGACAGATATTCTGCTCTGTGTCCAGACAGATATCCTGGGCTATGATTGCATTGCTTTCACAGATGAACCCTTGTTGTTCACGGACAATACAAGATTCCAGATTGACAGTTTGCCATTTGTTGTTAATCTGACAGGCCCATTCCCTATGCTCCGAAGGATAGAGAATAGCTCCGTCATGATTTATCCCTAATGCTATAATAGGAAAAACCAAATGTACTGAAGCACTGCATAAGGTTAACACAAAAGCTGTGGCCGTGTTTGAAATGGGGTTATAAGTGAAATTGACCACATTCCACCAGGATTGGAATTCTCTTTCAAAATCAGTAGCACTGTCCCAGATTATTTTTCAAATTTCAGTGGGAAAAGTGCCTTCTTCACCTTCTTTTATAATTGAGGCAGCAACTGACTGCATCCATAATTGAGCCTGAATACAGCTGAGAGCCAAAGAAACATTATTTTGTGTGGCATTGAATGCATCGATTACCAATTTGTGATCGTTTACATTTACCTTTTCCCAATTTGGCAGTATGTTTGATAGCAGCCACTGATGTGTTCCCAGAGCCAATAAGGATGATTGCAGTGGTTGCTGTAATTTGGTCAGATTTTCACTCGTAGCAGCCAATTTGTTCAAGTTTACTTAATTTACATGTTAAGTGTAATATTATCACTTTGTGTTACCATAAAGGGAAGGGAAAACATTATATTTGTTGTACAATGCTAGTGTTATCGTGGTTTCTCAGGTCTTCATGTCCCACGGAGTTCTTCTGTAAAAAATAAGCACAACAGAATCTGCCACGAAGAGGCAGAAAGAGTTAGAACAATGGGATGGTCAGAGAGGTTTTTAACACCAGTGATACTTCCCCTACAATAGGGGGTGGTCCACCAAAACAGGTTGTCCAGGGTAATGTGCTGGGTTCTTGAAATCATCTGGTCCGTGTAGTGAAGGAATTATGCTTGGAGCTGTCGGGCAAAAAGCAGTGATTTTAGGACACCCATTTGCCCCCCATCTATCGTAAGGGGTGTGAGAAGTCCATTCAATCCCTTCACCTTTTGCCCAATCCTGCGCACTTTTGACAGTAAAGTGAGAAACATTATCAGATTGAATTTCCTGTGGGGTTAGGAAAATTCCAAACCATCCCTGTATTGCTTTAACAGTATTATTTCCTGTAGCTCTTTTAAAAGCATCGGCCTGAAACAACACAAATACAAGTGCGGCATAGGACTTGATGTTAATACAGACAAGAAAATAATTCTGTCCCTCACACTGGAAAATGCTACAAATGGTTAACAGTTCCTCTACCTGAGCAGTGACTTCTCCCTCCCTGTTAGTAGTAGCAGGGAAGAAAGGAGGGGTTGCTTTAATCACAGAGGCAAGTTTGTTTTGGCTGCTACTCAAGCTCTCAGTTTCTTGTATTGCTAAGTTTTTATCGACTCCTGTGAGAGTTAAGCCAACCACAGACAAACCTCTTTCCCAGGTAGAGTGTCTTCTCTCAGCATCTTTGAAACCATGGGAATAAAAACCAACAGGCCTTGTCGGACCCTCGGGACCCCGCTGCCCAATGCGTACTGATAACCCTGAGGAGGCAAATCCCCACTCTACCTGAAAGGGATCTGTAGGATGGATAGGGTCCAGTGCTTGGTGAGCTGTTGCTTCAAAAATCAGCGATTGCAGTGCTTTCTCTTGAGAAAGACTCCAATCCCATTTTATCCCTTTTCTCGGCAAGTCATAAGAGGGAACAAATGGGTTATTCTGGCTACTAAGAAGTTTATCTGGTGTTTCTATAGGGGACATAGCTGCTATGGGTTTTTGAGGGAAAATTGCTATAGGTTTAAGTGTTTCTGTAAACCTTTGAATTAAAGAGGTCATAATTTTAGACTTTACAGGTGATTGCATTGGTGACTCATAGCTTGTAGTTGGTTTTCTTTCATGCATTATTTGCGAGCAGGCAGCTTTGTGAATGTTTTCCAGGAGTTGGTCAGGGGTACCAGCTATGGTTAAAAGGTTTCCCCTTTCCGAGGGGTTAAGCCCCTCTGTCCAATAAGCTGCATGCTGAGTTAGGGACCATGGGATATGTCTGTCTCCCGTTGTTAAGAACACTCCATGTCCCACGTACTCACCAGCTTCTTGTTCAGAAAAATGTGTTTGATCTCTCCCAGTGAGAGATACTTGACATATATGTTTTGTTTTGGTTTTGTGCGGGAGAAGCTCGTATTGCTTTGCAAGTTTTGTTAATTCAGTAACAGTGTACGGGATTTCTTTAGTGATTATATGTGGGTCAAAATCCCCATCATTAATATAGTTGCATTCTGTTTTAATTTGAGGTTTCATGCTATTGCAACAACAGTGTTCCCCAAAATTTTTCATCAGAACTAATTCTTTTTGGGGGTAATTTTGATTAAGGTGAGAAGTTTCCTTCTCCTCTGTTTCTTTTGAGGAATCAAAGTTCTGTGAATTTTTAACATGTACCTCTCTCAAGGCAGCCCGTAATAAATTATTTTCATTTCTTTCTTCATCTAATTGTTTTTGCAAAACTTCAACTAAGTTTTGAAGGGAGACTATTATAGCATTTTCCTCACTTCTTCGCTTAGAGCGAGTGTCTATGGCTGCTGTGAGGCAGGCTCCCAAAACTGAGCAGAGGATGGTTTTATCTTTACCAAGTTTAAATTTTGTTTCATGTTGCAGAGAACATATTCTACCAACAACATTTTCTAAATTAAACCAATTGCTCTTTGCCCAGGCCTCTCCGCCTGGTGAAGGTTTTGCATTGTGTTTAGCAAGTAGTGTGTAAAAATCAGTTTTTGCCTTGGCACCAAAATCTTCATTCATATTGTGAAGGGACTAGGGACCACAACAGGGAGGTGTTTAACACACAATCACACACTGTGTTTTCCTTTCACTTTTTCCCTGGGTGGCTGAAGAGACAGAATCAGTCTGGGAGGTCTGGCTCAGTTTCTTCAAGTTGTCTCTTCCTTCCCAGACATGCAAGATACACACACACTAGAATAGTTCTTTGTAAGGGACAAAAACTACCACAGGGAAGTACAAGTTATAAAATTTTTTTACTGTTGTCCCCTTCACTTCCCTGGGTAGCTGAAGAGACAGAATCAATCTGGGAGGCCCTGCTTAGTTTCTTCAAGGTGTCTCTTCCTTCCCAGCCAGTGAAACACACACACACAGTTGAAGAGACAGAATCAATCTGGGAGGCCCTGCTTAGTTTCTTCAAGGTGTCTCTTCCTTCCCAGACAGTTAAACACTCTTAGAACAGAAACAGTTTTTTTCCCCCTTTTGCACCAAGAGATCTTTTGTGATATTCTGGAGACAGAACCCTCAAAAAGAGTTTGGAGAATGCTTTTTCCACCTTGGTTCGTGCAGTATGCGAGAAATTCGAATCACAGCCCTTGCTTTCTAAATCCGTTCAATCCCTTTCGGGAAAATTGACGGTTTCGGTGTGGCTGCCGTGAAACGTCCTTCCCCTGTTACAAACTACACGTAACCTGCAGACTCCTCCGTCACCAGAACCCAAGATCCGTGACGCCAATTTATGACACGATCCGTCCTAAGGACGTGATTCATGGAGGTTCTTTTTCACTGATCTCAGGGTGCAAAAACTGACACGACAAGGGGATTTGCAGTAAAATCAAAATACATGTACTTTTATTCAATAGCCATAGAAAAGATGCGTTAGAGAGAAGGGGAAAGAAGAAAGGGAAAAGAATAAGGAAAAGAAAAAGAAGAGAGGGAGGGCAAGGAGGTATATAGCTACCAGACGTGCGGATGACAAAGTCCCTCGACGTCCGGTCGACGAAGAGGCCTGTCGTCTTCACATCAGGGGAGATCTCAAAGGTATCAGTCAGGTCTAACCTTTTTTATAGTCCTTTTGAAATGGGGGAAGGGGACCCATTTCAAAATAGTCTATTGATAAAGGGTACAAGGAGTCCATCAGTAGTCCATCAGGAGCAGGTGTCGTCAGCAGCAGATGTCGTAGGCAAGAACCATTGTCTTCTCGGTCCAGTGGTCACTTGCAAAACTTGCTTTGGTCCCCACGCACGCCTTCCCTCACCCTGTGGTAGGGATTTCAGTCTTAGTTCTTTTGGGAAGAAAAGGGGAACTTTTCCATGTGGGGGTCGCATGTCTCAGTCCTTGAGGGAGAAACCTTCTCCCATCTCAGTCCATCTGTCACGGTGGTTGATGAACGGTGAATGGAGGGTCCTTTTGTGGTGACCTCCGGGAAGGTCCTTCCAGAGAGAAAGTCCAGCCAAGTCAGAAGGGTGGAGAAATTCCAGCGCTAGCGTTGCTAGGTGATGCAGGCGAAGGAGAGCACACTGCCCCTTCTCGGGTGCAGTGTTCCATGAGTTGTGCAAACACACCCGTAGACAATAATTTGGCTTGGTGGACCAGACAGACCTGGATTTTCAGAACAGGATCTTTTCCTTTCCCCGGTGTTCTTGGCTTTCATGACGATCGAGAGGCAAAAATTAGGGAATTTTCAGACAGATTCTCACAGGCGGGGGGACCCGTGGGGGACAGGGGACCCCTCTGTGCACGAGCAGCGTTGGACTGCTCTGGGGGAACTGTGAGGGGGGCTGGGGCAGAGTGACCTCCCCAGTGACCTCACACAGCCCCTGTGATGACACAGATCCCCTTGTGATGTCACACAGCCCACATTATGATGTCATGATATGTGAATGTTGTGATACCACACAACCTACCCTGGGATGTCACACAGCCATTCTGTGGTGTCACAGCCTGGTCTGTGATGTCAGAACCCCTCTGTGATGTGACACAGATACCCTGTGATGGCAGAATCCATTGTATGTTGTCCAGCCTATGATATTACAGAGCCTACTCTATGATGTCACAGGCAACTCTGTGATGACAGACACAACTGCTCTGTGATGTCACAAAACCCCTTCATGATATCACAGGGCCAGTGCTGGGAAATCACTCTGTGATATCATACAGATGCAGTATGATATCACAGAAGATTCGGTGATGTCACAAAATCACCCTGTGACATCAGTCTGTCCTGTGATATCATAGCTGGCTCTGTGATGTTACTCAGTCACCCAATGATGTCACAACCCACTCTGTGATGTCAGAGAGCCACCCTCCATGATAGCAGAGTTTGCTCCATGGCCTCATATCCTACTCAGTGACATCTCAGCAAGCTCTGTGATGTCACAACCCCCTCAGTGATGTCACTAAACCATCCCTGTGATGTCACATTGCCACTCTGTAATGTCACAGCACACACTTTCACATCACAGCCTGCTCTATGATGTCATACAGCCATGCCATGATGTCACAGCCTGCTCTGTAACATCACACAGCCCCCTCTATGATGTCCATAGCTGCTCTATGACCTCATACAATAAACTCTGTGATGTCATAGCCCAACCTGTGACCTCACACAGCCCACTCTGTGCTGTCACACAGCCCCTTGCTGACATCACAGCTGCCCTGTGCCTCTAGGACACAGCCACAGAGGTGCCACTGTGACACAGCCCCTTCTGGGACATCCCCCAGCCCCTGCCAGTGCTGAGCCCCTGTCAGCTCTGGCTGTGCCCTGCTGGTGTCCCTGAGCTGCCCTGGCAGTGCCCCAGCCCTGCTGGGCTGTGCACAGGAGCTGCTCCTGGCCAGAGCTGTCTCTCTGCAGCACTGCCCTTGCCAGGAGCTGCCTCTGGGCCAGGAGCCCGGCCCAGCTCAGCAGCACAGACACAGCAGCAGGACTTTAATGACCCTCTGGGGCTTTGGTGCTCTTTGTGTCTGCCATGGCCAAAGTGCTGCCCAAGTTGGCTCTGTCAGGGCCTTGCAGCTGCTGCCCATCCCTGTGCCCTGTGCAGCCCAGGCTGTCCTACGGTGTCCCTGCCCTGTGCCTCTGTCCCTGCAGGCTGTCGTCATCCCCCAGCTGCCCCACCTGGCTGGCCCCTTCCTTTGCTGACAGCTCTGCCTCCTGCCTGCCTCTGCCTGCCCACACAAAGCCTTGGGCTGCTCCAGGCTCCTTCTGGGAGATGTGCTGCACCACAGCCCTGCCCTGGGAGGGAAATTCCTTTCTCCTGGTGTCCAGTCTGGACCACCCCAGCTGCACTTGGTGCCTCTCTCTGTTTCATACAGTGAACAAAAGCTCCAGCCTCTCTGAAACCACCCTTCAATCCCTCCTAGGCTACTACTGTTGTCCTCAGTTTCCACACCACTGAGCCCAGAGCCATCAGCCTCTCCCTGCTGGTTATGGGATCAGACCTCCACACCCCATCTTGGGAGATTTTTGGGTCTTCTCCAAGGTCTGTGAAAATGGAAAAATAGTGGTCAAAGTTATTTTCTCCCAAATCTTGCAGTGACAGAAAAATGGTCAATATCTCTCAACTGAATGAGGGTGGATTTATATTTGTTAGACAGAAGAAAAATTTTGCAATTATGAGTGGTACAAAATTGCAACTGTTTTTCCCGAAAAGTGGATGCCCCATCCCAGGAATTGGGAAATCTCCCAATCCCAGGAATCCAAGAGCAGGAGCTTTGTGCAACCTGACCCAGTAAAACCCTCTCATCCCAAAGGACAGAATTCCTGTTGTGTGGGTTCTCTGATGTGCTGGGTGCCTTCACACACTTCTGGCCAGAATGTCTGCTGAGGGCAGCCAGGCTGCTGCAGGGGCAGAGACCTCACAGCCATCACCATGGCAGCCCTGTCCCCTGGGCCTGGCTCTCCCCTTTCCTCTGCCCCTGCCTTGTCTCTGCTGGCATGAAGAGTTTTGTCATTCATATCTTGTCCCCAAGGTGCTGGGGCCAATGGCTTCCCAGGCAGGCTCCTGGAGCAGAAGTGGCTTTTCAGAGCCCAGGCAGAAATGAGCCCTGAGGCAGCAGCTCTGCAGTGCTGGCCACCAGGCCGGGCTGCCAAGGGAGGCTTCTGGCCATGCCCTGCAAGCAGCTGCTGCTGCCAAGGTGTCTTTGGTGCCTCAGGCTCTGCCTGGCACAGCTCCCAGCATGGCACTCTGCCCTTGTGCCCGAGCCCTTCCCTGTGCTGGGGCTGGCCTGGGGCTTTTCCTGCAGCGGGACCTGCCCTGCTCCTGGCACAGGAAAGGCAGTTCCTGCTGGAGCAGGAGGCTCTGCCTGTAATGGGCTGCAACCACTCCAGCAAGGTCCTGTTTGCAAAGCCCCCAGTGGGAAATGAAGGAAAGGGTCATGCTGCTTTTGGGGTGAATAATGCTGAAAGCAGACTTCTCCATCCCAAAATTCGACATCCTGAGAGGGAGAGGAAACTGTGGCAGGGATGGAATAATTCCCAGAGAAAGCAAGAACCAAGGGACAGAACTGAGAGCTTCTGCAGAGCTGCCAAGCTGGACCAGCCTGGGCACATCTGACTGACAGGGCAGCACTTCAGACTAGAGAAGCCCCGTCCCAGATTTTAACAGCAGCATCTCCTGACATTTCCCTGCTTGGGGGTGTGGTGATTCCTCCCTACCATGTGGACACCCCTCAAGGTCACTGTTCCAGGCTGAGCCAAAGGAATTTGCCCACAGTCATTAGTCTTGGGGAGTGACATTAATCTCTCTTAAATAACTGGTTTTGCTTTAACACAGTTGCTTTGAAATCACTTCCAAGTGCTCTATACAATATAATATGTTATAGCTCTTATATATTGGTGTAAATATTTCTGATTAAGATAATTTTGTCTCATCACTGCTATAATAGATATTTATATAAATATCTCTGGTTTGCCATCCTTAATCCTCTGAAACAAATTCTATAAAGGTGTCATGGTTTGACCCTGGCACAATGTCAGTGCCCCCATGAAAGGTATATCTGCAAAATGGTTACTGTGAGATGTGACCTGGAAACAGAGCAAAGCAGGTTCCAACTTGGGAATGGAGGGAAAACACAACACTTTATTAATCTACAACATAAGAGACAAAAGGGAAAGAAAAAAAAAAGAGGAAAAAAAAACCCCAACAACAACAACAACAAAAAAACCCAAACAAAAACACACACAGCAATCCACAATGGAATATCTCAAAAGCACTCCTCCTCCCTCCACCCCTCTAACACTCAATCTCCTCTAACACTGACTGCTCAGTCCAATATCATCTCTCACACAACCTCCCCCAGTTCATCAGGAGAGAGGAGTCTCCCTCTTGCACCATGGGCCTCCCCAGGAAACACAGTTGGAACCTCCTGTGCTTCCGTGTCACACGTGGCAGCCGCCCGGAGAGAATCTGCCATGGTGACCATCTTCCTTCCATGTCCAGTGCTCTCACCACCGGCCATGGATCCAAACTGCTTCTTAGGTCTTTTTAAGAATGCTTTGCTCAGTTTCAAGAAGTGGCAGCCTCTCACTATTTGGGACACCTGTACCCCCTTATTTCACCCCTTGGGGCCAAAGGGCCTTGTGAAACAGAGATCTTTCTCCTCTGAAGGCAGAAGGCTGCACCACACCCTCCTCATCAGTCTCTGTTCCCTCTATTTCTTCTTACAACAGCTTTGTCACTTTTGGTTTTTGGCCAACCGCCTCCCCCAAGATACAATCTCTACATTACAGGAAGAAATTGGTTCTGTCCCGTGGCCATGGAAGAGAAAAGTCTAGCCCAACAGTCCACTCCATCATCTCCTCCATCTACGGCGCTTCTCATCTGCTGGCATTTCTTTATTCACTCAAACCTTCTTCTCATTTGCTTATCCTTCGTTCCCTCTCAATTCTCACCTGGGGAGGATCAGTGTTTTTACAGCTTCCACTGTTTCAGTACCAAAGGGGTTAAAACCTCAGCCATGGTCTACCAGCGGCTGGGCACCTTGCCCCCCCCCTTTTCTCCTGGCCATGGTGCTGGCACAAGATATCAAATTACAAGCCAGCACAGTCTCTATCACTCTCTGCCCAAACATCCCAGGTCTCCTCCACCCCTGCACCTTGCAGGGCTCCGGCCTCCCTCCCCACAGGCCACATGGCCTCCCCTGCCCCACCCAGACACAGCTGGGCAGGGGAGAGGTCAGATCCACTCACCGCTGGAGTCAAAAGAGAGAGCCCCTCTGGGAATCCTCTGCTTTTAACCCCTGTGTGTTCTCAGAGGCGTATCAAGGTCTCCAGTGGCCACACCTGGTGCCAATTTTCAAATCTGGGCACTGACTGGTTTGACTACAACTTTCCCAGAAACTCACTTCCTGGTCAAACCACAACAGATGCCTTTGATGAATTTGTTGATTCTTTACCCCAATTTTCTGTGTTTTAAAAGGTGGAAGATAAATCAAAAGATAATTAGAGGCAAACTAAAAGGAACGCCAGCTAATTCCCACTGTGCATCACAGGGAATGGGGGTCATCAGGGCTCTGACCAGTGTGGGTCCTCTGATGGGGATGGAGTTGGAGCAGTGCATGAAGCTCTTCCTGCAGTTGTGGCTCTCACAGGGCTTCCCTTACCGGTGCCTCCATTGGTGTCGAGTAAAGAATGAGTGGTCTGAGAAGCTCTTCCCACACTGGGGACACTCGTAGGGCCTCTCCCCAGTGTGGATGCACCGGTGGGTGATAAGGGTGGAGTTGTGCTTGAAGCCCTTCCCACAGTCAGGGCAGCAGAAGGGCCTCTCCTCTGAGTGAATCCGCTCATGCAGGAAGAAAGTGGAGCTGGTCCAAGACCTCTTCTGGCACTCGGGACACTCGTAGGGCCTCTCCCCAGTGTGGATCCTCTGGTGGCGGATCAGGTTGAATCTGCTCCTCTTCCCACACTCCAAGCACTCGTAAAGCCTCTCCCTGTCATGAAGCTGCTCATGGACCACCATCTCTGAGCTCTGGTTGCATCTCTGGCTGCCTTCCCAGCCTAGGGTGGGTCTTTTCTCCTCAGAGCACTCTGTGCTGGGTTTGCAGCCCCTCCTCCTGTGGGATCTCTGGGGCTTTTCCTCCCCCTTGGATTCCTGCCCCGTGGAGCTGCTCAGAACAGCCACTTCCATGAGGTTCTGCCCTGGGATTTGTCCTGCCTGGTCTCCATCCTCAGCTCCTTGTCTGTGGGAGGAAGGACAAGGTGAGGATGGGATTTGCCTCCGTGCCAGAGGGAAGGGGAAGAAGATCCCTCTCCAGTGCATCCCTGGCAGGACAGCATCCGCAATGGGGTTTATCCTGCAGCCGGGGGCCATGCTGGGCTGGGAGATGGAGCAGGACAGAGGGGAAAGGGGCACTGACTTCCTCCCCACCTGCCTGCGTGTCCTGGGGCATCTTCCTCTTCCTCGCAGCCTCTCCTCCATCTGGCCAAGGTTTGGGTATGGGAAATCCTGGTTTGGGGAAAAACAAGGTGTGAATGCCTTTGGTCGGGGCATTCCTCTCGCCCAAATCTATCTCTAGAGGTCACTTGATGTCCATAAAAACCTCCAAAAATCAAGAGTGAATCAAAAAAAGCCACCAGGAGTGTCCCATTTCCAGTCTCATCCCTCTGGGGTTCCGGTCATCCCTGTCTCAGGGTGCTGGGGATGCCATGGATCCTGGGGATCCCCCCTCTCCAGGGTCCTGCTTCAACATGCTGGGGGGTTTTGGGGTTCTTGAATCCAGCCTCACCCCAATCCAGCCACTTTGGACTCCCTTCTCTCCCCACCGCCCTGTCCTGGTTTAGGGCAAACTTGGGAAAAAACCTCCAAAGTGGTTTCCACTAGAAAGCGAATTCAAACAGCTCCTCCCCCAGCTGGTTCGAGAAAAGATTTCCTTGGAGAAAAGTGGAAAAACCTTGTTTATTTTACAGACAAAGCATTCACCATCCAGCAAGAAATTAACAATATTAAACAATAAAACCTCTTGCTGCTCCAAAGGAGATGAGAAACTCAGCAAGTCGCCCTGTGGGCTGTAGCTTCGCTCACTCAGTCTCCTATCAGTCTCTTATGAGTCCCTCCAGCACTGGAAATGCCTCAGCCCAGTTTCGGCCCCGTGGCCACAGGCCACAGAGAGCTGCCTGTGCTCTCTGGGTGTTCAGTCCAAAGCAGGTTTAAGCAGCTCCAAAGAAAAAGGAAAACCACAGTCCAGGAAACTTCTCTGCCTCAGCGAGCTAAAAACTAACTAAATGCAAAGGAGAGCTCTGTCCTGCTGTCTGCCTGTCCACAGACAACTGATACCTTAGGTTTTAAGTTTTTCTGTTCTGCTTTGGTGTGCAGCTTTTAGCTTTATATTGAGTGTTACTGGGATCTTTTCACAGGGTGGTGAAGACAAAACAATCCCATTCAAGCTGGAGACTCAAGGACAATCTCTTCAAACTTCAGGCCCAAAGCATAAACAACATGAAAAGAGGAGGGCAGGAAAGAAAGCAAGGAGGATGAAACTTCATCATTTGAAGGTATTAATTGGGCAGTTAACTCCTAAATGCTAATGAACTAAAACTTATAAAAATGTGAGATCTCATGACTGAGCCCTCTTTTGCTCCCATCTTGGAGCCATCCAGGCAGAGCCAGGACTGAGGCTCCAGTAGGGCCAGGGTGTGACCTTTTAAAGCACTTCAATAAAAATCCACTTTATTCCTCTTAACACCCTCTAGCCTCTGTTCCAGCTCCTTAAGGCATCACAACAGTCCAGGAGCCGGAATGTGGAGGAGTGAGTGCAGTTTCTGAAAACAAACTGCAGCTTCTTCCTCCCCTCCTTTGCTCTTAGAACCAGCCTTAGAGGTGCAGAACTCATTTCTGGGCTAAACAGACCAAAAGGGGTAAGAGCATCATGAAGTCACCCAGGACATGCCCCTGTCAGGGTCAGGGGGTCCCATCCCCGCCTCATCTCCGGGCTGCCGAGGGTCCCCGGCTCCGGTATCGCCCCTTCCCCTCTCCCTGCCCCGGGGCTCCCACGTTCCACAGCCCCGGCTCTCACGGGGATCCCCAAAACCAATGTCCCGCCCTGTCGGTACCGGGCCATCCTCACGTGGACCGCCGGGACCCTCCCGAGGGGCTATCGCAGCTCCTCTCCCCCCGAAAAAGCTCCTCTAGGGAGCCCAGAGATATCCGGGGCTGGAGTCCGGGATCTGCCGGCTCCCAACACTCTCCAAAAAAATCCTCCTGGAGACCCCTCGGTAAAGCCGGGGCGAGCTCAGCCTCCCCCTCAGCTGCGGCTCGGGGCTGGGGGCGATGCTCCCGGGGCAGGGGGTGCTGCAGGCTCAGCGTGCGGGCGCCAGGATTCTCCCGCTCCCGCTCCTGCTCTGGGAACCCACAGAGCTGCTGCACCTTCTCCCCTGGCCCTGCACAGCTCCTTGGCAGGCACGGCAGGAGCAGCACCCTGGGAGCCTCGGGAATGCCCCTCTGGGATCCATGGAACACACTCCCAGGGGCTGCAATTCCAGTTCCTAGCAAGGAAAAGATGTTCCTGCCCTTGCAGGCAAAGCTCTTCAGAAGGAGCCAAAAGCCAAGTGGAGCAAGATCCTACAGTGACATTTCACTGCCAGCATTCATAACTTCACCCGTGGTTGTTGCAGCTCCTTGGACTGGGAATTAAATCAGGGCAGGGTCTTTGGTGGGAGCTGCCCTAGGTCAAGGGAGACACTGAGAGAGAAACAGAGCAGGCAAAGAGAGGCAGGACAGAAAGGAGGACACAAACACAGTCAGCTGAGAAGGTGGCACTTTGAAAACCACCTTCCCTGTTTTTTCCCAGAGGCAGCTCCTGGCAAGGGCAGCGCTGCAGAGAGACAGCTCTGGCCAGGAGCAGCTCCTGTGCACAGCCCAGCAGGGCTGGGGCACTGCCAGGGCAGCTCAGGGACACCAGCAGGGCACAGCCAGAGCTGACAGGGGCTCAGCACTGGCAGGGGCTGGGGGATGTCCCAGAGGGGGCTGTGTCACAGCGGCACCTCTGTGGCTGTGTCCTAGAGGCACAGGGCAGCTGTGATGTCAGCAAGGGGCTGTGTGACAGCACAGAGTGGGCTGTGTGAGGTCACAGGTTGGGCTGTGACATCACAGAGTTTGTTGTGTGAGGTCACTGAGCAGCGACAGCATCATAGAGGAGACTGTGTGACATCACAGAGCAGGCTGTGAAATCATGGCATGGCTGTATGACATCATAGAGCAGGCTGTGAGGTCAAAGTATGTGCTGTAGCACTACAGAGTATGCTATGTATGACATCACAGAGAGGGTTTTATGACATCACTGAGGAGGCTGTGACATCACACAGCTGTCTGTGACATCATAGAGTAAAGTCTGTGGCCAAAGAGCAGATCCTGCCATCATGGAGAGTGGCTCTGTGACATCAGAGAGTGGGTTGTGACATCACTAGGTGGCTGTGTAACATCATAGAGAAGACTGTGACGTCACAGGCTGACTTTCTGACATCACAGAGTCTTCTGTGATATCACAGTGCATCCGCATGACATTCCAGGGTGACATCCCAGAGTTGGCTCTGTGACATCACAAGGATGCTGTGTGACATCTCAAAAGGGCTGTGTGACATCACAGGGATTGTGTGAGACCACTGGGGAGGTCACTCTGCCCCAGCCCCCCTCACAGTTCCCCCAGAGCAGTCCAACCCTGCTCGTGCACAGCGGGGTCCCCTGTCCCCCTGGGTCCCCCCGCCCCCGGTGCCGCAGCCTCCCCCAGAGGATGTTCCACGAGATCGACCCCAGAGCCTGACATGGGGATGGGGGGCTGGGGCTGTGGGACAGGGGGACAGGGACCCCCCAGCAGCGTCCCCGTGTCCCCCAGGGCCAGAGCCTGGGCCAGGGCTCCTTCACCCTGTTACAAACGAGAGCTTGAGAGCACTGAAAAAATCCCAGCAAGGGATCAGCAGAAACCAGATTTAATATTAAGTGACAGCACCACAAAGTTACTTGGCAAGAGTCACTCTGCTTCTGACTGGACACTTCAGGCACACCAGGGAAACACAGCAACAACAAAACCAAACAAAATCCAAGCAATCAAATAAAAAATGAACCAAGAACTGGGGCTTTCAATCCTATGGAAAAGTACTGTCATTGTCCTCCAGGTGTCCATGGCCAGAATTGGGATTCCACCTCCAACATTGCCTATTTGTGAAGAGACTGGAAATTTTTGGCTCGAAATATTCCATGTGTGGGGGAGGAAAGAGCAGGTCCAGCCTTGCCCTGCCCTGGAAGCCCAGCACTGCCCTGCCCTGGAATCCCAATCACCCCAGAGCCTCTATCCCAGCCCAGCAGAGTCTGCCAGTCCCTGGCACAGCACAGGCAATGCTCCCCAGCCACCTCTGCAGCCCCAGCCCAGCTCCTGAGTGACCAAATGAGCCCAAGTCCCACCTGGGGGAAGGGCCCAGGAAGAACCAGGGCTATTTAAGGCTGACCACAAGGCAAGCACACATCTTGACCCTACCTCCTCTTGGAATTTTCATTTGAACAGTGCTGGAATACAGGAGTTGGTAGCTCAGTGTGTGCCTGTCTCTATATTTCTTACTTCTCATTCTCTCTCTCTCTGTGTCTACTTCTACTTTATATGCCCTCTAGGAAAATTTGAGTTTAATTAAAATTGAACAGGCTTAGAGTTTGTCAAGTTGAATAGGCCAAATTAATGCTTTGAGAAGTGTTTTTTGTTGGTTGAATGTCATACTAAACCTTCTTCCAAAGGTCATCTGATTTTCTAAATTTCCCAGTAAAGGCTGTTTGGTTGTTCTGAGCTCTTCAGGATCACTTCTTAGTATTTCTACAGTACATCCAACTCAGAATACACTAACAATTGTAATTATTTTTAAATGTCTCACTGAGAGAGTTGTTTGGAGGATGGGAGTCAGGGTTTGTCTGTCCTGCTTGGCACAGCCCAGGCAGGGCTTTCCCAGACACATTCCACACTCCATTGCCCAGCTGGAGCCACTGGGGCCTCTGAGTTCTGCTGGCCCAGCCCCAGGGACGCTCTCCTTGTCTGCCCATTCCCCCACGGTCTCTGGGCAGGGATGGCCTCAGTGGGGGCTGCTGACATCCTCAGCAACTTGGAGGCTGCTGCTGGATTTTACTGCTCCAGAGGCTTGTTCAGCCTTCAGCTCTTCAGTGCAGGAATTCAGTGTCCCAGGGCTCATTAACATTCAGAGCACCTTAAGAAGCCAAGCCTCTGGGACTAATTTGATTTAGGTTTCCAAATCTTTTGTGGTTGATTAGAAAGATTTCAGAAGGCTATTTAAAGTGAATACTCTATCTGGAAAAAGACTGTGAAAAAATATTTTTATGCCCTGTATTTTTTTTTTTACTGGTAATTCATTGATATCTGCAATCTCCAATTGATTTTGAATGCAAGTACTCCCCCATGCATTTTTAATAGATATGAAAATCAAGACCTTTCATGGCTGACAATCAATCAGACTCTGTCCCTACCCCCACCCCACCATTTCCCCCATCCAAGTCCTGGCACTCAGAGCAGCCTTGTGCAAATCTGAGCTCCCTCCAGCCCAGGCTACACCTGCAGCTTTCAGCTCCTTGGCTCCAACTCCCACCTGCTTTCCTTGGAGAAGGAGCTGCCCGGGACACAGAGGGATGTTCATTTCTTGTAAGCCAACAAAGCCAAGGGAAGGCACAGCTCCATCAAATGCAAAAGTCATTCCTCTGCTGGATATTAAATCCACTTTACACAGCAGACAGTCTCAGAGCAATGGAAAACACCTTCTGTACCCAGCACAGGTCCCAAGGTCCCGCCAATCCTCCCTGCCCCGATTCTGCTCAGATTTGCTCTTTGCACACACGAGTCACACACGGAAGTCAGGAGCTCTCTTCATGCCCAGAGGGAGGAAAAGAGGGAAAGGAGATGAAGAGCTCTCCTGTGCAGAACCAAGGTCCAAGTGCCCCTGCAGTGGGAACCACAACTCATCAGGTTTGTGTCCTTTGGGGTCAGGGCCTGGTGACACTCAGAGGCACAGAAAGGTTTCTGGCCAACAAACAGAAGTTGAACATGATACAGTTTAATAATCATCACAGCTCTTTCCTCAGCTCTCTGAGATGTGCCAGCAGCATCTGACATGTCCCCCATCCTCAGGGGATTTCCATAGAGGTACAGTTTTGGACAAATACGTAAGAAAAGGTAATTCTGTGATAGCTATAAACACAAGTAAGATGTTGAATAATGTGGTATTTATTAGAGTATCAGAAAGACTGGACAACTTCCTGGAGCTCAAAGTATGAAACCAGCCAGTTAAGAGGCACTTGAATGACTAGAGAACATCTAGAGAAGGAAATCAGTGAGAAAAGGGAAGGTCATAGATCCAGCTGGTCTAGTGAAGAGACATCCTTAGACATGGCCATTTAAACAGGAAAGCTGGAAACACCTGATGAAAGAGGTTCATTAAATATTAGACTGAACATTGGTGACAGAAATAGAGGGGAAGATCAGTATTTCTTCTTCTACCATCTGTAGAAGAATCCAGTAGATCCAGGAAATTCCTGTTCCTCATGGGAAAATTTTGCCATTTCTTAAAGTAGTCAAATAACCCAGATAATAAAGATTTGTTTCTACATTAAGAAAATAACAGATATTAAAACCTGTGCCCCTTTCCAGGCAGATATCAGTTGTGTGCCCATGAACAGTCGTGCCACTTGTGCCCTGAGGTGCCCAGCTGGGATTGGATCTCTCCGAGAGCACCTGAGGGAGAGCAGAGCACCTTGCAAGCTGCAGGTCCCTGACAGCCCCACAGGGCTCCTGTCCCATCAACATCTGCTCTGCTCCAGTCTGAAACAGGGCCCAGCATGGTGCCAGGATCGTCAGAGAACTGAGGTGTGTGCTGGAATTCAATGCCCTCTCCATCCCACAGCAGCCCTGCATTTCCCTGCTCCAGCCTTGGTCTCCAGCACAGCCATGGAGGCTCTTTGGGCTCCTGACTGTTCCTGCAGCCCCCAAGGGCAGCTGAGCTCTGCCTGTGGCACAGTCAGCCCTGGCCAGCGCAGGCCATGCTCAGCGATTGCTTGTGTGTGCCTGGCCTTGCTGTCAGCCCCAGCAGCGGCTGCGTGGCCCCTTGGTGGCCCTGTGCTGGCCCAGCCATGGTGGCCCAGCCCCTGTGCAGGCCCAGCCCAGGCCAGGAGCATTGCGGCTGGGAACGGCCCCTGTGCCGTGGTGCCCACAGCAGCCTTGGGGCTCTGTGCCCCATGGTCTCCCTGCTGGGCAGCCTCTGCCAGCTCCTGCACAGCCCCTGGCACCTGTGGGCCTGCACAGACAGCCCTGGCCCGGGCTCTGCCGGCCTCTGGGCCAGCAGAGAGGCCGGCCAGGGCGGGCCATGGCCGGGAACAGGCCCTGAGCCCCGCAGGAGGATGGAGCTGGGCCACAGCCAAACTCAGCCCAGGCCAAAGCTGGGCTCAGCAGCCAGGGCTGCCAAGGGCTGGGCACAGAGGCTGGCACTGACAAATGTCCTGGGCCCCCTCCCTGCTCTGTCCATGCCCCCAAGGGCACAGAGCAGCCTCCTCTCTGGGGCACTTGCCTGTTTTCAATGCCTTGCACAGGCGCTGGCCCTGCCCCACACGGCCTGGGCTGAGTCCTGCCCCTGCACGCCCAGCCCGGCTGAGATGGACACTGATGGTTTCTGGGGCAGGCTCTCTGAGCCCAGCCCAGCTCCCTGCAAGCTCTGCCAGCTGCCCTGAGCTCTGGGCAGCACCAAGGGCCTCTCCCCAGCCCAGCCCAGCCTGCTCTGGCCCCACAGCTCTGCTCAGCCCAGGCTGCTCTGGCCACTGGCCCCACGGCCTCAGCCCCTGCCAAGGGCACAGCAGCAGCTGCAGCTCACACAGGACTCAGCCCCAGCCATGGCTGAAGGTGCTGGGCAAGGCCAAAGGAGGCTCCCTGGCTGCCCTGCTCCCCTCTGGCTCAGGTGCTGAGAGCTCTGCAGCCCCTGCTGCCATTCCATGTGCCCAGGGCAGCACAAGAGCCCTGGCCTTGGGGCCCTCAAGAGCTGCTCCTGCTCCAGGCCCAGGGCCCATCCCAAAGCTGGGGCAGCCACAAAGCTGTGCCCATTTCTGTTCATTACTGCTCTGATAAGGATAGTACAAAAAGTTTTAAAAAGTGGTTGCAGATTCATTTATTTCACCTAAATAAAATGTGAGACTGCCTGATTACACAATGTCTCTGGGTCACACAGAAGGAGGGATAATTAAGATAAATAGGGTGAATATTAGCATTTCTTTTAATGTAACAGAATCAGAAGCAGAAAAACATTAAAATCTACTTAAGGGTAGACTTGGCCTCTTCTGACATGCACTGTGAGTTGCTGACAGAGGAAAGCTGGCCTTCTCTGGCTTCTTCTGGTGGGTTACCTCTGCTGGAGTCCATGTGCCTACCAAGCTGCTCTAGCACTCCCCTCCATGGCTGGACAGGGGAGAGAAAATAATATGGGAGACAAATCATAGATTAAGATAAGGTAGTTTTCTATAGCAAAATAAGAAGTTTTTACATGCAGCAGCAACCAGAAAAAAATCCCAATAATTTTATTCTCTACTTCCCACCAGCGAGTGATGTTCAGCCATTTCCCAGGCAGCAGAACTTGAGCAGGCGGAGTGGTTGATCAGAAAGGCAAACACTGTACATAGGAAATGCCCCCTATTCTTCCTCCTTCCTTAGCATTTATACCAGAACTAGTCCCATACAGTCTGGAATATCCCTTTGGTTAATTTGGGACTCTGGCCTGCTGTCCCTTCCCAGGGTCTGACCCACTCGCAGCCCTTTGATGGAGGGAGAATGCTGAGAGGCAGCAGGAGCCAAACCAGGGGTGTGTTTCCAGCTGTTGTGTGGCTCCCAGTGCAAAGCTGTGAGGGCTGTTATGGGACAATGAAAAGGCTGACGAGCACCCAGACATGGCTTTCCTGAGAGATTCCTTGAGCTCCTGGTTCCTCAGGCTGTAGATGAGAGGGTTCAGGGCTGGAGGCACCACCGAGTACAGAACTGACAGGGCCAGATCCAGGGATGGGGAGGAGATGGAAGAGGGCTTCAGGTAGACAAACGTGTCAGTGCTGAGGAACAGGGAGAGCACGGCCAGGTGAGGGAGGCAGGTGGAAAAGGCTTTGTGCCGGCCCTGCTCAGAGGGGATCCTCAGCACAGCCCTGAAGATCTGCACATAGGAGAAAACAATGAACACAAAACAACCAAAGCCTAAACAGAAAGTGACCACAAGAAGCCCAACTTCCCTGTAGCTGGAGTGTGCGCAGGAGAGTTTGAGGATGTGTGGGACTTCACAGAAGAACTGGCCCAGGGCATTGCCATGGCAAAGGGGCAGGGAAAATGTATTGGCCGTGTGCAGCAGAGCATTGAGAAAGCCACAGGCCCATGCAGCTGCTGCCATGTGGGCACAAGCTCTGCTGCCCAGGAGGGTCCTGTAGTGCAGGGGTTTGCAGATGGACACGTAGCGGTCGTAGCACATGATGGTGAGAAATGCAAATTCTGATGCAATGAAAAAGGCAAAGAAAAATACCTGTGCAGCACACCCTGAGTAGGAGATGTTGCTGGTGTGCCAGAGGGAATTGTGCATGGCTTTGGGGACAATCGTATACATGAGGCCCAGGTCAGTGAGGGCCAGGTGGAGCAGGAAGAAGAACATGGGCGTGTGCAGGTGGTGGCCACAGGCTACGGCGCTGATGATGAGGCCGTTGCCCAGGAGGGCAGGCAGGGAGATGCCCAGCAAGAGGCAGAAGTGCAGGAGCTGCAGCTGCCGCGTGTCTGCCAATGCCAGCAGGAGGAAGTGGCTGATGGAGCTGCTGTTGGACATTTCTTCACTCTGGGTATTATGAGCTATTCAAAGACAACAATTATAATCTGGACAAAGTACCTTGAGTCAATCCTCTGCTAATTTCTTACACAATCACTCAAAATTGCTTCTCTTTCTTTGGGGAAATTTCATTTACTTTTTTTTTTTTAATTTAGGTTTGGCTGCTAAGTAACTACGTGTTTTCTGGAAGGGGCTGATGTCTTGTTCTTAGCACTGCTCTCAGCCTGAACACTGGGGAGCCCAGAGGGAAAACAGGGTTCCCTGTGCCCCAGAGCAGTCAAACCTGCTGGTCCCACACAGGTGTCCTTTGTTCATTTCACCTGCCTCTAGTACAGGATGGACAAATTTCAAAGTGTACTTAAAAATAACGTGGCCTTTTTGAACACTCCAGTTTCAAAATCAATCTCTCCAAACCCTTCTCTCTTTCCCTGTGCAGCTGGACAGGGAGGGATGCCAAAGGTTGGTCTGGCTGTCTGCTGCCTGCACTTGTGCCTATTTGGAGCTGTTTCTCTCTACCCGAGCCTTGTCCCTGCCAGTGCTTCCAGAGCCCAGCCCAGCCCTGGGAACTCAGCTCTGCCCTGCAGACCCCTCCCAGCACAGGGCACTGCCCAGGGGCATCTCCCTGGCAGCAGGGCCCTAAGGGCAGGGCAGACAAACAGAGATGCTGCAAGCCAAGGTGCTGCTGCTGCTGTCTGTAGGGAGAGGAGGCTGAGGAGGCACTTTCTGAGGGAGATCTGAGGCACATCTGCTCATGCCCAGGCTGACAGTACAGGAGTCTCAGTGACACAGCCAAAGCTGACAGCCCCTTCCCTTTAGGAGAAAGCTGAGAGCAGCCCTGGCCATGCAGCACCATCTCCACAGCAGGAGGAATCTGCCCTGATGGGGGTTGCTCCTGCCACCTCCAACTTCTCCCCTGCAGTGTCCATGGGGAGCTGCCAGGCAGGCTGAGAGCTGCCCCTGGCAGGTGGCACATCCCCTGGGCTGGCCAAGAACCCTGAGGGCTGCAGGACCTGCTCTGCAGGACAGCCCTGGCAGCCCTGGCTGCAGCCCCAGCTTCACCCCCTGCAGCCATCCCTGGCAGCAGGAGCCATCCTGCCCTGTCTCTCTGAGGGTGCCCAGGGCAGCCTTGCTCTGCAGCACATCCTCCTCCTCCTGCTCCCCTGCCACAGAGAAATTGGGAGAGTCCTCCTGGTACATCCCCCAGGCTGTGGGGTGTGCTGGCTTCAGGAGATCCCTCCAGGAGCACAGGGGACATTGCCCTGCATCCACTGACTCACCATGTGGAGGGCTGTGAAGATCTTTCCCCAAGTGAAGTTTCAGCTCAATGACTTCCTCAGCCTGTCTCTGCCTGCCTCCTGTCCCCTCAGTGCCTGCAGGCAGAGCCCTCAGCCCTGCTGGGCTGGGAGAGGAGCTGGTCCTGGGAAGAGCTGTTCCTTTAAAGCTCAGCAGCACAGACACAGAACAAAGACTTTAATGACCCTCTTGGGACTTGGGTGTTGTTTACATCAGACTCAGTCCCTGAGAGAGCCTTCCAAAGACTTCTCCAGAACTCAAAGTTAAATTGTAACTCCAAAGTTTCTTGAAGTTTTAATGGGTCCCACTGAGGGACACAACTCATGTGAAAGTGTCCCCAGGTTCCAGTCAGAGCAGAACACTGGAGGCAGTGATGACAGGTGGGGACAAGCAAGGCAAAGGTGTCTCTGGTGCTGAGCAAACCTGGATGTGTTTCAGGAATGCAAAGGGCCAAGGCCTGAGCCCCGGCCCCTGGCCATGCAGATCCTGTCCCTCCCTCCTTGCTCAGGGCTCTTCCCGGGATGGGCTCTGGCATGTGGGGATGTGCAATGCCAAGGGCAGCACCATGGGGCGGCCCCCTGCCAGGCTGCTGAGCAGGGACAAGCAGCCACCCTGTGATGTCACACAGCCCCTTGGATGTCACACAGCCACCTGTGATCTCATACAGCATCCTGTGATGTCACAGAGCACCCTATGATGTAACACAGCCACCTGTGATGTCACAGCCCACTCTGGGATGTCATACAGCACCCTTGTTTTGTCACAGAGCCAATTCTGGGATGTCACCCTGGAATGTCATGCAGCTGCATTGTGATGTCCCAGAAGACTCTGTGATGTCAGAAAGTTGCTTTGGGATGTCACAGTCTGTTCTGTGATGTCACAGTCTTCTCTATGATGTTGCACAGCCACCTAGTGATGTCACAACCCACTCGCTGATGTCACAGAGCCACCAGCTGTTACGTCCGGATCTGCTCTATGGCCTCATACCCTACTCCATGATGTCACAGACAGCTCTGTGATGTCACAACACCCTCAGTGATGTCACAAAACCCTCTCTGTGATGTCATGCTGCCACTCTCTAATGTCACAGCACACACTTTGACCTCAGTCTCCTCTATGATGTCATACAGCCATGCCATGATGTCACAGCCTGCTTTGTGTTGTCACACAGTCTCCTCTATGATGCTGCAGCTGCTCAGTGACCTCACACAACAAACTCTGTGATGTCATAACCCAACCTGTGACCTCACACAGCCCACTCTGTGCTGTCACACAGCCCCTTGCTGACATCACAGCTGCTCTGTGCCTCTAGGACACAGCCACAGAGGTGCCGCTGTGACACAGCCCCCTCTGGGACATCCCCCAGCCCCTGCCAGTGCTGAGCCCCTGTCAGCTCTGGCTGTGCCCTGCTGGTGTCCCTGAGCTGCCCTGGCAGTGCCCCAGCCCTGCTGGGCTGTGCACAGGAGCTGCTCCTGGCCAGAGCCGTCTCTCTGCAGCGCTGCCCTTGCCAGGAGCTGCCTCTGGGCCAGGAGCCTGGCCCAGCTCAGCAGCACAGACACAGCACAAGGACTTTAATGACCTTCTGGGGCTTTGGTGCTCTTTGCATCAGACTCAGTCCCTCAGGGTGTGCTCAAAAAACTTCTCAGGAACTCAAAATCAGATTCAAACTCCAAACTTCCTTTAACTACTAATGATCCCACTTAAGGACATAACTCACTTCAAAGTGTCCCCAGGTTCCAGTCAGAGCAGAACACTGGAGGCAATGATGAACTGCTGACAGCTGGCGACAAGCAAGGCAAAGGTGTCTCTGGTGCTGAGCAAACCTGGATGTGTTTCAGGAATGTAAAGGGCCAAGGCCTGAGCCCCAGCCCCTGGCCAGGCAGATCCTGTCCCTCCCTCCTTGCTCAGGGCTCTTCCCGGGATGGGCTCTGGCATGTGGGGATGTGCAATGCCAAGGGCAGCACCATGGGGCGGCCCCTGCAAGGCTGCTGAGCAGGGACAAGGAGGCAATGAGGCCCCAGGCCTGCAAGGGTCACTTGTCTCCTGCTCCTGGCTCAGGCCCAGGGCCAGCAGCCATGGCCAAAGCGCTGCCCAAGTTGGCTCTGTCAGGGCCTTGCAGCTGCTGCCCATCCCTGTGCCCTGTGCAGCCCAGGCTGTCCTACGGTGTCCCTGCCCTGCGCCTCTGTCCCTGCAGGCTGTCGTCATCCCCCGGCTGCCCCACCTGGCTGGCCCCTTCCTTTGCTGACAGCTCTGCCTCCTGCCTGCCTCTGCCTGCCCACACACAGCCTTGGGCTACTCCAGACTCCTTCTGGGGTATGTTTTGCATCACAGCCTTGCCCTGGGAGGAAAATTCCTTTCTCCTCATGTCCAGCCTGGGCTTCCCAAGCTGCCCTTGGTGCCATTATCTCTTTCTCTGGCTGTTTTATACAATAAAGAAAAACTCCATGATGTGTGAAACCACCCTTCAATCCCTCCCCAGCTACTCTTATTCTGTCCTCAGTCTCCACGCCACTGAGCCCAGAGTCTGCCACCTCTCACTGCTGGTTATGGTTTGAGGCCTCCAAACCTCATCTTGAGAGGTTTTTGCATTCTCTCCAAGGTCTGTGAAAATGAGAACAGCGGTCAAAGTTATTTTCTCCCAAATCTTGCAGTGACAGAACAAGGCTCAATATCTTTGAACTGAATGAGGGTAGATTTACAATTGTTTAAAGGCAAAAATATTTTACCTTTATGACAATGGCACAAAACTGCAACTGTTCTTCCAGAGAAGTGGATTCCCCATCCCAGGAATTGTCCAAGAGCAAGAGCTTTGTACAACCTGACCCAGTGAAACCCTCTCATCGCCAAGGACAGAATTCCTGTTGTGTGGGTTCTCTGATATGCTGGGTGCCCTCACAACGCTTCTGGCCAGAATGTCTGCTGAGGGCAGCCAGGCTGCTGCAGGGGCAGTGACCTCACAGCCATCACCATGGCAGCCCTGTCCCCTGGGCCTGGCTCTCCCCTTTCCTCTGCCCCTGCCTTGTCTCTGCTGGCATGAAGAGTTTTGTCATTCACATCTTGTCCCCAAGGTGCTGGGGCCAATGGCTTCCCAGGCAGGCTCCTGGAGCAGAAGTGGCTTTTCAGAGCCCAGGCAGAAATGAGCCCTGAGGCAGCAGCTCTGCAGTGCTGGCCACCAGGCCGGGCTGCCAAGGGAGGCTTCTGGCCATGGCCTGCAAGCAGCTGCTGCTGCCAAGGTGCCTTTGGTGCCTCAGGCTCTGCCTGGCACAGCTCCCAGCACGGCACTCTGCCCTTGTGCCCGAGCCCTTCCCTGTGCTGGGGCTGGCCTGGGGCTTTTCCTGCAGCGGGACCTGCCCTGCTGATGGCACAGGAAAGGCAGTTCCTGCTGGAGCAGGAGGCTCTGCCTGCCATGGGCTCCATCAACTCAAGCAAGGCATTGTTGACTTCAAAATTGCTTCCTAGAGCAGAATATTCAAATAATTGTTATAGTTCCTGTATTGTGGAGTAAATAACTGGGTTTTTTTAAAATTTACTCTGTGGAGTAAATAAGGCATGTTATCAAATCATGATCAGAATCAGTCAGAGCTGTATTTATATAAATATATCTGATATTCCATTGTTAATCCTGTGGGACAAATTGAATTAAGGTTCAATTCTACCTGTCCAATCTTTTACACCTTTGACAAAGTCTGGGGCTGGGATTCGATCCAGCCGCTCCCAGTCTCCTCTTTCAGAAGGAATTTTAGAAGTCTAGGGGCCCTGCACGGGTTTGAGGATCCATGGTGGGTTTTGGGTGTCATTTCCCCACCTCATGACTCAGCATGAGTTTCTCCAATAAAGAAATAAAGCTTTTGCCTGAAGCTCCCACTGTGCCCATGACAGGGACCCCTGTGAGTATCTGGGACATCCCGGTGCTTTGGCAGCCTGGGGACTCCTGGGATGTCACCGTGGAGCCCCCGTGAGTGCCTGTGACAGATTGGAGCCTTTGCAGCCCAAGGTGCCCTGGGATGTCACCATGGAATGGCTGTGACTGCCTCTGACCACAGGGCTCTTTACCATCCCCAGAAACCCCTGGGAGGTGTCCATGGAGCCCCTGTCTCTGCCTGTGACATTCCAGCTCTTGGACAGCCTAGAGACTCTTGGAAAGCCCTCATGGAACCCCTCTGAGGGCCTGTGACAAATCTGATCCTTAGCATGGCAACCAGGGCTGGGACCAGCTGGGATGCTTGGTTTCCACAGGGTGGGGTTCAGGAATGGGATTCCCCAATTTCCTGGTCCCGCTAAAACCGTGCTGCCGATTGCTAGCCTCCTGCCTCCCATGGAAAGCACAAAAGGCAAAGATCCTGGGCTAGGATAGGAACAATTTATTGGGAACAGCAACAAGATCAGGAACAAACAGGAACAGCAACAATATTGATAACAAAAGGGATAAGAAAAATGGAAAACTACAACTCAGCTGACTGTCTCTTCCCAGACACAATTTCGTCCTGCCAAGAAAGGACACTCTTCTCCTCGTAGGAAGATAGAGAGATTCCCTTTCTTGCCCATGGCAATGACCTGAGGTGGGAGTGAATGTAACAACACAGCCATGGCCAAACCCTCATGTTCATCAATCCCACATCATGCCATCGGCAGGGGCAGAAGGGACAGGTGTCTTCCCAGTATGGATCACTGGGAACATGGATCACCAGGACTCTGACCAGCATGGGTCATCCAATGGGGGATGAAGCTGCAGCAGTGCATGAAGATCTTCCTGCAGTTGGGGCACTTGCAGGGCTTCCCCTACTGGTGCCTCTGTTGGTGTCTGGTTAAGTTAGAACTGTGGGTGAAGCTCTTCCCACACTGGGGACACTCGTAGGGCCTCTCCCCAATGTGGATGCGGCAGTGGGTGATGAGGGTGGAGTTTTGCTTGAAGCCCTTCCCACAGTCATGGCAGCGGAAGGGCCTCTCCTCTGAGTGAATCCGCTCATGCAGGAGGAAAGTGGAACTGGTCCAAAACCTCTTCTGGCACTTGGGACACTCGTAGGGCCTCTCCCCAGTGTGGATCCTCTGGTGGCGGATCAGGTTGAATCTGCTCCTCTTCCCACACTCCAAGCACTTGTAAAGCCTCTCCCTGTCATGAAGCTGCTCATGGACCACCATCTCTGAGCTCTGGTTGCATCTCTGGCTGCCTTCCCAGCCTAGGGTGGGTCTTTTCTCCTCAGAGCACTCTGTGCTGGGTTTGCAGCCCCTCCTCCTGTGGGATCTCTGGGGCTTTTCCTCCCCCTTGGATTCCTGCCCCGTGGAGCTGCTCAGAACAGCCACTTCCATGAGGTTCTGCCCTGGGATTTGTCCTGCCTGGTCTCCATCCTCAGCTCCTTGTCTGTGGGAGGAAGGACAAGGTGAGGATGGGATTTGCCTCCGTGCCAGAGGGAAGGGGAAGAAGATCCCTCTCCAGTGCATCCCTGGCAGGACAGCATCCGCAATGGGGTTTGTCCTGCAGCCGGGGGCCATGCTGGGCTGGGAGATGGAGCAGGACAGAGGGGAAAGGGGCACTGACTTCCTCCCCACCTGCCTGCGTGTCCTGGGGCATCTTCCTCTTCCTCGCAGCCTCTCCTCCATCTGGCCAAGGTTTGGGTATGGGAAATCCTGGTTTGGGGAAAAACAAGGTGTGAATGCCTTTGGTCGGGGCATTCCTCTCGCCCAAATCTATCTCTAGAGGTCACTTGATGTCCATAAAAACCTCCAAAAATCAAGAGTGAATCAAAAAAAGCCACCAGGAGTGTCCCATTTCCAGTCTCATCCCTCTGGGGTTCCGGTCATCCCTGTCTCAGGGTGCTGGGGATGCCATGGATCCTGGGGATCCCCCCTCTCCAGGGTCCTGCTTCAACATGCTGGGGGGTTTTGGGGTTCTTGAATCCAGCCTCACCCCAATCCAGCCACTTTGGCCTCCCTTCTCTCCCCACCGCCCTGTCCTGGTTTAGGGCAAACTTGGGAAAAAACCTCCAAAGCGGTTTCCACTAGAAAGTGAATTCAAACAGCTCCTCCCCCAGCTGGTTCGAGAAAAGATTTCCTTGGAGAAAAGTGGAAAAACCTTGTTTATTTTACAGACAAAGCATTCACCATCCAGCAAGAAATTAACAATATTAAACAATAAAACCTCTTGCTGCTCCAAAGGAGATGAGAAACTCAGCAAGTCGCCCTGTGGGCTGTAGCTTCGCTCACTCAGTCTCCTATCAGTCTCTTATGAGTCCCTCCAGCACTGGAAATGCCTCAGCCCAGTTTCGGCCCCGTGGCCACAGGCCACAGAGAGCTGCCTGTGCTCTCTGGGTGTTCAGTCCAAAGCAGGTTTAAGCAGCTCCAAAGAAAAAGGAAAACCACAGTCCAGGAAACTTCTCTGCCTCAGCGAGCTAAAAACTAACTAAATGCAAAGGAGAGCTCTGTCCTGCTGTCTGCCTGTCCACAGACAACTGATACCTTAGGTTTTAAGTTTTTCTGTTCTGCTTTGGTGTGCAGCTTTTAGCTTTATATTGAGTGTTACTGGGATCTTTTCACAGGGTGGTGAAGACAAAACAATCCCATTCAAGCTGGAGACTCAAGGACAATCTCTTCAAACTTCAGGCCCAAAGCATAAACAACATGAAAAGAGGAGGGCAGGAAAGAAAGCAAGGAGGATGAAACTTCATCATTTGAAGGTATTAATTGGGCAGTTAACTCCTAAATGCTAATGAACTAAAACTTATAAAAATGTGAGATCTCATGACTGAGCCCTCTTTTGCTCCCATCTTGGAGCCATCCAGGCAGAGCCAGGACTGAGGCTCCAGTAGGGCCAGGGTGTGACCTTTTAAAGCACTTCAATAAAAATCCACTTTATTCCTCTTAACACCCTCTAGCCTCTGTTCCAGCTCCTTAAGGCATCACAACAGTCCAGGAGCCGGAATGTGGAGGAGTGAGTGCAGTTTCTGAAAACAAACTGCAGCTTCTTCCTCCCCTCCTTTGCTCTTAGAACCAGCCTTAGAGGTGCAGAACTCATTTCTGGGCTAAACAGACCAAAAGGGGTAAGAGCATCATGAAGTCACCCAGGACATGCCCCTGTCAGGGTCAGGGGGTCCCATCCCCGCCTCATCTCCGGGCTGCCGAGGGTCCCCGGCTCCGGTATCGCCCCTTCCCCTCTCCCTGCCCCGGGGCTCCCACGTTCCACAGCCCCGGCTCTCACGGGGATCCCCAAAACCAATGTCCCGCCCTGTCGGTACCGGGCCATCCTCACGTGGACCGCCGGGACCCTCCCGAGGGGCGATTGCAGCTCCTCTCCCCCTGAAAAAGCTCCTCTAGGGAGCCCAGAGATATCCGGGGCTGGAGTCCGGGATCTGCCGGCTCCCAACACTCTCCAAAAAAATCCTCCTGGAGACCCCTCGGTAGAGCCGGGGCGAGCTCGGCCTCCCCCTCAGCTGCGGCTCGGGGCTGGGGGCGATGCTCCCGGGGCAGGGGGTGCTGCAGGCTCAGCGTGCGGGCGCCAGGATTCTCCCGCTCCCGCTCCTGCTCTGGGAACCCACAGAGCTGCTGCACCTTCTCCCCTGGCCCTGCACAGCTCCTTGGCAGGCACGGCAGGAGCAGCACCCTGGGAGCCTCGGGAATGCCCCTCTGGGATCCATGGAACACACTCCCAGGGGCTGCAATTCCAGTTCCTAGCAAGGAAAAGATGTTCCTGCCCTTGAAGGCAAAGCTCTTCAGAAGGAGCCAAAAGCCAAGTGGAGCAAGATCCTACAGTGACATTTCACTGCCAGCATTCATAACTTCACCCGTGGTTGTTGTAGCTCCTTGGACTGGGAATTAAATCAGGGCAGGGTCTTTGGTGGGAGCTGCCCTAGGTCAAGGGAGACACTGAGAGAGAAACAGAGCAGGCAAAGAGAGGCAGGACAGAAAGGAGGACACAAACACAGTCAGCTGAGAAGGTGGCACTTTGAAAACCACCTTCCCTGTTTTTTCCCAGAGGCAGCTCCTGGCAAGGGCAGCGCTGCAGAGAGACAGCTCTGGCCAGGAGCAGCTCCTGGGCACAGCCCAGCAGGGCTGGGGCACTGCCAGGGCAGCTCAGGGACACCAGCAGGGCACAGCCAGAGCTGACAGGGGCTCAGCACTGGCAGGGGCTGGGGGATGTCCCAGAGGGGGCTGTGTCACAGCGGCACCTCTGTGGCTGTGTCCTAGAGGCACAGAGCAGCTGTGATGTCAGCAAGGGGCTGTGTGACAGCACAGAGTGGGCTGTGTGAGGTCACAGGTTGGGTTATGACATCACAGAGTTTGTTGTGTGAGGTCACTGAGCAGCGACAGCATCATAGAGGAGACTGTGTGACAACACAGAGCAGGCTGTGAAATCATGGCATGGCTGTATGACATCATAGAGCAGGCTGTGAGGTCAAAGTATGTGCTGTAGCACTACAGAGTATGCTATGTATGACATCACAGAGAGGGTTTTATGACATCACTGAGGAGGCTGTGACATCACACAGCTGTCTGTGACATCATAGAGTAAAGTCTGTGGCCAAAGAGCAGATCCTGCCATCATGGAGAGTGGCTCTGTGACATCAGAGAGTGGGTTGTGACATCACTGGGTGGCTGTGTAACATCATAGAGCAGGCTGTGACATCACAGGCTGACTTTCTGACATCACAGAGTCTTCTGTGATATCACAGTGCATCCGCATGACATTCCAGGGTGACATCCCAGAGTTGGCTCTGTGACATCACAAGGATGCTGTGTGACATCTCAAAAGGGCTGTGTGACATCACAGGGATTGTGTGAGACCACTGGGGAGGTCACTCTGCCCCAGCCCCCCTCACAGTTCCCCCAGAGCAGTCCAACCCTGCTCGTGCACAGCGGGGTCCCCTGTCCCCCTGGGTCCCCCCGCCCCCGGTGCCGCAGCCTCCCCCAGAGGATGTTCCACGAGATCGACCCCAGAGCCTGACATGGGGATGGGGGGCTGGGGCTGTGGGACAGGGGGACAGGGACCCCCCAGCAGCGTCCCCGTGTCCCCCAGGGCCAGAGCCTGGGCCAGGGCTCCTTCACCCTGTTACAAACGAGAGCTTGAGAGCACTGAAAAAATCCCAGCAAGGGATCAGCAGAAACCAGATTTAATATTAAGTGACAGCACCACAAAGTTACTTGGCAAGAGTCACTCTGCTTCTGACTGGACACTTCAGGCACACCAGGGAAACACAGCAACAACAAAACCAAACAAAATCCAAGCAATCAAATAAAAAATGAACCAAGAACTGGGGCTTTCAATCCTATGGAAAAGTACTGTCATTGTCCTCCAGGTGTCCATGGCCAGAATTGGGATTCCACCTCCAACATTGCCTATTTGTGAAGAGACTGGAAATTTTTGGCTCGCAATATTACATATGTGGGGGAGGAAGGGGCAGGTCCAGCCTTGCCCTGCCATGGAAGCCCAGCACTGCCCTGCCCTGGAATCCCAATCACCCCAGAGCCTCTATCCCAGCCCAGCAGAGTCTGCCAGTCCCTGGCACAGCACAGGCAATGCTCCCCAGCCACCTCTGCAGCCCCAGCCCAGCTCCTGAGTGACCAAATGAGCCCAAGTCCCACCTGGGGGAAGGGCCCAGGAAGACCAAGGGGTATTGAAGGCTGACCACAAGGCAAGCACACATCTTGACCCTGCAGCCTCTTGGAATTTTCATTTGAACAGTGCTGGAATACAGGAGTTGGTAGCTCAGTGTGTGCCTGTCTCTATATTTCTTACTTCTCATTCTCTCTCTCTGTGTCTACTTCTACTTTATATGCCCTCTAGGAAAATTTGAGTTTAATTAAAATTGAACAGGCTTAGAGTTTGTCAAGTTGAATAGGCCAAATTAATGCTTTGAGAAGTGTTTTTTTGTTGGTTGAATGTCATACTAAACCTTCTTCCAAAGGTCATCTGATTTTCTAAATTTCCCAGTAAAGGCTGTTTGGTTGTTCTGAGCTCTTCAGGATCACTTCTTAGTATTTCTACAGTACATCCAACTCAGAATACACTAACAATTGTAATTATTTTTAAATGTCTCACTGAGAGAGTTGTTTGGAGGATGGGAGTCAGGGTTTGTCTGTCCTGCTTGGCACAGCCCAGGCAGGGCTTTCCCAGACACATTCCACACTCCATTGCCCAGCTGGAGCCACTGCTGCCTCTGAGTTCTGCTGGCCCAGCCCCAGGGACGCTCTCCTTGTCTGCCCATTCCCCCACGGTCTCTGGGCAGGGATGGCCTCAGTGGGGGCTGCTGACATCCTCAGCAACTTGGAGGCTGCTGCTGGATTTTACTGCTCCAGAGGCTTGTTCAGCCTTCAGCTCTTCAGTGCAGGAATTCAGTGTCCCAGGGCTCATTAACATTCAGAGCACCTTAAGAAGCCAAGCCTCTGGGACTAATTTGATTTAGGTTTCCAAATCTTTTGTGGTTGATTAGAAAGATTTCAGAAGGCTATTTAAAGTGAATACTCTATCTGGAAAAAGACTGTGAAAAAATATTTTTATGCCCTGTATTTTTTTTTTACTGGTAATTCATTGATATCTGCAATCTCCAATTGATTTTGAATGCAAGTACTCCCCCATGCATTTTTAATAGATATGAAAATCAAGACCTTTCATGGCTGACAATCAATCAGACTCTGTCCCTACCCCCACCCCACCATTTCCCCATCCAAGCCCTGGCACTCAGAGCAGCCTTGTGCAAATCTGAGCTCCCTCCAGCCCAGGCTGGACCTGCAGCTTTCAGCTCCTCGGCTCCAACTCCCACCTGCTTTCCTTGGAGAAGGAGCTGCCCGGGACACAGAGGGATGTTCATTGATTGTCATCCAAGAAAGCCAAGCGAAGGCACAGCTCCATCAAATGCAAAAGTCATTCCTCTGCTGGATATTAAATCCACTTCCCACAGCAGACAGTCTCAGAGCAATGGAAAACACCTTCTGTACCCAGCACAGGTCCCAAGGTCCCGCCAATCCTCCCTGCCCCGATTCTGCTCAGATTTCCTCTTTGCACACACGAGTCACACACTGAAGTCAGGAGCACTCTTCATGCCCAGAGGGAGGAAAAGAGGGAAAGGAGATGAAGAGCTCTCCTGTGCAGAACCAAGGTCCAAGTGCCCCTGCAGTGGGAACCACAACTCATCAGGTTTGTGTCCTTTGGGGTCAGGGCCTGGTGACACTCAGAGGCACAGAAAGGTTTCTGGCCAACAAACAGAAGTTGAACATGATACAGTTTAATAACCATCACAGCTCTTTCCTCAGCTCTCTGAGATGTGCCAGCGGCATCTGACATGTCCCCCATCCTCAGGGGATTTCCATAGAGGTACAGTTTTGGACAAATACGTAAGAAAAGGTAATTCTGTGATAGCTATAAACACAAGTAAGATGTTGAATAATGTGGTATTTATTAGAGTATCAGAAAGACTGGACAACTTCCTGGAGCTCTAAGTATGAAACCAGCCAGTTAAGAGGCACTTGAATGACTAGAGAGCATCTAGAGAAGGAAATCAGTGAGAAAAGGGAAGGTCATAGATCCAGCTGGTCTAGTGAAGAGACAACCTTAGACATGGCCATTTAAACAGGAAAGCCGGAAACACCTGATGAAAGAGGTTCATTAAATATTAGACTGAACATTGGTGACAGAAATAGAGGGGAAGATCAGTATTTCTTCTTCTACCATCTGTAGAAGAATCCAGTAGATCCGGGAAATTCCTGTTCCTCATGGGAAAATTTTGCCATTTCTTAAAGTAGTCAAATAACCCAGATAATAAAGATTTGTTTCTACATTAAGAAAATAACAGATAATAAAACCTGTGCCCCTTTCCAGGCAGATATCAGTTGTGTGCCCATGAACAGTCGTGCCACTTGTGCCCTGAGGTGTCCAGCTGGGATTGCATCCCTCCAAGAGCACCTGAGGGAGAGCAGAGCACCTTGCAAGCTGCAGATTGTCCCTGACAGCCCCACAGGGCTCCTGTCCCATCAACATCTGCTCAGCTCCAGTCTGAAACAGGGCCCAGCATGGTGCCAGGATCGTCAGAGAACTGAGGTGTGTGCTGGAATTCAATGCCCTCTCCATCCCACAGCAGCCCTGCATTTCCCTGCTCCAGCCTTGGTCTCCAGCACAGCCATGGAGGCTCTTTGGGCTCCTGACTGTTCCTGCAGCCCCCAAGGGCAGCTGAGCTCTGCCTGTGGCACAGTCAGCCCTGGCCAGCGCAGGCCATGCTCAGCAATTGCTTGTGTGTGCCTGGCCTTGCTGTCAGCCCCGGCAGTGGGTGCGTGGCCCCTTGGTGGCCCTGTGCTGGCCCAGCCATGGTGGCCCAGCCCCTGTGCAGGCCCAGCCCAGGCCAGGAGCATTGCGGCTGGGAACGGTCCCTGTGCCGTGGTGCCCACAGCAGCCTTGGGGCTCTGTGCCCCATGGCCTCCCTGCTGGGCAGCCTCTGCCAGCTCCTGCACAGCCCCTGGCACCTGTGGGCCTGCACAGACAGCCCTGGCCCAGGCTCTGCCGGCCTCTGGGCCAGCAGAGAGGCCGGCCAGGGCTGGCCATGGCCGGGAACAGGCCCTGAGCCCCGCAGGAGGATGGAGCTGGGCCACAGCCAAACTCAGCCCAGGCCAAAGCTGGGCTCAGCAGCCAGGGCTGCCAAGGGCTGGGCACAGAGGCTGGGCACTGACAAATGTCCTGGGCCCCCTCCCTGCTCTGTCCATGCCCCCAAGGGCACAGAGCAGCCTCCTCTCTGGGGCACTTGCCTCTTTTCAATGCCTTGCACAGACGCTGGCCCTGCCCCACACAGCCTGGGCTGAGTCCTGCCCCTGCACGCCCAGCCAGGCTGAGATGGACACGGATGGTTTCTGGGGCAGGTTCTCTGAGCCCAGCCCAGCTCCCTGCAAGCTCTGCCAGCTGCCCTGAGCTCTGGGCAGCACCAAGGGCCTCTCCCCAGCCCAGCCCAGCTGGCTCTGGCCCCACAGCTCTGCTCAGCCCAGGCTGCTCTGGCCACTGGCCCCACGGCCTCAGCCCCTGCCAAGGGCACAGCAGCAGCTGCAGCTCACACAGGACTCAGCCCCAGCCATGGGGGAAGGTGCTGGGCAAGGCCAAAGGAGGCTCCCTGGCTGCCCTGCTCCCCTCTGGCTCAGGTGCTGAGAGCTCTGCAGCCCCTGCTGCCATCCCATGTGCCCAGGGCAGCTCAAGAGCCCCGGCCTTGGGGCCCTCAAGAGCTGCTCCTGCTCCAGGCCCAGGGCCCATCCCAAAGCTGGCGTAGCCACAAAGCTGTGCCCATTGCTCTTCATTGCTGCTCTGATGGGGATGGATCCTCAGCCACTTGGAGGTTGATGATGAATTTTCCTACTCCAGAGTCCTCTTCTTTCTTGACCTCTTCAGTTCAGGAATTCAGTGAGAAAAGCTCATACATATTTGATCAACATGCCCAAAGAAGAAAAGCCATTTGGAATAACAGAAGTTTTCAAGTTTTCTGTAATTAATTAGACAGATATCTGAAGTGTATTCAAAGTGTATATACTGTCTTGAAAACAATGCAGAGAGAACAGTTTGTTCTGTTTAATTTTTTTCCTGTTTATAGATTGATATAAGCAATGTCCAGTTGATATTGACCCCCAGCACCTTCTAATGCAGACTGAATAGGTATGAAAATCAAGACCCTTCATGGCTGAGAGTCAATCAGACTGTGTCTCCTGCCCCCTCCCGACCATTTCCCTCATCCAACCCCTGGCACTCCTATGGACCAGGAATGGTGTCACCAGCAGGACCAGGAGAGCAATTCTTCCCCTGTGCTGGGCGCTGGTTGGGCAGCACCTCGGGTGCTGTGTCCAGTTCTGGGACCCCAAATTTAGCAAGAATGTGGAGGGGCTGGAGTGTGTCCAGAGAAGGGCAACAAGGCTGGTGAAGGGTCTGGAGCACAAGTCCTGTGAAGAGAGGCTGAGGGAGCTGGAGTTGTTTATCCTGGAGAAGAGGAGGCCCGGGGGAGACAAGGTGGTGTCAGGGCACAGGTTGGACTTGATGATCTCCAAGGTCTTTTCCAACCTTGCTGATTCTGGGATTCTCTGAAACCACCCTTGCAGCAGTTGCAGGATGAGCCCTGGGCCTCCTCTTCAGAAGCTCCAGCAGCCCAGGCGCCTCAGCTTCTCCTCCTAGGCCCAAAGCCCATCCTGTCAGTCCTGCAGAGCCTCTGCAGCTCCTCCTCATTGCCCAGAACAGGGAGCCCCACAGGCAGACACAGCAGCCCAGATGTGCCCCCCTGGCCTGGGGTGCCTCTGGCAAGGGAGCAGCACCAGGCACTGCAGGAGCCTGCAGACAATTCCTGCAGCACTTGGAGGATGATCCTGTTCCCCAAGGGATGTTCCCATGGTGCCAAGTCAGGAACTGCAATGGGGAGTGGGGCCAGAGAGGAAAGGGCAAACAGGGATGGGCTGTTTGCAGGGCAGGGAACAGGGCGTGGCAAGAGGAAGAATTTGGTACAAAAACAAAGGGGAAAAAAAAGCAAAGATGAAGCCAAGGAAATGCTGAGGGCAGTTTGGGGGTGGCTGCCAGGCAGCCCTGGCTCTGAGTAATAGCATCTGCAGTGGAAGAGGAATCTCCCATCTAATGGGAACAAACTTTCTGGCTGACTGCAGAGGCCAGGACAAAGCTGAGTGGTTTCCCTGGTGTCCCCCAGCCCTTGCTGGCCCCAGGGGCTGATGGCATTTGTGCTCCCTCAGGTTCATGTCCCCACAGCAGCAGCATGGGGGTGCTCCCGCCTGCTGTGTGCAATGCAAACAGGGGCTCCTGAGCCAGTGCTGCCGTGGCTGTGCCTGCAAGGATGCGGCACCTCTGTGAGCTGGGGGAGAGGCCAGGGCTGCAGAGGGGGGATGTTGTTGACAGCTCCATCAGAACGCTCTGGGACGCTGCCCTGGGCTGTGCAGCGCACTGGGGATGGATCAGCCCCTGCTCTGCTGCTCCTTCCCGTCTCCCCCAGGGCCCTTGCAGAGCCCCAGCCATGTTGTTTGCCCCCAGCCTGCCCACGGCCAGCCTGGGGCTTCTCACCCTGGGGCTTTTCTGTGCTGAGCATTGGCCTGGCCGTGTTCTTGAGAGAGCCTGGGCAAGGAGCCTGCAGCCCCCAGGGCCTGGCCTGAGGCGTCAGCGCTGCCCCAGCAGTGCCCATGGCCTGTCCCTGCTGCAGCCCCGGCACTGCCACCCCCAGGACTGTGCCCGGCCCCGAGAGCACTCAGGCCCTGCAGCAACACCAGGGCCACCAGGGCAGCGGGGCAGGGCCACGGCAGCAGCACTGCCAACACCAAGTGCTGCTGCTGCTGCTGGGCACAGCTGCTGTGCCAGCACTGATCTGCCCCAAGCTCTGCACACAGACATTGCTGCTGCAGCTCCAGAGATGGCAAGAATAGAGGGATCTCTGCAGAAAACTCTGCTGGGAGATCCTTTAGTTCCTTTTAAGCCACTGAGAATGCAGCCCCTCACTGTCAACGGTCTGTGGCCACAGTGAACGTGGAGAGAAACAAAATGAACAATGGCACAAACAATGACATTTCTTTGTGGAATAAAATATAAAAGTAAAACAAACAAAAAAAGGAACCTCCAAAATGAAACCAACAGCAATTGTCAAAGTTTATTTTTATTACAAATGATTTGTGGAAATTTGCCAGCAGTTAATGTTTCTGAAAGCATCGAGTTATCAGTACCCACACTGCAGCCTTGAGCTCCTGGTTCCTCTGACTGTAGATGAGGGGGTTCAGGGCTGGAGGCACCACTGAGTACAGAACTGACACCACCAGATCCAGGGATGGGGAGGAGATGGAGGGGGGCTTCAGGTATGCAATCCAAATAGTGCTGACAAACAGAGAGAGCACAGCCAGGTGAGGGAGGCAGGTGGAAAAGACTTTGTGCCGTCCTTGCTCAGAGGGGATCCTCAACACAGCCCTGAAGATCTGCACATAGGAGAAAACAATGAACACAAAACAACCAAGCCCTAAACAGGCACTAACTGCAACGAGCACAAGTTCCCTGGGGGAGCTGGAGTTTGAGCATGTAAGTTTGAGGACTGGGGACACATCACAGAAGAACTGGCCCAGGGCATTGCCATGGCACAGCGGCAGGGAAAATGTATTGGCTGTGTGCAGCAGAGCATTGAGGAAGCCACTGGCCCAGGCGGCTGCTGCCATGTGGGCACAAGCTCTGCTGCCCAGGAGGGTCCCATAGTGCAGGGGTTTGCAGATGGTCACGTAGCGGTCATAGCACATGATGGTCAGGAGGAAAAACTCTGCTGAAATGAAGAATAGAAAGAAAAAGAATTGTACAGCACATCCTTTGTAGGAGACGGTGCTAGTGTCCCAGAGGGAATTGTGCATGGCTTTGGGGACAGTGGTGCAGATGGAGCCCAGGTCGCTGAGGGCCAGGTTGAGCAGGAAGAAGAACATGGGCGTGTGCAGGTGCTGGCCGCAGGCTACGGCACTGATGATGAGGCCGTTGCCCAGGAGGGCAGCCAGGGAGATGCCCAGCAAGAGGCAGAAGTGCAGGAGCTGCAGCTGCCGCATGTCTGCCAATGCCAGCAGGAGGAAGTGGCTGATGGAGCTGCTGTTGAACATTTCTTCCCTCTGGGCATTGTGAGCTGTTCAAAGAAGACATTGACAATCTGGGACTAATTTCTTTGAGTCAATCCCATTGTTTTTGGTTTTTTTTATCCCATCAAAATTACTTCTCTTCCAGAGAGGGCAAGGTTCTTCCTGAACTTGGCTAAACATTTTGAGTTCGGGTTTGTACTGTTGAGCTACTGCCTTATCTTCAGCATTGTTGTCAGCCTGAACACTGGGGAGCCCAGAGGGAAAACAGGGCTCCCTGTGCCCCAGTGCAGTCAGACCTGCTAGAACAACACAGGTGCTCTTTCCTCATTTCACCTCTCTCTATTTCAGCCTCATCACACTTAAAACTTTCTTGAAAAAGGAAGTGGACTTTTTGAATTCTCCAGTTTAAAAATATTTTTCTCCAAACCCTTCTCTCTTTCCCTGTGCACCGGAACCAGAAGGGACACCAAAGGTTGGTCTGGCTGTCTGCTGCCTGCAGTTGTGCCTATTCGGAGCTGTTTCTCTCTACCCAAGCCTTGTCCCTGCCAGTGCTGCCAGAGCCCAGCCCAGCCCTGGGGGCTCAGCTCTGCCCTGCAGACCCCTCCCAGCACAGGGCACTGCCCAGGGGCATCTCCCTGGCAGCAGGGCCTTTAGGGCAGGGCAGACAAACAGAGATGCTGCAAGCCAAGGTGCTGCTGCTGCTGTCTGTAGGGAGAAGAGGCTCAGGAGGCAGTTTCAGAGGGAGATCTGAGGCACATCTGCTGATGTCCAGGCTGACAGTGCAGGAGTTTCAGTGATACAGCCAAAGCTGGCAGTCCTTTCCCTTCCCTTTAGGAGAAAGCTGAGAGCAGCCCTGGCCATGCAGCACCATCTCCACAGCAGGAGGAATCTGCCCTGAAGGGGGTCGCTCCTGCCACCTCCAACTTCTCCCCTGCAGTGTCCATGGGGAGCTGCCCCTGGCTGTCCATGGCTGAGACCTGCCCCTGGCAGGTGGCACATCCCCTGGGCTGGCCAAGAGCCCTGAGGGCTGCAGGCCCTGCTCTGCAGGACAGCCCTGGCAGCCCTGGCTGCAGCCCCAGCTTCACCCCCTGCAGCCGTCCCTGGCAGCAGGAGCCGTCCTGCCCTGTCCCTCTGATGGTGCCCAGGGCAGCCCCGCTCTGCAGCACATCCTCCCCCAAAGCAGAAAACAGCAGCAGAGCCATCCTTACAGTCACATCAGTCCTGTCCTGGGTCAGCTTTAGGAGATCCTGCAGCCAGAAACTGTGTCAGAAGTGGTGAAGATTTCTCCATGAATGAGCTCAGAATTGTCCTTGCTGCTGCTTTGAGCCTCTGTCTGCTCCACTGCTCTCAGGTACCTGCAGGCAGTGCCTTCAGCCCTGCTGGGCTGGGAGAGGAGATCTCCTCAGGAGAAATGTCTTTTTGAAGCTCTTCTTGGTTGCCAGGAGCTGCCTCTGTGCCAGGAGCCCAGCCCAGCTCAGCAGCACAGACACAGCACAAGGACTTTAATGACCCTCCGGCGACTTGAGTGTTGTTTACATCAGACTTAGTCCCTGAGAGAGTCTTCAAAGAACTTCTCAAGAACTCAAACTCAAATTAAAATCCCAAAGTTTCTTGAAGTTTTAATAAGTCCCTCTGAGAAAGTGTCCCAGGTTCCAGGCACAGCAGAACACTGGAGGCAGTGATGACAGCTGGGGACAAACAAGGCAAAGGTGTCTCTGGTGCTGAACAAACCTGGATGTGTTTCAGGAATGCAAAGGCCCAAGGCCTGAGCCCCAGCCCCTGGCCAGGCAGATCCTGTCCCTCCCTCATTGCTCAGGGCTCTTCCCGGGATGGGCTCTGGCATGTGGGGATGTGCAATGCCAAGGGCAGCACCATGGGGCGGCCCCCGCCAGGCTGCTGGGCAGGGACAAGCAGCCACCCTGTGATGTCACACAGCTCCTTGGATGTCACACAGCCATCTGTGATCTCATACAGCATCCTGTGATGTCACAGAGCACCCTATGATGTAACACAGCCACCTGTGATGACACAGCCTACTCTGGGATGTCATACAGCACCCTTGTTTTGTCACAGAGCCAATTCTGGGATGTCACCCTGGAATGTCATGCAGCTGCATTGTGATATCCCAGAAGACTCTGTGATGTCAGAAAGTTGCTTTGTGATGTCACAGTCTGTTCAGTGATGTCACAGTCTTCTCTATGATGTTACACAGCCACCTAGTGATGTCACAACCCACTTGCTCATGGCACAGTGACACCAGCTGTTACGTCCGGATCTGCTCTATGGCCTCATACCCTACTCCATGATGTCACAGACAGCTCTGTGATGTCACAACACCCTCAGTGATGTCACAAAACCCTCTCTGTGATGTCATGCTGCCACTCTCTAATGTCACAGCACACACTTTGACCTCAATCTCCTCTATAATGTCATACAGCCATGCCATGATGTCACAGCCTGCTCGGTGTTATCACACAGTCTCCTCTATGATGCTGTAGCTGCTCAGTGACCTCACACAACAAACTCTGTGATGTCATAGCTCAACCTGTGACCTCACACAGCCCACTCTGTGCTGTCACACAGCCCCTTGCTGACATCACAGCTGCTCTGTGCCTCTAGGACACAGCCACAGAGGTGCCGCTGTGACACAGCCCCCTCTGGGACATCCCCCAGCCCCTGCCAGTGCTGAGCCCCTGTCAGCTCTGTCTGTGCCCTGCTGGTGTCCCTGAGCTGCCCTGGCAGTGCCCCAGCCCTGCTGGGCTGTGCCCAGGAGCTGCTCCTGGCCAGAGCTGTCTCTCTGCAGCGCTGCCCTTGCCAGGAGCTGCCTCTGGGCCAGGAGCCCAGCCCAGCTCAGCAGCACAGACACAGCACCAAGACTTTAATGACCCTCTGGGGCTTTGTGCTCTTTGCATCAGACTCAGTCCTTCAGTGTGTTCTCAAAAAACTTCTCAGGGACTCAAATTCAAAGACCAAACTTTCCTTAACTTTAAGTGGGGCCCACCGTAGGACATAACTCATGTGAAAGTGTCCCTAGGTTCCAGATAGAGCAGAACACTGGAGGCAGTGATGACAGCTGGGGACAAACAAGGCAAAGGTGTCTCTGGTGCTGAGCAAGCCTGGATGTGTTTCAGGAATGAAAAGGGCCAAGGCCTGAGCCCCAGCCCCTGGCAAGGCAGATCCTGTCCCTCCCTCATTGCTCAGGGCTCTTCCCGGGATGGGCACTGGGATGTGGGGATGTGCAATGCCAAGGGCAGCACCATGGGGCAGCCCCTGCCAGGCTGCTGAGCAGGGACAAGGAGGCAGTGAGGCCCCAGGCCTGCAAGGGTCACTTGTCTCCTGCTCCTGGCTCAGGTCCAGGGCCAGCAGCCATGGCCAAAGTGCTGCCCAAGTTGGCTCTGTCAGGGCCTTGCAGCTGCTGCCCATCCCTGTGCCCTGTGCAGCCCAGGCTGTCCTACGGTGTCCCTGCCCTGTGCCTCTGTCCCTGCAGGCTGTCGTCATCCCCCTGGCTGCCCCACCTGGCTGGCCCCTTCCTTTGCTGACAGCTCTGCCTCCTGCCTGCCTCTGCCTGCCCACACAAAGCCTTGGGCTGCTGCAGGCTCCTTCTGGGGGATGTGTTGCACCACAGCCCTGCCCTGGGAGGAAAATTCCTTTCTCCTGGTGTCCAGTCTGGGCTTCCCAAGCTGTCCTTGGTGCCATTATCTCTTTCTCTGGCTGTTTTATACAATAAAGAAAAACTCCGAGATGTGTGAAACCACCCTTCAATCCCTCCCCAGCTACTCGTATTCTGTCCTCAGTCTCCACACCACTGAGCCCAGAGTCTGCCGCCTCTCACTGCTGGTTATGGGATGAAGCCTCCAAACCTCATCTTGAGAGGTTTTTGGATTCTCTCCAAGGTCTGTGAAAATGAAAACAGTGGTCAAAGTTATTTTCTCCCAAATCTTGCAGTGACAGAACAAGGCTCAATATCTTTGAACTGAATGAGGGTAGATTTAAAATTGTTTAAAGGCGAAAATATTTTACATTTATGAGAATGGCACAAAACTGCAACTGTTCTTCCAGAGAATTGGATTCCCCATCTCAGGAATTATCCAAGAGCAAGAGCTTTGTACAACCTGACCCAGTGAAACCCGCTCATCCCCAAGAACAGAATTCCTGTTGTGTGGGTTCTCTGCTGTGCTGGGTGCCCTCACAACGCTTCTGGCCAGAATGTCTGCTGAGGGCAGCCAGGCTGCTGCAGGGGCAGGGACCTCACAGCCATCACCATGGCAGCCCTGTTCCCTGGTCCTGGCTCTCCCCTCTCCTCTGCCCCTGCCTTGTCTCTGCTGGCATGAAGAGTTTTCTCATTCATATCTTGTCCCCAAGGTACTGGGGCCAATGGCTTCCCAGGCAGGCTCCTGGAACAGAAGTGGCTTTTCAGAGCCCAGGCAGAAATGAGCCCTGAGGCAGCAGCTCTGCAGTGCTGGCCACCAGGCCGGGCTGCCAAGGGAGGCTTCTGGCCATGGCCTGCAAACAGCTGCTGCTGCCAAGGTGCCTTTGGTGCCTCAGGCTCTGCCTGGCACAGCTCCCAGCACGGCACTCTGCCCTTGTGCCCGAGCCCTTCCCTGTGCTGGGGCTGGCCTGGGGCTTTTCCTGCAGCGGGACCTGCCCTGCTCCTGGCACAGGAAAGGCAGTTCCTGCTGGAGCAGGAGGCTCTGCCTGCAATGGGCTCCAACAACTCCAGCAAGGCCCCGTTGACTTCAAAATTGCTTCCTAGAACAGCATATTCTAATAATTGTTATAATTCCAGTACTGTGGTTAAGATCTTTCTGACTAATCATGATCACAATCCATCAGGGCTGTATTTATAGAAATTTATCTGGTATTCCATCATTAATCATGTGGGACAAATTGCATTAAGGTTCAATTCTACCTGTCCAATCTTTTATACATAAACCTTTGACAAAGTCTGGGGCTGGGATTGGATCCAGCCTCTCTCAGTCTCCTCTCTTAGAAGGAATTTTACAAGTCTAGGGGGTCCTGCAGGGGTTTGAGGTTCCGTGGTGGCTGTTGGAAGTAATTTCTCCACCTCATGTCTCAACAGGAGTTTCTGTAATAAAGAAATGAAGCTTTTGCCTGAAGCTCCCACTGTGCCCATGACAGGAACCCCTGTGAGTGTCTGGGACATCCTGGCTCTGTGGCAGCCTGGGGACTCCTGGGATATCACCATGGAATGGCTGTGACTGCTTCTGAGCACAGGGCTCTTTACCATCCCCAGAAACACCTGGGAGGTGTCCATGGAGCCCCTGTCTCTGCCTGTGACATTCCAGCACTTGAACAGCCTGGAGACTCTTGGAATGTCCCTATGGAACCCCTCTGAGGACCTGTGACAAATCTGATCCTTAGCAGGCAACCATCACCAGGACCCTGTTGCTATGGGTCATGGGATCCCAGATGCACAGAACTGGCTGAGCTGGGAGGGACCCATCAGGATCCTGGAGTCCAACTGCTGGCCCTGCACAGGACACCCCAACAATGCCAGCCTGGGCCTGGCAGCGCTGTCCAAGCGCTGCTGGAGCTCAGAGAGCCCTGGAGCTGGGAGCCTTCCCTGGGGAGCCTGAGCAGTGCCCCAGCAGCCTCTGGGGAAAAACCTTTTCCTGAGATCCAACCTGAGCCTGCCCCAACTCAGCTGCAGCCGTTCCCTCCAGTCCTGTCCCTGGGCACCAGAGGGAAGAGGTTCCCACAGCCCCAGCCAGGGACCCGCTCCCAAGGCTGTTGCCATGGCCAGCAGGGCTGGGACCAGCTGGGATGCTCGGTTTCCACAGTCTGGAGTTTAGGAATGGGATTCCCCAATTTCTTGCTCCTGCTAAAACCGCGCTGCCGCTCGCTGCCCTCCTGCCTCCCATGGAATGCACAAAAGGCAAAGATCCTGGGCTGGGATAAGAACAATTTATTGGGAACAGCAACGAGATAAAGGACAAACAGGAACAGAAACAATACTGCTAACAGAAGGGAAAAGAAAATCTATTTACAGGGAAAACCAAAACACAACTCACTGGGTCATCCTGGCCACATATTTCCTCCTGCCTGGGAAGGACAACCTTCTCTTCAGGGAGAGAGAGACCCTTTCCTGCCTCTGGCAATGACCTGAGGAGGGATTGGATATAATGACATGGCCCTGGCCAGAACCTCATGTTCTTCCATCCCACATCAGGTCATTTCCAGGGGCAGGAAAAGGGACAGGTGTCTTCCCAGCATGGATTACATTGAACATGGATCACAGGTCTCTTCCCAACGTGGGTCCTCCAATTGGGTATGAAGCTGGAGCCAGGCACAAAGCTCTCCCTGTAGTTGGGGCATATGCAGAGCTTCCCTTTTTGGTGCCTCTGTTGGTGTCTGGTCACGTGCAAGCTGTGGGTGAAGCTCTTCCCACACTGGGCACACTCGTAGGGCCTCTCCCCAGTGTGGATGCGCCGGTGGGTGACGAGGTGGGAGTTGTACTTGAAGCCCTTCCCGCAGTCGGGGCAGAGGAAGGGCCTCTCCTCTGAGTGAATCCGCTCATGCAGGAGGAGATTGGAGCTGGTGTGAAACCTCTTCTGACACTGGGGACACTCATAGGGCCTCTCCCCAGTGTGGATGCGTTGGTGGGTCACAAGGGTGGATCTGCAGCTGAAGCCCTTCCCACATTCCCCACACTCGTAGGCCCATTCCCCAGTGTGGATCATCTGGTGGCGGATCAGGGTGCTGCTCTGCCTGAAGCTCTTCCCACACTCCAAGCACTTGTGGGGCTTCTCCCCATCACGAAGCTGCTCATGGATCACCAGCTCTGATCCCTGGCTGAAGCTCTGTCCACCTTCCCGGCACAGGGTGGGTCTTTCCTCCTCAGAGCACCCTCGGCTGGGTTTGCAGGCCCTCATCCTGTGGGATCTCTTGGGCTTTACCTCCCCGTTCGATTCCTGTGCCATGGAGTCCTTCAAAACAGCTTCTTCCATGAGGTTCTGTTGTGAAGATTTGTCCTCTCTGGTCTCCGTCCTCATCTTCTTCTCTGGGGAAGGTAGGACAAGGAGAGGATGTAATTTGCCTCCATGCCAAAGGGAAAGGGAACGAGATACCCCCAGTGCATCCCCAGCAGGATGGCCAAGGCAGAGGGGCTATCCTGCAGCTACGGGCCATGCTGAGCTGGGAGATGGAGCAGGAGAGAAGGGGAAAGGGACACTGACTTCCTCCTCACCTGCCTGCATTTCTCAGGGCATCTTTCTCTTCCCTGCAGCCTTCTCCTCCACTGGGCCAAGGTTTGGGAATGGGAAAACCTGGTTTCGGGAAAAACAAGGGATGAGCACAGTGAGTCTGAAGGTCCTCTGCCCAAGTCCATTTCCAGAAGTCACCTGGTGTCCATAAAAACCTTCAAAAGGCAAAAGTGAATGAAAAAAGCCACCAGGAGTGTCCCATTTCCAGTCTCATCCCTCTGGGGCTCTGGTGGTGCCTCCTTTCATGGCTGCTGAGGATCCCTGGCCTCCCCAGGGATGAGAACGTCGGAGAGCCCCCCCAGGCCTGAGCACCTTCAGCGGTGAGCGGGACACAGAGCCCCTGGTTCCCAGCCCTGCACAAGCATTTCTCGAGGCCAGCGGGATGGAGACTCCCTCAAGCATCCTGCAGGACGAGGGGACGAGACTGCCCTGAGCATCCCCTTGACATGAGGGTGAGAGGGAGGGAAACCCCCCAGGCATTCCCTGGGGTGAGAATAATGGAGACGCCCTGGGGAATGGCCTGGGGTGACAGGGACAGGGACGCCCCCCTGGGGGACAGGGACACCCCCTCAAGAATGGCCTGGGGTGGGAGGGACAACGCCCCCCAAGCCCTTCCCAAGCATCCCCCAGGGCGAGAGGCGCAAAGACCCCTCCAGCATCCCCTGGGCACTGGACAAAATAAACTTGGCAGAAATTAAATTTAATACTGTATAAATCAGTTTTATGAAGATTTGATTTTGTCAGAAGTCACATGTGAGGAAAACACAAATAAATCCCAAACATTAATAAATGAACAATAGAAGCAATTCTGTGGCAATTCCAAGTTTCACGGTTCCTGCACAGCTCCAGCTCAGCTGCTGGAAGGTTCTGATTAAAAAAAAAAAAAAAAAGAAATGGAAGTGAAAATTTCACCCAGTAGAGATTATAGAAAGGAAGGAAAAATCTGTATAGCTGTGACAAAGGTGACAGGGACAATAATTGTTCTCACATATGGAAAAGTCCCCAAGCCTCAGAATGGTGGAGTTATTCGGGAATTTAGCTACTTGAGGTGGGCTTCTTCTAGGACTTTTAGCAGCCTTGTGCTCCTAACCCTGGGGTGAATGAACCTTATCAGTCTCCCTGGTAACATTTGCAACCTTTCCTCTGGTGATTTAACAAACTTTTAATGGAAGGATAACAAAGTATTTTCTTTACACTGGCCACCCACAACAGCCATTTTCCTCATCAGTTCTCCCCCAAGCCACTCAGAAGAATCTGCATTCAAGCTTCCAAGTTTCCTCTGGAAAGAAAGAGCCCTCCTCCCACAGAGGAGGGAACCATGCTGTTGTCTTGGTCAAAGAACAGTGCCTGAACTCACTGTGCCAAAATATTGTACACAATCTGGTTAAGAAAATTGTTAGAGATGCCTCTGCCCCAATTAAGGTGGTAAGGAGACCAAATGCAAAGTGGATTTTATTGAACAGTCAATGTGAGGTAGAGAGAGATGGAATAAAAGAGAAAAAAGGGGGAGGGCAAGAGAGTGACAGGGACAGAGACCTCCCCTGGGTCAGGGCAAGTGTGACATTGTCCCCCATGTGTGGCCTTCCCAGGGTGGGGGTTTTACACCTGAGCCAGTTAGGGTAGGGGGGGTGGTGTTCACCCCCGCAGTAGGGATTACCCCACTGTTTCAGGTTGCAGTCCAAGATGTAACCAAATGCATGTTTTCCATCTTCACCTTTAGAAACTGTTATAAACAGGTGGGGCAGTGTTCTTTATCTCTTCCATCACTCAGCCCTGATAACGCCCTCCAGGGGCTCTCTTCTGTGAATGGGCCATTGAGTGTCCCTGCAGGACTGGTAAAATGACATCATCCCATTGTGGGATGCTCCGCCCAGGGGGAGGAACCAAGCATTCCTACCTGGATATAAGCTGAGGCTTCTGGCACCAGGAGCACCTTGCCTACTGGATTCCCAGAGGACAAGAGCTCCATAAGCACCACTGGACTTCAGACGAGGACCAGACCCTTCTCCAGGATCACTGCTTTGACAGAATCACGATCATCACTGCAACAGGACTGCAGTCACCATTTAAGGGGACTGCTACCACCACCCTGACCAACAGGGTGTCAGGTCATATCCTGACTCTTTCCATTTAAGGCAGTGTTTCTGTATCATTGCCTTGATCTTAATTTTCTTATTAAATTGTAATTCTGGCTTAGACTCTCCCCCTAGTTTGCCCTCAAACCAGTACAAAACTCAATGCATTAATCTCTTGTTTTCCTCCCAAAACAGAATTTCCCATCCCCAAACCACTGCCAGATGGAGGAGAAGGCTGCGAGGAAGAGGAAGATGTCCTGGGACCACCAGGTAGGTGAGGAGGAAGTCACAGCTCATTTCCCTCTCTTTCCTGCTCCATCTCCCTGCACAGCACAGCCCAAGGCTGCAGGACAACACTGCCTTCAACGCCGTCCTGCCAGGGATGCACGGGGAGGATCTCCTTCCCCTTCCCTCTGGCACAGAGGCAAATCCCATCCTCTCCTTGCCCTGCCTTCCCCAGACAAGGAGCTGAGGATGGAGACCAGCGACGACAAATCTCCAGAGCAGAACCTTGTGGAAGAGGCTGTTTTGAGTGGCTCCATGGCACAGGAATCCAGTGGGGAAGAAAATTCCCTGAGATACTGCAGGAGGAGGGGCTCCAAATCCAGCCCAGGTGAGGAGGAAAGACCCACCCTGTGCCAGGAAGGTGGACAGAGCTTCAGGCAGGGATCAGAGCTGGTGATCCATGAGCAGCTTCATGATGGGGAGAAGCGGTACAAGTGCTTGGAGTGTGGGAAGAGCTTCAGGTGGAGCAGCACCCTGATCTGCCACCAGATGATCCACACTGGGGAATGGGCCTACGAGTGTGGAGAGTGTGGGAAGGGCTTCAGCTACAGATCCACCCTTGTGACCCACCAATGAATCCACACCGGGGAGAGGCTCTATGAATGTCCTGAGTGTCAGAAGAGGTTTCAGACCCGCTACAATCTCCTCAGGCACCAAAGGATTCACACCGATGAGAGGCCCTTCCTCTGCCCCGACTGCGGGAAGGGCTTCAAGCAGAATTCCCACCTCGTCACCCACCGGCGCATCCACACTGATGAGAGGTCCTTCCTCTGCCCTGACTGCGGGAAGGGCTTCAAGCGCAATTCTCAACTCATCACCCACCGGCGCATCCACACTGGGGAGAGGCCCTACGAGTGTCCCAAGTGTGGGAAGAGCTTCACCCACAGTTCTAACTTAACCAGACACCAACAGAGGCACCAGTAAGGGAAGCCCTGCAAGTTCCCCAACTGCAGGGAGAGCTTCATGCACTGCCTGCAGCTTCATCCCCCATTGGATGACCCATGCTGGTCAGAGTCCTGGTGATCCATGTTCCCAGTGATCCGTACTGGGAAGACACCTGTCCCTTCTCCTGCCCCTGCCGATGGCATGATGTGGGATTGATGAACATGAGGGTTTGGCCATGGCTGTGTCGTTACATTCACTCCCCCCTCAGATCATTGCCATGGGCAAGAAAGGGAATCTCTCTATCTTCCTACGAGGAGAAGAGTGTCCTTTCTTGGCAGGAGGAAATTGTGTCTGGGAAGAGTCAGCTGAGTTGTAGTTTTCCATTTTTCTTATCCCTTTTGTTATCAATATTGTTGCTGTTCCTGTTTGTTCCTGATCTTGTTGCTGTTCCCAATAAATTGTTCCTATCCTAGCCCAGGATCTTTGCCTTTTGTGCTTTCCATGGGAGGCAGGAGGCTAGCAACCTGCAGCACGGATTTAGCGGGACAAGGAAATTGGGGAATCCCATTCCTGAACCCCACCCTGTGGAAACCAAGCATCCCAGCTGGTCCCAGCCCTGGTTGCCATGCTAAGGATCAGATTTGTCACAGGCCCTCAGAGGGGTTCCATGGGGAATTTCCAAGAGTCTCTAGGCTGTTCAAGAGCTGGAATATCACAGGCAGAGACAGGGACTCCATGGACACCTCCCAGGGGTTTCTGGGGATGGTAAAGAGCCCTGTGGTCAGAGGCAGTCACAGACATTCCATGGTGACATCCCAGGGCACCTTGGGCTGCAAAGGCACCTATCTGTCTCAGGCACTCACGGGGGCTCCACGGTGACATTCCAGGAGTCCCCAGGCTGCCAAAGAGCCGGGATGTCCCAGACACTCACAGGGGTTCCTGTCATGGGCAGAGTGGGAGCTTCAGGCAAAAGCTTTATTTCTTTATTGGAGAAACTCCTGCTGAGTCATGAGATGGAGAAATGACACCCAACAGACACCATGGATCCTCAAACCCCTGCAGGACCCCTAGACTTCCAAAATTTATTTTATGAGAGGAGAGTGGGAGTGGCTGGATCCAATCCCAGCCCCAGACTTTGTCAAAGCTGTAAAAGATTAGACAGGTAGAATTGAACCTTAATGCAATTTGTCCCACAGGATTATCGATGGAATACTAGATAAATTGATATAAATACAGCTCTGATTGATTCTGATCATGATTAGACAGAATGGTTTGTTTACACCACAGATTAAATTTTAAAAAAGAGTTATTTACTCCACAGTATAGGAGCTATAACAATTATTAGCATAGAGTGATCTAGGAAGCAATTTTGATGTCAACAGGGCCTTGCTGGAGTTGTTGGAGCCCATTGCAGGCAGAGCCTCCTGCTCCAGCAGGAACTGCCTTTCCTGTGCCATCAGCAGGGCAGGTCCCGCTGCAGGAAAAGCCCCAGGCCAGCCCCAGCACAGGGAAGGGCTCGGGCACAAGGGCAGAGTGCCGTGCTGGGAGCTGTGCCAGGCAGAGCCTGAGGCACCAAAGGCACCTTGGCAGCAGCAGCTGCTTGCAGGCCATGGCCAGAAGCCTCCCTTGGCAGCCCGGCCTGGTGGCCAGCACTGCAGAGCTGCTGCCTCAGGGCTCATTTCTGCCTGGGCTCTGAAAAGCCACTTCTGCTCCAGGAGCCTGCCTGGGAAGCCATTGGCCCCAGTACCTTGGGCACAAGGTATGAATGACAAAACTCTTCATGCCAGCAGAGACAAGGCAGGGGCAGAGGAAAGGGGAGAGCCAGGCCCAGGGCACAAGGCTGCCATGGTGATGGCTGTGAGGTCACTGCCCCTGCAGCAGCCTGGCTGCCCTCAGCAGACATTCTGGCCAGAAGCGTTGTGAAGGCACCCAGCACAGCAGAGAACCCCCATGACAGCAATTCTGTCCTTGGGGATGAGAGGGTTTCACTGGATCAGGTTGTACAAAGCTCCTGCTCTTGGACAATTCCTGGGATGGGGAATGCAGTTCTCTGGAAAAACAGTTGCAGTTTTGTGCCACTCTCATCATTGTAAAATATTTCCTCGTTTTAGCAAATGTAAATCCACCCTCATTCAGTTGAGTGATATTGACTCCTGTTCTGTTACTGCAAGATGTGGGACAAAATAATGTTGACCACTATTTTTCCATTTTCACAGACCTTGAAAAGTAACCAAAAATCTCCCAAGATGGGGTTTGGATGCCTCATCACATAACCAGCAGGTAGAATGTGGTGGCTCTGGGCTCAGTGGTGTGGAGACTGAGGACAGAACAGAAGCAGCCTGAGAGGGATTAAAGGGTGGTTTCAGAGAGACTGGAGTTTTTCTTCATTGTATAAAACACCAAGAGAAAGAAATAATGGCACCAAGGGTGTGGAGTTCCCCCACCCCAGGAAGCAGGCATTCTACCCAGACAGACAGCATCGGGTGAGGGGCGTGATTTAAAGAGGATTCCGCTCCTCCACCCTGTCGGGCATGCCCCTGCAAGCCCAGGAAAAGACACTCCACCCCATCTGGTCAAATAAGGAGTGGCCACAGAACATTTTTCCTTTTCTGTACTCTCATTGGTTCAAATTCTACTGCAAAGTCCCTGCCATAGATTTTTCCATTGGTTGTCCTCCTCGATTCACTCCTTTGCAGTGCCCTGCTCCATCTGCTATTGGACCCCGACCCTAAACTCCACCCCTACCCTGTCATATAAAACCCATGACAAGCCACCACCCCCTCTCCCCCTTCATTTCTTGTCTTGGTCCCTGGCACAATAAAGGATCCTGTGCTTTTCTAAACTAGTACCCATCCTGTTGCCTTCCTTTCCCTGTTGGTCATCGATGCCTGCCTGAGGTCTGAGACTCTGGGGCCTGGGGGAGTTGTTTTGCTACTTACTGCAGTGGAACACAACACAAGGGCAGCTGGCGAGGCCCAGACTGGACAGCAGGAGAAAGGAATTTCCTCCCCCAAGGCAGGGCTGTGGTGCAGAAGGAGCCTGGAGCAGCCCAAGGCTTTGTGTGGGCAGGCAGAGGCAGGCAGGAGGCAGAGCTGCCAGCAAAGGAAGGGGCCAGCCAGGGGGGGCAGCCGGGGGATGACGACAGCCTTCAGGGACAGAGGCGCAGGGCAGGGACACCGTAGGACAGCCTGGGCTGCACAGGGCACAGGGATGGGCAGCAGCTGCAAGGCCCTGACAGAGCCAACTTGGGCAGCACTTTGGCCATGGCTGCTGGCCCTGGACCTGAGCCAGGAGCAGGAGATAAGTGACCCTTGCAGGCCTGGAGCCTCATTGCCTCCTTGTCCCTGCTCAGCAGCCTGGCAGGGGCCGCCCCATGGTCCTGCCCTTAGCATTGCACATCCCCACATGCCAGTGCCCATCCCGGGAAGAGCCCTGAGCAAGGAGGGAGGGACAGGATCTGCCTGGCCAGGGGCTGGGACTCAGGCTTTGGCCCTTTGCATTCCTGAAACACATCCAGGTTTGCTCAGCACCAGAGACACCTTTCCCTTGCTTGTTTCCACCTGTGATCACTGCCTCCAGTGTTCTGCTCTACCTGGAACCTGGGAACACAGTCACATGAGTTGTGTCCCTCCTTGGGACCCATTAGAAGTTAAAGAAAGTTTGAAGTTTGAATCTGATTTGGAGTTCTTGAGAAGTTCTTTGAGGATACTCTGAGGGACTGAGTCTGATGCAAAGAGCACCAAAGCCCCAGAGGGTCATTAAAGTCCTTGTGCTGTGTCTGTGCTGCTGAGCTGGGCCGGGCTCCTGGCCCAGAGGCAGCTCCTGGCAAGGGCAGCGCTGCAGAGAGACAGCTCTGGCCAGGAGCAGCTCCTGTGCACAGCCCAGCAGGGCTGGGGCACTGCCAGGGCAGCTCAGGGACACCAGCAGGGCACAGCCAGAGCTGACAGGGGCTCAGCACTGGCAGGGGCTGGGGGATGTCCCAGAGGGGGCTGTGTCACAGCGGCACCTCTGTGGCTGTGTCATGGAGGCACAGGGCAGCTGTGATGTCAGCAAGGGGCTGTGTGACAGCACAGAGTGGGCTGTGTGAGGTCACAGACTGGGCTGTGACATCACAGAGTTTGTTGTGTGAGGTCATAGAGGGGATTCTGTGACATCGCAGAGCAGGCTGTGACTTCATGGCATGGCTGTATGACATCATAGGGCAGGCTGTGAGGTCACAGTGTGTGCTGTAGCATTTAAGAGTGCCAGTATGACATCACAGAGAGGGTTTTGTGACATCACTGAGGGAGTTGTGAAATCACATAGCTGTCTGTGATATCATGGAGTAGAGTATGGGGCCATAGAGCAGATCCTGCCATCATAGAGGGTGGCTCTGTGGCATCAGAGAGTGGGTTGTGACATTCTAGGTGACTGTGTAACATCATAGAGCAGGCTGTGACATCACATGGTGACATTGTGACATCGCAGACTCTTCTGTGACATCTCAGTGCAGCTGCATGACATTCCAGGGTGACATCCCAGAGTTGGCTCTGTGACACCAAAAGGGTGCTGTGTGACATCATAGGGGGCTCTGTGACATCACATGATGCTGTGTGACATCACAGGCTGACTGTGTGACTTCATAGGGGGCTCTGACATCACAGGGGCTGTGTGATGTCACTGGGGAGGTCACTCTGCCCCAGCTCCCCTCACAGTTCCCCCAGAGCAGTCCAACGCTGCTCGTGCACAGCGGGGTCCCCTGTCCCCCCGGGTCCCCCCGCTCCCGGTGCTGCAGCCTCCCCCAGAGGATGTTCCACGAGATCGACCCCAGAGCCTGACACGGGGTCGGGGGGCCGGGGCCCTGGGGGGTGGGACAGGGGGACAGGGACCCCCCGGCAGCATCCCTGTGTCCCCCAGAGCCAGAGCCTGGGCCAGGGCTCCTTCACCCTGTTCTGAATGAGGGTTTGAGAGCGCTGAAAATATCCCCAGCAAGGGAGCAGCAACAACCAGATTTAATATTAAGGGACAGCACCACAAACTTCCTTGGCAAGACACATTGTTGACTGGACACTTCAGGCACACCAAAGAAACAAAGCAACAAAAAAACCAAACAAAATCCAGGCAATCGAACCAGAGATGAACTGAGAACTGTCCCTGACTCTGTGTGTGACACAAGGACAGTGAGGGCAATGGTAAAAGGAATACGGCCTAAAAGCGTAACAGAGCTCAAACGTAACAGGACTTAACTTGTACCTCAACCTTAAGTGATAACTTCAGCTTCACAATTTAGCAAAAGAACAGAGCTTAACAGTATTTAACCTAAATTATAACCTATGATTTTTCAATTTAATAGAGGAATAACACTTAATGATGTTCAGCTTAGCTTATAACATATTAAACATAACAACTTAGCAAAAGAACAACTCTTAGCAGCATTTAATGTCACTTAGACCTTGTGACTTAACCTTTCTTACAGGCCTGACTGACTCAGCTATCCAAGGCACTCAAACCCCTCCGAGAGCAGCATTTCTGCCACATTTCCCCAGCACATCAGGTTTGTGTCCTTTGAGGGACCAGGAACTGGTGAGACTAGAGGCACAGGAAGGTTTCTCTTCATGGAAAACAAAAAATGTCAACATGATAAAATTTAATAAACATCAAAGCCTTCATTCAGTTTCTTGTGACATCCCAGCAACATCTGACATGTGCACCATCCACAAGGGATTGCCATACAGGAAGGATTTTAGACAAAGACATAAAAAGAGGTGATAGAAAAGATAAAACTACAACTAAGATGCTGACTAAGGAGGTATTTAAACTTCTGAAAGATTGGGCAATTCCCTGATGCTCAAATCATGAAGCCAATCAAGGATGATACATTGGAATCAGCAGAGAGCATCTGGAGGAAGACTTCTGGGAGCAATGTGAAGGACAAGGATCCAGCTGCTCTAAATGAAGAGATGTCCTTAGACATGGCCATTTCAAAAGGAGAGCTGGAAACACGTAAAGGAGGGGGTCATGAAATATTAGAGTGAATGATGTTCATGGCAAAGATAGAGGGGAAGATCCGTATTTCTCCACTTGCCATAAGTAGAAGAATCTAGTAGAATCAGGAAATTTCTGCTCCTGGTGGGAAAACTTGGCCATTTCTTAAAAGTACTCAAATGACCCAGATAATAAAGATTTCCTTGTATATTATGAAATGTACAAATATTAAAACCTGTCCCCTTTCCAGGCAGACATCAGCTGTGTGCCCATAAACAGGCAGTGCCACTTGTGCCCTGAGGTGTCCAGCTGGGATTGCATCCCTCCAAGAGCACCTGAGGGAGAGCAGAGCACCTTGCAAGCTGCAGATTGTCCCTGCCAGCCCCACAGGGCTCCTGTGCCATCAACATCTGCTCTGCTCCAGTCTGAAACAGGGCCCAGCATGGTGCCGGGATCATCAGAGAGCTGAGGTGTGTGCTGGAATTCAATGCCCTCCCCATGCTGCAGCAGCCCTGCATTTCCCTGCTCCAGCCTGGGTCTCCAGCACAGCCATGGAGGCTCTTTGGGCTCCTGAGTGTTCCTGCAGCCCCCAAGGGCAGCTGAGCTCTGCCTGTGGCACAGTCAGCCCTGGCCAGCGCAGGCCATGCTCAGCAATTGCTTGTGTGTGCCTGGCCTTGCTGTCAGCCCCGGCAGCGGCTGCGTGGCCCCTTGGTGGCCCTGTGCTGGCCCAGCCATGGTGGCCCAGCCCCTGTGCAGGCCCAGCCCAGGCCAGGAGCATTGCGGCTGGGAACGGCCCCTGTGGCGTGCTGCCCACGGCAGCCTTGGGGCTCTGTGCCCCATGGCCTCCCTGCTGGGCAGCCTCTGCCAGCTCCTGCACAGCCCCTGGCACCTGTGGGCCTGCACAGACAGCCCTGGCCCGGGCTCTGCCGGCCTCTGGGCCAGCAGAGAGGCCGGCCAGGGCGGGCCATGGCCGGGAACAGGCCCTGAGCCCTGCAGGAGGATGGAGCTGGGCCACAGCCAAACTCAGCCCAGGCCAAAGCTGGGCTCAGCAGCCAGGGCTGCCAAGGGCTGGGCACAGAGGCTGGCACTGACAAATGTCCTGGGCCCCCTCCCTGCTCTGTCCATGCCCCCAAGGGCACAGAGCAGCCTCCTCTCTGGGGCACTTGCCTCTTTTCAATGCCTTGCACAGGCGCTGGCCCTGCCCCACAAGGCCTGGCCTGAGTCCTGCCCCTGCATGCCCAGCCAGGCTGAGATGGACACTGATGGTTTCTGGGGCAGGCTCTCTGAGCCCAGCCCAGCTCCCTGCAAGCTCTGCCAGCTGCCCTGAGCTCTGGGCAGCACCAAGGGCCTCTCCCCAGCCCAGCCCAGGCCAGCTGGCTCTGGCCCCACAGCTCTGCTCAGGCCAGGCTGCTCTGGCCACTGGCCCCACGGTCTCAGCCCCTGCCAAGGGCACAGCAGCAGCTGCAGCTCACACAGGACTCAGCCCCAGCCATGGCGGAAGGTGCTGGGCCAAGGCCAAAGGAGGCTCCCTGCCTGCCCTGCTCCCCTCTGGCTCAGGTGCTGAGAGCTCTGCAGCCCCTGCTGCCATCCCATGTGCCCAGGGCAGCTCAAGAGCCCCGGCCTTGGGGCCCTCAAGAGCTGCTCCTGCTCCAGGCCCAGGGCCCATCCCAAAGCTGGGGTAGCCACAAAGCTGTGCCCATTGCTGTTCATTGCTGCTCTGATGGGGATGGATCCTCAGCCACTTGGAGGTTGCTGATGAATTTTCCTACTCCCAAGGCCTCTTCTTTCTTGACCTCTTCAGTTCAGGAATTCAGTGAGAAAAGCTCATAAACATTTGTTCAACATGTCCAAAGAAGAAAAGCCATTTGGAATAACAGAAGTTTTCAAGTTTTCTGTAATTAATTAGACAGATATCTGAAGTGTATTCAAAGTGTATATACTGTCTTGAAAACAATGCAGAGAGAACAGTTTGTTCTGTTTAATTTTTTTTCCTGTTTATAGATTGATATCATCAATGTCCAGTTGATATTGACCCCCAGCACCTTCTAATGCAGACTGAATAGGTATGAAAATCAAGACCCTTCATGGCTGAGAGTCAATCAGACTGTGTCTCCTGCCCCCTCCCGACCATTTCCCTCATCCAACCCCTGGCACTCCTATGGACCAGGAATGGTGTCACCAGCAGGACCAGGAGAGCAATTCTTCCCCTGTGCTGGGCGCTGGTTGGGCAGCACCTCGGGTGCTGTGTCAAGTTCTGGGACCCCAAATTTAGCAAGAACGTGGAGGGGCTGGAGTGTGTCCAGAGAAGGGCAACAAGGCTGGTGAAGGGTCTGGAGCACAAGTCCTGTGAAGAGAGGCTGAGGGAGCTGGAGTTGTTTATCCTGGAGAAGAGGAGGCCCGGGGGAGACAAGGTGGTGTCAGGGCACAGGTTGGACTTGATGATCTCCAAGGTCTTTTCCAACCTTGCTGATTCTGGGATTCTCTGAAACCACCCTTGCAGCAGGTGCAGGATGAGCCCTGGGCCTCCTCTTCAGAAGCTCCAGCAGCCCAGGCGCCTCAGCTTCTCCTCCTAGGCCCAAAGCCCATCCTGTCAGTCCTGCTAAGCCCCTGCAGCTCCTCCTCATTGCCCAGAACAGGGAGCCCCACAGGCAGACACAGCAGCCCAGATGTGCCCCCCTGGCCTGGGGTGCCTCTGGCAAGGGAGCAGCACCAGGCACTGCAGGAGCCCGCAGACAATTCCTGCAGCACTTGGGGGATGATCCTGCTCCCCAAGGGACATTCCCATGGTGCCAAGTCAGGAACTGCAGTGGGGAGTGGGGCCAGAGAGGAAAGGGCAAACAGGGATGGGCTGTTTACTGGGGAGGGAACAGGGCGTGGCAAGAGGAAGAATTTGGTACAAAAACAAAGGGGAAAAAAAATCAAAGGTGAAGCCAAGGAAATGCTGAGGGCAGTTTGGGGGTGGCTGTCAGGCAGCCCTGGCTCTGAGTAATAGCATCTGCAGTGGAAGAGGAATCTCCCAGCTAATGGGAACAAACTTTCTGGCTGACTGCAGGGGCCAGGACAAAGCTGAGTGGATTCCCTGGTCTCCCCCAGCCCTTGCTGGCCCCAGGGGCTGATGGCATTTGTGCTCCCTCAGGTTCATGTCCCCACAGCAGCAGCATGGGGGTGCTCCTGCCTGCTGTGTGCAATGCAAACAGGGGCTCCTGAGCCAGTGCTGCCGTGGCTGTGCCTGCAAGGATGCGGCACCTGTGTGAGCTGGGGGAGAGGCCAGGGCTGCAGAGGGGGGATGTTGTTGACAGCTCCATGAGGACCCTCTGGGACGCTGCCCTGGGCTGTGCAGCACACTGGGGATGGATCAGCCCCTGCTCTGCTGCTCCTTCCCGTCTCCCCCAGGGCCCTTGCAGAGCCCCAGCCATGCTGTTTGCCCCCAGCCTGCCCACGGCCAGCCTGGGGTTGCTCAACCTGGGGCTTTTCTGTGCTGAGCATTGGCCTGGCTGTGTTCTTGAGAGAGCCTGGGCAAGGAGCCTGGAGGCCCCAGGGCCTGGCCTGAGGCGTCAGCACTGCCCCAGCAGTGCCCATGGCCTGTCCCTGCTGCAGCCCCGGCACTGCCACCCCCAGGACTGTGCCCGGCCCCGAGAGCACTCAGGCCCTGCAGCAACACCAGGGCCACCAGGGCAGCGGGGCAGGGCCACGGCAGCAGCACTGCCAACACCAAGTGCTGCTGCTGCTGCTGGGCACAGCTGCTGGGCCAGCACTGCTCTGGCCCCACCTCTGCACACAGACATTGCTGCTGCTGCAGCTCCAGAGATGGCAAGAATAGTGGGATCTCTGCAGAAAACTTTGCTGGGTGATCCTTTAGTTCCTTTAAAACCTTTGAGACTGCAGCCCATCATTGTCACAGTCTGTGGCCACAGGGATGGTGGAGAGAAACAAGTCAGAGATGGCAGAAACAATCGTCTAGCTTTAGGAAGAATATTTAAAAAGGCAAACGACAGGGAAATCAAAGAACCAAAGCAAAAGAGCTATAAATGATGACTTTTATTACAAGTGATTTGCCGAAATTGGCAATCAGTTTAATGCTTCCTAAGATGTCCAGTCATCAGTCTCCTCACTGCAGCCTTGAGCTCCTGGTTCCTCAGGCTGTAGATGAGGGGATTCAGGGCTGGAGGCACCACTGAATACAGAACTGACAATGCCAGATCCAGGCATGGGGAGGAAATGGAGGAGGGTTTCAGGTAGGCAAGTACTGCAGTGCTGAGAAATGCATTTCTCCTGCATTTTCCCTTTTCAGATTCTTTCAGTCATCTCCTGAGAGGTACAGTTTATTCTGGTGCTTTTAATGAACTGATTGTACTCTTGATTTAGATGGAGACTGTGGAATTGTTTTCAGATGTAGAAGTATCTGAACTGAAGACAGAAACAAACTCCCTGTCAGGCCATTTTCATCTTCTAGATAATTTTCAAGATGTCCTTGGGGGTGTTGGAATGATTATCACACAGCTCTCCACTTCTGGCTGCAGGCTCTGCAGATTGTTTCTCTGCATTCAGTCAGGCTTGCATTCCCTAAGAGTTCTTGGTAGCCTGTCATGTTTTCTTAGGGTAGAACAGTAACAATGAAAACCTTACCAATGGCACAACTGCCCAGCCCACAAGGAAAAGAAAAGAACAAGCTCTCAAATTCTTCAAATATTTCTCCTGCTTTGCTGCAAGAGTTGTGCTGCACACACAGTGTGGAAAGCTGCAGTTGGTGGCACACCTTGTGACAGAAGCTGCACCTCGTTCACCAGGAAAGGTTCTTGGAAAAAGCAAACAGGACTGAGGAGAAGATTCTGGAAAAACTGAAAGAGCTTTTAAGAAATTAAATGAAAATTGAAACAATTCAAGACGTTTTTCTCAATTTATTTTTATGCTCCCCTTTTCCATCTTGCACTAGTTGTCCATCCCATTAATTCCAAACAGATCTCACCGCTAAGATCCACGAGTTGGCAAGTTTTAGACATTTTAAAATACCATGACCTGCACACAGTTTGACTTCCCCTGTTTTTCTTGGAAAGCAATGTTGGAGAGGTAAGTGCAGTGTTTGTGTCAGGTACAAATTCTGCAATCAGGGAACACGCTCTGAGAGTGTTTGACCCTCAGCAGGGACAATGCACAGCAGGGACCGAGGGGATTCCTGAGCCACTGTGCAGGAGTCCAGACTCTGGATGAACTCGGCAAAGTTCCCGTGTTTGGACAGGCTCAGGGGCTGCCCTCGGGGAACGTGGGGCTCGGGGCGGGGGCGAGCGGGCAACGGACAAACGGACACGGGGACAAACGGCCCCGGAGCTTCAGTTGCAGCAGCGGCAGCAGCGGCAGCAGCAGCAGCAGCAGCAGCAGCGGCAGCGGCAGCAGCAGCAGCGGCAGCAGCAGCAGCAAGAGAAAAAACTTTAGATTCCGTTCTCCTCTCCCTCTCTCTCTCCCTCTCCCGCTGTCCCGTACCTCTCCCGCTCTCCCTTTCCCGGTCTCCCCTCCTCTCCCCACCTCCCTCTCCCCGTGCCGGGCCGGGCCATGCCCCCGGCCCGCCCCCGGCCGTCCCACCGAGGTCTGGTCCCCGCCCGGCTCTGGCCGTGCTGGCGCTGGCGCTGCTGGGCGGGGTTCAGTGCCTGGGGCGGCATCGCCGGCTTTTGGCTCCGCCTGGCCCGACCCCGGCCCCGGCCCCGGAACCGGCCCCGGCCCCGAGCCCGACCCCGGCCCCGGCCCCGGCTCCTCCTGGGTCCCGCGGAGGACACACGCGGCGCGGCCGCTCCCGCCGCCGCCGCTGCAGCTTGCCCGGCCCGAGCTCCGCCGCTCGGCAGCGCGGCCCCCGGCCCCGCGGCTCCCGGGTCGCATTGCAAAGAGCGAACGCCGGGGGATGGCCGGGCCGGGGCGGGTGAGGGGCGCTCGGGGGCCGTTGCTGGCCCCGGGCCGAGCGCTGACAGCCGCGTCCCGCCCGCAGGGAAGGCGCAGGAGGCCCTGCAGGAGCGGTACCGGCTGGGTTCCCTGCTGGGGTGCGGCGGATTCGGCAGCGTCTTCGCAGCAACGCGGCTCTCGGACGGCGCCCCGGTGAGCGGCGGGGCCGGCGGCGGGCGGAGGAGGAGCGGGCGCAGGAGGAGGAGGATGGGGCTGGGCAGGGGCGGGCGTTGAGCTGAGCCCGCTGCTCCCCTTGGCTTGCAGGTGGCCATCAAAAGGGTGCCTCGGAACCGCATCTGGCATTGGAGCGAGCTGGTGAGTGAGCCAGGACAGCGGGAGAAGCCGGGCTGTGCCGGTCGGGGATGAGCCGAGCCCCGGCAGGGTGGGAGCCGCCAGGACGTCTCGAGGGGGAGCGGGCATGGGGCCATCGCAGGGCGCAGAGCATCCCGGACTGGCTGAGGGGTTGCCCAGCCCTGGCCCAGCATCGGCCCACACTGACGGCATCGTGCTCCTCCCGCAGCCCGACGGCACCAGCGCTCCCCTGGAGGTTGTGCTGCAGGACAAGGTGTCCACAGGCTTTCCCGGTGTCGTCCAGCTGCTGGAGTGGCTTGAGCTGCCCAGCGACATTGTGATGGTGCTGGAGCGGCCAGAGCAGTCTCAGGACCTCCTGCATTTCATTCGGGCACGGGGGTTCCTGCGCGAGGAGGTGGCGCGGCAGCTGTTCCGCCAGGTGCTGGAGGCCGTGCGGCACTGCACCAGCTGCGGGGTCCTGCACCGCGACATCAAACCAGAGAACATCCTGGTTGACCTGGCCACCGGGCAGGCCAAATTGATTGACTTTGGCTGTGGCACCTACCTGCAAGAGACAGCCTACACTCACTTTGCAGGTGAGCCTACACAGGACTGTGCTCCTGCTCCTGGCATCTCACGGCCCAAGATCTCACAGCCCAAGCTGGGTGTGGCAGCGGGGATTCTCCCTTTTGCTGCCACTCATGGGACTGAATCTGCAGCTGAGTTGCTTTAGAGCAGGGCTGGGTGGGGAGCCATCTTCCAGCCCTGCTGGCAGCCTTTGCCCACCACTGTGCCCAGGACTGGGGCTGGGCTGGGGCAGCCAGCCTGACAAAAACAGTCGTGGGTCAGGGTAGCAGAGAGGGAGGTCAGAACCTGTGCCCCAGCCGGTTTGGTGTGCAGGCAAGAGGAAAGGCTTGGACTGCTCCACTTGCCCTGTTTGTCTTGCCTTTATAATATGTTTGGGGCAATGCAGACAGGGAGAATGAGGGCATGGTTTTTCCCCAGCACGCAGTGGGTATTTCCTTTGCATGTCATGGTCAGGCCTAGCCAGGGCTTCCACTGTCCCCTTCCCACACCAGTGGCTTCTTTTGCAATCCCAAGTTTGTACACCAGTCCCAGATGCTGGTGAGAGGACAGTGGTCACCCTGTGTGCCACTGATGCAGCCCCCACCCGCCCAGGGATGCTGGGGCCAGGCTCTGGGAGCAGCAGCATCCCCCTGATGAACTCCATCTGTATTCCACAGGAACACCATCATACAGCCCCCCAGAATGGACCCGCTTTGGCTGGTACCATGGCGAGCCAGCTACCATCTGGACCCTGGGCATCCTGCTGCATGAGATGGTCTGCGGGAAGATGCCTTTCAGGAGGGGCTGGAACTTCAGCTGGGGCCAGCTCTCACTGCCACAACGGCTCTCTCCAGGTGAATCCTCATCTCTGGGCACGGGGGGAATACCAGTGCTGGGAGACAGCAGCGGGCTCGGGAGCATCCCGCTCTGGCAGCTGCTGAGGAGGTGGCACATGTCCTGCTCTCCCCCAAAACCAAGAATTGATGGGAAAGTTCAGGCCCATCTCTGAGCGCATCCAGCATGGCCTGGGCATGGGAATAGTGGGGCAAAGCAGACAGGAGCCTTCTCCAGCTGACGGGCAGTTTCTGGTTTCTCTCCCCAGAGTGCCAAAATCTGATTGGGTGGTGTTTATCCATGCACCCCTTGGCCAGACCCTCATTAGAAGAGGTGTTCTGTCATCCTTGGATGCAGGATATTCATCTGCCCTAGAAGAAGGGAGAGAGCCACAGGCACACTTTGATCCAGGGCCCTGGTAAGTTACATCTGCACACATGCCTTGGCAATGAGAAGCAAAGGAACCCAGCCTGTGTCACTGCACCAGGGTCATGGGATGGGAACACGCAGCCCTTGTGCTGGAGCTGAGCTGCTCTGCCCAGCCCTGGTGGCCACCATCCAAGCTGATTTTGCTTGTCCTGGTTCCCTGACAGCTGGGGCCCTGGACAGAACCCTGACAGCCTGGTCTGAGCCCAGGGAAGGAGAAGGAGCCCCCAGAGAAGCTGTACCGGGTGGGGCTGCTGCTGCAGGAGACAGCGAGGATCACATCAAGGATGACAGCCTCTTCCTGGACCTGGCCACTGGTAAGCTGATGGACTTCAATTCTGGCACCTTCTTCAAAGCCTGGCTGCACAGCAAATTTACAGATGAGTCCACATGCAGGGGCATGCTCCCAGATTTGGGCATTGCACAGCCTGGCCTCAAAATAAAAGTTCCCACCCCACTCATTGCTGGGATGGATGCAACTGATCCTTCAGTCAGCTGTCCAGCTGCTTTTGGCAGGGCTGGGGGCATGGGCTGGGGTGGGTATGAAATGGGAGTGGGCTCCTGGCCCTGCCAACAGCCCCCAGCACCCACCGTGCCCCAGGCTGGGGCTGGGGCAGCCAGCCCGACACAAACAAACCCCTGTGGTGGGCGCAGAGGTGGGACTCCCAAATCTGTGCACAGGTGCTTTGCTGTGCAGGCAAGGAAGGGCTTGGGCAGCTCCACTGCCCTTGTTTGCTTTGGGATCATGGTTATTGTGGGGGACAGTGCAGGGGGAAGGGAGAAAACCTGGGCATTGCTCACACATGGCTGGGTTTTTCCCTGGCATGCAGGGCTTGGGCCTTCCTCAATCCCCTCACAGACATATGATTTTTCCCTTTGTTCTTTTTTTCCCTTTTTGTCTGTAATCTATTTTCAACAATTTGTTGTTTGTTTTTCTAGAGGAAGCATTCTGGTTGGTCCAGTCTGGATCAGGAAGTTCTTGGGAGCAGCTGCGGCGTGGATGGGCCGTGTCCTTGGAGCAGGCTGAGGACATCGTCTGGGACCAGCTTTTCTTCCAGCCATGGATGGCATGAGGTGGGTCCCCGTCTGCTTGGCAGGGTGGGATCAGAGCTTTTGGGAGATGGCAGCGAGCACAGGAGCATCCTGCTCTGGGCAGCTGCTGAGCAGGTGGATGTGCCATGGCTGGCTGCAGGCTGGGCACACGTCCTGCCCTCCTGCCCTGCTCCCAAAGGCAGCACTGATGGGCAGCTCTGGGCACTGCTCTGGGCACAGCCAGCATGGCCTGGGCACCACGGGCAGCTGGGACAAGGGGACAGGAGCCTTCAGCTGACGGGCAGTTTCTGCTTTCTCTCCTTGCAGCCAGGCTCTGCGGATGCTGAGGCTGCTCTGGGCTCTGCCAGGGCTCTGCTGGAGCTCAGCACCGGGCCGGAATCAGCCAAAGAAGAAATGGTGTCACCTGCAGCACAGACTTGCTTGAGCATTTTGGCAACACAGCTCAAGTTTGCAGAGTGACACCTCCCAAAAATTAAACTTGTTCAATACCTTCTGAAATCAAATCAATCTGGGATGACTCCAAATGACATTTTTCAGCTTGCTCAAGATGTAGCTCAGCCCTTCTCTGAACAGTTCTCTCCCCCACCTGCCTTTTACTTCTCAAATGCTCCCTTTTTTTCCCCAGTGAATTCCCAGCCCATTGCTGTCTCCATCACTCTGTTGCCTTCCTTGATGCCCCTGACCACAAGGAGGGCTGAACCCCAGGTTTAGGGACTCATGCTGTCACTGGCTGAGGAGCAGCAATGTCTCAGAGGTCCAGTGGGATTTTAGTGTCATTCAGAGCCACTCTCCAGCCCTCAGCTCTCCTCACTGCTGAGTTCCCACTCCCTTTTCCTTGTCCTTGCAGCAGGATGAGCTCTGTGAATCCCCTTGAGCCTCCCCACTCTTCCCAGCCCACGCACCCACCTCAGTGAGGCTGAAGCTGAAGCTTCTCTGTCTCCTCTGGCACACCAGTCCAGTCCCCTGTGTGGGGAGCCCCAGCCCCAGAGCACAGCACACAGCAGTGCAGTCCAGGCTGGAGCAGCTGCGCTGCAGCCCTGGCTTGGCTGTTTGTGGCAGCTGAATGCTCCCTGTTTCCAGCTGTCCCTGCAGGATGGCCCCAGGGCAGAGCCCAGCCGGGCTCCCACTGCAGCCCCTGGAGCTTGGGGCAGACAGTGCTCCCAGAGCTGAGGTTCATGGGGAGCACCCGGAGCTGTGCCTCGCACTCAGTGCTGGCAAGTGTTGTGTTCTCATCTCCTGCAGCCTGAGGGGAAAACAACCTGTGCTGCCAGGCCAGCACTGCCCCTCTGGGCAGGGAGAAGGCTGAAGAGCTTTCCCATTCCAGAGGATTCTGCACTGAGCCTTGGCAGGGCCTGGCAGGGCTGGAGCCGGGTCTGGCCTGCTGTCCGGGACTCGCTGCCCACCAACCACCCCCACCCACCACGCTCCATCCTCTAGAGACAGAAGGGTCTGTGTGTGCCAGGGGCTCTTGGATGTCTCTGTATCCAGGGACAGAAGGGTCTGTGTGTGCCAGGGGCTCTTGGATGTCTCTGTATCCATGGACAGAAGGGTCTGTGTGTGCCAAGGCTCTTGGATGTCTCTGTATCCAGGGACAGAAGGGTCTGTGTGTGCCAGGGGCTCTTGGATGTCTCTGTATCCATGGACAGAAGGGTCTGTGTGTGCCAGGGGCTCTTGGGTGTCTCTGTATCCATGGAGAGAAGGGTCTGTGTGTGCCAGGGGCTCTTGGATGTCTCTGTATCCAGGGACAGAAGGGTCTGTGTGTGCCAGGGGCTCTTGGATGTCTGTGCATCCATGGACAGAAGGGTCGTTGTGTGCCAGGGGCTCTTGGATGTCTCTGTATCCAGGGACAGAAGGCTCTGTCTGTGCCCGAGTTTCCATAATGTCTCTGTACCCATGGGTATGGGATGAACATGGACAGTGAAAGTGTCAGTACCGTTGCTTGCACACTCCTTCCTTTGTGTACAAGACACATCCATGCACACCCCCACATATTGGTATATTAATAGGATAGGAATGGATAGAGACTTCGCACAGAGCTCTAACTTTGGCATAACTCACCCTTTAGCCAGAGACCAGATTTTTTTCCCAGCTCTGTGTGAGAAGGTGTCCAAGACCTGAAGGAGCAGCATTCAGAAGCAGTTTCAGGATTTCTACACTGGAAGTAGAGCTCACAACCCTCCATATAACTTGCCATATTCATCGGGATGGGCTGCTGCTTCTTTAGGAATATGGCCCAATGCAGACATGAGACTTGGAAAAATCCCAGCTCTCTGTGGGTTTGTGCAAAAGGGGGAGCAGCACAAACACTTTGTGCCTGCCTGGGGGCACAAGGTCCAAGGAGCTTTGCTGGCAGAGGGTGACCTGGGCTGGTGGCAGGTGAAGTTCCATTCCATGACATCTCAGAGTGGCACAGGACAAAGATCCAAGTACCCCCAACCCCACTGATGAAGTCCTTGGAGTGCTGCACATCCTCTAGGAAAAGCTGCTGTCACACAATCCATTGGGATTTATAACTTTCATTTGCAACACTTTAAATCCAAATTCCAAACTGCAATATTTTTACACTCAAGACACAGTCATGCACAATCCATCTTTCAATTTCCTATTGATTCAACCACAATTTAAAATTACTTAATATTGCAAACAAAACCCAGAATCTTTTAAAAAAGTGATGCTGAGGTCAGTAATATGGATCCATGCCATCAGAACCTTTACAAAGTAACTGAGTTCTCTTTTTAAAAAGATCAGTTCCCTCTTAATCCAAAGTTAGAGAAGATTTTCACTACACATTTGTTTTTTGTTTTTATCTTTCATATTTTTCTTTTTTCCTTTTTTTATTTAACAGAGAACTCGTAATAAAAAAGGAATGTACAGCAAAATGAGAAACATTTCTGATAAACAATTAAAATGTAGGCTCGTCCTCTGTTTACTTTTCTCTGGGAACCCTGAAGAAAAAAAGCTAGCAATTATGAGCAGAGGTGTGAAGTGTTTCATTTGGACTGTGCTGGAGTTCAGCACTGCTGACATCCTGATCCAGTCAAGAGCTGCAGAATTCTTTTGCAGATCTCGAACCCTGTGTTTGCAGGCACAGCACCTGCAGTGCTGACGCACCAATGCACATGAATAACTCTGTTATTCCCTCTCAGAATCTGGGCTCTGCCCCAGCACGAGGTGCTGCAGCCCTTTGCTCCTGGTTCCCATGTGGAGCAGCTCCCTTCCTGCTGGCTGAGCTGCTCAGGCAGAGCTCGGCAGCTCCTGGCCCTGCAGGGCTGAGGCTTTTCCCCACTGCTGGGCACAGACTGATGGAGCAGCACTGCTGAACACGGGCACACAGAGGGACCAGCAGCAGCTGCCTTTGGCCACCTGAGACTCCAAGGCCCAAACTCTGAGCAGCCAGGGCTGGAAGAGACTCGCAGGCTCCCTGGTGGCTGTGCTGCCCCACTTGTGCCCGGCCCAGCTTTGCCTGGGGCAGAGGGAGAACAAGGGGCAGCTCCCTCCCAGCCCAGCCCAGGGACCCCTCCAGCCCCGGGGCTTGGGGCACTGTCAGCACCTGCTGCTCCAGCCACCGCTCCTGCTGGCCCTGACAGCAACACCCAAACTGGGGCTGATCCCGAGGGAGCAGCAGCAGGGCCTGGATCTGATCCCTGACTCTGGGGCAGGCCTGGACAAATGACCCCACAGCAGCAGCAGCAGCAGCAGCACATGGAGCTGACTTTCAGCACAGCCCCTGCCACTCTTCCCTCCTGTGTGCAGCAGTGTCACAGCAGCCTGAGGCACCTGGGAGCCCCCAGTGCCAGCAGGGACTTGAGATGGCAGCCCTGGGCTCCTGGAGGTTGTGCAAGGAACAGAGCTGGGGACTCCCTGTCCATGGGGAGCTTCCAGATGGAAAAGGCTGCTGTGCCCAGGCAGCTCCAAGGCCACAGCAAGGAGGGTCTCGACCACTGGATCTGTGCCAGTCCCACAGTCCTAGGCAGCAGCCACTGAGCCCTGGGGGAACAGAGGGCACAGCAAGAGGGACAAAACCAGGCAAGGTCAAAGACTGGAGAGAGCCAGAGCCGGGAGCAGGAGCAGCTGCTCCATTGCACTCTTGGAACAAGCTCCTGGCTGGTTCAAAGTGCTGAAAGGCGTGAAGGGCAGAGAGGAGGCCACAGCAAACAATGCTCCTGTTTCCACACCCTCTCCTCTCTGTGTCCCAGAAGGAATTGCATGGACTGTATTCATCTCTCCAAGTCGTCTCGTTCAGCATGAGCAGCTTAGCACCAGGAGCTGAAGGAGATGAAGCCTCAGGCCACAGGAGCTGAGCAAGAGGGAACTTTTGGAGCGAAGTAATGCTGCTCAAATAGACATAGCTGAATGCAGTGGATATAATAATGGAATCACAGCATCCTTTCTGTTGGAAAAGACCTCTGAGCTCATCCAGTCCAGCCGATCACGCAGCAGTGCCAAGCCCAGCACTAAACCACGTCCCTGAAGTGCCAAGGCCTGGACAACAGCCCTGAGTGAGGCCTGAACAGCAGGCCCTGAGGCAAATGTGACTTCTGGATGAACCTTCCAACCAAAGGTTATCTTTGTATCTGCTCACTGAAGAAATATGCATGGTCTTTAGCACTGTGATAGATGTAGCCACTCCTTAGTGACACATGTATTGATCTTTTTGTATTTGCAAGGCAGACAAGGCCATGAAATCTGACATCTGGCCTTGTTTGGGGCTGAAGGATCAAAGTCACCTCCCTTGGTTCCTCCTTGAGCCCTGGCCAGGCTTTGGGAGGAACCCAAGAGGAGGATGAAAGCAGATGTTCCCACACTAGAAGTGCTGTCAGTTTGTTCATTCAGCACTGTCAGAGCTGGGCCCTCTCACAGCGAGGTTGGAGCCTCACCTGTGGCTGGAGGCACCTGCAGGAATTCCCAGTGTCCAGGAGTGGCTCTGCAGCCCTTGGCTGTGACAGCTTCCCCCAGCTGCTGTGTGGATCTGGGGGATGGTGAAGTCTGAGGGTAACTGGTGCTGGATCTTTCTGCAAGCAGTCTTTGGTTCTGATGGTTGGGTGCATTGCTGAGGTGCTCCTTTTGTGATTCTTTGCTGCTTTGAGCTGCAGTAAACGACACTGATTCCTTCAGTTGCAGTCTGTGTCTTGGTGCTGACCCTGCCCACTGGTTAAACAAAACTGGCACAGTCTGGCCAGATCACAGCAAAATGTCTCTTTTTAAATGTAAATGTGAGGAATCAGTGCCATCAGAAATTCCCAGATGGGAAGCCCTTCCCTGGAGTTCCCTGGCTCTGGAGTGGGCTGAGGTCGCAGCACCGTGTGAGCAGTGGGGCAGTTGGTTAAAAGAAGCTGAACCCCTGGATGTCTTAAAAGGCATCCAAAAATTGCATACAGAAAAGGAAAAGAACTTGTGGGTTTGGGCAGACAAAGATGAATTTGTTAACAGTACATTGGAAACAGCACCTTCAGGAGGGACAGTTCTTGTTGGAATGCTACCACATGGAGCAACAGAAGAAGGTTTTAATCTTGAGCTCTGATGCATTTGTGCAAGTGAAATATTAATATAATAAATAACTATGTACATATTTGTAGTGTAATAAGACCTTAATATATATATTGATATATATATATATATTATATGTATGTCTATACCTATCTAGCTATATCTATATTTCTATATCAATATCTATATCTACGTATAAAATAGTAATAATGTGAAATAGTGCTGACAATACTAATTTGGTAGCTTTGGCTGCCCAGGGATGTAACATTAAACACTCTACAGAAAAGGATTGGCCAGGACCCTAATGTCAGAGGTCAGCTTTGTGAGATTGTATACAATGAAAAAAGGAGGAGGGGATAGAATTGTCTATTTTTACAGGGTTTGCTGATACTGTGATGCAGAGTGCTTTGTCTGTTACTGTGAAAAACACTGTGAGTAAGACTGCAGGGTTTTTCATGTGCCAGACTATCCTCAAGCTGCAGGATTTGTTGAATGGGTGAAGGGGTTGTTAAAAGAGCAGTTGAACAAATGAGGAGATGGGAAGCTGTCCCCATGGAGAACCCATCTCCCAGATGTGCTCCATACCCTTAACAATGGCCCACTGGGGAAATGGAAACCCCTGGCTGTGCACAGCTGCACCCAATTTGCAACTAAACCATGGGCAGTGAGACTTGGACTGCCTGGGAAATTGTTGTGGGTGTGATGGCCCCTGGCAGGGCCAGCCCAGAGGCTGCAGGGCTGGACCTTCATGCATTGGAATTAATTAGGATAAATCCAAAGCAAATGAGAGCTGTCAATACTGAGACAGGAATTCAGATTCCTCCAGGACACTTTGGTTTGGTAACTGCTTGCTTGGAGCTTGGTCTTGCAAAGTGTTAATGTCATGGCAGGAGGAAAGGAGGAATTGATGTAGAATATAAAGGAGAAATTGCAGTAATTCTGTTAAGCAATTGTCAATAAGATTGGGTTATTCAACCCCATGACAGGGTAGCACAATTATTGATAATGCAATTTTAAGCACAATTGTGAAAAATGGAGATCCACCTCCAGTCATTACCATTTGTGGAGATAAAGGGTTTGGATCCAGCAGTCCTAACAATGGAGTCAGAGTGTGGGCCCAGAGGCCAAGAGGCCCTCCTGAGGCAGCTGAAGGAACAGCTCTGGGGAAAGATAATATTGAATCCTGAAACCTGGGCAGGAACAATGGGAATATGTCCCTGCAGCCAAGTGTTCGGTGTGAGAACAAATAGATGTTACAGGATACTGTGTTACACATCCTGCCAGACCAAATCTCCCTGTTTGCCCCAATGGCCCCTTTGGAAAATGCTCTGACCCACAGGGCTCCCTGTGAAGGCTGCTGTGACACTGAGGGACTTGCACACAAATTCTATCCAGGAGCCTGGGTGCCCTCAGGGACTGGGACCCGGCCCCCTTCCAGCCAAAGGGGAAGGGGCCCCACCAAGCCTTGTTAGCCACAGACACCGTGCTAAAGCTGAACAGCAAAGGACCTTGGAGCCATTGTTCTGGAATTAAAAAGGCAACAGCTCCATAGACAACACAATTTTTTTTCCTAACTCGAATGAGATTGAGCGAAAAGAATGAAGAACAGTGTCACTAAAGTACTATTGATGTCTGGAGGTTGTACCTTGATAGTCAGCCAGAATCTTTGTTTGCCACAAAGACCTCCAGTGTTTCACCAAGGGATTATTCATCAAAATTTAATGATTAGTTCTGCAAATTTCAAGATCAGGGTAGCTAAAGTACTCCATGTCACTAATTGCTGGGTATGTTCTCAGCTGAAGTTGGGAGGAATGGGGTTCCCTTGGAGGGCCCACCGTGTGGGGTGGCCAGAACTCAGTCCATGGGCTCTGACTTGTAACTGTCAGTGAAGGGACAGTTCAAGAAAACACAGGAATACAATGATCCCTTTGACAGGACTCACTAAGATTTCCCTTCAGGAGAAACCCAAGCCTGTTCTAGTTACAGAGGCCACAGTGTGAGAGGATTTCTGTGCTTTACCATCACTCCCAATGTCAGTAGAGCTTGGGCTGCTGGAGCTGGTCGGTGTCAGTGTTACCCCACTCCTGGCTGCAGGGCCACCATTTAGGGTCCTTCAGCAACAACCACAAGGAAGAGTTGGGACCCAGAGAACATTTTCCCCCCAAGGAGTGCCTTGGGTTTCAGAAAGCAAAAGATTCTGGTTCATCCTGTGCCCCATGTGTGCTGCTCCGTCCTGTGGAGTTGACTGGATGGATTATTAGAAGTAGCAAATGATGCTGTTAAAACGTCCAGTAGCACATCCTATGGGCTCCAACAAACACAAATGGGGACTCCACAGAACCGCATGGCCTTGGATTATCTGCTTGCTGGCCAAGGAGGAGCCTGGGTTGTCATGGCACAGGAATGTTGCACTGCTGTCAGTGATGGGTTTGAAGGCCAACAGTCAGCAATCACCTTGACTGAAAGAGCAGGAGAAGAGTGGCAGAAAGAAGAAAGTTCTTCTTGGTGGGATTGGCTTCATGGCTGCCAAACTGGAGGCTGCTGTGAAATGCATTTGTGGCAGTGTCTGTCATCATTGCAATGTGTGCGCTTGGTGTGCACTCTAACATTCCATGTTCGAGTTGTTGTGACACTTTGTGCTGGGAAGTGGAGTATTGAGACTTGTCTTAAAAGAGACAGTCTCAAGAAAAGAGAGCATTTCATAAATAACGGAATAACAGCAACTCTTTAGGCATGTTTGAAAAGGAATGTGAATAGCTCTGAGTAATGAAATTTAACAGCACTTAATTGAAGCACAAGAGGAGATGCCTTTATACCTAATATCTAAATCTAAACTGTGTTATTGAAATAATTGTTATGAAGCTTGTAGTTCATTGTAGGTCTCAGGACCCATCCAAGTAGCAAGACCTGAACAGGCTGGGATCAAGGCCTGAACAGGCCTGAAGGCAAAGTTCATCTCTAGATGAACCTTCCAACCAAATATTATATTTTTATCCACTCCCTAACAAAGCATTATTAACAACATGATCAGTGGATGTGTTCCTTGATAAAACATGGATTTCTCTTTCTGTATTCAGAAACCAGACAAGGCCCCATCTGGCCTTGTTTGGGGGTGAAGGATCAAAGTCAACTCCCTTGATTCCTCCTTGAGCCTTGGCCAGGCTTTGGGAGAAACCAATCAGGAGAATGAAACCAGATGTTCCCACACTAGCAGTGATGTCAGCTTGTTTGTTTGACAGTGTAAAAGCTGTGTCCTTTCACAGAAGGCTTGGAGGCTCCTTGCCTGCAAAGGTGGAGGCACCTGCAGGAATTCCCAGTGTCTGGGAGTGGCTCTGCAGTCCTTGTCTGCCCCAGCTGATGTGTGGATCTGGGTGATGGTAAAGTCTGAGGGTAACTGGTGATGGATCTTTCTTTAATCACTGCAGGCAATCTTTGGTAGTAATGACTGGATGGATTGCTGAGCTTCTTTTGTAATTCTTTGCTAATGATTATGTGCTTTGCTGAGATTATCCTTTTGTAATTCTTTGCAGCTGTGCATGATATAAATTACAGGATTCCTGAAGTTGGTGTCTGTCTTCGGTACTGACACTGCCCACTGGTGAAACAGGGCCCCCTCTTGCCTAAGAGTTACCTGGGAAGGCAAAAACCCCCACTCCAACATTCCCTCCTTCCTCCTTGTTCACCTAACTTCATACACTGAGCATGATGTCCTGTGGTCTGGGGTATCCCTGGGGTCAGTTGGGGTCACCTGTCCTGGCTGTGTCCCCTGCCAAGCTTCCCCACAGCCCCAGCCCCTGCCCAGGGTGGCTGGAGGAGGGGCAGGACAGGCCTTGGCTCTGTTGCAGCTCAGCAAGAACAAAACCATCTCTGCGTGCTCAGCCCTGTGCTCAGCACCCGGCCCAGCCGTGTCTCAGTGCCAGTGTCTGTGCCCTCAGTCCCTGCCAGGGCTTTCCATGGACACTGCCAGGACAGGTGACCCAGGTGTCACCCCCAGTGAGGGCTGCCATGGAAACAGTGCCAGCACTGCCCCTTTCTGTCTGGCTGACCTGGCCTTTGGCCCTGGCAGTGCCCTTTGCTGCTGGTTCCTGGTGCCTGAGCGGCCAGCGCGGCACAGGGCAGGTGGCCATGGCACAAGCCCCCAGCCAGGGATCCCCTCTGGCCCTGGGCAGTGACAGCATCCCTGAGCAATGGGCTGGCGTGCTGGGGTTGGTGCAGTGTCCATCCAACAGTGTCTTGCAATGGCCCAGTGCAGACTGGGATGATGATCCACCCTCACAGCTGGCCCAGGGCAGCTCTGCAGTGCCCTTCCCCACAGCCTGTCTGCACAGAAGCACTGGCTGGGTGCTCTGCATTTCCCTTCCCTCACTTCTGCGTCTCTCCCACACCTCCCAACTCGGAGCTTTCAGCTGCAAGGAGTTCAAAGCTGGTCTGTCCTTCAGGAGTTGGTCTAATTCTGCCCTGAGCAAACTCTGGATTTGTGTTTATTGCAGAACTTCCTGTGTGTCTAAAATATTCCTTGCAGGGTTCTGCCTTAGGGAAGGGGAACCTCCTTGGTGGCAGCTTGGGCTTGGCACCCACTTGAGGAGGATGTCTGTTTTCAATGGGGAAACTCAGGAGTTTTAGATTGGTTCAAAATACAAAAGAAGATGACCCCTCTTTGGCTGTGTACAGCCAGTTCTCTGAGCAAAGCAGGTCCCAGGTGAGTGAGGAGAGACAAAATGGGCATGGGGAATGTGGAGCAAGGTTGTCCACGCTGCGTCAGACCTCAAGGCACAGCTTCTCTGAGCAGGCCAGAGCTCCTTAGGAGAGTCCCTGCTGGATCAATATCAGTCACTGAATGCTGCAATCACCTGTTGTGTAATAAGAACAGCAATAAAAGACACCCTTTAAAATAGGAATACATACTTGCTAGAAGCTCTTTGAAATATTTCTCCATAACTGAAAAAGGAAACCCTCCTAATGAACTGCACTAGAGTGGAGGTAAATCAAGGCAGAGCCATGGTTTGTCAGGACTTGCTTGATGCTAACAAGCCCCATGGTGCATTTGGAGCTGAGCCCTGGAACCTCAGGACCTGAGAGGAGATTGTACAAACCTGTCCAGGAGTCCAAGTCAGAAGAAAACCTCAAAGTATGTCAAGGCATGAATGGGTCCCACTGAGGTCCATCCCAACACAGGCTCCTCATGGACTCGTTGGAGGAGAGAATTGGGAGCCAGGATGGCACAAAAACTTCTCAAAGACTCGGTGTGAAAAGGAAAATCCGAAGTAATTTAAAAACCTTGAGTACCTCAAAGTATTAATGAGCCCCACAGAGTGTCAGTACAAAGATCTCAAGGGACTCGTTAAAGCAGATAATTGGGGCCATGATTGCACAAACCTCTCACAGAATCTGCATCAAAAGGGAAACATCGAGTACCTTAAAATAACTGAAGTACCTTGAAGTATTAATGAGCCCCACTGAGTGTTGTTACTGACAAAGCCTCTCCAGGGACTAATTACAGCAGATAATTGGAGGCCATGATTGCACAAAACTCTCAGAGACTCCAAGGCAAAAGTAAAACCCAAAATTCTTGGAAAAAACCTGCAGTCCCTGGGAGCATTCAGGAGCCCCCAGGGCCATTGCTGAGCAAGGCTCCTCAGGGATTCCTTCCAGCAGATCCTTGAGGCCACTGGGATGTGGGCTAGGGAGGGATGCTGAGGGCAGGACAAGGGGCTGACAGTGCCCAGCCTGGCTGGGGCTGTGCCAGGAGGCCCCAGGGCCTCAGGACAAGGTGTCTCCTCCCTGCCCTTGGTGGCACAGACCCTGCTGTGCCCCAGGCCACCAAGACTTGGCTTCTCTTTGTCCCCACCTGTCATCACTGCCTCCAGTTCTCTGCTCTGCCTGGGGCCTGGGGACACTTTCTCATTCGTGTCCCTCAGTGGGACCCATTAAAAGTCCAAGAAACTTTGGAGTTGGATTCTGCCTTGGAGTTGTGGAGAGGTTTCTTCAGCTGCCTCTCAGGGACTGATGTTCAGGGCCTGAGCACAAAGCCCCAGAGGGTCATTAAAGTCCTTGTGCTGTGTCTGTGCTGCTGAGCTGGGCTGGGCTCCTGGCACAGAGGCAGCTCCTGGCAACCAAGAAGAGCTTCAAAAGCACATTTCTCTTGATGAGCAGCTCTTCTGCCAGCCCAGCAGGGCTGGGGCACTGCCTGCAGCCAGCCCGGGCACAGCCCAGAGGCACAGAGAGCTTCAATCAGTCAGGGCTGGGAAGGTGCTGAGAAGTGCCTGGGGCAGAATCACTGCCAGCCCTTGGCACAGGAACCTCTGGCTGCAGGAGAATGCAGCTGCAGCTCCTGGAGCCATCTCCTAAAGCTGGAACATCCCAATGCCTACAGACCCTGTGAGTACAACTCTGAGTATTTCTGCTGCAGGGGAGGTGAATTGCTCCTGAATCTCTGACATGCTGGGGGCTTCCTATCAGTCACAGAATATTTCCAGGACAAGGATTTTGATAAATATGAGGAAATTTCTTGAGACTTTGCATTCAGTTTCATACTATTAGAGAATGGAAGAAAAGGGAGATCAATATTAAAGGTTTATTATGAATTATATTATGAGTTAGGAATTATTGAATTATTATGAATCATTAATTAAATATTAGTTATGAATTTTGACAAGTGCTTGAGACATCCAAACTGTTACTTTTAGTGATCAGTAGGTTCACAACAGATCCATAATGTTCCTTCAGCCACTCTGTCCATGGACAACACCAGCATCACCTTTGCTGGACCCATCAGGCTCAGTCTGAGCTGTCCTTTCTCCAGGCTGCAAACAGAATCTGCCCCCAGCCAGTGCCCTGCAAACAGGCAGGATTCTGTCAGGCCAGGGAGAGTGCACAGAGATTTGGGGTCTGTGAGTGCTGGCAGGGAGAGATCAGGCACAGGGAAACACCTGCAGGAGGAAAATCTCCAGGAAGCAGAGAGAAAATTGGGGAAGGAGAGAAAACAAAACCCAGCAATGCTGTGGCAGGGAGAGTTTACAGATGTCCACAGGAGCCCTTCCAGTGCAGCCCCTCCCTCTGAACAAGCCCCCTCCCTCCTGTCCCCCAGCCAAGCCTCTGCCCTCAGGGCCGGGGCTCCAAGGTGTGAAGCCCCTCCTGTGCAGGCAGAGCTGCAGCAGAGCCGTGGGGCAGCTCTGCAGCCCCGGGCCCAGTTCCCTCTGCCAAGCACAGGGCTGGGAGCAGCTGCCCGGCCCTGGGGGCTCTGGGAGGGGGCACAGCTGGCTCAGGGTGACGCTGTGCCCAGTGCCCGGCTCTGGGCAATGCTGTCAGTGCAGGCAGGGAAGGAGCTGCATCTGCCTTCATCCAGTGCCAGCATAAGGACACTTGGAAGTCTCCCTGAGATTTCCTTCCGAGCTCTGAGCTTCAATCCAGGATGCAAACCTGTCCTGTAGCATCTCTGTGTTATCTGAAAGCCCCAGGGTGAGACAGAGAAGGTCTATGATGAGAAAATGCTGTTGGGTTGATGACATGAGCCCCGTGTGTCCTTGGGTACAAATGTGGGGCTGAGACCTTGAGAAGGGGATGGAGATTTGGTGGACTCTGAGGATTCCATGTGCTCTCAGCAGTGTCAGGATGGTTTTTAAAGGAAACATTGTAGGGTGATCATCTAGTTTCTAGGAATGGTGAAAGCCCAGAGAATCCTGGAGCAGGACAGGGAGATAGACCTCCTCCCCTCACTCTCCACTCACTGCCTCGCCTCAGAATACTCACTCTCTTCTCCCTCAGGGCAGCAGAAATGGAGAGAGGTTCTGACATCCAAAACTAGTCAGCAGGAGAAATGAAGAAAAGCTGTAAAACTCTAGTACAGGGGAGTGCAGATGCTGACAGGCCCTTCTGTGTTAACAGGGTTTCAAAGTGGAACAATAGGACAGGTCGATGTCCCCATCCCATGTCTGCACAGCAAGGCTGAATTAGAAAAACCCTGTGTATAGCTGCCCTGAAGCTGCAGTCCCACTAAACAGCACCAACCAGGGTTCCCCACTTGGAGCTGAAGGAAAATCTCCTAGAAAATCTAAAGCTCTCAGAGTGTTACAGGTGAAGGGTCTGTGGGAAAAGGCTTTGATATTGCTGGAAGAAGTTTCTCCTAACATGTCAATGACTTTTTTACATGAACATCTCCCAATGGCCAGAGACAGTAAATGTCCAACAGCAGCTCCATCAGCCACTTCCTCCTGCTGGCATTGGCAGACACGCGGCAGCTGCAGCTCCTGCACTTCTGCCTCTTGCTGGGCATCTCCCTGGCTGCCCTCCTGGCCAACGGCCTCATCATCAGCGCCGTAGCCTGCGGCCACCACCTGCACACGCCCATGTTCTTCTTCCTGCTCAACCTGGCCCTCAGCGACCTGGGCTCCATCTGCACCACTGTCCCCAAAGCCATGCACAATTCCCTCTGGCACACCACCACCATCTCCTACAAAGGATGTGCTGCACAGCTGTTTCTGTTTGCCTTTTTCATTTCAGCAGAAGTTTCCCTCCTGACCATCATGAGCTACGACCGCTACGTGTCCATCTGCAAACCACTGCACTATGGGACCCTCCTGGGCAGCAGAGCTTGTGCCCACATGGCAGCAGCTGCCTGGGCCAGTGCCTTTCTCCATGCTCTGCTGCACACAGCCAATACATTTTCCCTGCCCCTGTGCCATGGCAATGCCCTGGGCCAGTTCTTCTGTGAAATCCCACATATCCTCAAGCTCCTCTGCTCCAAATTCTACCTCAGGGAAGTTGGGTTCCTTGCTGTTAGTGCCTGTTTAGCTTTTGGTTGTTTTGTGTTCATTGTCTTCTCCTATGTGCAGATCTTCAGGGCTGTGCTGAGCATCCCCTCTGAGCAGGGACGGCACAAAGCCTTTTCCACCTGCCTCCCTCACCTGGCTGTGGTCTCCCTGTTCCTCAGCACTATCATGTTTGCTCACCTGAAGCCCCCCTCCATGTCCTCCCCATCCCTGGATGTGGCCCTTTCAGTTCTGTACTCAGTGATGGCTCCAGCCCTGAACCCCCTCATCTACAGCCTGAGGAACCAGGAGCTCAAGGCTGCAGTGAGGAGCCTGATGAATGGACGATTTCAGAAACACTGAACTGCTGGAAAATTTCTTCATATCACTTGTAATAAAAATCATGTTTGATACATCTTGTTGGTTTTATTTGAATGTTCTTTTTCTTTGTTTTACTTTTTAATATTTTCCACAGAAAAATACTATGGTTTGTACCATTTCTCATTTTGTTTCTCCCCACCTTTGCTGTGACCGATGCACTGTCAATGAGGAGCTGTACTCTCTAAGGTTTTAAACAAAGTAAAGGATCTCCAGGAAAATTTTCAGAGGAGGTCCCCTTTTGAACCTTGTCTGGAGCTGCAGCAGCAATGTCTGTGTGCAGAGCTGGGGCAGATCAGTGCTGGCCCAGCAACTGTGCCCAGCAGCAGCAGCAGCACTTGGTGTTGCCAGTGCTGCTGCCATGGCCCTGCCCCGCTGCCCTGGTGGCCCTGGTGTTGCTGCAGGGCCTGAGTGCTCTCGGGGCCGGGCACAGTCCTGGGGGTGGCAGTGCCGGGGCTGCAGCAGGGACAGGCCATGGGCACTGCTGGGGCAGCGCTGACGCCTCAGGCCAGGCCCTGGGGGCTGCAGGCTCCTTGCCCAGGCTCTCTCAAGAACACGGCCAGGCCAATGCTCAGCACAGAAAAGCCCCAGGCTGAGCAGCCCCAGGCTGGCTGTGGGCAGGCTGGGGGCAAACAGCATGGCTGGGGCTCTGCAAGGGCCCTGGGGGAGATGGGAAGGAGCAGCAGAGCAGGGGCTGATCCATCCCCAGTGCACTGCACAGCCCAGGGCAGCGTCCCAGAGCGTCCTGATGGAGCTGCCAACAACATCCCCCCTCTGCAGCCCTGGCCTCTCCCCCAGCTCACATGGGTGCCACATCCTTGCAGGCACAGCCACGGCAGCACTGGCTCAGGAGCCCCTGTTTGCATTGCACAGAGCAGGCAGGAGCACCCCCATGCTGCTGCTGTGGGGACATGAACCTGAGGGAGCACAAATGCCATCAGCCCCTGGGGCCAGCAAGGGCTGGGGGACACCAGGGAAACCACTCAGCTTTGTCCTGGCCTCTGCAGTCAGCCAGAAAGTTTGTTCCCATCAGCTGGGAGTTTCCTGTGCCACTGCAGATGCTGTTGCTCAGAGCCAGGGCTGCCTGGCAGCCATCCCCAAACTGCACTCAGCATTTCCTTGGCTTCACCTTTGCGTTCTTTACTTTTCCTTCTACAAATTTCTTCCTGTTGCCCAGCCCTGTTCCCTCCCCTGCAAACAGCCCATCCCTGTTTGCCCTTTCCTCTCTGGCCCCACTCCGCATTGCAGTTCCTGACCTGGCACCATGGGAACATCCCTTGGGGAGCAGGATCATCCTCCAAGTGCTGCAGGAATTGTCTGCAGGCTCCTGCAGTGCCTGGTGCTGCTCCCTTGCCAGAGGCACCCCAGGCCAGGGGGGCACATCTGGGCTGCTGTGTCTGCCTGTGGGGCTCCCTGTTCTGGGCAATGAGGAGGAGCTGCAGAGGCTCTGCAGGACTGACAGGATGGGCTTTGGGCCTAGGAGGAGAAGCTGAGGCGCCTGGGATGCTGGAGCTTCTGAAGAGGAGGCCCAGGGCTCATCCTGCACCTGCTGCAAGGGTGGTTTCAGAGAATCCCAGAATCAGCAAGGTTGGAAAAGACCTTGGACATCATCAAGTCCAATCTGTGCCCTGACACCACCTTGTCTCCCCCGGGCCTCCTCTTCTCCAGGATAAACAACTCCAGCTCCCTCAGCCTCTCTTCACAGGACTTGTGCTCCAGACCCTTCACCAGCCTTGTTACCCTTCTCTGGACACACTCCAGCCCCTCCACGTTCTTGCTAAATTTGGGGTCCCAGAACTTGACACAGCACCCGAGGTGCTGCCCAACCAGCGCCCAGCACAGGGGAAGAATTGCTCTCCTGGTCCTGCTGGTGACACCATTCCTGGTCCATAGGAGTGCCAGGGGTTGGATGAGGGAAATGGTCGGGAGGGGGCAGGAGACACAGTCTGATTGACTCTCAGCCATGAAGGGTCTTGATTTTCATACCTATTCAGTCTGCATTAGAAGGTGCTGGGGGTCAATATCAACTGGACATTGATGATATCAATCTATAAACAGGAAAAAAAATTAAACAGAACAAACTGTTCTCTCTGCATTGTTTTCAAGACAGTATATACACTTTGAATACACTTCAGATATCTGTCTAATTAATTACAGAAAACTTGAAAACTTCTGTTATTCCAAATGGCTTTTCTTCTTTGGACATGTTGAACAAACGTTTATGAGCTTTTCTCACTGAATTCCTGAACTGAAGAGGTCAAGAAAGAAGAGGCCTTGGGAGTAGGAAAATTCATCATCAACCTCCAAGTGGCTGAGGATCCATCCCCATCAGAGCAGCAATGAACAGCAATGGGCACAGCTTTGTGGCTACCCCAGCTTTGGGATGGGCCCTGGGCCTGGAGCAAGAGCAGCTCTTGAGGGCCCCAAGGCCGGGGCTCTTGTGCTGCCCTGGGCACATGGGATGACAGCAGGGGCTGCAGAGCTCTCAGCACCTGAGCCAGAGGGGAGCAGGGCAGCCAGGGAGCCTCCTTTGGCCTTGCCCAGCACCTTCCCCCATGGCTGGGGCTGAGTCCTGTGTGAGCTGCAGCTGCTGCTGTGCCCTTGGCAGGGGCTGAGGCCGTGGGGCCAGTGGCCAGAGCAGCCTGGCCTGAGCAGAGCTGTGGGGCCAGAGCCGGCTGGGCTGGGCTGGGGACAGGCCCTTGGTGCTGCCCAGAGCTCAGGGCAGCTGGCAGAGCTTGCAGGGAGCTGGGCTGGGCTCAGAGAGCCTGCCCCAGAAACCATCAGTGTCCATCTCAGCCTGGCTGGGCGTGCAGGGGCAGGACTCAGGCCAGGCCGTGTGGGGCAGGGCCAGCGTCTGTGCAAGGCATTGAAAAGAGGCAAGTGCCCCAGAGAGGAGGCTGCTCTGTGCCCTTGGGGGCATGGACAGAGCAGGGAGGGGGCCCAGGACATTTGTCAGTGCCAGCCTCTGTGCCCAGCCCTTGGCAGCCCTGGCTGCTGAGCCCAGCTTTGGCCTGGGCTGAGTTTGGCTGTGGCCCAGCTCCATCCTCCTGCAGGGCTCAGGGCCTGTTCCCGGCCATGGCCAGCCCTGGCCGGCCTCTCTGCTGGCCCAGAGGCCGGCAGAGCCCGGGCCAGGAATGTCTGTGCAGCCCCACAGGTGCCAGGGGCTGTGCAGGAGCTGGCAGAGGCTGCCCAGCAGGGAGGCCATGGGGCACAGAGCCCCAAGGCTGCTGTGGGCACCACGGCACAGGGGCCGTTCCCAGCCGCAATGCTCCTGGCCTGGGCTGGGCCTGCACAGGGGCTGGGCCACCATGGCTGGGCCAGCACAGGGCCACCAAGGGGCCATGCACCCACTGCCAGGGCTGACAGCAAGGCCAGGCACACACAAGCAATTGCTGAGCATGGCCTGCGCTGGCCAGGGCTGACTGTGCCACAGGCAGAGCTCAGCTGCCCTTGGGGGCTGCAGGAACAGTCAGGAGCCCAAAGAGCCTCCATGGCTGTGCTGGAGACCCAGGCTGGAGCAGGGAAATGCAGGGCTGCTGCGGGATGGGGAGGGCATTGAATTCCAGCACACACCTCAGCTCTCTGATGATCCCGGCACCATGCTGGGCCCTGTTTCAGACTGGAGCAGAGCAGATGTTGATGGCATAGGTGCTCTGTGGGGCTGTCAGGGACAATCTGCAGCTTGCAAGGTGCTCTGCTCTCCCTCAGGTGCTCTTGGAGGGATGCAATCCCAGCTGGACACCTCATGGCACAAGTGGCACTGCCTGTTTATGGGCACACAGCTGATGTCTGCCTGGAAAGGGGCACAGGTTTTAATATTTGTACATTTCATAATATACAAGGAAATCTTTATTATCTGGGTCATTTGAGTACTTTTAAGAAATGGCCAAGTTTTCCCACCAGGAGCAGAAATTTCCTGATTCTACTAGATTCTTCTACTTATGGCAAGTGGAGAAATACGGATCTTCCCCTCTATCTTTGCCATGAACATCATTCACTCTAATATTTCATGACCCCCTCCTTTACGTGTTTCCAGCTCTCCTTTTGAAATGGCCATGTCTAAGGACATCTCTTCATTTAGAGCAGCTGGATCCTTGTCCTTCACATTGCTCCCAGAAGTCTTCCTCCAGATGCTCTCTGCTGATTCCAATGTATCATCCTTGATTGGCTTCATGATTTGAGCATCAGGGAATTGCCCAATCTTTCAGAAGTTTAAATACCTCCTTAGTCAGCATCTTAGTTGTAGTTTTATCTTTTCTATCACCTCTTTTTATGTCTTTGTCTAAAATCCTTCCTGTATGGCAATCCCTTGTGGATGGTGCACATGTCAGATGTTGCTGGGATGTCACAAGAAACTGAATGAAGGCTTTTGATGTTTATTAAATGTTATTATGTTCACATTTTTTGTTTTCCATGAAGAGAAACCTTCCTGTGCCTCTAGTCTCACCAGTTCCTGGTCCCTCAAAGGACACAAACCTGATGTGCTGGGGAAATGTGGCAGAAATGCTGCTCTCGGAGGGGTTTGAGTGCCTTGGATAGCTGAGTCAGTCAGGCCTGTAAGAAAGGTTAAGTCACAAGGTCTAAGTGACATTAAATGCTGCTAAGAGTTGTTCTTTTGCTAAGTTGTTATGTTTAATATATTATAAGCTAAGCTGAACATCATTAAGTGTTATTCCTCTATTAAATTGAAAAATCATAGGTTATAATTTAGGTTAAATACTGTTAAGCTCTGTTCTTTTGCTAAATTGTGAAGCTGAAGTTATCACTTAAGGTTGAGGTACAAGTTAAGTCCTGTTACGTTTCAGCTCTGTTACGCTTTTAGGCCGTATTCCTTTTACCATTGCCCTCACTGTCCTTGTGTCACACACAGAGTCAGGGACAGTTCTCAGTTCATCTCTGGTTCGATTGCCTAGATTTTGTTTGGTTTTGTTGTTGCTTTGTTTCTTTGGTGTGCCTGAAGTGTCCAGTCAACAATGTGTCTTGCCAAGGAAGTTTGTGGTGCTGTCCCTTAATATTAAATCTGGTTGTTGCTGCTCCCTTGCTGGGGATATTTTCAGCGCTCTCAAACCCTCATTCAGAACAGGGTGAAGGAGCCCTGGCCCAGGCTCTGGCCCTGGGGGACACAGGGATGCTGCCGGGGGGTCCCTGTCCCCCTGTCCCACCCCCCAAGGCCCCGGCCCCCCGTCCCCGTGTCAGGCTCTGGGGTCGATCTCGTGGAACATCCTCTGGGGGAGGCTGCAGCACCGGGAGCGGGGGGACCCGGGGGGACAGGGGACCCCGCTGTGCACGAGCAGCGTTGGACTGCTCTGGGGGAACTGTGAGGGGAGCTGGGGCAGAGTGACCTCCCCAGTGACATCACACAGCCCCTGTGATGTCAGAGCCCCCTATGAAGTCACACAGTCAGCCTGTGATGTCACACAGCATCATGTGATGTCACAGAGCCCCCTATGATGTCACACAGCACCCTTTTGGTGTCACAGAGCCAACTCTGGGATGTCACCCTGGAATGTCATGCAGCTGCACTGAGATGTCACAGAAGAGTCTGCGATGTCACAATGTCACCATGTGATGTCACAGCCTGCTCTATGATGTTACACAGTCACCTAGAATGTCACAACCCACTCTCTGATGCCACAGAGCCACCCTCTATGATGGCAGGATCTGCTCTATGGCCTCATACTCTACTCCATGATGTCACAGACAGCTATGTGATTTCACAACTCCCTCAGTGATGTCACAAAACCCTCTCTGTGATGTCATACTGCCACTCTTAAATGCCACAGCACACACTTTGACCTCACAGCCTGCCCTATGATGTCATACAGCCATGCCATGAAGTCACAGCCTGCTCTGCGATGTCACAGAATCCCCTCTATGACCTCACACAACAAACTCTGTGATGTCACAGCCCAGTCTGTGACCTCACACAGCCCACTCTGTGCTGTCACACAGCCCCTTGCTGACATCACAGCTGCCCTGTGCCTCCATGACACAGCCACAGAGGTGCCGCTGTGACACAGCCCCCTCTGGGACATCCCCCAGCCCCTGCCAGTGCTGAGCCCCTGTCAGCTCTGGCTGTGCCCTGCTGGTGTCCCTGAGCTGCCCTGGCAGTGCCCCAGCCCTGCTGGGCTGTGCACAGGAGCTGCTCCTGGCCAGAGCTGTCTCTCTGCAGCGCTGCCCTTGCCAGGAGCTGCCTCTGGGCCAGGAGCCCGGCCCAGCTCAGCAGCACAGACACAGCACAAGGACTTAAATCACCCTCTGGGGCTTTGGTGCTCTTTGCATCAGACTGAGTCCCTCAGAGTATCCTCAAAGAACTTCTCAAGAACTCCAAATCAGATTCAAACTTCAAACTTTCTTTAACTTCTAATGGGTCCCAAGGAGGGACACAACTCATGTGAATGTGTCCCCAGGTTCCAGGTAGAGCAGAACACTGGAGGCAGTGATCACAGCTGGAGACAAACAAGGGAAAGGTGTCTCTGGTGCTGAGCAAACCTCGATGTGTTTCAGGAATGCAAAGGGCCAAGGCCTGAGTCCTAGCCCCTGGCAGGCAGATCCTGTCCCTCCCTCCTTGCTCAGGGCTCTTCCCGGGATGGGCACTGGCATGTGGGGATGTGCAATGCCAAGGGCAGCACCATGGGGCGGCCCCTGCCAGGCTGCTGAGCAGGGACAAGGAGGCAATGAGGCTCCAGGCCTACAAGGGTCACTTATCTCCTGCTCCTGGCTCAGGTCCAGGGCCAGCAGCCATGGCCAAAGTGCTGCCCAAGTTGGCTCTGTCAGGGCCTTGCAGCTGCTGCCCATCCCTGTGCCCTGTGCAGCCCAGGCTGTCCTACGGTGTCCCTGCCCTGCGCCTCTGTCCCTGCAGGCTGTCCTCATCCCCCGGCTGCCCCACCTGGCTGGCCCCTTCCTTTGCTGACAGCTCTGCCTCCTGCCTGCCTCTGCCTGCCCACACAAAGCCTTGGGCTGCTCCAGGCTCCTTCTGCACCACAGCCCTGCCCTGGGGGAGGAAATTCCTTTCTCCTGGTGTCCAGTCTGGGCCTCCCCAGCTGCCCTTGTGTTGTGTTCCACTGCAGTAAGCAGCAAAACAACTCCCCCAGGCCCCAGAGTCTCAGACCTCAGGCAGGCATCGATGACCAACAGGGAAAGGAAGGCAACAGGATGGGTACTGGTTTAGAAAAGCACAGGACCCTTTATTGTGCCAGGGACCAAGACAAGAAATTAAGGGGGAGAGGGGGTGGTGGCTTGTCATGGGTTTTATATGACAGGGTAGGGGTGGAGTTTAGGGTCGGGGTCCAATAGCAGAAGGAGCAGGGCACTGCAAAGGAGTGGATGGAGGAGGACAACCAATGGAAAAATCTATGGCGGGGACTTTGCAGTAGAATTTGGACCAATGAGGTTACAGAAAAGGAAAAATGTTCTGTGGCCACTCCAAATTTGACCAGATGGGGTGGAGTGTCTTTTCCTGGGCTTGCAGGGGCATGCCCGACAGGGTGGAGGGGCGGAATCCTCTTTAAATCACACTCCTCACTTGATGCTGTCTGTCTGGCTAGAATCCCTACTTCCTGGGGCAGGGGAACTCCACACCCTTGGTGCCATTATTTCTTTCTCTTGGTGTTTTATACAATGAAGAAAAACTCCAGCCTCTCTGAAACCACCCTTCAATCCCTCTCAGGCTGCTCCTGTTCTGTCCTCAGTCTCCACACCACTGAGCCCAGAGCCACCACATTCTACCTGCTGGATATGGGATGAGGCATCCAAACCCCATCTTGGGAGATTTTTGGTTACTTTTCAAGGTCTGTGAAAATGGAAAAATAGTGGTCAACATTATTTTGTCCCACATCTTGCAGTAACAGAACAGGAGTCAATATCACTCAACTGAATGAGGGTGGATTTACATTTGTTAAAACGAGGAAATATTTTCCAATTATGAGAGTGGCACAAAACTGCAACTGTTTTTCCAGAGAACTGCATTCCCCATCCCAGGAATTGTCCAAGAGCAGGAGCTTTGTGCAACCTGATCCAGTGAAACCCTCTCATCCCCAAGGACAGAATTGCTGTCATGGGGGTTCTCTGCTGTGCTGGGTGCCCTCACAACGCTTCTGGCCAGAATGTCTGCTGAGGGCAGCCAGGCTGCTGCAGGGGCAGTGACCTCACAGCCATCACCATGGCAGCCCTGTCCCCTGGGCCTGGTTCTCCCCTTTCCTCTGCCCCTGCCTTGTCTCTGCTGGCATGAAGAGTTTTGTCATTCGTATCTTGTGCCCAAGGTGCTGGGGCCAATGGCTTCCCAGGCAGGCTCCTGGAGCAGAAGTGGCTTTTCAGAGCCCAGCCAGAAATGAGCCCTGAGGCAGCAGCTCTGCAGTGCTGGCCACCAGGCCGGGCTGCCAAGGGAGGCTTCTGGCCATGGCCTGCAAGCAGCTGCTGCTGCCAAGGTGCCTTTGGTGCCTCAGGCTCTGCCTGGCACAGCTCCCAGCACGGCACTCTGCCCTTGTGCCCGAGCCCTTCCCTGTGCTGGGGCTGGCCTGGGGCTTTTCCTGCAGCGGGACCTGCCCTGCTCCTGGCACAGGAAAGGCAGTTCCTGCTGGAGCAGGAGGCTCTGCCTGCAATGGGCTCCAACAACTCCAGCAAGGCCCTGTTGACGTCAAAATTGCTTCCTAGATCACTATATGCTAATAATTGTTATAGCTCCTATACTGTGCAGTAAATAACTCTTTTTTAAAATTTAATCTGTGGTGTAAACAAACCATTCTGTCTAATCATGATCAGAATCCATCAGAGCTGTATTTATATCAATTTATCTAGTATTCCATCGATAATCCTGTGGGACAAATTGCATTAAGGTTCAATTCTACCTGTCCAATCTTTTACAGCTTTGACAAAGTCTGGGGCTGGGATTGGATCCAGCCACTCCCACTCTCCTGTAATAAAATAAATTTTGGAAGTCTAGGGGTCCTGCAGGTGTTTGAGGATCCATGGTGTCTGTTGGGTGTCATTTCTCCATCTCATGACTCAGCAGGAGTTTCTCCAATAAAGAAATAAAGCTTTTGCCTGAAGCTCCTGCTGTGCCCATGACTGGAGCCCCTGTGAGTGTCTGGGACATCCCAGCTCATTGGCAGCCTGGGGACTTCTGGGATGTCACCGTGGAGCCCCCGTGAGTGCCTGTGACAGATTGGTGCCTTTGCAGCCCAAGGTGCCCTGGGATGTCACCATGGAATGGCTGTGACTGCCTCTGACCACAGGGCTCTTTACCATCCCCAGAAACCCCTGGGAGGCCTCCATGGAGCCCATGTCTCTGCCTGTGACATTCCAGCTCTTGAACAGCCTGGAGACTCTTGGAAATTCCCCATGGAACCCCTCTGAGAGCCTGTGACAAATCTGATCCTTAGTGGGCAACCACCACCAGGCCCCTGTTGCTATGGTCAGTTTCCATGGCATCCATCACCAGGCCCCTGTTCCCCCAGATCCACAGAATTGGCTGAGCTGGGAGGGACCCATCAGGATCCTGGAGTCCAACTGCTGGCCCTGCACAGGACACCCCAACAATGCCAGCCTGGGCCTGGCAGCGCTGTCCAAATGCTGCTGGAGCTCAGAGAGCCCTGGAGCTGGGAGCCTTCCCTGGGGAGCCTGGGCAGTGCCCCAGCAGCCTCTGGGGAAAAACCTTTTCCTGAGATCCAACCTCAGCCTGCCCCGACTCAGCTGCAGCCGTTCCCTCCAGTCCTGTCCCTGGGCACCAGAGGGAAGAGGTTCCCACAGCCCCAGCCAGGGACCTGCTCCCAAGGCTGCTGGCATGGCCACCAGGGCTTGGTTTCCACCGGCTGAGGTTTAGGACTTTGGGTCCCCAATGTCCTGCTCCTGCTAAAACCGCTCTGCCCTCACTGCCCTCCTGCCTCCCATGGAAAGAACAAAAGGCAAAGATCCTGGGCTGGGATAAGAACAATTTATCGGGAATAGCAACAAGACAAAGAACAAACAGCAACAGAAACAATATCGATAACAGCAAGGAATAAGAGAAAGGATTTGCAGGAAAAGCTACATTACCACTGACTGCCTCTACCCAACCATGTTTATCCTCGCTCCCGGGAAGGATACCCTTCTCTTCAGGGAGACAGGGAGTCTCTTTCGTGCTCCTAGCACTGACTAGAGATGGGAGTGAATGTAAGGACAGGGCCATGGCCTGACCCTCATGTTAGGCCCACATCATGTTGTTGGCAAGGGTAGGAAAAGGTACAGGTGTCTTCCCAGCATGTATCACAGGGACCATTGATCACCAGGGCTCTTCCCAACGTGGGTCTTGCAGTGGGGGATGAAGCTGCAACTGGGCATGAAGCTCTTCCTGCAACTACGGCATTTGCAGAGCTTCCCTTACTGGTGCCTCCGTTGGTGTTGAGTCAAGTGAGAGCTCTGGGTGAAGCTCTTCCCACACTGGGGACACTTGTAGGGCCTCTCCCCAGTGTGGATGCTCCGGTGGGTGATGAGGGTCGAGTTGTGCTTGAAGCCCTTCCTGCAGTCGGGGCAGCGAAATGGCTTCTCCTTGGTGTGAGTCTGCTCATGCAGGAGGAGATTGGAGCCGGTGGGAAACTGACACGATCCGTCCTAAGGACGTGATTCGTGTAGGTTCTTTTTCACTGATCTCAGGGTGCAAAAAACTGACACGACAAGGGGATTTGCAGTAAAATCAAAATACATGTACTTTTATTAAATAGCCATAGAGAAGATGCGTTAGAGAGAAGGGGAAAGAAGAAAGGGAAAAGAATAAGGAAAAGAAAAAGAAGAGAGGGAGGGCAAGGAGGTATATAGCTACCAGACATGCGGATGACAAAGTCTCTCGAAGTCCGGTCGACGAAGAGGCCTGTCGTCTTCACGTCAGGGGAGATCTCGAAAGGTATCAGTCAGGTCTAACCTTTTTTATAGTCCTTTTGAAATGGGGGAAGGGGACCCATTTCAAAATAGTCTACAAGGAGTCCATCAGTAGTCCATCAGGAGCAGGTGTCGTCAGCAGCAGATGTCGTAGGCAAGAACCATTGTCTTCTCGGTCCAGTGGTCGCTTGCAAAACTTGCTCCGGTCCCCACGCACACCTTCCCTCACCCTACGGTGGGGATTTCAGTCTCAGTCCTTTTGGGAAGAAGAGGGGAACTTTTCCATGTAGGGGTCGCATGTCTCAGTCCTTGAGGGAGAACCTTCTCCCATCTCAGTCCATCTGTCACGGTGGTTGATGTACGGTAAATGGAGGGTCCTTTTGTGGTGACCCCCGGGAAGGTCATTCCAGAGAGAAAGTCCAGCCAAGTCAGAAGGGTGGAGAAATTCCAGCACTAGCGTTGCTAGGTGATGCAGGTGAAGGAGAACACACTGCCCCTTCTCGGGTGCAGTGTTCCATGAGTTGAGCAAACACACCCGTAGGCAATAATCTGGCTTGATGGACCAGACAGACCTGGATTTTCAGAACACGATCTTTCCCTTTCCCCGGTGGTCTTGGCTTTCATGACGATCGAGAGGCAAAAAATGAGGGAAGTTTTGGACAGACACTCACACGACCCCGTGACTCACGATTGTCTTGAAAGGGTCTTCATCAGCAGGTCTCAAGTCTCCTTCACGCTGGTAGCATACCTCAGAAAACAGGGACAGTATGACAGAGAGAGAGGAAAAGAGAAGGAAAGATAAGAAGAAATAAAAGAAGGGCGAAAAAGAGAAGCAATTAGCAAAACAAAATCAAAACAATTTTTTAGCAAATAATTAAATAATAATTGAAAATTATCAAAATAATATTATAGCTTGAATAATTGGAACAAACTCACAAATTATTATAATGGCATTATAGCTTAAATAATTTGAAAAATCACAAATGGTAATAATCAATCAAATAATCAAAATAAAATCACAAATGGCCAAAAGTAAAAGCAATAATTAAGTAATAAAATGAATATAAATTTAACAAAATCACAAGATGGAAGGTAAAAGGTTTTTCAAAACACATCTACTGATTCATAATCGCCTTGTGTCAATTGTCTTGGGGACGTCCATAGTAAAAAGGACATCAGCCAAATTGTGTGCATTAATTATGGACCTCAGTCTTGTTAACCGTTTCATCATTCTCCAATTCATGACAAACAAGATTGCTGACAAAACAAAACCAATTGAAACCAGGATCAAAAGGACAACAATAGGATGACACATGGTGTTCAGGACACTTGTGGCAGTTGGTGACCACCCAAAAAGAGTATCCCACCACTTGTGTTCAGCATCTCTCTTTACTCTTTCCATGACACGATGTATTTGTTTTACATTGTGATGAACAGTTACCAGGGTCTTCTGCCCATCTTTCTTGATCTTTCTCAGAATCTCAGCCAGGTCCTGGTGGAGCAGCAACTGCATTACCAAAGTGAGGTTCATCCCAATTGGAGTAGGTATCAATTTGTGAATCAGGGTGTAATTGGATTGCAAAAGCTGGTGAGAGGTAACTGGAGCTACATAAGAAAAATCATATCATACAATTCTGGTAAAATTACAAGCGCAGAAATTTGAATGATTCCTAGTATCCACTACTACATTTTCTACAAATACAAGATCACAGGCAGTTCTAAAGCATGCACATCCATTGCCTATGTATATGAGAACTGTTTCAGAAGTCTCGTTATGATGTATTTCAAAGTGACAGATATTCTGCTCTGTGTCCAGACAGATATCCTGGGCTATGATTCCATTGCTTTCACAGATGAACCCTTGTTGTTCACGGACAATACAAGATTCCAGATTGACAGTTTGCCATTTGTTGTTAATCTGACGGGCCCATTCCCTATGCTCCGAAGGATAGAGAATAGCTCCGTCATGATTTATCCCTAATGCTATAATAGGAAAAACCAAATGCACTGAAGCACTGCGTATGGTTAACACAAAAGCCGTGGCCACGTTTGAAATGGGGTCATAAGTGAAATTTACCAAATTCCACCAGGATTGGAATTCTCTTTCAAAGTCAGCAGCACTGTCCCAGATTATTTTTCAAATTTCAGTGGGAAAAGTGCCTTCTTCACCTTCTTTTATAATTGAGGCAGCAACTGACTGCATCCACAACTGAGCCCGAACACAGCTGAGAGCCAAGGAAACATTATTTTGTGTGGCATTGAGTGCATCAATCACCAATTTGTGGTTGTTTACATTTACCTTTTCCCAATTTGGTAGTATGTTTGATAGCAGCCACTGATGTGTTAAGGATGATTGCAGTGGTTGCTGTAATTTGGTCAGATTTTTACTTGTAGCAGCCAATTTGTTCATTATTACTTAATTTACTTGTTAAGTGTAATGTTATCACTTTGTGTTACCATAAAGGGAAGGGAAAACATTATATTTGTTGTACAATGCTAGTGTTATCATGGTTTCTCAGGTCTCCATGTCCCACGGAGTTCTTCTGTAAAAATAAGCACAACAGAATCTACTACGAAGAGGCAGAAAGAGTTAGAACAATGGGGTTGTCAGAGAGGTTTTTAACACCAGTGGTACTTCCCCTACAATAGGGGGTGGTCCACCAAAAAGAGGTTGTCCAGGGTAATGTGCTGGGTTCTTGAAATCATCTGGTCCGTGTAGTGAAGGAATTATGCTTGGAGCTGTCGGGCAAAAAGCAGTGATTTTAGGACACCCATCTGCCCCCCATCTGTCGTAAGGGGTGTGAGAAGTCCATTCAATCCCTTCACCTTTTGCCCAATCCTGCGCACTTTTGACAGTAAAGTGAGAAACATTATCAGATTGAATTTCCTGTGGGCTTAGGAAAATTCCAAACCATCCCTGTATTGCTTTAACGGTATTATTTCCTGTAGTTCTTTTAAAAGCATTGGCCTGAAACAACACAAATACAAGTGCAGCATAGGACTTGATGTTAATACAGACAAGAAAATAATTCTGTCCCTCACACTGGAAAATACTACAAATGGTTAACAGTTCCTCTGCCTGAGCACTGCCTTCTCCCTCTCTGTTAGCAGAAGCAGGGAAGAAAGGAGGGGTTGCTTTAATCACAGAGGCAAGTTTGTTTTGGCTGCTACCCAAGCTCTCAGTTTCTTGTATCGCTAAGTTTTTTTCTACTTCTATGAGAGTTAAGCCAACCACGGACAAACCTCTTTCCCAGGTAGAGTGTCTTCTCTCATCATCTTTGAAACCATGGGAATAAAAACCAACGGGCCTTGTTGGACCCTCGGGAGCCCGCTGCCCAATGTGTACTGATAGCCCTGAGGAGGCAAATCCCCACTCTACCTGAAAGGGATCTGTAGGATGGATAGGGTCCAGTGCTTGGTGAGCTGTTGCTTCAAAAATCAGCGATTGCAGTGCTTTCTCTTGAGAAAGACTCCAATCCCATTTTATCCCTTTTCTCGGCAAGTCATAAGAGGGAACAAATGGGTTATTCTGGTTAGTAAGAAGTTTATCTGGTGTTTCTATAGGGGACATAGCTGCTATGGGTTTTTGAGGGAAAATTGCTATAGGTTTAAGTGTTTCTGTAAACCTTTGAATTAAAGAGGTCATAATTTTAGACTTTACAGGTGATTGCATTGGTGACTCATAGTTTGTAGTTGGTTTTCTTTCATGCATTATTTGCAAGCAGGCAGCTTTTTGAATGTTTTCCAGGAGTTGGTCAGGGGTACCGGCTATGGTTAAAAGGTTTCCCCTTTCCGAGGGGTTAAGCCCCTCTGTCCAATAAGCTATATGCTGAATTAGGGACCATGGGATGCGTCTGTCTCCCGTTGTTAAGAACACTCCATGTCCCCAGTACCCACCGGCTTCTTGTTCTGACAAATGTGTTTGAACTTTCCCAGTGAGAGATTTTGTTTCAGTTTTGTGGGAGAGAAGCCCATACTGCTTTGCAAGTTTTGTTAATTCAGTAGCAGTGTATGGGATTTCTTTAGTGATTATATGTGGGTCAAAATCCTCATCATTAATATAGTTGCATTCTGTTTTAATTTGAGGTTTCATGCTATTGCAACAACAGTGTTCCCCAAAATTTTTCATCAGAAGTAATTCTTTTTGGGGGTAATTTTGATTAAGGTGAGAAGTTTCCTTCTCCTCTGTTTCTTTTGAGGAATCAAAGTTCTGTGAATTTTTAACATGCACCTCTCTCAAGGCAGCCCGTAATAAATTATTTTCATTTCTTTCTTCATTTAATTGTTTTTGCAAAACTCCAACTAAGTTTTGAAGGGAGTCTATTATAGCATTTTCCTCACTTCTTCGCTTAGAGCGAGTTTCTATGGCTGCTGTGAGGCAGGCTCCCAAAACTGAGCAGAGGATGGTTTTATTTCACCAAGTTTAAATTTTGTTTCATGTTGCACAGAACATATTCTACCAACAACATTTTCTAAATTAAACCAATTGCTCTTTGCCCAGGCCTCTCCGCCTGGTGAAGGTTTTGCATTGTGTTTAGCAAGTAGTGTGTAAAAATCAGTTTTTGCCTTGGCACCAAAATCTTCATTCATCTTGTGAAGGGACTAGGGACCACAACAGAGAGGTGTTTTCGGTTACACAATCACACACTGTGTATTCCCTTCACTCAACTTTTTCCCTGGGTGGCTGAAGAGACAGAGTCAATCTGGGAGGCCCTGCTTAGTTTCTTCAGGGTGTCTCTTCCTTCCCAGACAGTTAAACACACACACACACAGTTGAAGAGACAGTATCAATCTGGGAGGCCCTGCTTAGTTTCTTCAAGGTGTCTCTTCCTTCCCAGACAGTTAAACACTCTTAGAACAGAAACAGTTTTTTTCCCCCTTTTGCACCAAGAGATCTTTTGTGATATTCTGGAGACAGAACCCTCAAAAAGAGTTTGGAGGATGCTTTTTCCGCCTTGGTTGGTGCAGTATGCGGGAAATTCGAATCACAGCCCTTGCTTTCTAAATCCGTTCAACCCCTTTCGGGAAAATTGACGGTTTCGGTGCGGCTGCCGTGAAACGTCCTTCCCCTGTTACAAACTACACGTAACCTGCAGACTCCTCTGTCCCCAGAACCCAAGATCCGTGACGCCAATTTATGACACGATCTGTCCTAAGGACGTGATTCGTGAAGGTTCTTTTTCACTGATCTCAGGGTGCAAAAAACTGACACGACAAGGGGATTTGCAGTAAAATCAAAATACATGTACTTTTATTAAATAGCCATAGAAAAGATGCGTTAGAGAGAAGGGGAATGAAGAAAAGGGGAAAGAATAAGGAAAAGAAAAAGAAGAGAGGGAGGGCAAGGAGGTATATAGCTACCAGACGTGCGGATGACAAAGTCCCTCGAAGTCCGGTCGACGAAGAGGCCTGTCGTCTTCACGTCAGGGGAGATCTCGAAAGGTATCAGTCAGGTCTAACCTTTTTTATAGTCCTTTTGAAATGGGGGAAGGGGACCCATTTCAAAATAGTCTATTGATAAAGGGTACAAAGAGTCCATCAGTAGTCCATCAGGAACAGGCGTCGTTAGCAGCAGATGTCGTAGGCAGGAACCATTGTCTTCTCGGTCCAGTGGTCGCTTGCAAAACTTGCTCCGGTCCCCACGTACGCCTTCCCTCACCCTACGGTGGGGATTTCAGTCTTAGTTCTTTTGGGAAGAAAAGGGGAACTTTTCCATGTAGGGGTCGCATGTCTCAGTCCTTGAGGGAGAAACCTTCTCCCATCTCAGTCCATCTGTCACGGTGGTGGATGTACAGTGAATGGAGGGTCCTTTTGTGGTGACCCCCGGGAAGGTCATTCCAGAGAGAAAGTCCAGCCAAGTCAGAAGGGTGGAGAAATTCCAGCACTAGCGTTGCTAGGTGATGCAGGTGAAGGAGAACACACTGCCCCTTCTCGGGTGCAGTGTTCCATGAGTTGAGCAAACACACCCGTAGGCAATAATCTGGCTTGATGGACCAGACAGACCTGGATTTTCAGAACACGATCTTTCCCTTTCCCCGGTGGTCTTGGCTTTCATGACGATCGAGAGGCAAAAAATGAGGGAAGTTTCAGACAGATTCTCACAATTGGCAACATTCACATTATTACTTACTGCTTGGTTAAGGAACAACATGGGGAAAAAAAGCAAGAAACAAAATTCAGTCAATCAAATGAGAAACATTCTGAGAATTCTGTGTGTGTGTGTGTGTGTGTGTGTGTGTGTTTAGGTGCATTTGAGAAAGGGACAGAAAGGACAAGGATCAGAAGGAATACGGCCTAAAAGCTTAACAGCACTGGAGCTGAGCAGTGGTTAAACTGGAGCCTCCAGGAGTGGGGCTCTTGGCCCAGGATCCATGGCTGCTCAGTCATGCTGCCAGTGCAGCAAGCTTGAGAGTGCGCTGGCCCTGCGAGGCCCCACTCAGAGGGAGGTTGCTGCTGGCACCTCTGGGCTCCAGGAGAGCCCCAAGGGCCTCCTTTGGGAGCGCTGTTCATGGGCCACAGGCGAGGGGCCTCAGCCATCAAGGCTTCATCGTGGCCGCACTGTGGGTCAGCAGCCTGGCTCTGAGAGTGGGAGAAGGAGGATGTCATGCCATTGAGGCAGGAAAAGCGGTTTCCAAGGCAGTTCACAGGACACCCCAGGAGCTGGTCAGACAGCACAAGTGCCTGGCAGCGCTCGGTGTCTCTGGGAAGCTCAAGAGGAGCTGGGCCCAGGGGCTGCTCAGCAAGGCCCAGGCCTGACAAGCGTTTCTCAGGTCACCGTGTGGCCGGACAAGGCCAGGGCTACTCACCACCACAATCTGAAGCACGAGGTTTTGATGTAGGGTAAAAAGGCATGGCCCAGTGGAAGTGGGCTGTGTCCTCAGGCCTGTGGGAGAATCACAATGCAGATCCTTGTGCTACTGATTCCATCTCTCCCATTTTTCTGAGTTCTTGGTGGCAAGGTCATTTAGGTCACACAGCTCTCTGAAGCTTTCTGCACAATGAATTAAAGTGAGATTACACATCCCAGATTGTGTTCTGTTACAGTTTAACTGATTGATTTAAGGAATTTCTGGAGCAGAAAACTTGCTTCCTCAGATATTTACTGTGTGTGGCACCAAGCACAGAGGAGAGATTTAATGTCAAAGGCATGGCCCAGGCAATGCTCTTTTGACAAGTTCTGCCCTGAGCTTTCCTGAGGAAGATCTGAAAGGTTCGATGTCACTGGCACAAGCTCCTGCAGTGGCTGCTGGCCAGCGGAGCAGGGCCGGCAGCTGTGCAACAAGTGTTGCCACAAGCAGCAACTCAGCCAGGGCAGCAAATCAAGAGCTGGGAAGGAGCTGATCTGAAGGCCAAATTTAGCTCCTAAAAGAGTTGGAACAGTTCCTCATTCCAATGAGGTGCAGTGTTGGACACGGCTCTGTCTGAACACTGGACACAAGTTGCTCCCACTGAGTGCTGTGATGGTTTCTGCAGGAGCTCTGGGCTCCTGTGTGTGCTGGACACAATGAGGAGAGAAGGAGCCAAGTGCACTGACACACCTTTGCCTTGAGCATGACCCGGCCTGGACCAAACACACTGCAAGCTTTCCCCTTTGGCCCATGTCTCAAAATGTCAGGTCAGCTGTTGGACGACTCAGGTTGGTTTGGTGTCAAAGAATTCCCCTCAGAAATACTGGGTTTGTCTTCCTCTGTGCCTTCCCCTCAGCAGCCTTGGGGCTGCTCCTGTGTGAAGCCATGTGTCTCACACAGTTTGGGAGAACTTGATACAGGACACTCTGCAATGAGTCGTCTCCTCTAAAGTGTTCCAACAATCCCCTTCCAGTAACAGGAAATGAATACTAATAGATGAAAGTGGAAAAAAATTGCAACAGTTTATTAAGAAGTGGAATGGCTGAAAAGCAAGCAAAAAGGCCAGTGAGTTCTAGATATCAAACTGCCAGACCTCACCGTCCCCCTGCTGGGACAAAGACCCAGAATGCCGGAGGAAAATCCCCCCAGGACACGCGTTACAAGGTGGTGCTGGGTTCTCCCTCTGGAAGAACAGGAGCTGTCACGGAGCAGCTCCAGCAGCAGATGAAAGCTCCATGCTTGTCCAGCGCCGACTTTCTCCCAGAGGCAGAGCTCTGTGGAGCGGTCACGGCAGGTGAAGCAGCTGGGCTGGAGCCCCTCCGTGTCTTTTCTCCCCGGCGTGGCTCAGCTCACGCTCTCAGGCTGGGAGCGGGGCTGCTCCACTCCTGCTGGCACCATGTCCCTGGGCTTGGACAGTTTTCTGCCAGGAGAGCCCAGCATGCTGTTACACAGATCTCTCATAAAGGCCCAAACCAACTCCAAACACTCTGCCTACAGCAGCGTTTCACAAAGGGCTGCAGAAATCCAGGACAGCTGCAAGTGAGTGTCAGACGGCTTTTGTCTTGTTCTTGCCAGCAGAATTCTTGATGAACTGATGCAATTGTATTCAGATGTAACACAGGAGCTGTGATTTTTTATTGAAATATTTCATGAGGAGTAACAAGCCTTGGGAGCATGAGGTACAGGTCTGACGTGTGAAAGCATGAGCATATCCTCCAAAGTCACCAGTTTAATTGTCCATTTTATTACCCTTGTATTTATTCCACACTAATAAGCAAACTCAAGCTTTGCTTAGATATAAAACAGACACGGCATACCCTATGGTCTCTTGTAGGGTCCCCAGGGCTGGCAGTGACAAAGCAGGCAGTCTGCTTCATTGGGAATCACTACAGATCTGCATCACAATGTGTTTTTAAGTAGCATGGTATTATTAAGATCCTGTTTTCTGCACGAGATACAGAAAGGAGGTTCCCAAATGATTTCCATGCAATCAGGCAGTAAAGAACTGACCCTGCTATCCTAACAAAGCTTTGGCTTTGGCAATTGCACTCTTCCCATTCATCTTTTGACGCAGACACTCCAGGTTTTCCCCACACCCCTGCAAGGCTGGCAATCACTGTTTCCCTTTTACTGTTCTTCCCTGGAGCAAGTACAGTGGCTGCTTTGAAACTAAAAGCCCTGAGATCTGGGCATCTTGAAGGAGCATGAAATGCTAATTAAGTGTTCCCATTGGTAATACCCAGGTCTGCACTTCCCAGAGCTCTGAAGCAGCAGCAGGAGGGCCATGCATCATTCCTGTTGGTGGATGTTCATGTTTCTGGTGTGCAAGAGCAATGCCTTTGAGGAGGGACAAAAATGCCCCTATCCAAACAGTGATTGTGCAAGGGTATGTGAAGTTTCACTGCCTTTTTCAGGATATTTTAGAAAGATCTAAGAGAGTACTGTGGCATGGAGCAGGTCCCTAATTTTGTCTCCAGAGAAATCCCCAAAGGACACATCGGCTCTGCTGGTGATGGCAACCCCATAAGCTCGTGGACTTGTTTTCCCTGCAACATGCCACCCTGCCTGGGCTTTACTAGGCCAGGACTAGACCCATAGCTATGCCAACACATGCAGCCACGTGACACAGAGTCAGACAGAGTTCTCCTTCAGAAAACTCAATTAACACAGTCACATGCAGTTTCTTCTAGAACATCAGAAGCTGGCAACCATGAGGACTTTGCTGTCACAAGGTTACAGTTTGCACTGGGCCCAGAAGTATTCTTCCCTAAGGCAAAACAAATTGAAATGTGAAGTTTAAATCTTCAAATGACTATGAAAGGAAACTGTAGAATAATTTCTGGAAAGGCAGCATTGTCAATGTTCATGCAGCCCACCAAGAGCTGGAGCGGAATCCAGAATTGCTTTTTCCAGCTATGCAGGAATTCATTACCCTGGCAAGCACTGGTCCATGGCAACAAATGATCCCATAGCCCTGGGCAGAAGGGCACCCAGGCTGGAGTGGAAATAGATTTGAGGAATCCTTGTCACTTGCTATTGGCCTCACAGCCCACTCATCCCTTGGCAAGCAAGTTGCAAAAAACACTGTTGGACTGCTGTCCTGGGTAAATCTACATACAGATGACTATTCCAAAGCAGGGCATCTTTTCCCAGTGAAATACACATCCTCTTCTTACCTATGAAATTGTGCCTGAAGTCACCTGTGAGCCAGATCTGTGTGAGATTGCAAAGGAGCAAAGCTTTGGCATTTGGGCACACTTCCCTTGGTTTCTTTGCTCAGGGCTTTGTTGAGCACAGAACACATCCAGGTAGAAAACTTTTGACCATACAGGATCTTTTGTTTCCATTGTCCCCCAAACATGTGAAGAGGTGGTGCTGTTGTAATGCCAATTTAAAAAAAGTAGCACAAATGACACAAAAAAGACAAAAGAGGAAGAGGAGCAGCCCAGTGAGGAAAGGATGTGGTGAGACACTGGCACATGGAGTGAGCTGCACTCCCATAACCTCTGGGCTAGCAGGTCCTGGTCACACATTCTCCTCCTGGTTTATTTAAATTTTTTTTTATTTATTTATTTACCTTTTCAAAAAACATCAAAATAAAATATATACAATTAAAAATATGTCATCAAAATTTAAAGATACAATCAAAACACATTTATTCAAAACTATATTTAAAGATCAGAACATATGTACATCTCTAACTATGTAGACTAATGCATAAATCCTATTCTTGAAATACTCTTCATGCAGGCGGCAGCTTCTTCCTGAGCTTGGAGGAAAGAGAGCTCTTCTGAATGTGAGGGTAGGAGATAATGGGAAGTCAGCCCAGAAAACCTGTTGGTAAGAGTGTAGGCAGTCAGATCTGCAAAGTGGAGACACAAAGTACAGCAGAGGCCACAGTGCAAACCAAACACTGCCAAAGCACCATATTTCATGGGACATATTTCCTGCCAAGATCTTTTATGGGACATGATTTCCAATAGCTGCACAGGGAAACATGGTCCTGCTGGCAGACACTTGAGGCAGGCCAGGGTGCAAAACCCTGCCCCACTTCCACAGAGCTGCCCCAGGAACAGCCTGGCCTCTGGGCTGCCCTGGGACAGCAGGGAGCCCAGAGCCCTGTGCTCTCCAGCAATGGCTCAGCTGCACATGCACCCTCCTGCTCCTCTCCCTGCCCCACAGCTGAGCAGCCCTCCAGCTGCACGGGGCACTGGCAGCAGCACAGCTCATTGCAGGGCCACATGCAGGGCACAGCTGTTCCCTGGCAATGTGCACAGCCTGGCTGGGCTGCCACAAGACCCTTCCTCCCAGCAGAGAGCGGCCCAGCTCCCCCCTCACCTCTGTGTGAGGCTGAGCCAAGCTTGGCCTTCACCTTGTCCTCGGTCTGGAGTTGCTTCAGGCCCCACACGCCATGACTAAGAAGAGCGATGGAGAGAGCAGGGGCAGATGCACACCCTTCCTTAGTCTTTTGTCATTTTTGGCACAGCTAAGAAGTCACATCCGGAGGTGTCTAACTCAGCTCTTGGTCAGCTTTCTGGAGAACATGATGGCTTCACCAGCCCAAAAGGCTGTTGAGGTTTTCCCGCACGTGGGGAGGCTTGCTGGCAGCACACTTCCTCAGCTGGGTGCCCATCACCTCGCAGAGGGCACAGGCCAGCTTGGTGAGCACAGTGCGGACGCTGGCACTTCGCACCGGCAGCGCCTTGTTCTCCAGGCAGGACCAGAGCACGGGCAGGGCGCAGCGCTGGACCACTGCAGGGCTCCTGGCATGAACCCACTCCACGAGCACTGCCGGGAGAGAGACACAGCTCTTTACCCACCAGCCTCAATGCAAACAGGGATCTGCCTCTGCTTGTGCTTCTTGGGAGCCTCTCTGGCTAAGGTCAGTGAAACAGCACACAGAGCCCCATGACCCAGAAATGGGCAATGCAGCTGATCATCCTGGAAACAGAACCACCAACCCCTCAGGACTAATTTCTCCAACCAGAGCCTTGTCCCTGTGGCAGACTGTGTACCTTTCCTAAAGCATTTCACAATCTGTTTCTGCAAGAACAATGACTGAAATGTCAAATTGCTTTTTATTTCCATTAAGAAGTTGTCTAAATCCACACTGAAGATTTGGAAATGCACCCTAGAGAGGCAATTGAGAGATTTCTAATAAGAGGGATGATTCAATTTCTGTAACTTTGATGTCAAGGGCCAGAAGTCTAACCTGGCTCTCCCCTTTGCTCAGTGGTGGAAAGCAAAGGGCAGCATTAGAACCCACTTCAAAACTCCAGCCCACCAGAGATGAGTGCTGCCTGACAGCTGGATGAGAAACACCAGTGACTAGCTGGTGTCTTTGGCAGAATGCTTTTGAGGCTTCCAACAAAATGCTGTTTCAAACCTCAGGGTGTCTTAGAGAATTACCCAGACCCCATTGCTGTGGCATTAGGACATCTCCACATTTTAATGGCATTTCCACTCCCAGTGTTAATGCCATTTTTTCTTATAATGTCCGCTGAAATAGGGCATAGCGGGAGAAAAATGCTGCACAGCGGATGGAAATTTAACCAAAACACAAGTGTTTTCTCACATTTTTTCTGAAATTTGCACTCTGCTCATTTTCTGAACTGAACCATATCAAACACAGACAAAAATTTACTACCAACAGGCTTCTTGCATGGCAAATTTGGCTGGGACATCAAAACCTGAAGTGGTCTGGAGACCATTCTTATTTTCTGATCAGGCAAAATGTTATGTAGTAGCCATTTATTATCCTGTGCTGGAAGAGACTTCATTTTCTCTATGCTGTTAATCCACCAGCACCCTAATGCAACAATTCAACATTGAAACAGCTCCTGAAAGACCCCAAACCAATTCTGCTAAGCAGGGAAAGGATTATGGTACCCCTTTCTAAATGGGAGTTCATTTGAGTTTAAATGTAATTAAAGACATTGGTGACTATTGAAGGTGAGGAACAGCTGTCTGTTCCTACTAAATCTCAGAGAGAACATCTGCTCTTTCTAAAGTAGTCCTAATTTATGCTTAATTCCTTTATTTGAAAAAGAGATCAAAAGAACTGCAGAACTAATTTCCCTATTATTTAGGGATATTTAGCATTTAAAGATGCTGCCATAATTAGCAGTGGATTTAGCCCCAGCTAATGCAAGGCTAACAATTGTCTTCTCTGCTATATATTGAGATTGTAATTTTTCCATTCTTTGGCTACTGCTGACATAGCAAGCTCCTCTGAGGAATCCATTAACAGCTGCATTTGCAGCATTTTGGACAGTGCAGACACAGGCAGACACTGTTTGCACACCCTGAAATGCTCACTCCAATGCCACTTGGATTTCAGCACAGGCAGGGAGCCCAGCACTCTGCTTCTGCCCCTGTGCCCCCAAAGGCTGCCTTGCACTAAATCCGTGCCTCTAAGACGTGTGTTGAGTTTTGACCTAAGATGTGACCCCCAGGCTCTGCACGGTTCAGCCTCAAAACTTCCCAAGAGAAAAACAAGAATTCTGTGAGAACAAAACAAACCGATTCCCTGAAACAGCGTTTGCCACCATTTTCCCTAAAGGATCACAGATGTCCCTGAGCTCCCAAGAGAGGAGCCAGCTGGGGTATTTGAGCCCCTCCCTTTCCTGCAGGTGGGTTCTGAGATGCCCCAGTGAGGGCTCAGCCCTGAGGCCGAGCGCTGCCCCATCTCAGGTGCTGCACAGCTCTGCAGCAGCCAGGGAAACCTGCCAAATACACCTGCCTTGGCTGCTGGGCAGGAGGGACAAGCTCAGCACCTCCTGGTGTGGAGGAGCTACTCTGCTGTCTGCTCACAGGCATTCCCTGTAAATACTCCCTCGGAGACCTCTTGGCTTAGAAGGGGAGGCCATACCTGCGATACTCCCGGTGACATCCAGCAGAGCTTGGCCACTCAGATGACTCCATTGGTGGCTGAACTCTTTCAGCAGTGATACTTTATCTACAAGTGAAACACATGTTTCTGCTCACTTGTCTGAGGTCATAGGAGAAAGGAGAGTGGGGAGGGAAAGGGCAGGGGCAACCCCATTTTATCAAAGAAAGTAAATTTCTGCTGATTTCTGAATCGTTATTGACTTTCCTTCCTGCCTACTTGGCAGGGTTTAAAATTCCAAAAGAAAAGCTCTCCTTTCACATTTGCAAATCCCAACTCATCTCCTGTACCAGGAGCTATGTTAAAGCATTTCACATCAGGGACCTCAAGAGGAGTTCAGTCACATGTAAGAAGCAGTGGAAAGGTTTTGCATCCCAGAGCAAAAAGGAAGAAGCCCATCCTTGGCACACAGAAAGGCACTAAGTCAGGCAGTTCATGACTTCACAGAGCAGCTGAGGTGGAGAAAGTGCAAACTCCCCTTGAAGATCTGCCTCCTCAACACTCCATTTTTCAGGCATTTTCAGAGCTGACATAAGTCTATGTGGCAAAGGAATTTAGGGCAGCCCTTGCCTATGTAGTTCTTTGCTATTGTCATCTTGCCCCACACAAAACAACATGTAGAACAAGGCATCGTTGCAGCTGGATTTAGACTTGCTTGTTACAAAGAAATTAACTTGGTGAATCATAAGTTCCCCTTTGAAAAAAGAAGAGAAAGAAGAAAGGTAGAACATAGGCAGCTAATGCCTATAATGTAGAGCCTGCCAGGTGGCTGCTCTGCAGAAGCTCTGATGGGCCAATGTCCCTGCATGCCAACAGCAAAGCTGTTCATTTGGGAATTCAAATGGGGACCAAGAAAACTGCAAAACCCCTTTCCCTCTGATTTGTAGCAAAGCTGTAGTCCAGGACTTGCTCTTCAGACCTGCAGCACAGAGCCAAGGGCTGCTGGGACTGTTGGGCAATGCTGCTGCACATTCCAGCCTGTTGGGGACTGGTGCATAAGGACTGCACCTGCACAGCTTCTGGTGGCTGCCAGCTGGAGCCTTCCACAGACAACAGCAGCTACCAAGGCACTCAGCGTTCTCTTGTGTGGGAGAGACAGAGGCACAGGAGAGGAGAGTCCGTGCCAGGGCTCAGCCTTACCCAGATGAGCAATGGATTCTTCCAGTGCGTTCACAGCTGCGGCATGAACCCCGGGATCCTTTGAGTTCAGGTTCTTTGTTATTCCCTGCACCAAAGGGATCATCACCGGGTTCAGGGCATCTTCCAGGAGGCCGATGATTTCAGCCAGCACGTCCAGAGCCTTCTGCTTCACTTTCTTGTGGCTGTCAGATATTCTCAGGACAAAATAATCAAAAATCTGTGAAGAGAACAAGCAACATGAAAGCTGGATTAGAATGTCTGTTTGAAGAGTGGATATAGCACTCAGCAATGTAAGAGATGAAAGTGATCCTCTCTCTCAGGTCAGCACTTGCTTGCACAATTGCACTGTTTTCCTGTGGGCCACTCACTGGAATGGTAGCGCAACCTCATGCTGCTTGAAAGATTTTCTTCTGTTTTTAAGAGGTTTGGTTGGGGACAGATTAGTTCTATTGTATTTCTCTCCATCTAGAAATCATTAAATCAATTCCATTTGTTAATGCAAAAGGCTACCTTTGCTTTGCAAGTATGTAAGCAGATATTTACAATGCCCATTTTTCTATACAGTTCCCTCAAGTACTGAGGGCAGCTATGATTTTGGCAAAACTATGGCTGGAGAAGATCTAAGTTTGATTTTGTCTGTCTCAAAACTTGTGTCTGGAGAAGGGCAGGGCTCTGATCAACTCTTCCAGGATCCAGATCATTTCTCTAACTAAGAGGGAGACTTCTGAAATGAAATGTGCTGTACAGCTCTCCTTAGAGCAGGTTCAGTCCCTTGACAGCCACAGCATCAGGCACCATATTCTGGAAAAAGAAGCTACTGGGAGGAGAAAGGATGGATCTGTCCTTAGCTGTTTTCTTCCTTTCCAAAGAGAACAAAAGGCCCCCCAAGAAGGGTGAGCACTGTCTTTACCAAGAGGAATATGGACAAGTGGAAATGAGTTCCAGAGTTGTGCCTGAGCAAAACAAGATGGAGCTTACAGAAAAATTCTTTAAAAAAAAACTGGCTTTAAACCAACCCAGCCTAATACTTCTCTTCCCCGTGCAAATCCATCATTTCTCTAGAGAACAACAGCCATGCTTTCAGTGGCTGGATTCCCTTCACTTAACCCAACTAGCAGTAGGAGTCAGCAGCAATTACAGCAGCAGAAAATGCTGCCATCATCTGATGAACAGCATCAATGGGCACCGGCCAGACAAATACAGCTGGACTAAAAAAACTTTTTCTGAAGCCTGAACCTGGTATAAATTTGTCTGGGTAAGAGGGACCAGACTGTCCCAAACAGCCAGGATGGAGTGCCAAGACTCACTGAATTAACTTTACTTCTGCAGCCTTAGGAAAGGAGCTAAAGGAAAGGGACAATGAAGACACCCTACATACTTGGACAATGTTAGTGGAGATGAGCTGGGGGCTGGTTTTGCACAGGTCTAGGAGGAGTGCCACTCCTTCCATGCGTGTCTGAAACCCCTTGGCCTCCAGGAGATGGTAAAGCTTCTGGAGCGGCTCCGTTTCTTCCACAGCTGCAGGCAGCGTGACCTGGGCTTTGGCACGGTGTACGAGGCGTCCATCAGAGGTAGGTTTCACCCTGGAAAATAAATCCAAATTAGGACCTGTTGGTGACAATGCCTTCAGTTAATTGTGAGCAAAACAGCTTGAGGAGCTTTCCTAATGATGTTATTTCCAGCTAGAAAATCATGAGGCTCGGAAGAACAACATGGACCTTGTGACTATCATTATGGGAGACAATCTGCAAGGAACATTCTCCCAGTACTCACTCAGGAAAACCAAGGATGAGATGCATCTGATCTATCTTCAGATGGCTTCCAAGGCACACAGGTTACATTGCTTTGTGGGGAAAGAGAGACACTACTTCCAAGTTTAAATGCCTCTTCATATGGGATGTGTGTGCCTTATAATAAGGAAACTCATCACTCTGGAGAAGTGTCTCTACAACCAGGCATGACAATCTGCAAAAGCAGCTCAGATGCATCTGAACAGATGAACAGGGGCATATCTGAAGGATCCAGAAAATCAGTAACAGAGATAAAACCAGAAGCCAGACATCCCAGAACTATGCTCACATTTTGTTTGCTTCCCTAGAGACTAGATGCACAACTCAACAACCCCACAGGGAACAATTCTCCTGGATCAACCTGTCTCTTCCACAAGCATGGAAAGATGCTAGAGCCATGCTACTGAGGCATGTGGTCATGTTCCTGCCACTGCTGAGCATGACAGAGCTAAATAAATCCCCTCTGTTATCAGAGGAGCATAGGTAGCTCTGCCACTGGCATGAAGAGACAGCAAGGACCAAATTCCTGTCTTAAATGCTGATTGCAGCACAGGGGGAAATAAACCAAACACGCTTTCCATCAAGCAACATATACGAAGGACAGGAATATCAAGACAAAAAGTCCACCTTGAGGCAGCTGTTGACCAAAGCTGCAAAGGAATTGCCTTGCTACTTCCTACTCAAACTTGGTACTGTCTGAGGGTAAGAAAGCCATGACTCAGCCAGGCCAAATCACATGGATGAGACCTGCATCTTTGTGGAATGGCACCTTGCTTCTAGTCTGGGACTCCTCATCAAAACACCCATCTGAAAAAGACTCCACTCAGATTAAATAAAAAACCACTCTAGTTCAATTTACTTGTCCCAAGTCAGGCAGCAGCAAAGTGGACCTCTCCTAGCCTCCACAACCCTGCCCTTGCCACTGCACTGGATCATCTGAGCTGCCACCAATGGATGTCTTTTTGTCTCCCCATTTTTTGTGGAAAGCCCTCCAGAGAAGTTGTGTTCAGCGTAATGCAGAAGTAGACATTTTTTATCCTAGAGCATTTGTAGGGAAAGGAAACAATCTCTGGCACTGGTCATCTCTGCCAGAAAGATTTGCCTGAGGAAGAGGCATGTGAAGCTTGCCATGGGCTTTGTCACATCTGACAAAAGTGCTCAGTACCGTTTGCTAGAAGGCAATGTGGCCTGGGGCTTCTTGGAGCCATCGTTCCTCTTCTCCACCGGCTCCTTGACAGATGGGCATTCACCCTTCTGGTTTTCCATCCCCTAGAGAGACATAAAGAAACCCCATCAATCTTTAGGATATAAAACACAAGTTAGAACCAGAATCACTGCTACCAAGGCCTAGGGAAACATTTCCTAACTTACAGAAATAAACAGACCAGAGATTCAGTGATGCCAACTCTTTGTTTTCAATAGCCCAAGGCAGGTTATGGGTGCTACCAGACTGAGCAGCAGTCTAAAATCCCAAATTCATTAGTCCTGAGCACAAATGGGAATAATGCAAACTGGTGGGCAATGAGTGGTCTTAAAGGAAGCAGCAGAAAAAGTTGGACTCTTTGGGGGTTGGCCCATTGTGTTGGAAGTTGATTTGGTTCAACACTCAGTCTCCCTGTGCCTGCACAAAGGTACACTCTATAATGTTGATTAAAAAAATAAAATCCCCCTCCTAACAAACAAAGGATTTTTCACTGGATGCTGCTGAATTCACCAAGCTTCTTCCAGCTCCACAGGGCTTGACAGCAGGGCAGTATTCCCAAAAGACAGACAGTAATTGTAGTAACTAGGATTGACTTGGACATCTTTTGTAGATTTGGAAGTTTTCTTGGTACTACTGCTTCCATGTCTTTTGCAAAGACTGTTATCTTCAGACTCTGTTATGTTCAATTCTCACTTAATTGCTTTACTGGGGGCAGAGCAGGGAGAACGTGGTGGGGGCTTACTCTTAAAGGTAAACCCATTTTCTCCTCTTTCCCTTTCCTCTTTGTGACCCATATTCAAAGTATTCAAAACCCCACTTATTCCCTAATAATAGCAGTTTCTTTGCGGCCTGCAGATGAACAGGCTGAGGATTAACAGCTCATTCCCAGGAGCAAAATGATTCAGCAGAAGAGAAATGAGATAAAGACACATTGGGTATGCTTGACCTAATGTAAGCATACTAGCACAAAGGAGACATTTCTCGTGTCAAGCACTTACTTTCTTCTTAATTCTTGTCAGAATATCTTCCAGATCACGCGTGGAGAGAGATTGTTCCAGAAGCATTTTAAATTTTTGATGGCTCAGCAACATCTTCACCATCTCCTGTCCATAATGCCTGAGGAAGGATAGAAGGAAGGGCAGGAGAAAGGAAGACAGGTAGGGAGGGAGGCAGAAAGGAAGGCAGGCAGGAAGGAAACAACAGTGAAGAAAGGGAGAGTGTTAACAGAAGAGGCTGACACCTTAAACTCATCAGTGCAACCCCTGCATGAGAAGGCATTACCTACTCAGCAAAGAGGGAGATTTACCTCCACTTGACACTGCACAGTGCTGTCAGCTGAACACAAGAGGCAAGAGGAGAATGTGGGGCCACAGAAAAATACCATTTCACTCTGACATTGTGGGTGTTCCCAGGGAATAAGAAAAACACACCTGCTTTGTTGTCAGAGCCTATTAGCAGTGTCTTGCTGCCATTGCACAAAACTTTGCCTTTCTTTAACTGGCAGGGAAGCCGAGACAAAACACCTCCTGCATCCTGTTGCTTATTCTATACTATATGTATGCACAGGGGTAGCTAGTTGCTCTGGTGATCTTGGCAGCTATTAATGGGAATTTCATCATCAAAGTAAGGGGATTTTGGTGGTTTGGGTTGATTTTGCCACCAGGAAACCACAGTTTTCTTCAAGAAGAAATTTGGAGGTTGTTGAACCACAGATAACAGTATTCTAGAAATCTGCAGAAGGGGTTTTAGAAAGAGTGAATACATTGTCTAAAGACCCCTGAAATATTTCTAGGAATGTCTTAAGTTAATGAGAAACAGATGTTTGGGATCCTTCAGTGATGAATATTAGCCAACACTTTGGCTTTGTGCTTTGCACCTAAGGCAAATCAAAACTGTTGGACTGGCTAATCTGAGCTCTTTTGAACTCAGTAAAGAATCCTTCAAGTCACAGGAAGCTGGCAATGCTCCTTGCTGGCCAGCCTCAGGTTACCCAGTACAGTCATTTCCCCAGGCATTCCAGAGCAGTGGTCACAGCACCAAGTCTGACTGAACTCAAGAAGCATTTCAACAATGCTCTCAGGCACATGGAGTGACTCTTGGGGTGCCCTGCTGTCCTGGGTTGACTATATGATGCTTTTATCCCCAGTCGTCTTGTTCTGTTTATACTAAATAATAAGTTTTACACCTTTAAGACTCTCTTCCAGACAGTGAAGAGGGGAGGGAAGAAGCGCGCAGTTTGTTTTCAGACTGCTCTCACTCCTCCACATTCCTGCTCCTGGACTGTGTTGTCTGTGGATGGACAGACAGCAGGACAGAGCTCCTTTTTCCGTTTTTTGGGGTTTTTTTTGCTTTTAGTTAGTTTTAGCTAGCTGAGGCAAAGAAGTTCCCTGGACTGTGATTTTTTTTCCTTTTTCTTGGACCTGTTCAAGCCTGCTCTGGACTGAACACCCAGAAGAGCACCGGCAGCTCCACCTGTGGCCCCCCTGGCCGGGCCTGGGCCGCAGCGTTTCCAGCACCAGAGAGAATGATCAGAGACTGAGTGAGCCGAGCTGCAACCCGGGGAGAGGACTGTTCTGAATTTGCCCTTTTTTTGGAGCAGTGAGAAGTTTTATTGTTTAATATTGTTTGGGTTCTATTGTTTAACAAACAGGTTTCTTTCCACTTTTTCTCCAAGGAGATATTTTCTCCTGAACCGGTTGGAGGGGGGAGGGGCAATTGAATCTGCTTTTGTAGAGAAGCCCCTCTGGGGGTTATCTCCCAAACTTGCCCTAAACCAGGACATGGCTGGGAGCTGGACTGGATGACCCTGATAGGTGCCTTCTAACTGGGCATATTCTGTGATTCTATGACCCTTATCCACACAGTGAGGTCACTTATTATTTCCTTGAGTTTCCACTCTTTTCTGGTTTTACCTTTAAAGCCAAACACAAAACGGTTTTCCTGTTTCAGGAAGTGAAATGAAGATCATTACCTTGTGTCCTGGTGACAGTCCTGAGCAAGCGTCCCTGCCACCTGTGCCAGCCTCTCAGCCCTGGCTGTGCCTGCCAGCTTCGTGACTCCCAATTTCTGCATCAAGGACTGGAGGAGTTGGGCCGCACACTTCCGCACCTGGGCGTGGCAGCTCCTGGGAAGGAGAGAGCAAACCCTGGGGCACGGGGAGAAGGAGCAGCAGCAGCACAGGCCTTGGCCAGAGCCTGCTCCCTGTCCTTGCTGGGGGAAGGGGGCCTGGCTTCTCCCTGCAGCTGCAGACACCTGCAGAAGGTTCTGTCCTCAGATAAACACAAAGTTAGCATTGGGCTGCTCTGTGCAATGATCCTGCTGATCCTGAAGGGCCCCTTCCAACTGGCCATATTCTACAGTTCTGTGATTCTGAGAACTAATAGGCTGCAGGAGGGCAGAAATAGGTGACAAGAGGAAAGAAATGAGGTTGATCAGAGAATGAAGTCGCTGAGTTCCCAGACGATGCAGGATACAGGACCCTTCCCTCCCATCATTCCCATTCTTTCCCTCATCCCTTCCCCCACCCACACACTAGACGCTGAAGAACATCACTGGAAGAAGAAGAACCTACTTGACTCCCCTGTCCATGAGAGCAGCCATTGCTCGTGCAGGAGTCACATTCTCTACCATCATCCCCAGGCTCTGACAGGCTGCCTTCTGAACAAACTCTGGGGAGTTCCACACCATCTGGAGAAGGACTGCAGCAACCTCATCCGCCTCGCAGTCCATGTCCTTCTTCAAGGTCACAAAGAACTCTCCCAGAGTGACGACTGCAGAGTAGGACACCTTGGACCGGAGATTGGTCACCTGGGGAAGACATGATAGGAAACATAAGAATCACCTTGAACAGAAAACCAGTTGCCTTCAGCAGAAATCCCAAGAAATGACAACACATCCCACTGTGTCCAGAGGAACATAAAAGCACAGTAAGAGCAGGAAGATACAAACACTGAAAGGCACTTACTCTGGAACCAATTTCTGACCTCAGACCTGCTTACTGCAAACCAAAAAAAAAACAAAAAACCAAAACCAAAATTCACTAAAGCTTCCTACCTAACCCTTCTAAAATGTCCACTGCCATGATTTTAGGCCCTTTCACTAGAAAATTAAATCAAGGGCTGCTTTCAAATCATAAAGACACAAGTCATAAAAATAGAAGAGTCAATTGCTCCTGTTCAGAAAAGCTACACCAGCAGCTGAAGCACTCAGCCAGGAAACAGAAAACACAGGCTCAGATCTACAGACTCATTTGCAGTGTTGAATTACAGCTTGGGCAGAGATTAGGACTCTGGCAAATAACGTCATTAGTGTCTTGATTTTGCCATTTGCACATTGCATTGTAATGGCACCTCACTCACAGACAAGTGTCAGATATTCGACCTACCAGTAAATACAGGTACATGTGCACACAGATCCTACAGACAGCTGACAGACATGGGAAATAGAAGGTCTCAAACCAGAAATGGAGGCACACCCTGAGCACACATGGAGATGAACAAGCACATACCTACTCTGCACATCCTGTATGAAGTATGGGGAACAATTCAAAACAATGTTCTCACCTCGCTGGTAACTGCCAAGCAAATGTCATGAAGTCTGGACAGCAGGACTTCTGAATGGGACTCAGCCAGGTGGTTGATGTTGAAGAGTCCCTTCTCCTTCAGCTCCCTGAAAGGCATGTAACAAAAAGATTGATTTTTCTCTCTGCCCAAGAAGTAGGCAGCACCCTCCGAAATGACCAGGCTGGCAGCTCAAGCCATGGGAGGTGCTTTTCAAGGAGTACTTAATGAAATCGTGGAATGCGTTGCCACAGGATGCTGTAGCTGTCAAAAGCATGCACAAATCCAAGAGGCAAAGAGAGGGCTTTCAGAGGCTTCATTCGTGGCTGTTTAAGAAGACAGCCTTCCTGAAATCTCTGGCACATGAAGTCCCTCTGTCACTGCTTCCTAGAAGCTGTGAGGCTGGGCCATGCTGCTGTTTCTTCTCAGTTCCCTGTACCTGTCCCTGAGACACAGTCCCATTGGGCTGTTACTGGGGCATTTTCCTTCTTTGTCTGCCCCAGCAGGCAGTTCAGCACTGAGAGTCTGCACTGGCACTCTGGAGCTGAGTTTCCACTCTTCAGTCTAGGCCTGTGTGTCTCACCCACTCCACCCCACCTCACAAATTCCCAAAAAAATCAGTAGGATGCCCCAGAAGATTCCAGCCCTGGGCAAGAACTGTTGAAACTCTGGCTTACTCAAAACCCCCCTACCTAAAACAATTTGCACAACAGCCACATGTTATTTCAAAGCTGAAAACAACTCCATCTCTCAGCACTTGCTTTGTGCAGGCCCTCAGCTCCAGGAAGGAGTGTGAGGCATCAGGGCTGCAGCACAGGGCTGGCGACCGATCCCACAGGCACCCCTGAGCCTCATCAGGACACTCACAGCTGCAGAAGCTCTCTGCACCTCACAGGGCACCAAAGAGAAATGGGGAAGAGAAAGCAGAAGAGAAAGGGCAAAGCAAAGGCCACTGCAGAAGGAGATGAACAGTTGGAGGTTTCTTATGGTTCGCCCAATATGAATGGAGGCCTTACCCCTGTGTGAATGAAGCATCCAACGGGGAGTGATCAAAAAGCCATCAGAAAGACAACCAATATTACCTCACATTTGTAGGCTTGTAACTTCTGGGCCTCCTTGTACCTGTGTATAATTTTGGGACACACTGGCAGTACTGACAAAATATCTCAGGCCCATAGGAAGCAGTGAGAAGGAAAAAGTTAACTTCCAAAAGTGCAAGATTCCTAGAGGATTTTATTTCTTTTTCCTTCTCTTCTGCCATGAGCCCCTCAGGAGTAATGACAGGCTGAGGGACTTGAAAGCACAACTCAGTCCATTGCTCAGAAAGAGGAACTCCCTGGAGCTGCTTCTGGGACTCACATGCAGGAGATGACAGGGAGAGCCTGTCACCTGCCCTTGCTGTCAGCAGTGGGAGCAGAGAGAAATCTTACTCAGTCCCACTGGGCCAGTGGCCCAAGGCACCCAAATCTGTACACTCAAAACTGCTGCCATCCTGCTTCTGCCTTCAGCCAGCAAATCATCTCTTTGCACAGCTTTCTCTCTTCCCTCAACATTTCCTTTGCAGCTCCATGGAGCAGCTGCCAAAGCCAGGAAACAGCACGGACCTGCTGCAGCTGGAGCGGTGCTGCAGAGCAAGGCCAAGAAAAGGCTGCTCTCCAGTCTTTATCCTCTCACTGCTCTGCAGAGGTTTCAGCAGTGCCCTTTGGCCCTCTGGGCTCTCGGGGCTCAGAGGCACCAGCGAGACACGCTTCTGACCAACCCGAATGCTGTGAGGGACACAGAGTGATGGGGCCTTTCTTACCAGTCATCGCTGCCCAGCAAGGACAGTGCCTCCTGCAAGGACTGCTGTGGATCTGGAGAGGCTCTGTCCTTCTGCCCATGCCCACGGAGCGGCTCCTCTTGGCGCTGGGCACCAGTGGCCATCTGCAAGGTCACTGCAAGGAGAGGGTCGGCCATGGGCGCTGCGGCCCGGGCAAGGCACCCGCCATGGAGCGGCCTGCAGCCCATCTTCCAGCCAGGGTTCCCTGTGGCACACACTGCCACTGGGGCAGAGACTGCCCTGCTCTCTGCCTCCTGGGGCTCCTTGCTTGCTCCCAGCCTTCCCCAGCTGGGCACAGCTCCAGGCTAAACCTGACAATTGCCCCGCAGCCCCAGCTCCCAAGGGCCACAGGTGCCACGGCCAGCGGCAGGTTCCTGCGGCCGCAGAGCTCCCGCTCCCTGCCAGACAGCGCTGACCAGCAGCACTCGCTGCCCAGGAGGGAACCCCTCAGTGCCCCTCTTGTCTCAGCACCCTGATTTCCCCAGCCCTGAGGACAGGGGCACTCTGCAGCTCCCTGAGGAAAGACCTGCAGCTGCCTCGTGACAGCCCCAAGCCAAGCCTGAACAAGCCAGCCCTGCTGGGCCCGGCTCAATCCCCATGGAGCAACGACCAGGGAACAGCCATACCTGACCCTTCACACCTGACAGTGCCTCTGTTTCCATTAACTTCACATATTCTAGACAGAGGCAGCTGACTGCACATACATTTAGCCTATTGTTGGGAAGGCAGTGATTTATGGATTTTGTTCTTTCCAAGCATTGTGAAACTTTGCTCTTTCAGAGGTACACACTGGCTGTATTTCAAAGATGCTATGGGGAAATGTATTTGTCATCTAATGGCTGTATTTGCAAACTCAGACATTTCTAAACTTTCTCCTGTGGAAAAATGCAATTTCCAGACTAGACAGTTGATAAAAAAAGCCTTCCAAATGCGTCCTGGGGATAAAAACAGGCAAATACAGATGCACATTGTTGGCACATGCACTCTGTTGTTAATCAATTGGCCTGGGTTTGCCTTAATTGAATTTCTTGGTAAAGAAAGGAATTAACAAGGTATGAAAAAATCAGATGGTAAATGCATTTCTTATGAAACCCATCTGTCATCAAAAGTACTGTCAATCAAAAATTTCACATCATGTACTCAAAAGCTCATTTCCTCTTGTGTAGATTAAAACATTTCAGCTGTCTAAAAGGATGGAGTATAAATATTACACAGAATCTAGACAAACTGCTCTAGACTTTGTAGGGCTTTTGTGCTACCTTGCATGTTCTCACAAAGTATGGAGGAACCCAAACATCAGAACTATTCAGGCAGGAGCTAATCTGGGTGTCACTGATGTACCTCAGCCACTGACACCAGTGATAGCACTGCAGAAGTATGTAGACATACACACATCTAGATTCACTGTGGATGGAGAGCCACATCAGGCTAGTTCTGGTCAATTCTGAACATGGAATAGCATCACTAGCAAAGAGCATTGAAGTATCATTCCTAGCTGCCTTCTTCTTATCTCGCCCTGCTTGGCATCACAGCACAGGCAGGCTGCCCACAAAGGAGAGACAAGAGCCACTGGGGACTATCTGCTGTGCATTTCCTGCAGGCAGCAAACAGCCTGGGAGCAGCAGGCAGCCCCTCCTGGCTGTCACCTGCTGCACACAGCCACTGTCTTTGCTGGGTGACACAGGAGGCACTGCTTGTTCCCTCTTGGCACTGCAGGCCCTGGATGGCGGCAGCCAGGAGCCATCGGGCACTGCTGGGAGCAGAGGCACAGCTGCACCAAGCCACTGACGGCCCTGCAGAGACAGCCCTTGCTGGACAGCAGAAAAGCTGGCTGCAGAGCCGGACTGCAGACAGGCAGAGGGCCCACATGGTGAGTGGACAGCAGATCATGGTGGCACTTGTAGGTGCACGGTGAGCACAGCCTGGCATGCTGCCCCATAGCTCATCGCTGCAGTCACAGCTGCCTCCTGGCACCAGTGCTGTAGTTTGGAGTATTAGGATGGGCAAAAGCCAGAGCTTAGGCCTTCAGCACGGACTTTATTCAGCCCCACTTTCCAATGGATCTCTAAGAACCAACTCTCTAGTGCTACCAAACTGGAGTAACTGAAAAGTAGAATTGCTGCTCATTCTCAGGACAGCCTATAGCCCCAAGATCCCAGCTGTGCTGGCTGAGGCAGGAGACACTTTGTGCTCCTTGTGCAGGGAAAAAGCCATGCAGGGAAAAGCTTCCATGGAGCAGGCTTACCTGAGGAGTTGCGTGGGAAGCTGCCATCTCCAAGGATGGTGGGCTTATTGGGCAGTAAGGACACGTTGTCCTGCTTTGTCAAGACCTTCTTCTTCAAGGCAGTACCAGGGTCTTTTCTCTGCACCCTAGGAGCTGTGCCATCAACAGGTGGTAAGCTGAAGGCTGCAGGAAGCAAAGAAGAGCTTGTAAGTGGAGGGTGCTGGACAGGTTGACAACAAAAGTTGCTGGAGCTGGGCAACATCTCTTTGTTATCCCAAAGAACTTCAAGTATAACAATGGTATACCACTTTATACCAAGATAACACTAACAAGGGACAGTGATCACAGAATCCTAGAAGAGTTTGGGTTGGAAGGCACCTTTAACCACCGTCTAGTCCAAGCCCTGTGAGCAGGGATATCTTCGTCTAGATCAGGGTCCACAGAGCCCCATGTAAACTGGCCTTGAACACCTTCAAGGATGGAGCAACAACAGCTTCTCTGGGCAAACCTTCCAATTTTTCATCCCCTTCATTATAGAAAAAATTCTCCCTGATATCTAGTCAAAATCTACCCTCTTCTAGTATAAAACCAACCTGCAGTGATGCTTCCTCGAAGAAACAAGGAAAAGCCAGTATTGCCTTGCTTTTGTTCTCCTGTTCCAGACACTGGCAGGGGAAGTTACCCAAGAAAGTGCAGCTAACCTTGCGTGCTGCCCTGGGGCTGAGTGCTGCCTCCTGAGGGCCCCGCTGCCGCCCTCGGGCAGCGCTCACAGCCCTGCAGGCAGAGCCCGGCCGGGATTCAGTCGGGAACGCTGCTTGCTCCTGGGGCTGCAGCAGAAGCACTGCCTGGGGGCTTCAGCACAGCTCTACAGCATCAGCTCCTCAGCAGGGAGCAGCAGGAGAAGGATCTCTGGTGTTTTCATGAGAAGGAATGGAGCTTTGTTTCGTCCAGGTGGAATCCCAGTTGAAAAGCAGTCTTTTGGCCTCGCCTTCCCTGGAGGCTGCTCTCCAGGAGAGAGTCTGAAGCCCCAGTGTATTTTGCAAGACAGAATTTTCTACTCTGAAAGACTTTAGAGGTGAAGGTGGGAAGCTGATATTCTGTTACTGACTCAGGGAGGCCATGGGCAAGACTCTTCATGCCTCTGCATTTTATTTTGGGAAACAGAAACAAATAAGCAAGCTTCTACTCAGATGCAAGCAGAACAGCCCCCCAGTCTGACTGCAGCCATGTGCAAGGGGCAAGCAAGTGGTCAAAAAGGACCACAAGTGTAGCCACCACTTACTTGCTTCAGCTGCGTCCCTGGTCTCAACTGTCTCAGGAAGAAGCTGCAAGAATTTTTTCTTTTGTCTCCTTTTCTTCATCTCTTCCACAAAATGCTTTGTGTCCATTGGCTCCAAGTTCTCTTGAGCCAACTCCCACAGTGCAGCACGGATCTAGGTGCAATGGAAATACATCACAGACTGTAAGCAGAGACACACAAACCAGACACAACATCTCATCAGGAGCACAGAGTCCACAGGGTGCCATAGGCTTCAATGCAGCTCCATATCCATTCCAATAGTTTCAGAGGAATGTCTCCTGTCCTCACCTTGGCAATTACACACAGTGAGGTGGAACAGTTCAGTGCCATGACCTTCCACTGCTGCAACTGCAACCTATGTCAGGAAGCCCTGCTTGAAGCATGAATTCATAGGAGTGCTCCAAGACAGACGAAGAGCTCACATGACAGTGAGCAGGCAGTTCAGTTCCTACAGGCCATGGCAGCAGAATAAAAACCATGTGCAATGCCCAGCAAGGAGTGGTAATGAGCTGTTGCTTAACACTCACGGCCAGGAGTTGCATCTATTTCTCACTTCCTGGCTTCTGAAGGACTCAGCTCTGAAGGACTCTGAAGGACTTGGTCTGTGAGAACACGAGACCAAAAGGAGGACTCGTGTGAAAACAAGTTGCAGAAATGCTGAAGTTAATGAGCAGAAAACTTGAGAATGAGAGGGCTGTGAGATACAGCCACAAAGGTAACCAGGAAAAGTCAAACTCTCCCATTTTACTTTCCAGCCTTGCTTACACTCAACATTAGAGTCTTTGCTTCTCTGCTTCTGAGGGTGCACTTTGCCCACATTCACTGATGTGTAGCTTGCTCTGTCATTCAGAACTTCTCTAAAACAGCTTTTGCACATAAAGATTGCTTCTGGCGTGACCTTAGCACCATGTCCAAGCTAGTGACCTTGGCACCACTGGAAATAGCCAAGCAATTGCTCTGGAGCTGTCAAATATATTCCCAAGAGAATCCCCATCTCCCAGGGCGGGGGGAAGATCATGATTTTCAGTGACATTTTGGGCCAAGCACTAAACAGCCACTGGAAAGGAAGTCTGCTCATCCCTGTCCTTGTCCCTTACCTTTCCAAAGCCGTCCTTCAGCTCTCTGTCCCTCGTAAGACCAGGACTGCTGGGATGATCTGTCTCCTTGGCCTGGCTCAGGGGGAGGCCTGGGAATGGAAGCAAAGGTTCCTGTAAATCTCTGGCAGAGTTCAAGCCCCCAAAAATGCCGTGCTGGGCAACAGGCAAGACAGGTTCCAGGTTGCAGAGCTCTCATAAAACACAGAGATTGGGACTGAGAGCAGCAAGGTCCACATGCCTAGACCCTCTCGCAAGGATGGGCTACTGGCAGCAGACATGACATTACTCTGCTGGCCAGCAGACTGAAACCTGCTGCATGGTGAAGGCCAGAGCCCCTGGATGCTGGAGAGCCTCTGTGCCTGATAGAGAAGGGCAGAGATGGAGATTGCTCTTGACGGAGATTCTTATCTGCCCTTATTCATGCTGATTTTAGTAAACATCTTCTTTCCAGCTCCTGGAAGAAGTCACAGGTACTAATACATGTATGCACTTGGATTTACATTTTCTTCTCTTTGTTGGACTGTTTTGGAGGACATTCAAAGAAAAGCTCAGCATTGCAGGAGTGTTACCCAAACGTGAACTGTGTCCTTGAGACTAGATATTTCATTTTCCCCAAGGATGTTCATTCTAAACTGTATGAGATTGGGCCACTTTCAAGCTAGTCTGACCAAAGACTGATTTTCTAATTTCAAGTAGAACAATGGAGCTCATTCTGAAATACTCTCCAACAGAGCTGTTAAAATTCAGAGAACTAATCATTCTATACAACAGCTTCACAGAGGACAAAATCAAGTGGCAGCACAGTAGGAAAAAAGGAATTCTTAAATCAGAATTTTTTGCTCCTGCAGAATGGTCAGCTTAACAATAAAAAAGGAGAGTTAGAAATGGGCTTTGAGGAAGGTAGGGAATTCAGGGTGGAAGGCAATGCCTTGGAAGGTAAAAGCATTTGGGAAGTTGGCAGGGAAACTCCTGATCCCAGGGTAACCTCCTTGGAACCACTGCAGTCATTCAGGTCAGAAAAATGGACACGCAAAAGGTAACAGAGGCCACAATGCAAACCTAAAACATCTGAAGCTCCATATTTCATGGGACACATTTCCTGGAAACTTCTAAAGAGCTGGACAGGGAAGCATGGTCCGACGGGCAGACACTGGAGACAGCCCAGGGGAAAACCCGGCCCCACTTCCACAGAGGCACCCCAGGAACAGCCTGGCCTCTGGGCTGCCCTGGGACAGCAGGGAGCCCAGAGCCCTGTGCTCTCCAGCAATGGCTCAGCTGCACATGCACCCTCCTGCTCCTCTGCCTGCCCCACAGCTGAGCAGCCCTCCAGCTGCACGGGGCACTGGCAGCAGCACAGCTCATTGCAGGGCCACAGGCAGGGCACAGCTGTTCCCTGGCAATGTGCACAGCCTGGCTGGGCTGCCACAAGACCCTTCCTCCCAGCAGAGAGCGGCCCAGCTCCCCCCTCACCTCTGTGTGAGGCTGAGCTATGCTCCTGGGGCTCCTGGGCCAAGGCCCCCTGAGCCGGCCGGGAGCCCAGACCTCCATTCCCAAGGTCGGGCTTCGGCACATAGGTCTCCAAGCCAAACAGGTCAGCCAGTTTCCTTGGGAACAGAGGCATCCCAGGTCCTATCTTGCACCAAGAGCTCTTTCCCTTCTTCCTCTGGGTGTTTGCAGCAGGCTCAGAAGAAGCTGTAATTCAGGTACAAGAGAAGAAGTGAGTTAATTGAACTCATGCCTTTACAATCAACCCATCTAATGGGTGAGGCATTCAAAGCACATTTTAGTTACTGAAAAGATTGGTTGGTTTCTTATTTTACATGAAACCAGCATCAGTTTAATTTCTCTGAACAATATGGAGCTGGCAAGCCAGGAGAGAAGGGTTCTACTATTTATGTGTTGCCTGTTGCCTCCCCACTACTACAGGATCCCTTTCCTTCCAAACAGTTGGAAATTCACAGTGGTCTCTAGAATCGGACACTGTCAAGGAAATCATTGTTTTCAAAAGTAGCTTTCTAGGCCTTTGTTTCTGTAGGTCCCACTCAATTTGAGGTCGGGTTTTGCACATTTGGGATTTTTATATTACTCTTTACAACAAAGGAAGTGCTGGGACACAAACAATGGCACCACGTGTTACACATAAAAGAAGCTTTGCTTTCTCCATTAGATGTGCCCAGTATTCTGCGAGCCTGTATTTGTAGGGAACAAAGTGGTCATCCAAAAGTGCCAATTCTGCTCTACTTGCCTCTTCCTGGGGTTCATTCCCCGCTTTTTTTTCAGCAGAGTCACCCAAACCCAACATAAACATGGCCTGCCTCAAAACATTTCTGATCTTGGCTGATATGGTCAATTCAAAATTTTCCTAATGGAAATAGCAGAGGGCAGATCATTCTAAAATACTCTCCATCAGACCTGGAGGATCATTCTAAAATACTTTCCATCAACATGTAATTCTTTACATGGCTTCACGGAGGATAAAATCATATGGCATCCAAGCAGAATGAGTGTCTTAAAACTGGATTCTTTCACCCTGTAGAATGCTGGGGTCAGTAATAAAAGTAAAACAGGCAGGGTTTAATAAGATAGGTACTTTCTAGTCCAGAACTGATCCAGCAAAAATGTCACCTAACTTACTGAGCAGTACTACTCCTGAGCTGCATTTAGCACTCCAGCTGCATATCAGGAAATAAAGAGTCATTCCAAAGGGGCCACACCCAGGATTTGGCAGACCTAGCTCTGATCCCCAAATGGACCAGGGGATCTGATCCCTTTTTCTGCATCAGCAGAATTATTTCTCCAAGTCTCATCTCTCCTAGCATGACACGCCCAGAGATGGCAAAGGAACAACAACAGTGTCACTGGGGCTTTCAACTTGAAAGCATTGGCTGAGCCAGATGCACCAGAGACTGCATTTTGTCTGGCACATTCCACTTGTCAGGGATCAGGCAAGGCAGGGACAGGGACAAGGCAGAAGGCATCTCCTCCCCCAGCCTCAGCCTGCAGCACTGACACAGGCAGAGACAGCCAGGGAAGAGATTTGTCATTGTGAACCTGCCACGGGTGGCTTTGTTCTTGTGCTCTCAGAGGATGACAAACTCACACCCTGCCTAAGCTGCATCCACCTGGAAGCCTCCTTCTCCTTCACTGGAAAATTCAAAAGGACTTTCTGTCATAGGAGCTTTCCCTATTTCTGCCAGTGCAAAACCAGGCAGTGCCCATGAATCTCCTCCAGATCTCAAAGGGTTCAGCTCAGAAACTGCCCCAAGGAAAGGTATTCTCCTTCAAAAGCAGGAGAAAGGAGTGGTAACATTTCTCATTTCATGCTAAATGACTTCATTTTCCCTACTAAGTGTGATACTAGGAAGGCTTCAGGAAGATAAAAGGCATGTGCAGGAAAAAGAGGAATGTTTCCTTTTCCTGCACTGCATTTCCAGGGCCCCAAGCCACCACTCCAGCTCTTGCCACCCAACACTTCCCACTGGAGGAATTTTCACTGCACCACCAGAGCACACTCGCAGGGACTGGACTCTGGGAGACTCCACTGAACCCAACAAGGAATTGAAATTAATTTAATGAAATTTTGAAAAGAATGGGTTTTAACCAAGCTCTCCAAATGTCACCTCTGAGGCAAGACTACAATGATCATTTTAGGACAGGCATGCCCTCTACCTACCTGCATCCTCAGAGCTGTTCTCTTTGCTTCTGCTGCTGGGTCTTGGCCTGGAGAAAATAGAGGACAAAAGAACATATGAGGAGGTAGAAAGAGAAGGGAGGGAAAGGGCGTACCATGAAAGGAGGCAAAGTTATTAGCATGGTCACTGTGATGAAGGGGGAAATGCAACACATAAACCCAACAAGATGCCAAGCTGATTAACTGTCCTTGGGCTTTCTGTTTCTGGAGTCACACAGAGCTGGCCAAGCTCTGGCTGAAACACAGCAGTCATTCTTCAACTTGCATCAAAACTCCCCAAGTCTGCTGCCTCTCCTTTTGGAGCCAAGTGGTTCCTAGAGCCTCTCCGAAGCAGCAAGAGCTGCTGAGCTGAGACACGAGTCTGTATGGAGGGCAGCTACTTTTGTACTGCTGCCAAAGCTTGACTTTGCCTGCTCCTGCATTACCCTGGTGACAGCCTTGTTCTACATGTGGTCAGAGCACTGCTGGCTCCTTAGAATATTACAACTCCTTGTTTTTTCAAGAAGAAGGATCAGATTGAAAACCTTGGGTATGACATTGTGCTACGTCATTATAGGTGTGCAAAATGGTGAAAACACAGATGTTTGCATAAACACTGGGGACAGCTGACTGTGCAAAATAATCACACGAGATGGGAGGAGTGAGGTGAACAGCACACTGGAGCAGCAGACACCTTGGCTTACCTCATCTCCCGGGACTCCTGGGAATCCAGCTGGGGAGAGCTTGGCAGGGACCCCGCAGCACTGCCCACAGGGGGACTTCCTGCCTTGCGTACTGGGGGGACCAAAGGCAGTCCCAGTGACCCCTTCTTCATATCCCCACCAATGGAATGCAGCAAGGCAGCCTGGAAAGAGTAGAACACAGGACCCAGATCAAGCATCCAGCCTTGCCCCCCTTCATGCCTCAAGGCATCTAGATATGCCCTCAGCTGGGACCTGGCAGGAATAGTCAAACTGATGGTGCGGTTGGCCGAGGATGGGGAATGGAAAGGGAGGTGGTGAGGGAGAGACCATGCCCCAGATTTGCCACCCCTTCCCTTGTGGTGACTTCTCTGCAAGTGTGGCTACATTCCCAGCTGGCATCCACAGGTGTGACATCAAGGTGTTCTGGGCTGCCACTGCCTCCACTGGCCTTGTGGATGGTATTGGAGTGTGTTTAGATCACGGTTCTCTCTCTGACCCTTAGGCACCTTACAGCTGCTCTTGATCTCCAGCACATCCCCACAAAGCCATTCTGCAGGATGACAAAACCTGCTTTTCTCAAGCCCCTCTCTTCTGCTGCTGCTGCCCTTCCCTCCTACACTTCCCCAGCAGCCTTTGAGCCCAGATGCTGCTGCTGAGCTCTCGGGATGCTTGCTGCTCTCCAGCTCCCATACATCCATCATCTCAGGCTCACTGGCATTTAGGAAGTCCAGCAGAGCTCCTTGCCCTGCTGCTCTCTGGAAATTATCTGCCTGCCCAAGTTCTTCCTGAGCCCCCATGCCATGGCCAGGAAGGGGGGTGGAGGCAGCAGGTGCATAGGCACCTTTCCTTCATATCCCATCATGTCTGGCCCAGCTAAGGATCCAAATCGGGACCTGTTCAAACTTCAGTGAAAGGGTCACTTCCTGTCAGCAAAAACATCTCAGAGTTCTACCTACAGCAAAGAAATTGAAAATTTACCACACAGGATTAGCTTGGTCTCTTTACCTTATGGCCTTTTCTCTCTGAGCTCAGCTCCTGTATTTTTGCCCGGTGCTCGTCACAGCCACTGCCATTTTTCCCATTCTCCTGCTCTCCACTGCGTGTCTGACTTGGTGTGGTAGAAGGAGAGCTCTTCTGGATGGGAGGCAATGGCTTGGAGGGAAGGAGCATAGAGGGATTTGCCAGAGAAAACCTCTTGGCGAGAGGGTAGCCAGTCAGGCCTGCAAAGTGGAGACACAAAATGTAACAGAAGCCACAATGCAAACCTAAAACATCTGAAGCTCCATATTTCATGGGACACATTTCCTGGAAACTTCTAACGAGCTGGACAGGGAAGCATGGTCCTACGGGCAGACACTGGAGACAGCCCAGGGGAAAACCCTGCCCCACTTCCACAGAGGCACCCCAGGAACAGCCTGGCCTCTGGGCTGCCCTGGGACAGCAGGGAGCCCCGAGCCCTGTGCTCTCCAGCAATGGCTCAGCTGCACATGCACCCTCCTGCTCCTCTGCCTGCCCCACAGCTGAGCAGCCCTCCAGCTGCACGGGGCACTGGCAGCAGCACAGCTCATTGCAGGGCCACATGCAGGGCACAGCTGTTCCCTGGCAATGTGCACAGCCTGGCTGGGCTGCCACAAGACCCTTCCTCCCAGCAGAGAGTGGCCCAGCTCCCACCTCACCTCTGTGTGAGGCTGAGCCATGCTCTCAAGGGAAGAAGTGAGTTATGTGAAGGCCCACTTTTATCATCAACACATCTAATAGGTATGGCACTCAATGGGAATCAATTTTAATTATTGGGAAAATTTCTTTGGTTTTCTTTTTCATGAAACTACTCTGCGTTACATTCCTCTCAACAGTATTGAGTTAGCAAGTGTGAAGGGAAGGGTGAAAGGCTCCAAACATAAGAGGGGAAAAAAAATTCCTTCTTGAGGCTGGCCTTCTGGGAATCCCTAGGAAAGACCCACACAGCTGTGACTGCTATTTCGGAAAACCACAAAGACCTCTCAGCAAGCAGGCAGGCCTTATTGGTGTTTCTGTATCACCATAATACCATCCCCTGGGTGGGACCCCATCAGCAAGCAGAGGAAGAACAGGAATTTTTCTGTACTGAGACCCAACAGTGATGGTAAAGAAATCAACAGGACTTGCATCTCATGGCCAGTTTGTGGGCAGCTGTGGCCACAGTCCCTGTCCTGGCTGACAGTATGAGTGATTTGGCTACTGTCAAACAGGAGAAAGCAGAGTAAACTAATGACAGAATGTTGTGATTCCATGGGCGCCCTTGCAGGATCCTCTGTAGCTGTCAGCCACCTACTCTGACAAAGAGCCAGCACTGACCACCACGGAACAGTTTTCCCTGAAATATGGTGGGATTTGTTTTCCATTTGGCTTCAGCCTTTCAGCTACTTCCTATCCTCACCTTTTCCTTCAGAGGTTTTTCCTTTTCCACTAAAGTCCATCTTCAAATCTGTGCTTCTGCCTGGCAGAAGGATCTGGGTTTGACTCTGGGAACACTCTCAGAGCTGACAGCGACAGGAGCTTGGTGCCCAGCCTCAGAACAAGGCCGGGTGACTCCGATCGCCAGCGCTTGGCACAGAGAGGCAGAGCCAGACACGTCTGCTGCCGCTGCGGCCGTGCCAACCACAACCTGCACAGCCTTCACAGCCCCAGCGTGGGGCTGCCCCTTTGTGATGCAATAGCCCGTGGTTCTCTCATTTCCATGGCTGCAAAACCCCACCCCAACTCCATCCCCTTCCCTTCCCAAGGGCAGCCAGCCCTGAGCCCAGCCTGGCCAGGCCTGAGGCTTTCACACTGTCTAGGAAGTAAACCCTCTCCAAAGCTACTTTTCAAGTCCTTTATTTCTGTAAATTCATTTCTGTAATTTATTTCTGTAATTCCCACTCAGATCTGGGTTGCAGCTGGTTGGTGTGGGAATTGGTTAATTTCTCTTCACATCAAACAAAGTGCTGGGACACAAAGAATGGCACCGGGCCATGGAAGTAAAAGCAGCTTTGCGCTCCCCAGTAGATGACCCTAGAATTCAGCTGGCCGATAGCTTTAGAGAACAAATTGACCATCCAAATATTCCACTTTTGCTCTGCTTCATTGTTCTAGGGGTTTATTCCCTGCTTGCTTTTTTGCATAAACACCCAAACCCAACATAAATATGATCTGCCTCAAAACTTTTCTGATCTTGGCAGTTCCTGACAATTCAAACTTTTCATGATGGAAATAGCACAGGGCAGGTTATTCTGAAAAAAGTGGATAAAACTAATCCTGCTTGATTTGGCAAAACTAAGCCTGAGCCATGGGACCAGTGGGTCTGATCCCTTTTTCTGCATCTGCAATATTATTTCTTCAAGTCTCATGTCTCCTGTCTATTCAAAGAAGCTTTGCACTCTGCATCAGATGCCCCCAGTGTTCAGTGGGCCCATATCATCAGTGTATCTGTAGGGTGTAAACTGGCCATGCAAAGTTCTCCCTCATTGTGGCAGGGGTTTATTCCTGCTTGCTTTCCTGCAGACACACCCAAACCCAACATTGCAACACCTGCCTCAAAACAATTCTCATTTGGACTGTCTCTGAAAATTCAAACCTATACTCAGAGCGTTTCCCTGTCCCCAGGGCCAGGCTCCAAGGCTGGCCTCTCTCCTGCACAGAATGAAGAAGAGCTGCTGCCCTTGCCAGCGGCTCCGGGGTCTGGTGATCAGCGCTCTGAAGGCAGCTTTGTACACATCCTGCCCCTGAGCTGAGCAGCATTCCTGGGAATTGGCACCACCTCTGCAGCCAACATCCTCCAGGACAGCTGCAGCAAGGAGATTGCAACAAGTGCTGGCTGAAGGAGTCTCCAGGCTGTGGCAGCCCTTCACCTGCTGGAATCATCTTGTGCTGCCATGGGGAGCAAAGGGGGTGATGGGCTCTTTGAAAATGAGGGTGTCCTCCATGTGCTGCTGCTCGCTGGGCTGATACAGCTGCTGCTGCCTTCCCCCACAGCTGTGTCAGGAGCCTGCCTGGGAAAATAACACTGCCAGTGCCAGCCACTGATCCCTGCCATGGCCCTGCCCACAGGGCGTCCTGCCCACCAAACCGCTCCAGTCAGGTGATGTCAGACAACATCAAAATACATTCAAACGATGAATTTCCCACTTTCTGGCAAAATCATGGCCATACAGTCCATGTGTTGGAGGCAGACTGCTGTTGGCAGAAGGGGGAAGCCCCAGCAGCTGCTCTCCCCATGGCTGGATGGCCATGGCAGCAGAGGCAAGCCTCCCACCATGCCCACTGCTGTAGAACCCAGTGCTTTGGAGTTGCTCCCACTCAACTCAGGCTGCTGCTACAGCAGCAGCATCACTTCACACATTTGATAACAGACTTGGAATGGCACACAGGACTTGCCCCAAGAGGTACAAAAATTTTTTTTTTAAGTGGAGTGGGCAGGAGAGTTAGAATAGTTTGCTCCTTTTCAATACAAGCATACCTGATTTAAGCAGGGACACTGGGCTAATCATACTGGGGACCGGTTTGTAATTCTTGTCTCTAGCAATTCCCACCAGTTTGCAAGCATTTTTCACTAAGGGGTAGATAAGATTTTACAGCACATCCATGAGCAAGTCTGAGCCTGAAGTCAAAGCACAAGAAAATACTCCCAAATCTGCCACCCATGGGAAAAGGAAGCAGAAAAGCAGATGAAACAAGTGCCATTGCAGCTAAATTGCCTGTATTTATCCCATGGTCCAACCTTCCTGTACAAAAGCACCTCAATTCAAACACACAGCTTAAGATCAAGGAATAAAAGTGCTTTGAGAACATTTAAAGCCTGATTCCTATTACTTTCAAGGAGAGGTCAATGCTAAATTCCTTAAAAACACAAATGCAGGTCTATTTGGGACTGCATCCTTCAAAAGCACAAATGGAGGTTTAGAATTGCAGAACTTTTTCCATTGGAAAAGACCTTTAAGATCATAGAGTCCTTCCAATAATCTGAGACTGCTGACACTGCCAAGGCCACCCCTAAAGCCTATCCCAGGACGGGATGCTATTGGCATTCTTGGCCACCTGGGCACCCTGGCTCTCAGCCACTGCCAACCAGCACCCCCAGGTGCTCTTCTGCTGGGCGGCTTCCCAGCCACTCTGCCCCCAGCCTGTAGCCATCCATGGGGGTGCTGTGGCCCCAGTGGAGGACGGGCACTTCACCTTGTTGAACCTCACGCAAGTGGCCTCAGCCCATGATCCAGCCTGTCCAGATCCCTCTGCAGAGACTTCCTGCCCTCTGGCAGATCAGCACTCCCACCCAGCTTGGCATTGTCTGTAAACTGCCTGAGGTGCCCTTGATCCTCTCTTTCCCATCGTTGGCAAAGATGAGAAACACAACTGGTCCCAGTGCTGAGCCCTGGGGAACACCACCTGTGACCAGGCACCAGCTGGATTTAATTCCATTGAATTCCACCCCTCCCTGGGCCTGGCCATCCTGACAGTTTGTACCCAGGGAAGAGTGCACTAAGGTCTTCAGTCTTTTCCTCATCGTTTGTTCTGTGTTTCCACCCACATCCAGGAAAAAACAGAGATTCTCCTTAGCCCTCCTTTTGTTGCTGATGGATTTACAGAAGCATTTTTATCCTCTTTGCAATTTTCTAGGAAGAAATTCTCTACAGTGAGGCTGTTGAGGCACTGGGAACAAGTTGCCCGGAGGAGCTGTGGATGCCTAAGGAAGGGTTTGCATCTGCCCCTGCTCTCTCCACTTCCCTTCTTAGTCATGACATGGGGGCCTGAAGCAACTCCAGACTGAGGACAAGGTGAGCATGGCTCAGCCTCACACAGAGGTGAGGGGGGAGCTGGGCCGCTCTCTGCTGGGAGGAAGGGTCTTGTGGCAGCCCAGCCAGGCTGTGCACATTGCCAGGGAACAGCTGTGCCCTGCATGTGGCCCTGCAATGAGCTGTGCTGCTGCCAGTGCCCCGTGCAGCTGGAGGGCTGCTCAGCTGTGGGGCAGGCAGAGGAGCAGGAGGGTGCATGTGCAGCTGAGCCATTGCTGGAGAGCACAGGGCTCGGGGCTCCCTGCTGTCCCAGGGCAGCCCAGAGGCCAGGCTGTTCCTGGGGTGCCTCTGTGGAAGTGGGGCAGGGTTTTCCCCTGGGCTGTCTCCAGTGTCTGCCCGTAGGACCATGCTTCCCTGTGCAGCTATTTAGAAGTTTCCAGGAAGTCTGTCCCATGAAATATGGAGCTTCAGATGATTTTCTTTTGTATTGCTGGCTCTGTTGCATTTTGTGTCTCCCGTTTGCAGATCTGACTGCCTACAGCCTTACCAAGCAGTTTTCTCTGGACACTTCCAATGTTCTCTTACCCACAAAGTCTTTGTCTCCCATCCAGAAGAGCTCTAATTCCTCCAAGCTCAGGAAGAAGCTGCTGCCTGTCTGAAGAGTGTCACAAGAATAGGATTTAGGTGTTCGGCTTCATAGTTAGAGATGAATTTATATTCTGATATTTAGATGTCATTTTGAATAAAGGTTTTGATTGTATCTTTCAATTTTGATAAAATATTTTTAATTGTATATATTTTATTTTGATGATTAGGAAAAAAATATTAATTGAAATAAGCCAAAACGAGAATGTGAGACCAGAACCTGCTAGCCTAGAGATTATGGGAGTGCAGCTCACTTCATGTGCCAGTGTCTCACCACATCCTCTCCTCACTGTGCATCTCCTCTTCCTCTTTTGCCACGTTTTCTTTGTGTCATTAGTGCTACTGTTTTTAAATTGACATTACAATAGGGCTACATATTGACATGTTTGGGGGACAATGGAACAAAAAGATCCTGTATGGTCAAAAGTTTTCTACCTGGATGTGTTCTGTGCTCAACAAAAACCTGAGCAAAGAAACCAAGAGAAGCGTGCCCAAATGCCAAAGCTTTGCTCCTTTGCAATCTCACACAGATCTGGCTCACAGGTAGCTTCAGGCACAATTTCATAGGTAAGAAGAGGATGTGTATTTCACTGGGAAAAGATGCCCTGCTTTGGAAAAGTCATCTGTATGTAGATTTACCCAGGACAGCAGTCCAACAGTGTTTTTTGCAACTTGCTTGCCAAGGGATGAGTGGGCTGTGAGGCCAATAACAAGTGACAAGGGTTCCTCAAATCTATTTCCACTCCAGCCTGGGTGCCATTCTGCCCAGGGCTATGGGATCATTTGTTCCCATGGACTGGTGCTTGCCAGGGTAATGAATTCCTGCATAGCTGGAACAAGCAATTCTGGATTCCACTCCAGCTCTTGGTGGGCTGCATGATCATTGACAATGCTGCCTTTCCAGAAATTATTCTACAGTTTCCTTTCATACTCATTTGAAGATTTATACTTCACATTTCAATTTGTTTTTCCTTAGGGAAAAATACTTCTGGGCCCAGTGTAAACTGTAACCTTTTGACAGTAAAGTCCTCATGGTTGCCAGCTTCTGATGTTCTAGAAGAAACTGCATGTGAATGTGTTAATTGAGTTTTCTGAAGGAAAACTCTGTCTGACTCTGTGTCACGTGGCTGCATGTGTTGGCATAGCTATGGGTCTAGTCCTGGCCTAGTAAAGCCCAGGCAGGCTGGCATGTTGTAGGGAAAACAAGCCCACGAGCTTATGGGGTTGCCATCACCAGCAGAGCAGATGTGTCCTTTGGGGATTTCTCTGGAGACAAAATTAGGGACCTGCTCCATGCCACAGTACTCTCTTAGATCGTTATAAACTATCCTAAAAAAGACAGTGAAACTTCACATCTCCTTGCACAGTCACTGTTTGAATAGGGGCATTTTTGTCCCTCCTCAAAGGCATTGCTCTTGCATACCAGAAACATGAATATCCACCAACAGGAATGATGCATGGCCCTCCTGCTGCTGCTTCAGAGCTCTGGGAAGTGCAGACCTGGGTATTGCCAATGGGAACACTTAATTAGCATTTCATGCTCCTTCAAGATGCCCAGATCTCAGGGCTTTTAGTTTCAAAGCAGCCACTGTACTTGCTCTAGGGAAGAACAGTACATGGGAAACAGCAATTGCCAGCCTTGCAGGGGTGTGGGGAAAACCTGGAGTGTCTGCGTCAAAAGATGAATGGGAAGAGTGCAATTGCCAAAGCCAAAGCTTTGTTAGGATAGCAGGGTCAGTTCTTTACTGCCTGATTGCATGGAAATAATTTGGGAACCTCCTTTTTGTATCTCATGCAGAAAAGGAGATCTTAACAATACCATGCTACTTAAAAACACATTATGATGCAGATCTGTAGTGATTCCTAATGAAGCAGACTGCCTGCTTTGTCACTGCCACCTCTGGTGACCCTGCAAGAGACCGTAGGGTATGCCGTGCCTGTTTTATATCCAAGCAAAGCTTGAGTTTGCTTATTAGTGTGGAATAAATACAAGGGTAATTAAAGGACAATTAAACTGGTGACTTTGGAGGATATGCTCATGCTTTCACACGTCAGTCCTGTGCCTCATGCTCCCAAGGCTTGTTACTCATCATGAAATATTTCAATAAAAAAACACAGCTCCTGTGTAACATCTGAATAAAATTGCATCAGTTCATCAAGAATTCTGCTGGCAAGAACAAGACAAAAGCCATCTGACACTCACTTGCAGCTGTCCTGGATTTCTGCAGCCCTTTGTGAAACGCTGCTGCGGCCAGAGTGTTTGGAGTTGGTTTGGGCCTTTATGAGAGATCTGTGTAACAGCATGCTGGGCTCTCCTGGCAGAAAACTGTCCAAGCCCAGGGACATGGTGCCGGCAGGAGTGGAGCAGCCCTGCTCCCAGCCCGAGAGCGTGAGCTGATCCACGCCAGGGAGAAAAGACACCGAGGGGCTCCAGCCCAGCTGCTTCACCTGCCGTGACTGCTCCACAGAGCTCTGCCTCTGGGAGAAAGTCGACGCTGGACAAGCATGGAGCTTTCATCTGCTGCTGGAGCTGCTCCGTGACAGCTCCTGTTCTTCCTGAGGGAGAACCCAGCACCACCTTGTAACGCGTGTCCTGGGGGGATTTTCCTCCAGCATTCTGGGTCTTTGTCCCAGCAGGGAGACGGTGAGGTCTGGCAGTTTGATATCTAGAACTCACTGGCCTTTTTGCTTGCTTTTCAGCCATTCCACTTCTTAATAAACTGTTGCAATTTTTTTCCACTTTCATCTATTAGTATTCATTTCCTGTTACTGGAAGGGGATTGTTGGAACACTTTAGAGGAGACGACTCATTGCAGAGTGTCCTGTATTAAGTTCTCCCAAACTGTGTGAGACACATGGCTTCACACAGGAGCAGCCCCAAGGCTGCTGAGGGGAAGGCACAGAGGAAGACAAACCCAGTATTTCTGAGGGGAATTCTTTGACACCAAACCAACCTGAGTTGTCCAACAGCTGACCTGACATTTTGAGACATGGGCCAAAGGGGAAAGCTTGCAGTGTGTTTGGTCCAGGCCGGGTCATGCTCAAGGCAAAGGTGTGTCAGTGCACTTGGCTCCTTCTCTCCTCATTGTGTCCAGCACACACAGGAGCCCAGAGCTCCTGCAGAAACCATCACAGCACTCAGTGGGAGCAACTTGTGTCCAGTGCTCACACAGAGCCGTGTCCAACACTGCACCTCATTGGAATGAGGAACTGTTCCAGCTCTTTTAGGAGCTAAATTTGGCCTTCAGATCAGCTCCATCCCAGCTCTTGATTTGCTGCCCTGGCTGAGTTGCTGCTTGTGGCAACACTTGTTGCACAGCTGCCAGCCCTGCTCTGCTGGCCAGCAGCCACTGCAGGAGCTTGTGCTAGTGACATCGAACCTTTCAGATCTTCCTCAGGAAAGCTCCGGGCAGAACTTGTCAAAAGAGCATTGCCTGGGCCATGCCTTTGACATTAAATCTCTCCTCTGTGCTTGGTGTCACACACAGTAAATATCTGAGGAAGCAAGTTTTCTGCTCCAGAAATTTCTTAAATCAATCAGTTAAACTGTAACAGAACACGATTTGGGATGTGTAATCTCACTTTAATTCATTGTGCAGAAAGCTTCAGAGAGCTGTGTGACCTAAATGACCTTGCCACCAAGAACTCAGAAAAATGGGAGAGATGGAATCAGTAGCACAAGGATCTGCATTGTGATTCTCCCACAGGCCTGAGGACACGGCCCACTTCCACTGGGCCATGCCTTTTTACCCTACATCAAAACCTCGTGCTTCAGATTGTGGTGGCGAATGGCCCTGGCCTTGTCTGGCCACACGGTGACCTGAGAAACGCTTGTCAGGCCTGGGCCTTGCTGAACAGCCCCTGGGCCCAGCTCCTCTTGAGCTTCCCAGAGACACCGAGCGCTGCCAGGCACTTGTGCTGTCTGACCAGCTCCTGGGGTGTCCTGTGAACTGCCTTGGAAACCGCTTTTCCTGCCTCAATGGCATGACATCCTCCTTCTCCCACTCTCAGAGCCAGGCTGCTGACCCACGGTGCGGCCACGATGAAGCGTTGATGGCTGAGGCCCCTCGCCTGTGGCCCATGAACAGCGCTCCCAAAGGAGGCCCTTGGGGCTCTCCTGGAGCCCAGAGGTGCCAGCAGCAACCTCCCTCTGAGTGGGGCCTCGCAGAGCCAGCGCGCTCTCAAGCTTGCTGCACTGGCAGCATGACTGAGCAGCCATGGATCCTGGGCCAAGAGCCCACTCCTGGAGGCTCCAGTTTAACCACTGCTCAGCTCCAGTGCTGTTAAGCTTTTAGGCCGTATACCTTCTGATCCTTGTCCTTTCTGTCCCTTTCTCAAATGCACCTAAACACACACACACACACACACACACACACACACACACACACACACAGACACACACAATTCTCAGAATGTTTCTCGTTTGATTGACTGAATTTTGTTTCTTGCTTTTTTTCCCCATGTTGTTCCTTAACCAAGCAGTAAGTAATAATGTGAATGTTGCCAATTGTGAGAATCTGTCTGAAACTTCCCTCATTTTCTGCCTCTCGATCGTCATGAAAGCCAAGACCACCGGGGAAAGGAAAAGATCCTGTTCTGAAAATCCAGGTCTGTCTGGTCCATCAAGCCAGATTATTGCCTACGGGTGTGTTTGCTCAACTCATGGAACACTGCACCCGAGAAGGGGCAGTGTGCTCTCCTTCGCCTGCATCACCTAGCAACACTAGTGCTGGAATTTCTCCACCCTTCTGACTTGGCTGGACTTTCTCTCTGGAATGACCTTCCCGGGGGTCACCACAAAAGGACCCTCCATTCACCGTACATCAACCACCGTGACAGATGGACTGAGATGGGAGAAGGTTTCTCCCTCAAGGACTGAGACATGCGACCCCTACATGGAAAAGTTCCCCTCTTCTTCCCAAAAGAACTAAGACTGAAATCCCCACCGTAGGGTGAGGGAAGGCGTACGTGGGGACCGGAGCAAGTTTTGCAAGCGACCACTGGACCGAGAACACAATGGTTCCTGCCTACGACATCTGCTGCTAACGACGCCTGTTCCTGATGGACTACTGATGGACTCTTTGTACCCTTCATCAATAGACTATTTTGAAATCGGTCCACTTCCCCCATTTCAAAAGGACTATAAAAAAGTTTAGACCTGACTGATACCTTTCGAGATCTCCCCTGACGTGAAGACGACAGGCTCTTCGTCGACCGGACTTCGAGGGACTTTGTCATCCGCACGTCTGGTAGCTATACACCTCCTTGCCCTCCCTCTCTTCTTTTTCTTTTCCTTATTCTTTCCCCTTTTCTTCATTCCCCTTCTCTCTAATGCATCTTTTCTATGGCTATTTAATAAAAGTACATGTATTTTGATTTTACTGCAAATCCCCTTGTCGTGTCAGTTTTTGCACCCTGAGATCAGTGAAAAAGAACCTTCATGAATCACGTCCTTAGGACAGATCGTGTCATAAATTGGCATCACGGATCTTGGGTTCTGGGGACAGAGGAGTCTGCAGGTTACGTGTAGTTTGTAACAGGGGAACGACGTTTCACGGCAGCCACACCGAAACCGTCAATTTTCCCGAAAGGGGTTGAACGGATTTAGAAAGCAAGGGCTGTGATTCCAATTTCCCGCATACTGCACGAACCAAGGCGGAAAAAGCATTCTCCAAACTCTTTTTGAGGGTTCTGTCTCCAGAATATCACAAAAGATCTCTTGGTGCAAAAGGGGAAAAAAAAACTGTTTCTGTTGTAAGAGTGTTTAACTGTCTGGGAAGGAAGAGACACCTTGAAGAAACTAAGCAGGGCCTCCCAGATTGATACTGTCTCTTCAACTGTGTGTGTGTGTTTAACTGTCTGGGAAGGAAGAGACACCTTGAAGAAACTAAGCAGGGCCTCCCAGATTGACTCTGTCTCTTCAGCCACCCAGGGAAAAAGTTGAGTGAAGGGAAAACACAGTGTGTGATTGTGTAACTGAAAACACCTCCCTGTTGTGGTCCCTAGTCCCTTCACAAGATGAATGAAGATTTTGGTGCCAAGGCAAAAACTGATTTTTACACACTACTTGCTAAACACAATGCAAAACCTTCACCAGGCGGAGAGGCCTGGGCAAAGAGCAATTGGTTTAATTTAGAAAATGTTGTTGGTAGAATATGTTCTCTGCAACATGAAACACAATTTAAACTTGGTGAAGATAAAACCATCCTCTGCTCAGTTTTGGGAGCCTGCCTCACAGCAGCCATAGAAACTCGCTCTAAGCGAAGAAGTGAGGAAAATACTATAATAGACTCCCTTCAAAACTTAGTTGGAGTTTTGCAAAAACAATTAAATGAAGAAAGAAATTAAAATAATTTATTACGGGCTGCCTTGAGAGAGGTGCATGTTAAAAATTCACAGAACTTTGATTCCTCAAAAGAAACAGAGGAGAAGGAAACTTCTCACCTTAATCAAAATTACCCCCAAAAAGAATTAGTTCTGATGAAAAATTTTGGGGAACACTGTTGTTGCAATAGCATGAAACCTCAAATTAAAACAGAATGCAACTATATTAATTTTGAGGATTTTGACCCACATATAATCACTAAAGAAATCCCATACACTGCTACTGAATTAACAAAACTTGCAAAGCAGTATGGGCTTCTCTCCCACAAAACTGAAACAAAATCTCTCACTGGGAAAGTTCAAATACATTTGTCAGAACAAGAAGCCGGTGGGTACTGGGGACATGGGGTGTTCTTAACAACGGGAGACAGACGCATCCCATGGTCCCTAATTCAGCATATAGCTTATTGGACAGAGGGGCTTAACCCCTCGGAAAGGGGAAACCTTTTAACCATAGCCGGTACCCCTGACCAACTCCTGGAAAACATTCAAAAAGCTGCCTGCTTGCAAATAATGCATGAAAGAAAACCAACTACAAGCTATGAGTCACCAATGCAATCACCTGTAAAGTCTAAAATTATGACCTCTTTAATTCAAAGGTTTACAGAAACACTTAAACCTATAGCAATTTCCCATCAAAAACCCATAGCAGCTATGTCCCCTATAGAAACACCAGATAAACTTCTTACTAACCAGAATAACCCATTTGTTCCCTCTTATGACTTGCCGAGAAAAGGGATAAAATGGGATTGGAGTCTTTCTCAAGAGAAAGCACTGCAATCGCTGATTTTTGAAGCAACAGCTCACCAAGCACTGGACCCTATCCATCCTACAGATCCCTTTCAGGTAGAGTGGGGATTTGCCTCCTCAGGATTGTCAGTACACATTGGGCAGCGGGGTCCCGAGGGTCCGACAAGGCCTGTTGGTTTTTATTCCCATGGTTTCAAAGATGCTGAGAGAAGACACTCTACCTGGGAAAGAGGTTTGTCCGTGGTTGGCTTAACTCTCATATAAGTAGAAAAAAACTTAGCGATACAAGAAACTGAGAGCTTGGGTAGCAGCCAAAACAAACTTGCCTCTGTGATTAAAGCAACCCCTCCTTTCTTCCCTGCTTCTGCTAACAGAGAGGGAGAAGGCAGTGCTCAGGCAGAGGAACTGTTAACCATTTGTAGTATTTTCCAGTGTGAGGGACAGAATTATTTTCTTGTCTGTATTAACATCAAGTCCTATGCCGCACTTGTATTTGTGTTGTTTCAGGCCAATGCTTTTAAAAGAACTACAGGAAATAATACCGTTGAAGCAATACAGGGATGGTTTGGAATTTTCCTAAGCCCACAGGAAATTCAATCTGATAATGTTTCTCACTTTACTGTCAAAAGTGCGCAGGATTGGGCAAAAGGTGAAGGGATTGAATGGACTTCTCACACCCCTTACGACAGATGGGGGGCAGATGGGTGTCCTAAAATCACTGCTTTTTGCCCGACAGCTCCAAGCATAATTCCTTCACTACACGGACCAGATGATTTCAAGAACCCAGCACATTACCCTGGACAACCTCTTTTTGGTGGACCACCCCCTATTGTAGGGGAAGTACCACTGGTGTTAAAAACCTCTCTGACAACCCCATTGTTCTAACTCTTTCTGCCTCTTCGTAGTAGATTCTGTTGTGCTTATTTTTACAGAAGAACTCCGTGGGACATGGAGACCTGAGAAACCATGATAACACTAGCATTGTACAACAAATATAATGTTTTCCCTTCCCTTTATGGTAACACAAAGTGATAACATTACACTTAACAAGTAAATTAAATAATAATGAACAAATTGGCTGCTACAAGTAAAAATCTGACCAAATTACAGCAACCACTGCAATCATCCTTAACACATCAGTGGCTGCTATCAAACATACTACCAAATTGGGAAAAGGTAAATGTAAACAACCACAAATTGTTGATTGATGCACTCAATGCCACACAAAATAATGTTTCCTTGGCTCTCAGCTGTGTTCGGGCTCAATTGTGGATGCAGTCAGTTGCTGCCTCAATTATAAAAGAAGGTGAAGAAGGCACTTTTCCCACTGAAATTTGAAAAATAATCTGGGACAGTGCTACTGACTTTGAAAGAGAATTCCAATCCTGGTGGAATTTGGTAAATTTCACTTATGACCCCATTTCAAACGTGGCCACGGCTTTTGTGTTAACCATACGCAGTGCTTCAGTGCATTTGGTTTTTCCTATTATAGCATTAGGGATAAATCATGACGGAGCTATTCTCTATCCTTCGGAGCATAGGGAATGGGCCCGTCAGATTAACAACAAATGGCAAACTGTCAATCTGGAATCTTGTATTGTCCGTGAACAACAAGGGTTCATCTGTGAAAGCAATGCAATCATAGCCCAGGACATCTGTCTGGACACAGAGCAGAATATCTGTCACTTTGAAATACATCCTAACGAGACTTCTGAAACAGTTCTCATATACATAGGCAATGGATGTGCATGCTTTAGAACTGCCTGTGATCTTGTATTTGTAGAAAATGTAGTAGTGGATACTAAGAATCATTCAAATTTCTGCGCTTGTAATTTTACCAGAATTGTAGGATATGATTTTTCTTATGTAGCTCCAGTTACCTCTCACCAGCTTTTGCAATCCAATTACACCCTGATTCACAAATTGATACCTACTCCAATTGGGATGAACCTCACTTTGGTAAGGCAGTTGCTGCTCCACCAGGACCTGGCTGAGATACTGAGAAAGATCAAGAAAGATGGGCAGAAGACCCTGGTAACTGTTCATCACAATGTAAAACAAATACATCGTGTCATGGAAAGAGTAAAGAGAGATGCTGAACACAAGTGGTGGGATACTCTTTTTGGGTGGTCACCAACTGCCACAAGTGTCCTGAACACCATGTGTCATCCTATTGTTGTCCTTTTGATCCTGGTTTCAATTGGTTTTGTTTTGTCAGCAATCTTGTTTGTCATGAATTGGAGAATGATGAAACGGTTAACAAGACTGACGTCCATAATTAATGCACACAATTTGGCTGATGTCCTTTTTACTATGGACGTCCCCAAGACAATTGACACAAGGCGATTATGAATCAGTAGATGTGTTTTGAAAAACCTTTTACCTTCCATCTTGTGATTTTGTTAAATTTATATTCATTTTGTTACTTAATTATTGCTTTTACTTTTGGCCATTTGTGATTTTATTTTGATTATTTGATTTGATTATTACCATTTGTGATTTTTCAAATTATTTAAGCTATAATGCCATTATAATAATTTGTGAGTTTGTTCCAATTATTCAAGCTATAATATTATTTTGATAATTTTCAATTATTATTTAATTATTTGCTAAAAAATTGTTTTGATTTTGTTTTGCTAATTGCTTCTCTTTTTCGCCCTTCTTTTATTTCTTCTTATCTTTCCTTCTCTTTTCCTCCCTCTCTGTCATACTGTCCCTGTTTTCTGAGGTATGCTACCAGCGTGAAGGAGACTTGAGACCTGCTGATGAAGACCCTTTCAAGACAATCGTGAGTCATGGGGTCGTGTGAGTGTCTGTCCAAAACTTCCCTCATTTTTTGCCTCTCGATCGTCATGAAAGCCAAGACCACCGGGGAAAGGGAAAGATCCTGTTCTGAAAATCCAGGTCTGTCTGGTCCATCAAGCCAGATTATTGCCTATGGGTGTGTTTGCTCAACTCATGGAACACTGCACCCGAGAAGGGGCAGTGTGCTCTCCTTCGCCTGCATCACCTAGCAACGCTAGTGCTGGAATTTCTCCACCCTTCTGACTTGGCTGGACTTTCTCTCTGAAATGACCTTCCCGGAGGTCAGCACAAAAGGACCCTCCATTCACCGTACATCAACCACCGTGACAGATGGACTGAGATGGGAGAAGGTTTCTCCCTCAAGGACTGAGACATGCGACCCCTACATGGAAAAGCTCCCCTCTTCTTCCCAAAAGAACTAAGACTGAAATCCCCACCGTAGGGTGAGGGAAGGTGTGCGTGGGGACCAAAGCAAGTTTTGCAAGCGAACACTGGACCGAGAACACAATGGTTCTTGCCTACGACATCTGCTGCTGACGACACCTGCTCCTGATGGACTACTGATGGACTCCTTGTACCCTTTATCCATAGACTATTTTGAAATGTGTCCCCTTCCCCCATTTCAAAAGGACTATAAAAAAGGTTAGAGCTGACTGATATCTTGGAGATCTCCCCTGACGTGAAGACGACAGGCTCTTTGTCGACCGGACTTCAAGGAACTTTGTCATCCGCACGTCTGGTAGCTATATACCTCCTTGCCTTTCCTCTCTTCTTTTTCTTTTCCTTATTCTTTTCCCTTTCTTTATTCCCCTTCTCTAACGCATCTTTGCTATGGCTATTTAATAAAAGTACATGTATTTTGATTTTACTGCAAATCCCCTTGTCGTGTCAGTTTTTGCACCCTGAGATCAGTGAAAAAGAACCTCCACAAATCACATCCTTAGGACGGATCGTGTCAAAGGGAAACAGCCCTTAAAACACAGGGTTCCAGGAAGGATGAACAAACTTCAGCAAAGAAACCTTGATGGAGCAAGAGTAGGCTGTCGCTTTGTGCAGAAAGATGACCCAGAGTAGGGGGAAATGACTGGCCTGGCTGGGCATGGAGCTTTTGCAGGAATTTAGGGGTTAAAAAGAGGGTGCATCACCTTTGGACATAGAGGGAGGTAAATCAAGAAATGTTTACGGACGTTGTTAGGTTGTGCAGATAGAAAAATTAGAGAGCTGAAAGATCAATTAGGACTTAATTGGATACTTCTGTGAAGGATAATTATTATGTATTTATAAGCACATTAATGGCAAAAGGAGGGGTAATGATAACCTGCATTTCTTATTGTGAGGGATATGGTTACCAAAGATGAAGAATGGGCTGAGGTACTTCACCCTTTCTTTGCCTCAGTTTTCAACAATAAGACAGGCCATCCTCAGGACAAGTGTTCTCCTGAGCTGGTAGATGGGCACAGGGAGCAGAACAGCCCCCTGGAATCCAGGAGGAAGCAGCTGGGGACCTGCTGAGCCACTCAGGTGCTCACAGGTGTCTCTGGGAGCAGAGGGGATCCATCCTAGAGGGCTGATGGAGCTGGTGGATGATCTCCCCAAGCTGCTCTCCATCATTTACCATCAGTCCTGGCTCAGCAGGGAGGTCCCAGAGGAGTGGAGGTGCCAATGTGAGCCCATCCCCAAGAAGGGCTGGAAGGAGGATCTGGGGAACTCCAGGCCTGTCAGCCTGACCTGGGTGCCCGGCAAGGTTATGGAACAGATCACCTTGAGAGCCATCACAGGGCACCCACAGGATGGCCAAGGGATCAGAGCCAGCCTGGCGTGGATTTCAATATCTGCACTGATGATCTGCATGAGGGGATTGAGTGCACGATCAGCAAATTTGCAGATGACACCAAGCTGGGTGTGAGTGTGGATTTGCTGGAGGGCAGGAGGGCTCTGCAGAGGGCCCTGGACAGGCTGGATCCAGGGCCCAAATCCAACAAGGTGAGGTTGAACAAGACTAAGTACCAGCTCCTGATCTTTGGCCACAACAACCCCTGCAGCACTGCAGGCTGGGGACAGAGTGGCTGGACAGCAGCCAGGCAGAAAGGGACCTGCAGGGACTGATGGACAGCAGGCTGGACATGAGGCAGCAGTGTGCCCAGGTGGGCAAGAAGGGCAATGGCTTCTGGCCTGGATCAGGAATGGTGTGGTCAGCAGGAGCAGGGCAGTGATTCTTCTCCTGTGCTCAGCACTGGTTGGGCAGCACCTTGAGTGCTGTGTCCAGTTCTGGGCCCCCCAAATTAGGAAGGACATGGAGGGGCTGGAGCGTGTCCAGACAAGGGCAACAAGGCTGGTGAGGGGTGTGGAAGACAAGTCTGGTTGAAAGCACATGAGGGAGTGGTGGTTAAGTTAACTGGATGATACCCTGGGTAGACAAGGTAGTGTTAGGGTGCAGGTTGGACTTGATGATCTCAATTGTTTGTCACAATAAACCTGCGTGGTTTCCTTGCCGTCCCCCAGCCCTTGCTGGCCCCAGGGGCTGATGGCATTTGTGCTCCCTCAGGTTCATGTCCCCACAAGCAACAGCATGGGGGTGCTCCCGCCTGCTCTGTGCAATGCAAACAGGGGCTCCTGAGCCAGTGCTGCCGTGGCTGTGCCTGCAAGGATGGGGCACCTGTGTGAGCTGGGGGAGAGGCCAGGGCTGCAGAGGGGGGATGTTGTTGGCAGCTCCATGAGGACGCTCTGGGACACTGCCCTGGGCTGTGCAGCGCACTGGGGATGGATCAGCCCCTGCTCTGCTGCTCCCTCCCGTCTCCCCCAGGGCCCTTGCAGAGCCCCAGCCATGCTGTTTGCCCCCAGCCTGCCCACGGCCAGCCTGGGGCTGCTCAGCCTGGGGCTTTTCTGTGCTGAGCATTGGCCTGGCCGTGTTCTTGAGAGAGCCTGGGCAAGGAGCCTGGAGCCCCCAGGGCCTGGCCTGAGGCCTCAGCGCTGCCCCAGCAGTGCCCATGGCCTGTCCCTGCTGCAGCCCCGGCACTGCCACCCCCAGGACTGTGCCCGGCCCCGAGAGCACTCAGGCCCTGCAGCAACACCAGGGCCACCAGGGCAGCGGGGCAGGGCCACGGCAGCAGCACTGGCAACACCAAGTGCTGCTGCTGCTGCTGGGCACAGCTGCTGTGCCAGCACTGATCTGCCCCCAGCTCTGCACACAGACATTGCTGCTGCAGCTCCAGAGAAGGCAACAAAAGGGCATCCCTGAAGAAAACTCTGCTGGGAGATTCTTAATTCATCTAAAGCCACTGAGTGCACAGCTCCTCATTGTCACAGTCTGCGGCCACGGTGAATGTGGAGAGAAACAAAGTCAGAAATAGCAGAAACAATGATCTAGATTTAGGAAGAATATTAAAATAAAAAAAAAGACAGGGAAATCAAAGAACCAAACCAACAGAACTATCAAAAATTAATTTTGTTACAAGTGATTTGCAGAAATTGGCAATCAGTTTAATGCTTCCTAAGATGTCCAGTCATCAGTCTCCACACTGCAGCCTTGAGCTCCTGGTTCCTCAGGCTGTAGATGAGGGGATTCAGGGCTGGAGGCACCACCGAATACAGAACTGACACTGCCAGATCCAGGCATGGGGAGGAAATGGAGGAGGGTTTCAGGTAGGCAAATACTGCAGTGCTGAGAAATGCATTTCTCCTGCATTTTTCCTTTTCAGATTCTTTCAGTCATCTCCTGAGAGGTGCAGATTGTTCTGGGGCTTTTCATGAACTGATTGTACTCTTGATTTAGATGGCGACTGTAGAATTGATTTCAGATGTAGCAGAATCTGAAGTGAGCACAGAAACAAACTCCCTCTGTCAGCCCATTTTCATCTTCTAGATCACTTTCAAGATGTCCTTGGGGGTGTTGGAATGATGATCACACAGCTCTCCACTTCTGGCTGCAGGCTCTGCAGATTCTTTCTTTGCATTCAGTCAGGCTTGCATTCCCCAGGAGTTCTTGGTAGCCTGTCATGTTTTCTTAGGGTAGAACAGTAACAATGAAAACCTTACCAATGGCACAACTGCCCAGCCCACAAGGAAAAGAAAAGAACAAGCTGCAAAATTCTTCGAATATTTGTCCTGCTTTGCTGCAAGAGTTGTGCTGCACACACAGTGTGGAAAGCTGCAGTTGGTGGCACACCTTGTGACAGAAGCTGCACCTCGTTCTCCTGGAAAGGTTCATGGAAAAAGCAAACAGGACTGAGGAGAAGATTCTGGAAAAACTGAAAGAGCTTTTAAGAAATTAAATGAAAATTGAAACAATTCAAGACGTTTTTCTCAATTTATTTTTATGCTCCCCTTTTCCATCTTGCACTAGTTGTCCATCCCATTAATTCCAAACAGATCTCACCGCTAAGATCCATGAGTTGGCAAGTTTTAGACATTTTAAGATACCATGACCTACACACAGTTTGGCTTCCCCTGTTTTCCTTGGAAAGCAATGTTGGAGAGGTAAGTGCAGTGTTTGTGTCAGGTACAAATTCTGCATTCAGGGAATGCGCTCTGAGAGTGTTTGACCCTCAGCAGGGACAATGCACAGCAGCGACCGAGGGGATTCCTGAGCCACTGTGCAGGAGTCCAGACTCTGGCTCTTGGCTGAACTCCGCAAAGTTCCCGTGTTTGGACAGGCTCAGGGGCTGCCCTCGGGGAACGTGGGGCTCGGGGCGGGGGCGAGCGGGCAACGGACAAACGGACACGGGGACAAACGGCCCCGGAGCTTCAGTTGCAGCAGCGGCAGCAGCGGCAGCGGCAGCGGCAGCGGCAGCAGCGGCAGCGGCAGCGACAGCGAGAGAAAAAACTTTCGATTTCCTTCTCCTCTCCCTCTCCCGCTTCCCCGTACCTCTCCCGCTCTCCCCTTCCCGGCGTCCCCCTCCTCTCCTCTCCCCACCTCCCTCTCCCCGTGCCCGGCCGGGCCATGCCCCCGGCCCGCCCCCGGCCCCGGGCGGGGCTGCCCCCTGCCCGCCCCCGGCCGTCCCACCGAGGTCTGGTCCCAGCCCAGCTCTGGCCGTGCTGGCGGTGGCGCTGCTGGGCGGGGATCAGTGCCTGGGGCTGGGGTGGTATTGCCGGCTTTTGGCTCCGCCTGGCCCGATCCCGGCCCCGACCGCGGCCCCGGCCCCGGCCCCGGCCCCGGCTCCTCCCGGGGCCCGCGGAGGACACACGCGGCGCAGCCGCTCCCGCCGCCTCCGCTGCGGCTTGCCCGGCCCGAGCTCCGCCGCTCGGCAGCGCGGCCCCCGGCCCCGCGGCTCCCGGGTCGCGTTGCAAAGAGCGAACGCCGGGGGTTGGCCGGGCCGGGGCGGGTGAGGGGCGCTCGGGGGCCGTTGCTGGCCCCGGGCCGAGCGCTGACAGCCGCGTCCCACCCGCAGGGAAGGCGCAGGAGGCCCTGCAGGAGCGGTACCGGCTGGGTTCCCTGCTGGGGCGTGGAGGATTCGGCAGAGTGTGCTCGGGGACGCGGCTCTCGGACGGCGCCCCGGTGAGCGGCGGGGCGGGCGGTGGGTGGAGTAGGAGGGGGCGTAGGAGGAGGAGAAGGAGGATGGGGCTGGGCAGGGCGGGCGTTGAGCTGAGCCCGCTGCTCCCCTTGGCTTGCAGGTGGCCATCAAAAGGGTGCCACGGAACCGCATCTGGCACTGGAGCGAGCTGGTGAGTGAGCCGGGACAGCGGGAGAAGCCGGGCCGTGCCAGGCGGGGATGAGTCGAGCCCTGGCATGGTGGAAGCCGCCAGGACATCCCGAGGGGGAGCGGGCGTGGGGCCAGCGCAGGGCGCAGAGCATCCCGGGCTGGCTGAGGGGTTGCCCAGCCCTGGCCCAGCATCGGCCCCCCTGACGGCATCGTGCTCCTCCCGCAGCCCGACGGCACCAGCGCTCCCCTGGAGGTTGTGCTGCAGGACAAGGTGTCCACTGGCTTCCCTGGTGTCGTCCAGCTGCTGGAGTGGCTTGAGCTCCCCAGCGACATTGTGATGGTGCTGGAGCGGCCAGAGCAGTCTCAGGACCTCCTGCATTTCATTCAAGCACGGGGGTTCCTGCGCGAGGAGGTGGCGCGGCAGCTGTTCCGCCAGGTGCTGGAGGCCGTGCGGCACTGCACCAGCTGCGGGGTCCTGCACCGCGACATCAAAGCAGAGAACATCCTGGTTGACCTGGCCACCGGGCAGGCCAAATTGATTGACTTTGGCTGTGGCACCTACCTACAAGAGACAGCCTACACTCACTTTGCAGGTGAGCCTACACAGGGCTGTGCTCCCGCTCCGGGCATCTCTTGGCCCAACATCTCACAGCCCAAGCTGGGTGTGGCAGCGGGGATTCTCCCTTTTGCTGCCACTCAGGGGACTGAATCTGCAGCTGAGTTGCTTTAGAGCAGGGCTGGGTGGGGAGCCATCTTCCAGCCCTGCTGGCAGGCTTTGCCCACCACTGTGCCCAGGACTGGGGCTGGGCTGGGGCAGCCAGCCTGACAAAAACAGTCGAGGGTGGGGGTAGCAGAGAGGGAGGTCAGAACATGTGTCCCAGCCGGTTTGTGTGCAGGCAAGAGGAAGGGCTTGGACTGCTCCACTTGCCCTGTTTGTCTTGCCTTTATAATATGTTTGGGGCAATGCAGGCAGGGAGAATGAGGGCATGGTTTTTCCCCAGCACGCAGTGGGTATTTCCTTTGCGTGTCATGGTCAGGCCTAGCCAGGGCTTCCACTGTCGCCTTCCCACACCAGTGGCTTCTTTTGCAATCCCAAGTTTGTACACCAGTCCCAGATGCTGGTGAGAGGACAGTGGTCACCCTGTGTGCCACTGATGCAGCCCCCGCCCGCCCAGGGATGCTGGGGCCAGGCTCTGGGAGCAGCAGCATCCCCCTGATGAACTCCATCTGTATTCCACAGGAACACCATCATACAGCCCCCCGGAATGGACCCGCTTTGGCTGGTACCATGGCGAGCCAGCTACCATCTGGTCCCTGGGCATCCTGCTGCACGAGATGGTCTGTGGGAAGATGCCTTTCAGGAGGGGCTGGAACTTCAGCTGGGGCCAGCTCTCGCTGCCACAACGGCTCTCTCCAGGTGAATCCTCTTCTCTGGGCATGGGTGCAATACCAGTGCTGGGAGACAGCAGCGGGCTCGGGAGCATCCCGTTCTGGTAGCTGCTGAGGAGGTGGCACATGTCCTGCTCTCCCCCAAAACCAAGAATTGATGGGAAAGTTCAGGCCCAGCTCTGAGCGCATCCAGCATGGCCTGGGCATGGAATAGTGGGGCAAAGCAGACAGGAGCCTTCTCCAGCTGACGGGCAGTTTCTGGTTTCTCTCCCCAGACTGCCAAAATCTGATCGGGTGGTGTTTATCCATGCACCCCTTGGCCAGACCCTCATTAGAAGAGGTGTTCTGTCATCCTTGGATGCAGGATGTTCATCTGCCCTAGAAGAAGGGAGAGAGCCACAGGCACACTTTGATCCATGGCCCTGGTAAGTTACAGCTGCACACATGCCTTGGCAATGAGAAGCAAAGGAACCCAGCCCGTGTCACTGCACCAGGGTCATGGGATGGGAACATGCAGCCCTTGTGCTGGAGCTGAGCTGCTCTGCCCAGCCCTGGTGGCTGCCATCCAAGCAGGTTTTGCTTGTCCTGGTTCCCTGACAGCTGGGGCCCTGGGCAGAGCCCTGACAGCCTGGTCTCACCCCAGGGAAGGAGAAGGAGCCCCCAGAGAAGCTGTACCGGGTGGGGCTGCTGCTGCAGGAGACAGCGAGGATGACATGAAGGATGACATGAAGGATGACAACCTCTTCCTCAACCTGGCCACCAGCAGTTGAAGGTGATGCACTTTGATTGTGGCACCTTCTTCAAAGCCAAACTCCACAGGGAGTTTGCAGATGAGTCCACACCTGGGGAAATGCTCCCAGATTTGGGCATTGCCCAGCCTGGCTGGGAAGCAAAGGTTCCCCCCTTTGCGGGGGCAGATGCAGCTGATCCTTCAGTCGGCTGCCCAGCTGCTTTTGGCAGGGCTGGGGGCATGGGCTGGGGTGGGTATGAAATGGGAGTGGGCTCCTGGCCCTGCCAACAGCCCCCAGCACCCACCGTGCCCCGGGCTGGGGCTGGGGCTGGGGCAGCCAGCCCAACACAAACAAACCCCTGTGGTGGGAGCAAAGGTGGGACTCCCAAATCTGTGCACAGGTGCTTTGCTGTGCAGGCAGGGAAGGGCTTGGGCAGCTCCACTGCCCTTGTTTGCTTTGGGATCACGGTTATTGTGGGGGGCAGTGCAGGGGGAAGGGAGAAAGCCTGGGCTTTGCTCACACATGGCTGGGTTTTTCCCTGGCATGCAGGGCCTGGGCCTTCCTCAATCCCCTCACAGAGATATGATTTTTACCTTTGTTCTTTTTTTCCCTTTTTGTCTGTAATCTATATTCAACAATTTGTTGTTTGTTTTTCTAGAGGAAGCATTCTGGTTGGTCCAGTCTGGATCGGGAAGTTCTTGGGAGCAGCTGCGGCGTGGATGGGCCGTGCCCTTGGAGCAGGCTGAGGACATCGTTTGGGACCAGCTTTTCTTCCAGTCATGGATGGCATGAGGTGGGTCCCCGTCTGCTTGGCAGGGTGGGATCAGAGCTTTTGGGAGATGGCAGCGAGCACAGGAGCATCCTGCTCTGGGCAGCTGCTGAGCAGGTGGATGTGCCATGGCTGGCTGCAGGCTGGGCACATGTCCTGCCCTCCTGCCCTGCTCCCCAAGGCAGCACTGATGGGCAGCTCTGGGCACTGCTCTGGGCACAGCCAGCATGGCCTGGGCACCGCGGGCAGCTGGGACAAGGGGACAGGAGCCCTCAGCTGACGGGCAGTTTCCGCTTTCTCTCCTTGCAGCCGGGCTCTGCGGATGCTGAGGCTGTTCTGGGCTCTGCCAGGGCTCTGCTGGAGCTCAGCACGGGGCCGGAATCAGCCAAAGAAGAAATGGTGTCACCTGCAGCACAGACTTGCTTGAGCATTTTGGCAACACAGCTAAAAAGTTTGTAGAGTGACACCTCCCAAAAATTAAACTTGTTCAATATCTTCTGAAATCAAATCAATCTGGGATGACTCCAAATGACATTTTTCAGCTTGCTCAAGATGTAGCTCAGCCCTTCTCTGAACAGTTCTCTCCCCCACCTGCCTTTTACTTCTCAACTGCTCCCTTTTTTCCCCCAGTGAATTCCCAGCCCATTGCTGTCTCCATCACTTGCTGGCCTTCCGTGTTGCCCCTGACCACAAGGAAGGCTGAGCCCCAGGTTTAGGGACTCATGCTGTCACTGGCTGAGGAGCAGCAATGTCTCAGAGGTCCAGTGGCATTTTAGTGTCATTCAGAGCCACTCTCCAGCCCTCAGCTCTCCTCACTGCTGAGTTCCCACTCCCTTTTCCTTGTCCTTGCAGCTGGATGAGCTCTGTGAATCCCCTTGAGCCTCCCCACTCTTCCCAGCCAATGCACCCACCTCAGTGAGGCTGAAGCTGAAGCTTCTCTGTCTCCTCTGGCACTCCAGTCCAGTCCCCTGTGTGGGGAGCCCCAGCCCCAGAGCACAGCACACAGCAGTGCAGTCCGGGCTGGAGCAGCTGCCCTGCAGCCCTGGCTTGGCTGTTTGTGGCAGCTGAATGCTCCCTGTTTCCAGCTGTCCCTGCAGGATGGCCCCAGGGCAGAGCCCAGCCAGGCTCCCACTGCAGCCCCTGGAGCTTGGGGCAGACAGTGCTCCCAGAGCTGAGGTTCATGGGGAGCACCAGGAGCTGTGCCTTGCACTCTGTTGCTGTGTGTCACAGCACAGGCTGGCTTGTACTGTGTGACGGTACCAGCCCCTGGTGTGACTGACAGGGCCTCGCCCAGTCACATCTCTCCCAAGGCTGCAGCATTTCACTGCCCAGAATCTGAAGGGGCGTAGAGATCAGATCCATGACATTTTCCAGACTGGGTTTTTCAAAGGCTCTTTATAATGAAGGGCTTGAGAATAAGCGCTCTCTGTTTGCAGAGATGAAAATCAGGGTGAGTGGTCTCTTTGTCTCCAACCCACTGCCACCCCCGGGCCAACGTTAGAGCCACCCAGTCCCTCACCCACCCGCCTTGTGCCTTCCCACTGCCTTGTCCTGTCAGGGCTTCTGCTGCCCCTCATCCCTTCATGGCCTCGTCCCCTCAGGGTCTCCCCCAGCCTGGCCAAGCTGCCCGGCAGCAGCGCCGCAGGCCTCCAGGAGCTCCAGAGGAGCCCCATCCAGAGGCACCTGGGAGCCCTCAGCAATGCAGCCAGCAGCACACAGGAAGGAGGACACAGATGGCGGTTCCTGCCTGGGACAGGGCTTGTGGCCATCTCCAGGTACCGGTCTCACAGGGATCCCTGCAGCTCCGGCCTCTGCCCACCTGCTCTGTTGGCAGCACAAAGGCTTCAGCAGACCCACCAAAGGCCAAGGGGCTTCTGGCCATTTTATCTGCAACACTGCACGCCTAAGCAGCTTGTTGAGCCCAGACACCCTTTTCCCCCTCTTCCCCTATGCCCTGCAGAGCCTGGGCAGCAAAAGAAAGCTCCTGGGAGTCTGTTTATTACAACACATCCTATATTCATATACTAAAGGAAAAAACAAGAAGAAGAAAAGAATAATCTGAAAGAAATGGAAAATTCCTGCTGGCTCAGGTGAGCCCAGCAGACAGAGCCTCTGGGATCAGCTCTCTGCAGAGCTCCAGCAGCACAGCCAGCGGAGCCCTGACAGACGAGGCCGTGTCCTCCATGCCCTGCAGAATTGATTTTGCAGCCTCTGGAAGACGGAATATCGCCCACTCTGTAGTGCCCGGAGGACATACAATGTTTGAAGTGCTGCGTCTGACACGGCACTGCTGATGTCTTCTGTCAGGTGTTCAAGGGCTGAAAGAGAGAGGAACAGAGCAATGGTCAGATCCTGGATCTGCAGGGACCTGAGGAGAGCCCCCTGCTAGGGCCATCCCAGCCCACTCTAGCCATGGCCAGGAGGGAGCAGGGAGCAACGGGATCAGCCCGAAACTGCTGGCCACGAATGCCCCAATGGCCCTGAAATGTCTGTGTGCTCTGCCCACGCTGCCCCTTGTCCGCACAGGGAGCAGAGCCCTTGGCAGCCGGGGCAGGGCTCGCAGCTGGCCCCGCCAGCCCCCACTGCCAGCCTGCTGCCCTCACTCACCACTGCAGATGAGCTGGAGCTCTTCACTCTTCCCCCTCAGGTGCCGCCCGGCCATGCCTGGGAACACAGAGCCTGTCACGGCCCCAGCGGCACAGCTCCCTGCCAGCAGCGCTGCCGGCGCTGTGGCCACACGCCCTGCTGGCCCGGCAGGGCTCAGCCCGGGCCACGTCGCACGCTGCCGCCCGAGGGCACGGCTGCCAGAGGGCAGCAGCAGGGCTGAGCCCAGGCAGGGCTCCATGGCACCAGGCCCGGACGGCGCTGCCGGGGCAGCGGGCGGGGCTGGGGCCGAGCTGCGGCGGGCCGGGGAGGGAGCCCGGGCTCGTGGCTCACCCATGAACCTGATGGCCGCCTCTCGCAGGGACTCCTGTGGGTTCCGCAGGTACGGCAGGGCCCGGCGCAGGTGCTCGGCCACTCGGCTTGTGTCCTCTGCCAGCTGCAGAGAGCGGCAGCAGGGAAGGCTTGGCGCGGGCTCAGCCCCTGCCCGCACAGCCCTGAGGCACGGCCAGCAGCCGCTGGTGCCGGGCTCTGGAGGGGGCAGAGGGCCGGCTGCTGCCCGGGGAGCCGCACTGCCATCCCATCCCGCAGCCCCGCCAGGCCAAGGCTCCATCGGCCCCCGGCTCGGGCCCATAGCATCCTGGAGAAGAGCCCGCCCGGCCTCTGGGTGCAGCAGCGGGCAGGGGCACAGCTGCCAGCGCCGCACACTGAGCACCGCGCTCAGGGGCCTTCTCCAGGCTGAGGCTGGGGCTTCCAGCCCGTCCTTACCAGGCACTCAGTGAACTTCCACAGCTTCTTGTCCTTCACCAGTTTTTCAAGATCGCTTCTCTTCAGGAACTCCACCACACAAAGCAGCGTTTCCAGAGAGGCCTGGGGAGCAGCAGAGACGCGGAGATGGCCCCACAGCCCAGGGTGCAGGACCCGCATCCCTGTGCCAAGGCCTGGAGGAGGCTGCAGCCTGGCAGGCGCCAGGGCAGGAGGCAGCCAAGCCCCCTGCCAGGGGGACAGCAGCAGCCCACGAGTCCTCACCTCTGCCACACGCTGATTCTCATTGTGGCAGTGGAAGAAGAGTGGCAGCAGGCTCTGGCGCAGGTGTGTCTTCAGGGCCTTTTTTTCCTTTTCCTGTGGAAGAGTCACCAATGTTCGGAAGAGCAGTATGGAGAGCAGCTGCACCTGGCTATTCTCCTGTATGAAAGGAAGAAAAAAAGACCTTGGCATCAGCTGCACAGGGCTCAGCTTGGCGCAGCCTGCAAATCCACAGGGCAAAAAGTGTCTGGGCAGCACCCAGTGGCCGTGGCTGGGAGCAGCAAGCCTTACATGGTCAAAGAGTGGCAGGAGCGCCTCAACCAGCTGCAGTGCCATGGGGCTGGGTATCAGCATGTCATTGTCCAAGATGATAAAGCTGAGTAGCATGACTGTCATGCTGACTATCTCTCCATCTGCGTCCCACAGGAGCTCCACAAGACTTTCAGTCAGGCTCCACATTTTTTTGCTCTATGCAGAACACAAGTTTGTGAATCACCATCCATCCTGCTGCCACAGGGCTCAGAGGCTAAAGGTCTGTCCCGAAGCACTCAGGCAGCTGAACCGGGAGGCAAGAGAGCTGGGAGCATCTGCCCCAGTTCCCAGAGCCCAGCCAAGCCCAAGAGATGTATTTTCTAGCTCAGCCTCAGGCGCTGCCCCTTTCTCACCATTGAGGGATCGTCAATGATCTCAAAAAGGACCCTGAGTGCCAGGCGACGCCTCTCCCTGCACTCGCTCCGCAGCTGCCTTGACAAGATTTGCTGGAGTCTGTTAGCACCATGTTCACTCAAGTCCAGCAACTCGAGGACCTGAAAGGCACAGGGCAGTGTCAGGGGACCCGGCCGGCAGGAGCCCAGAACCGCACAGGGCTGGGCCCAGGCAGCACCACAGGGCGCGGGCAGCTGTGGCTATGAGAGGGCAGAGAGCTGGGAGGCAGCTCAGTGAGGCAGCACTGGCCATCAGGCTCACCTCCGCAAGGAACGCCAGGGCAGGCAGCTCCCAGTGTGGCTCCTGGGTGCTGAGCAGCCGGAGCAGGTAGCGAATGATCTGGGAACGCAAGGGGATGGAGACACAGGACATCTCCCTGGCAGGAGAAAAAGTAACCAAGACTGCGGGCTGGGGGATAGACCTCTGCCAGGACTGACTCACAGAGGTCTGGTCTTTCCCCAGCATCCTGCACGGGGCCCTGGGCTATTTGGGAAAGCGGCTCCTTATGGGCACCCTCCTCTCCCAGCCTTTTCCACTCTGCTTGGCTGTCCCTCAGTGACAAGGCCCTGTGGTTCATGACCACAGGGACTGTGTGGGGCTCCCTGGGCACAGAGCACGAATGTCAGAGGCAGCGGGGAGAAGGGGGTCTCACCTGGCCAGCAGACCCACGGCATAGTGGTGGGTGTCAGCACACAGCAGCGTGTCCCAGCCACACTTGCGTTCCATTGCCACCACCACATCCTCGTGCTGCATTCGGCAGAGCAGGGACATCAGGGTCCGCACTGCAAACCTGCGTGCAGAGCAAAGCCCAGGTCACGCTGGAGCACTGGCTCCTGCCCAGGGATGTGGCAGGGACAGGAGGAGTGGGATGGAGCACCTGTTGGGGCTGATGGCAAGGCCGTATTGCTGCTGGCATCCCTTCCAGAAGGTATGGACCTCCTCTGGCATATCCAGAGTGCTGAAGAGCACTTGGAAGAGCAGATGCACAAAGAGGCGGGGGAAATACACCATCACAATACGTGGGATACAGGGCACCTGGAGGATCTTCCACATCACCACAGTTGCCTGCAAAGCCCCCCGAGACAGCGCTCAGTGCTGAGGTGTCCATGTGGCAGGGCCTGAGCAGGGGAGGGAGAGGCCCGGAGAGAGGCAGGGGGAGCACCGGGCCTGGCGCCCCTGAAGCTGCCCCGAGGCCAGGTTTCAGCCCAGCGCCTGAGGCAGGGAGATGCAGTGGGGGAAGGAGGATGGAGAGCTGCTGGAGAGGCGGCTTTGGGGCCAGCAAAGGCCAGTTGCAGAAACTCACAGCCAGGACAAAGACACCTGGTTTGTACCCATCCGAGGTGCACGTGCTGTGCTTGGGCCATCTCCTCAGCACATCCAGGAGTATCAGCAGCGCAGGCTCCGCAGTCCTGGACGAGCACATGATGCTGTTCCACATGGTCAACGCAGCTCTGTGGGGTTAGAGCTCTGTCTCAGGGGGGTCTCAGACACAGCACCATGGCTTGGGCAGCAGTGGGGACCTGAACTGGCTGCCAGCTCTGCCTCTGCCCACTGTCCCTGGCCAGCAGCAGCCAGGCAGCCCAGCCCTGTGGGGACAGGCCCCTGAGGGGCAGCGAGGGGGCATGGCAGCAGGCTCGGGGACTGACGTGCCAGGGTGGCAAAGGGAGCAGCCAGAGAGCCCTGGAAGTCTCTGTTGGTCAGACACCTTGGAGAGGCTGTACAGGCTGATGGGCTGGGGAGCCCTGAGCCCTCTGGGCAGGTGGGCCCATACCTGTCACAGGATGGGGCCACACGCAGGAGTGTCATGACTACATCAGCTGGCTGTGCTTTGGTGAGATACAGCAGGGTCCTGTTCAGCCGGTGCTCTACAAACTGATTGGCCATGAGCCACTGGTGGATGTACCTCACCATGGCGGGCACCTGGAGAAGGCACAGGGAGACTTGGAAAGCTGCCAGAGGGAGGAATGTTGCCAGCTTCCCCAGGGAAGTGCTTCCCTTCCCACCACACTGCCATGGCCTCAAAGGCGTCCAGCGACCAGCGGGTGTGGCTTGGGAGGCCAAGCACTTCCTGGGAGCATCAAAACCTGGCCACAGGCTGCTTACTTGCTTTGGATTGCAAAACCCCTCCTGTACGAGCATACTCAGCAGGGCAGCACTGGTCTTGGTTTTGAAGATGTGCGAATATGCTCGGAGCCCAGTGCCCATGGTGCTGGTCTCTTCCTGCCGAATTCTCTTGATGAATTTGCAAACCAGCTGTAGGAGAAGGGCAAGAAGCCAGGGATGTTCCACAGAATGCTCCAAGCATGGTGACAGCAGGCCCAGCCCAGGTGGGGATGGCTGCAGGTACCTGTGCTGTTCTGCGGAAGCGGCCACGGGCAGGGTCCTGCTCTTGTGTGCGCCCCATGGCTGCATCTGGCAAAGAGCGAGTGCAGCCAGAGCTGAGGGGCTGCAGGAGAGGCCAGAGAACACAGCCCAGCCCTGCGCTCCCGAGGCAGGGACAGCCCTGGGATGCCCCAGGGGATGGAGCATGGCTGCTGTGGGGTGTCTGCCTGGCCCCTCTTCCGTCCTGTCCATGGGCATGTCCCCAGGGGATGGGATGGGATGGGATGGGATGGGATGGGATGGGATGGGATGGGATGGGATGGGATGGGATGGGATGGGATGGGATGGGATGCCACGGGATGCCAAGCTGGCTTCAGGCACCAGTTCTCTGGCCCAGCTCTGCCACTCACCCTCCTGTGGCAGCTCAAATGGCACCACCTCTTCAGTCTCCTGTGCTGGGGCAGCTCCAGGGCCTTCTTCCTCCTCCTCCACCCAGGCCAGCTTGGGCACTTTTGGGGGTCTCTGCTCCATGTCAGTGACTGGATTTGTGGCTGCTTGCAGTGGAGATGCCTCGGAAAACCTCAGAGTCAGCAAGTCCTGCAGTCGTGCCTGGAAGGCACCTTCAAGAGAGAAGCCTCAGGAAGGCTGCAGGACAGCAAGTCCTGCACTCTGGTCTCTAGGGCTCCTGCCACAAGGACAGGAGACTCCTGTCAAAGATTGTGGTCTGCCCTTGAGGGCACCTGCAGAAGAGAAGCCTCGGGAAGGCCAGGGGTCAGTAAGTCCTGTGGTCTGGCCTCGAGGTCATCTGCAGAAATAACGTCTCGGAAAGGCTCCGGGTCAGACACGAACGAGTGTGCTGTGCGGGGGCTCCTCACAGCACCGCTCTGTCCCGTCCTGTCCCGTTGTGTGCTCCGAGCACTGTGGCGTGGTCTTGCCACCTCCAGCTCCTATGTCACCACGTGTCACAAAGAGCTCTTGGACACCTGTTCCATGCCACAGTGACCATGCTGCACTGTGTCACAAAGGGCCCCTGCACACACCGCACCCTGCCCTGGGGCCACCCCCAGCCCACCCAAAGTGGTCCAGGTTGGAAGGAATCCCTGGTCCCAAGTGTCTAATGCAGCCCGACAGAGTCTTTAGGAATGGCTCAAACCATCAGCAAACACTGCCCTGCTCTGCGGGCTCAGGGCAGCAGAAGGAGCCCCCAGGGCTGCTGACACAGCCATGCTGGGAAGGGCACGGGGCCTTCCACAGAAGCTGGCACGGCCTCCCTGGGACACGTCCCGGCTGGTGGCCATCCTAAACCCACGGGTGTGACCCAGACAAGGAAAGTGTGGGCCAGGGCACAAATGCTGCTCTGACCCCTGGGGCCAGGGGAGCACTGACATCAGCAGGTGTGGCAGAGTCCCTGCCCAAGCATACCTGCTACCCCCTGAGCCCTGGCAGTGCTGCTGTCCCTCTCCTGCCCCAGAGACCTGTGCCCCCGGGGGGCTTCTGTGCCTGGGGCAGCATGAGCCCATGTGCACTGGGGGCTGTGCTCCTTCCTGCAGGGGCTGTTGGCAGGAGCACCCAGAGCAACTGCTAGCAACACTTGGTCTCAATCAGAAGCCCTACATCCTGAAATTATTTTCTCATTGAAGTAATTTCCTTCAGCACAAAAACACCTTAGTGGGGTAGGCACAGAAGAATCTGGCATTTAACAAGCCTCACTTCAGGAAAGCTTTACTTCCCGTTGCTCAACTCAAGTAGTTCCAAAAAGTTGCAAACTTCCCAAATTGATTGGGATGACCTGAGAAGGTGAAGAGTTGGAATTTTGCTTCCCATCAAAGCAGCAACTCATTTGCCTTAACCTCATCCACTGAGAGTCACTTTACAGAACATAACACTACACAGAGGCAAAAAAAAAGGGCCATTCTTTTGGTTTGCAAACAGTTTTCTGTGAAAGGATGATATTATCCAAATTCTCTTAAGGAATAAAAGCTCTCAAGAAATGAAAGTCCACTGAGTGTTACAAAAGTAGCCCAAACAAATGAGTAGATGGCAAAAGGGCTAATCCTCCCCCTGGTACAGTTATCTCAGTGACCAGTAAAGTACAGCTCTCCCCTCTTGTTCCCTGCAGGAGAATCAGGACCATGAAGAGGAAAAGTCACAGATAGTCTTTCTGCCCTCCGTAACCAAAGCTGTGCCAAGCCACAGATGCTGCCTTCAAACTGACTCAAATTCCAGCCAAGACCTCTCACCTTCCAGACGACGCCTTCTCCAACACCCCACCAACACCAACTCCCCAAACTCCCCCACAGAAGCTGTTAACAACCCGCCAGGACCCCCAGCTGTCCCCGTCCCTCCGCAGAGCTTTCCCACCCTCCAGCAGATGCCCTGGTTCCCTGCACGTGCCGTGGGATGGCCCTCAGGAGGATCTGCTCCAAGGCCTTCCCCGGTGGCAGCTCAGGTTGCCAGGCCTGTGGTTCCTGGATCACCCTTCCCACTGAGCCTTCCTGTGCACGGCTGTTCCATTGGCACCTTTGCTCAGCTCGGACTTCTCCACTTAACCAGGACTGTTGGTCAGGGATCCAGAGCAGCCTGGCAAGCTCTTTCTCCAGCTTCCTCTTTACTCTCAGGGCAGGTAGAACATTCCACAGGAAAGCTACAGGTGCCACAGGGAGCAGGCGGCCTCAGGCACCTTTGGCAATGAAACAAGGCCTTTGTTTGACATAAGTAAGCACAAGGCATTCACATTAGTAAACAAGTAATTAGCACAGACAGACATAAGTACTTAGCACCAATTAGCATAAGAAAAAACTGGCTGGCCTAACTTGACATGAGAGTGACTTGGGAAAAAGCTTTAGACATAGTCTACCAGAAGAACTAAGGGGAAATACAGAATCAGCCCAGTGCAGAGAAGGCATGAGGAAGACTTTGTGCTTTTTAGGGCATCGAGACTGCTTCTGGCCAGTATCTGGACATCAGCTTCAAGTATAGGAATCTGACACAGTGTATTTTGAACCCCCTGCCAATCAAATCATCTCAGCAGCATAAAGATGGATGGTATGTTTGATGCAATTCCTACATCAACCCACTGAAATTTATACGTGGCAGAGAAATATTTTAGTGGGGGGCAGACTCCTGCCCTCCTGCCAGGTCAGTAAAAGGGCCAATTTCTTTGAATGGGAGGGAGACCACTCAGGACTGCTGTATCCTGAGGGAACACCTTTGGCCTTGACATGTAGGCACCTGCACAAGCTTAAAATCAGCTGCCTCAGCTTCCAAGACCTCTCTTGGCCAGCATCCTGATGTGGATGCAGGACTGCTGCGAGGCACTGCTGGGACCCAGCGGGACAGGACCGGCTGTCTCGTGTCCACGTAGCACCCTCTGACACAGCCAGGGTCATCCCAAAACCAGACAAACGCTCATGAGTCAGCAGAGGGGAGCAAGGAGCACTGGGCTCCTCTCAGGGTATCTCAGCTGGGCTCGCTCCACAACACGGCCCCGGTTTAAGGCCTGCTGATGCCCAGCTGCCAGAAATGCCTACCTTGTTCTCTCCAAGATGCACAGGGAGAGCCAATGAGCAGAACACCTGGGAAGGCAAACCTTCCAAGCCTTTTCTGAGGCCAGGGACACACCAAGACTTGCCATGCTGCCTGACCCACCCAGCCCAGCTCTGTGCTGGCCCTGGGCCACAGCAGCTTCCACCAAGCTAGAGGCAAATGCATCTTGCCAAGAGTTGAAACACAGCAGACAGGGAAGATGTGAAAAGTGTGTGCGTAAAGGCCTTTTAATTCACAGCTCTCAAAGAGAGCTTTGGGGCTCGTGGCTGGACAGAGATGCTCCTGCTCACACCTCTGTCCAAAGTGGGGGAACACACCCTGCTGCAGGTGCTTGGCTTGGTCTCCACAGGTCCAGGCAGATGCCAAACCCGCTATTCACAGCCTTCTCCCTTGCCCTGCCCCTCTGCCAAGTGCAACAGGCCTCAAGGACTGAAAGGAGCACAGAGAGCCAAAAGGGGATACTTTTACCTACCTCACTGGGAGCTCCCTGGCAAGCACTTTCCTTAAGAAGCAAGCCCCTTTCCTCCAAAGGCATTTCCCCAAATGTGTAGCTTTCCTGGAGAACACCAACACACTCTTAAGAAAAGCTGGCAAGGCTGAATGACTTCAGGTCCTTTGAGGACAGGCACTCCAGCTCTAGCTCGTATTCCCCAAGTCAGTTTCCAGGTGGAGGTTCAGGCGTGCAGCCCCAGGCCCTCTACAAACACAGGCTGCTCGCTGCCTCTTCAGCTGCCTCAACTCCTGCCTGTGGTCACAGCAGCAAAACCAGGCTTTTCCAGCCAGACAGCAGAGCCCTGTCCCCGCAGGATGCTCTTGCCAGCACCTTCCAGGACTCTCTGCTGTGCACACAGTGCTTTTCATGCCTGCACCCAACAGGCTTTGGAACACAGAGCACAACCTGGCTGGCTCTGCCAGCAGCACACCCCAAACACAGGCGGAGGAAGAAGCAGCAGGGGTTGTTTGGCGGCCATGCCCCAGAGAAACTGGAAAGGTGCCCTCCCTCTGGTCTCACTTGCTTGGATTTCTGACTGAGTCTGAGGCTGGGGCTGCCATTCCTCAGCTGTGGGGACCAGAACCACACCCAAGATTCCAGCACTGTCTGACAGGGCTCTGTGCACTGGCACGGTCGCACTTCTGAGTCTCGGGCACAGTGCTGCTGCTTCATTTGCTCTTAGGCACACCCAAAGCTCTCTTAAGCTCGGATGGTCTCTGGTTCTGCCCTCTTCCTGATCCTGTGCAGGGATGGAGCACTGCTGTGCTTTCAGGAAGCTGTTCTTGAAACCATCCAGCATTTCCAAGCTCCTTTGCCCTCTGTGGATGCTTGCCATGGAATCCCTCACAGCTGGGTTCAGAGCATCCTCAGGTTGGCTCTTCCAAAGTCCAGGGGCTCCAGGGTGCTCAGCAAGATCTGTAACTGCACAGTGTTGTGGAACTGGACCTTCAGCACAGGGATCTTTCCAGCCTGATCTGCCCTCGTTCCTCTGTGTGCACAAAACACGGCGTGGAAGAGAACAGCAGGAGGGGCCTGTGTGTCCCAGGGCTCTGGATTTGTATTGCATCAGTTCCACAGAGATGCAGGCAAAGCGAGGAAGGCAAACTGTTTATTAATGGAAGGTGAAGCAAAGGGATGAGCTGGGAAGGAAGAAAGGGGATGGGCAGGGTCTGAGGGCTGGAGGGAGGCAGCTGTCAGCAGGGAGGGAGAAGGCAGGAGCTATGGGAGCTTCCCACAGGCTCAGCTGTGCCAGTCGTCAGCTGTGCCTGGAGCTCCAGCTGGTCTCCTCTGGTCTCCAGGTGGTCTCACCTTCCAAGGGATCTGGAGGTCTTAAAGAGACACAGGCTCTTCTGAGCCAGCAGGTGAAAGTAGTTCTGCAGCTCTTCCCTGGAACATCACCTGAACAAATATGCTTATGTGGGAGGGTCTGTTGTTTTCACTCAGGGCTTGAGGGGCTGGAAGAGAGAGGAACAGAGCCACTGTCAGAACCTGGATCTGCAGGAATCCAAGGAGACCTTCCTACCAGGGCCATCCCACCCAGCTCTTGCCATGCCCACAAGACAAGAGCAGCCAAGGGGATCAGCTGCAAGGTGCTGGCCATGAATCCCCTCACCCATGTCCCTAAAATCTCTGTGTGCTCTGCCCACACCACCCCTTGTCCACAAAAGGAGCAAAGCCCACCGCAGCTGGGGCAGGGATTGCAGCTCCCTGCCCAGGCATTGCAGCTCACCCGGCCAGCCCCCACTGACAGCCCGCTGCCCTCACTCACCCTCACAGAGGGCCTGGAGCTCTTCCTTCTGCCCCATCAGGAACACCCCGACATCCCTGGGAACACAGGCTAACCATAGCTAAGGCTGCTGTGGCTGTTATCCAGTTTGCTTTATGGGTTAATAAGGTGAGGATTTAATGGATCTTTAACTTCCACTGCAAGGCAGACACATGGATTCAGAGCTATCACATGCTAACTATGTGGTTTTTGGGGTTACTTTAAAAATGGTATGTACTGTGTGTGAGAGTCTGTCCGAAACTTCCCTCATTTTTTGCCTCTCGATCGTCATGAAAGCCAAGACCACCGGGGAAAGGGAAAGATCCTGTTCTGAAAATCCAGGTCTGTCTGGTCCACCAAGCCAGATTATTGCCTATGGGTGTGTTTGCTCAACTCATGGAACACTGCACCCAAGAAGGGGCAGTGTGCTCTCCTTCGCCTGCATCACCTAGCAACACTAGTGCTGGAATTTCTCCACCCTTCTGACTTGGCTGGACTTTCTCTCTGGAATGACCTTCCTGGAGGTCACCACAAAAGGACCCTCCACTCACCGTACATCAACCACCGTGACAGATGGACTGAGATGGGAGAACGTTTCTCCATCAAGGACTGAGACGTGCGACCCCTACATGGAAAAGTTCCCCTCTTCTTCCCAAAAGGACTGAGACTGAAATCCCCACCTTAGGGTGAGGGAAGGTATGCGTGGGGACCGGAGCAAGTTTTGCAAGCGACCACTGGACCGAGAAGACAATGGTTCCTGCCTACGACATCTGCTGCTGACGACACCTGCTCCTGATGGACTACTGATGGACTCTTTGTACCCTTTATCAATAGACTATTTTGAAATGTGTCCCCTTCCCCCATTTCAAAAGGACTATATAAAAGGTTAGAGCTGACTGATACCTTTGAGATCTCCCCTGATGTGAAGACGACAGGCTCTTCGTCAACCAGACGTCGAGGGACTTTGTCATCCGCACGTCTGGTAGCTATATACCTCCTTGCCCTCCCTCTCTTCTTTTTCTTTTCCTTATTCTTTTCCCTTTCTTCTTTCCCCTTCTCTCTAACGCATCTTTTCTATGGCTATTTAATAAAAGTGCATGTATTTTGATTTTACTTCAAATCCCCTTGTCGTGTCAGTTTTTGCACCCTGAGATCAGTGAAAAAGAACCTTCATGAATCACGTCCTTAGGACAGATCGTGTCAACTGTGACAAAATGATACCAGGGCAAATTTTCTCTCAACCTGTCATAGCTTAAGAAGGAAGTGAGTTTTTTGGGAGGTTGTGGTCAAACCAATCAGTGCTTGGATTGGAATATTGGCACCTGGTTTGGCCACTGAAGGTGTGGACCGCCTCTGAGAACACAGGGGGTTAAAAGCAAGAACTCCCAGGAGAGCTCTCTTTTGGTCCCGGTCAGTGGAGGAGCTCAGAGCTTCCCTGCCCAGCTGGGGCTGGCTGGGGGAGGGAAGCCATGCGGCTGGGTGAGGTAGGCTGGAGCCTCGGGCAGAGGAGGGGGGTGAAGGCCTTGCAAGATGGAAGGGTGGAGGAGCCTGAGAAGCATCGGGCCCCCCTCCTACCCCCCTGGAGAGAGATAGAGAGAGAGAGAGAGAGCCAGTGCCTGTGCTGCCTTGAAATTCGGTATCATGGACTGGCAGCACGGCCGGCCAGAAGTGGGGGATGCATCGAGAGAAGGTTCCTGGCAGCTGTGGGAGTCCTGGGCAGACAGAGGCAAAGATTTTAACCCCTTCCTTGAATAGTGGAAACCTTACAAATACCGATCCTCCTGAATCTGAATGAGACGAGAGAGAGATGAAGCCAGAAGAAATGGGCAAGTGTGAAGAAAGCTGGTGCAAGTGAGAGATCTTAGAAGAGGTGAGAAGAGTCCTAGGTGGGAGGAGGTGATGGAGTGGCCTTGAGCTGGACTCCTTCTTGTTTGGTCATGGACAGACCCATGTTTTTCCTGTCACACAGAGACTGCATTTAGGGGGAGGCAATGCCTTGGAGCCAAGAGTGAAGCAGTGGAGTGAACAGAGATGGCTGAGGAGGGTGTGGGATGCCCTGTGTCTTCTGTGGAGGGGAAGATCTCTGTTCACAAGACCCCTCGGCCCCAGGGGGTAAATCTGGGGAGGACTGGTGTCCCGAAGTTGAGAGACTGCTGCTTTTGGAACTGGGTGGAGCATCCTTAAACAAGGAACCCTAAAAGCAGTCCTGGTCCATGTGCAGTGGTGAGAGCACTGGACATGGAGGGAAGAAGTCAAAAGGGCAAATGTTCTCCAGGCAGTGCCACGAGTGACATGGAATCACAAGAGGTTTCAATTGTGTTTCCGGGGGAAGCCTATGGTGCAAGGGGGGGGACTCTTGTCTCCCTGATGGACTTCAGAATTGATTATTTGAGTGGTGATGATGGACTCAAAAGTTGCTTATCTGAGAGATGATGATGGTGTGGAAATTTATGGTTATTTCATTGTTATGTTTCAATTTATTTCATGTTGTGGAGGAAAAGGAGGGAGAGGAGGAGAAATGTATTTGGAGGGGTTTCATTCTTAGTTTTGTGTCTGTTCCTTTTTAGATGTTGTAGTTAATAAAGTTTGTTTCCTTTATTCCTAAGTTGGAGCCTGCTTTGCTCTGTTCCTGATCACATCTCACAGAAGCCACTAGGGAAAGTATATTTTCATGGGGGGCACAGGCATTGTGCCAGCCTCAAACCATGACACGAGTACAGCCAGAGTGTGAGCCCTCTCTACCTGGTCACCTGCAAAAAGAACGATTTCCAGTGGGGCCCTGAACAGCAACAAGCCTCTGCCCAGATCAAGCAGGAGACCACTCATGCAGTAGCCCTTGGCCCCGTCACGATAGAACCGGAGGTAAAGAATGTGCTCTACTCTGTAGCCAGGAGCAATGGCTTGTCCTGGAGCCTTTGGCAGAAGGTGCCTGGGGAGACTCGAGGCAGACCACTGGGATTCTGGAGCCAAAGTCACAGAGGATCCGAAGCCAGCTACATTCCCACAGAGAAGGAAATCTTGGCCACCTATGAAGGAGTTCAAGCGGCCTTGGAGGTGATTGGCACAGAAACACAACTCCTCCTGGCACCCTGACTACCGGTGCTGGGGTGGATGTTTAAAGGAAAAGTTCCCTCTACCCACCATGCCACCAATGCCCCATGGAGCAAATGGATTGCCCTCATCACACAGCATGCCCCTATTAGAAACCTGAATCACCCTGGGATTTTGGAGGTAATTACAAACTGGCTGGAAGGTAAGAACTTTGGTCTCACTGACAAAGAGGAGCAGGAACAAGTGACATGGGCTAAAGAAGTTCCACCATACAACCAACTACCAGCAGAGTAAACACGCTATGCTCTTTTCACTGATGGTTCTTGTCACATCATAGGGATGAACTGGAAGTGGAAAGCAGTCGTGTGGAGCTCCGCATGACAGGATGCACAAGCTACCAAAGGAGAAGGTGGATCAAGTCAATTTACTGAACTCAAGGCCATTCAGCTGGCCCTGGACATTGCTGAAAGAGAGGTTGCCAAAGCTCTACCTTTATTCTGATTCGTGGATGGTAGCCAATGCTCTGTGGGGTTGGTTAGAAAGGCGGAAAAGGCCAACTGGCAGCATAGAGGAAATCCAATCTGGGCTGCTGATGAGTGGAAAGACATTGCCACAGAGGTAGAGAAGCTACCTGTGAAAGCCTGTCATGTAGATGCCCATGTCCCCAAGAGTGAGGCTAGTGAGGAACACCAAAACAACAAGCAGGTAGATCAGGCTGCAAAGATAGAGGTGTCGTAAATAGGCTTAGATTGGCAACATAAGGGGGAGTTGTTCCTAGCTCCATGGGCCCATGATGCTTCAGGTCATCGGGGCAGAGATGCCACCTCTAAGTGAGCACAAAACTGAGGGGTGGATCTAACCATAGACAGTATTTCTCAGGTTATCCATAACTGTGAGACGTGTGCTGCCATCAACCAAGCCAAGGGGGTGAAGCCCCTATGGTATGGTTGTTGGTGGTCCAAGTACAAGTATGGGGAGGCCTGGCAGATTGGCTACATCACACTGCCCCAGACACGCCAAGGCACGTGCTCACAATGGTAGAAGCCACCACGGGATGGTTGGAAACCTACCCTGTGCCTCATGCTATGGCCCGTAACACCATCCTGGGCCTTGAAAGTCCTGTGGAGGCATGGTACCCCTGAGAGGATTGAGTCAGACAATGGGACTCATTTCAAGAACAGCCTTATCAACACCTGGGCTGGGGAACATGGCATTGAATGGGTGTACCATATTCCCTACCATGCACCAGCTGCAGGCAAAGTGGAGAGGTACAATGGACTACTAAAAACCCAGGTGAAAGCCTTGGGTGGGGCATCTTTCAAAAATTGGGAGCAGCATTTAGCAAAGGCCACCTGGTTAGTTAACACTAGAGGTTCTACCAGCCGAGCAGGTCCTGCCCAGTCTGAGTCCCTGAATATAACAGATGGAGATAAAGTCGCAGTGGTACATGTCAGAGGTTTGTTAGGGAAGACCGTGTGGATAAATTCTGCCTCGACTACAGACAAACCCATTTGTGGGGTTGTCTTTGCTCAGGGACCAGGTTGCACATGGTGGATAATGCAAAGAGATGGAAAAACACAATGTGTACCTCAGGGAGATCTGATTGTGGGGTGAGGATGAGTATAGCTTGTAATTTTTGGGGGGAACAGATGGAAGTTTTATGTCAGTATGTTGACGATATGGGGATAAGGGGTGGAATGTCCTAGGGTGAGGTTATGATGCTTGTATCCCCAATCGTGTATTCTGTTAATGCTGGATATTATGTACTGTGCCTTCAAGACTGGCTCTGAAGAGCAAGGTTTGTTTTGGTTTGTTATCAGCCTGCTCCCCCATGGCTGGCGGGACAGAGAGACGGGGAAGTACATAGTGTAGCTTTTGCTTTTTGGCTTTGGTTTTTGCTTTTGCTTTGCTCTTGCTTCTTGCTGTGCTCCTGCTTTGCTTTTGCTTTTTGCTTCTGCTTGTTAGTTAGTTCACCTAAGCAGTCCACATTTTTCCCTGGACTGTTTTTTCCTTTCCCTTTTTGGAACCACTCAAACCTGCTCCGGACTGGGATCTGGGAAACACCAAGAGTTTGTATCCTGTGGCTGCAGCAGCTATCCCCAGAGCCAGAGGGAGTGACAACAGAGCGATCACTCCCAGGAAAGACTTTCTGAATTTGTCATCCTTTTCAGATCAGTGAAGGAGTGTTGTCATCTAGTATTTGTAATAAAGAGGACAGGAGATCTTTCTCCTTTTTAATGCCTTTGTTAAAAAGAATCAGCTCAGGTGGGGAGAAATTGACGGGTCGCACCCACGCTGCCGCTGCTCCCAGGAGTGGCACGGAGGAGGAGAGGAGGTTGCAGCTTTGTCCGCTGGTCTCCAGGCAGAGCTGGGGCCTCCGTCCTCACAGGAGATTAGGAGATTCCACTTTTTCAGTCTAACATTCCAGGTCCTCTTTCTAGTTAAGACCCTTTCAGGTTAGGGTGAGAAGTAAAAGGATCTTAGCAGATATTTAGCAGTTCCTCATCTTCAGACATCACTTAGGTCTCTTAATTCCACATTGGCTAGTTGTTTTTAGGGTTTTTTTCCTGGAACATTTCAAAGCTACTCAGCTGCCCCGGAGCCATGTCCCTCTGTGGCTTCACAGTAGGGACCTCGGCACAGTGTTCAGCTCCTGCCTTGGCAAACCGCTCCAACACTTTATCACTCTTTCTGTAAAAAACTTTTCCCTAAAATCCAACCTATATTTCCATTGGTGCAGCTGAAGACTGTGTCCTCTGGTTCTGTCAGTCGTTGCTGGAGAAAGAGACCAACCCACACCTGACTACAACCACCTTTCAGAAAACTGTAGAGAGGGATAAGGTCACCGCTGAGTCTTCTTTTCTGAAGACTAAACAACCCCAGCTTCCTCAGTTATTCCTCACAGGACTTATGTTCCAAGCCCCTCACCAGCCTTGTTGCCCTTCTCTGGACACACTCCAGGCCCTCAATGTCCTGCCTAAATTGGGGGGCCCAGAACTGGACATAGCACTCGAGGTACGGTGCCAGTCCAGGGGAATAATGCCAAGTACACCAGTGCCAAGTGCAGGGGAAGAATGAGCTCCCTGCTCCTGCTGGCCACACCATTCCTGATCCAGGCCAGGAGCCATTGGCCTTCTTGGCCACCTGGGCACACTGCTGGCTCATGTGCAGCCGGCTGTCGAGCAGTACCCCCAGGTCCCTTTCTGCCTGGGCACTGTCCAGCCACACCATCCCCAGCCTCTGGCATTGCAGGGGGTTATTGTGGCCAAACTGCAGGACTTGGGACATGGAGTTATTAAACTTCATCTTATTGGACTCTGCCCATCCCTCCAACCATTCCAGGTCGGCCTGCAGAGCCCTCCTACCTTCCACCACGTGGACACACGCTCCCAGCTCAGTGTCGTCTGCAGATTTACTAATGAAAGACTCAATCCCCTCATCCATGTCATCAATAAAAATATTGAACAGCCCTGACCCCAGCACAGAGCCCTGAGGGACAGCACTGGTGCCTGGCTGCCAGCTGGATGCAGCAGCGCTCACCAGCACTCTCTGGGCCGGCCATGCAGCCAGTTCTGAACCCAGCACAGAGTGTTCCTGTCCCAGCCCTGGGCTGCAGCTTTTCCAGGAGTGAGCTGTGGGAGACAGTGCCAAAGGCCTGGCTGGAGTCCAAATAAACACATCCACAGCCTTTCCTGCATCCACCAGGAGGTTCACCTGGTTATAAAAGGAGACCAGGTTGGTCAAACACCACCTACCCCTCCTGAACCCCTGCTGGCTGGGTCTGATACCCTGGCCATGCTGGAAGTGCTGGGTGATGACACTCAGTATAAACTGTTCCATTTCCTCACTGGGTACTGAGGTCAGGCTGACTGGCCTGTAATTACCAGGATCCTCCTTCCCACCCTTGCTGTGAATGGGTGTCACATTGGGCAGCTTCCAGTCATCTGGAACCTCCCCAGTGAGCCAGGACTGCTGGTAAATGATGGAGAGTGGCTTGGCAAGCTCATCTGCCAGCTCCCTCATCACCCTGGGGTGGATCCCTTCTGGTCCTGTGGATTTATGAACATCCAAGCAACTCAGAAGTTCTATGACTGCCTCCTCCTGAATAGTGGGAGCCCATTCTCCTCCCTGATACCATCAACCAACCCAAGAGGACAGTTCTCCTGGGGACAAGCTGTCTTCCCACCAAAGACTGAGGCAAAGAAGGCGTTAAGCACTTCTGCCTTCTCCTCATCTGCAGTTACTAAGTTCTCTCCCTCATCCAATATAGAACAGAAGTTGGTTTTACCCTTCCTTTTACCATTGATATATTTGTAAAAACATTTTTTATTATTCTTTACAGAAGTCGCCATCTTAATTTCAAAATGAGCTTTGGCCTCCCTGAATTTTTTACTACACGCTCTAGAAACCCTCTTAAATATTTCGTGAGAGACCTGACCCTCCTTCGAAAGATGATTCATTCTCTTTTTATTCTTAAAGTTTTCCGAAACCTTCCTCCCCTCTAGGCTGGGCGATTGCCTCCTCACCTCATCTTTTGGCACACAGGGACAGTCTGTTCCTGTGCCCTCAAGATCTCTGTTTTGAAGCACGCCCACCTTTCCTGAACTCCTTTGCTTTTAAGGTCTGCTTCCGAAGAGACTCTTTGAATAAGCCTCCTAAATAGGCCAAAGTCTGCCCTCTGAAAGTCCAGTATAAAAGCCTTGTTGATGTTCCTCCCGACTTCACCAAATATCAGGAACTCCATAATTTCATGATCACTCTGCCCCAAGTGGCCTCCAACCACCACATCTCCCACCAGCCCACCTCTGCAAACAACAGATCTAACATAGTCCATCCCCTGGTCAGCCCACCCACCAGCTGCGACAAAAAGTTGTCCTCTACACACACAAAAAATTTCCTGGACTGCCTTTTTTCTTCTGTATTATGTTCCCAACAGTTGTCTAGGAGTTTGAAGTCACCTACAAGAACAAGGGTTGATGATCCAGAAACATTCTCTAGCTGCTTACAGAATGAGTTGTCCACCACTTCTTCCTGCCTGGGTGGATGGTAACAGACTCCCAGTAGGGTGTCAGCCTTGTTGGCCTTCCCTCTAATTCTCACCCACGGGCATTCAACTTCATCGTCATTAGTTTCAATACCTCTGGTGTCCAAAGCCTTCCTAATATAAAGGGCCACCCCTCCACCTCTTCTCCCTTCCCTGTCTCTCCAGAAGATCTTGTAGCCATCCAGTGCAGCACTCCAGCCATGTTTCTGTGATGGCAATTACACCACAGCTCTGCTGCTGGACCATGGCCTCCAGTCTTCCTGTTTGTTACCCATGCTGCGTGCACTGGTATCCATGCACCTCAGCTGGGCTGCTGATTTCACCCCTAACTCAGGCTTACCACCCTTGGGCCTGCTTCCAGAGAGCCCAGCTGCATCCCCTTCCCCCTTCAAACCTAGTTTAAAGCCCTCTCAACATCTTCTGCCAGTTCATGAGCTAAAAACCTTCTGCCCTTTACAAAGAAATGGAGCCTGTTATGAATAAAAATAGTTATCAATTTTTTTAAGGTTGCAAAGTTAAAGAAAAAAAAAAAGTTGAACCAATTGCTGTTAAATTGAAGGTTACCTACATGTTGCAGCCACCTATCATTAAAAGAGTTCTTCTCCAATTACCTGTTAATGGTTCGTGATTAGCCATTGTCCCCTCTAATGCTTGCCAGGGGGGATACCAGACCCTGCAGGCAGCAGGGGAAGGAGAGTGACATCAGAGCTAGTATGCAGATGAGAATGCATTTTACCTGTAAATTTCAGGAAAAAACCCCTAAAAACAACGAGCCAACATGGAATTAAGAGACCTAAGTGACGTCTAAGGATGAAGAACTTAATCCAGTATCTGCTAAGATCCTTTTACTTCTCACCCTAACCTGAAAAGTTCTTAACTAGAAAGAGGACCTGGAATGTTAGACCAAAAAAGCGGAATTTCCTACTCTCCCACGAGGATGGAAGCCCCAGCTCTGCCTGGAGACCAGCGGACAAAGCTGCATCCTCCTCTTCCTCCTCCTGCCACTCCTGGGAGCAGCGGCAGCGTGGGGGTGACCTGCTGGCTTCTCCCCACCTGAGCTGATTCTTTTTAATAAAGGCATTAAAAAGGAGAAAGATCTCCTGCCCTGTTTATTTCAAGTGGCATTTATTGCTTGGGCACAGACTGTGTTCTGACAACTGCACTCTGTTATTCGGACTGAGAGAGATTCTAAGTAACTGGGGAAAGAATACAACAAAACTAACACGTTGTTGGCCTCTCTGCTGCCAAATGGGGTCCTCCCACTGCTGTTGCATCAGTGGCACAAATTAAGAGGGTTTGTGCACTTCTGCGATATTCCTCTGAATGCTGAGCTGCTCTTATGTAGGGTACTGCCTCATCACAGGAACTACTTACTAATTCTCATAGAAGTCTGGGCATCCTGAATCTTTAAAAAAGGTGCTGAGGACACAGGAGAGGTCACAGATGTTGAGATCCAGCCTAAAGCATAGTTTAGGAAGGTGGTTTTCTCTGCCATGCTAAATTCCCCTATATTCTCACTTGTACCTCAGCACAAGTGAACCATAAACGCACAACCTTGAGATATCTCTTTTGTTTACCCCATTCTTGCTTTCTTTGTACAGACTTTTCAGGCTACTATAAATCAAATAGATAAGCTGGTATCCTTATGGTAGTCCTATATTTCAAAAATTTTTTTTTCCCCTTTCTCCATTTCCAAAGGTACAGAAAGAATGTTAAAACCACTATTACCAAGAACAATCACGCATTTAGGCTGCTCTCAGAGGTGAGCTGGGCTCTTACCAAGCCACCTTTCTTTCTGAGGATTCTTTATGGAGTTGCTCAGAATGGATTCCTGGTATCACAAAGGGAGGACCTGGAGTTGTTTCCAAGGGCCCATCACTGTAATATTGCCAGGACATTCTGCAGGCAAGAATGGGCACACACCACATACAGTATAGAGTGTTTGAGCAAGAGAGAAAGGACAGAACAAAAGGAAGACAGCTGGGAGAGAGGAAGGATTACATTGTCAGTACTTCACAGTTTCATACAGAAAAACCTTCATTTACTGAGTTTGAGGGGTAGAAAGTTCCAATTCAGAGTTTGATAGCCATTATTACTTTTTAGCTTGGGTGACTTGAGTATAAATTGGTGCTGGTGTTATTTGCCATGATGCCTCAGAGGGTGATGAGGATAAAAACTCAGCACATCTCAGAAAAAAACAGATTTTTTTCTGGCCACCTGCTCAACCACCAACTGCTCATACTTTTTTTTCCTCACTTTTTTAAGCAAATGTGCCAAAGGATATCAAAACATATTTATCAGAACAGTAAAATAATAAACTATAACAAGGTGTCAGATTAAACAGGAAATGTAGTGGAAAGATATATTAAAAAGGTTTGAAAAACACTCCTCTTGCTTCTGTCCTTGAAAGGTAAGTTAATCCCTCCAGTATTATTTTCTAGTTCAGCAGCTCCCTGCAGCTTCCTGGGTTTTATAGCCACAGAAACCCAAAGCAAAGGCTCCCTCCTCCTGCCACCTTGAGACTTTTGCTCCTGGTCCTCCTCTTTCCTCTGCTATTCTCACATCCTCACATCCCCCAACACCTTTCCCTGCTGCACACATCACCAGATGGAAGCTGCTCCCTTCCCTCCACAGCAACCACATTGCCCAGGCCTTTCCCTCTTGCCCTCACCCCAACTCAAAGGTCACACAGAGTCCTTGGGCACAAACTGGAACAAACCAACCTAAAACCACATCCTTTTTGCCACTCTGATATAAGGGAGGCAGCTTCATTTATGCAGACCTACAGAGTGTAGATATCTGAAATGGATTTTTCTCTTCTATGGAAAGAATTTCTTTCCTGCTATTTTTACTATTTAAATTCAGAATGAAATAGAGAAAATGCAGCTTCTAAGTTGACAGAAGTTTTTACCCACTTAAAATAATTCAGAATATGCTACAGCATATTTTCTGCGTGGAATAAATCAGCACATTGGGTATTTTAAATACACATTGTTTTTTTATTAAAATATACATGATTTCAAAGGACGACTCAAGCATCCTATTTTAAAAATGCCTTTCCTTTTGTTTTAATAAATTTCTCTTACCGCTTTCCTTATAAGGGTGACAATAATCTAAATTTAGTTCAGGAGAGAAACAGAACGCTTTCAACAAGCAACAATTCCAATTGTTTATTATGTTAAAAGCAAAAAACATCATAATAAACTCTGCATCCAATACTCATGAGGAAATTGCTAAATTTATATGGTAGGTTATGATTTTCAGAATCAGTGGCTGTTTTCTCAGAATTCCTAAAAATTAGTCCTCCTTTAACAGGAGACCTGAAATTAAGTCTGTTTCTTCTCTTTTCTCTTCTCCTCCCCCACTATTTTTAGCAATTTGTTTTATTTTCAAGGTGGAATACTTGCTTTTATTCAAGGCATCTTTCTCTGCCGAGGGCTTCCAGGATTAAACTAAAAAGCTGCATGTTTAATATAGTGCCATAGAGTCTAACATTCCGATTGTGATATCTCATCAAAGACTCATGGGGTAGGAAAAACGGTCTTACAAATTTTCAGCAGGGAAATGTAACTTCTTGTACAGGCTTCAAATATGTACAGGCCATGTGTGACAGAATCTTGTAAACTTGTACAGGCCAAGTGTGACAGAATTTTGTAAATTTCTTTGATTTCTGAGTGCTAGAGAAGAGTCCCCTGTGCTGCATTCCCTGGCAAAGGCCACCAGTAATCCCCAAACTGTCTCATACTGGAGCAGTGGAAGCCTTTATTTGATGGTACAGTCTGAAGCTCAGCAATTTTCTAGTTTTAAGTTCTAAGTGTGGAAAACCGAGCCCGAGGCTACTATCCATGCTGTACTCCAGCTGATACCAGACCAGTGAGGGCTTTGATTATTTCTTTTTGGAGATGTACTTGCAGAGAATCTCCAGATATGTTAAAAGCTCCCCTTTCTGGGTGACAGTGCAATCTGTGTCTGCACCACTCAGCTAAAACATCCCATGGCTATGGAAACAACCACATTCTTCCTGGGATCACACAGGGCATGGTCAGCAACAGCACCAGCATCCCCGGCTTAAAAATGGAGCCTGGGAGGAGTTGCTGAAGCGCAGTATCCTTCATTCATTCTTTCTTTTGGTGATAGTTTTTCCTCATGCTGATGTAAATTAAAATGCCCTCACAGTCATATGTTGTTATCAGCAGTGCTTCCTCCAGCCTATCAGGTTGGTCACGGGGATGTTTCCTAATCTGCTGTGGAGTTTAGAGTTTACAGCAGTCAAGTCAAGGTAAATGTGGTTAACAAAGATCTATTTATTAAATTCCTAAGTAAATCTGATTTTGAACCTGGCAGCCAAAGAGCTGAATGGGAGACCAAAGTACAATATCCAGAGGAGGTAAAAAAATGTCAGACAGCTAAAGGACCTTAAGCTCTGCATTTAACACAGGGGTAGATACCTGTGGATGCTGCCAGGTCTGCCAAAATTAATTTTTCCCTTCTTCAGGAAATTATGGATATTCTCAGGCAAATCATTGTAGTTCTCCCCTCCCCTGCATTCTCAGAGCACATTTCTGATGATACAAGTATGGTTTCTTGAGTGTATTATCAAGGTGCTTTGTTGTATGTAATAAAAAAGGAGGCCAAAAGGAAGCAAAGCAAAAAGGTGTTCCAAGACATCTCAGATCCCAGCAGAAGTCCAGTGTTTGTAATACCTGAATTCCCTCTCAATGACACCCATGATGATTTGTTTGAAGAGAGGTGGTAAAACACTACACTGAACTTGGGAAGAATTTTGTGCAGCAACAACAGCAACAGTCCAGCTGCTGCTTTTACAAGAAAAATGGCTTAATTATTTATAATTATGCAAGCTCTATAATGGATTTTTTTTTTTCTGGCATTCATCCCTCCCACAATCTGTCATATAAAGCTGCTCAGAATTAAAATCCATATCCCTTCAGCACCTCAGCAAAGTGTCACTGGCCAGGGCTCTTGTTCTGATGGATGATACCAGTGACAGCTGCCAGAAAACACACTTAAATTGCCCACAGATACCTCGAAGGTGTATGCAGCAACATATATCACCTAAAAAGAACCAATATATATCTTCCTGCTCATCAGTTCTGTACTTGTACATTCTATTCCTTAATACCAACCCTTAAATCCAGTTTCTCTGGAGTTAGTTATTCAGACATCACTGGTATGATTAATAAAAACAGAAGTTGAATTGACAATGGCTAGATTAAAACACCAAGCCCAACCATCAGAAGCTCTGAATTGGTAGAGATGTATTGACAGAAGTATGCCAAGGGTTTGGGAACTGTTAATTTTAATGCCATTATTTCTGTATCATATATGTACTGGCAGAATATTCACCTCCTAAACCTTAGTACTGAAATAAGCCTATAATTTTAACTTTTTTTTCCCCTAAACTGTGAGCTGATTATGGATGGGTTATTTTCTTTTTTTCGTCTATTGTTTTTGGCTAGCCAACTGTATGTACTTGATTTGTAGTGAGGCTGATTAATCCTAATTTTTTAAAGCAGGCACAGCCTGCACAGAGCTTAAATGGATCTGTGGGACTTTCTGGACATGGCCCATCAATGGATTTTGGAAACACAGCTTCCAGTCTCCTGGGAATTTGTATTTTTTTTTCAGCTTTGGTCAAATGAGACCAACTGCTTATTTTTACTGTATTCAGCTAATTTTGAATTTAATTAATCTGACCAGTTTCGGTCAAAACATTTCTAATCAGCTTTAATAGAAATGACAAAATCTGTTTTTCTCAAATTTATGGTTATCATCAACAACCTTCATCTCTGCACAAGCTTTTATAGTATTGACAGTGTCAAAAACCATGGTTGAAAACAGTGTTCAGAAAGTAGAAACACTGGGGAGAAGTGGCTGAGATCAACCTTCAGGCCAGCTGAAGAGGCCCCAGATGAGCACAGGTCTCTGGTCTGGGGCCAGAGCTGGCTCTGATAAGCATTGTAGACATCCCCTTCATTAATGTCAACAATATTTACCTGCTTAAAGCTGTGACCACAGTTACAGAGACACACTGAGGTTCCCCTTGAAAATCCAGGTTGTTATTTTATAATTAGCATAGTATATAGACACATTGGACAGCCTCAGCAACAGATTTAATTCAGCAGCTAAGCCTTGGCAAGCAGGATATACATCTTAGCACTCTAAAGCTGTTGATTTTGCTCCTGTTAATTTTAGCATGGAAGAAGCAGACCACATTTGTTTCATGGTGCTGCTGTATCCCCAGCAGGTTCTGCGCTTTCTTGGAGATATATTATCTATTTTTAAGGTTTCCTTTTTAATATTTTAATAAATATTTAAATAAAACACAAATAACATCTTCAGTCAGTACAACATAGGCATCATATATTAAAGTATTCCCATCTCCAAAGATCTCTAACAAAAAAAGGATGTGCAAAACTGTCCCTACTTGAACTGTGCCATTTCATGCAGATGTAGACATTTAACTCTATCTATTTGGGGTCTCCCAACCTCCCCCAAATATAATATATTGTTTAATAGATTTCCATTTATGTTATTTAAACAACCACAGAGCAATCAGGATTTGCAGTGGCACAAAAATAATGTCATTAAAATAAAGTTAATTTGGACTGGATTTGCCTGACATGAACATGCCATACTGGAAGACAAAAAATTCTGCTCTCCTCTTCCCTATTTATCATTAAAGTGGCTGACTCACACTTTGGGAAAGGGCCAAGATTAATTCACCTTTCTATCTGTTAAAATTAGAGGAGAGGGTTTTGGCAGCAAATTAATCGCCATCAGTGATTTTTGAAAAGTTTATTAAGAGATTAAGTATTATGAATTGATAGAAGAGCAATTTTAAATAAAAAAACCCCACAGATTGGTTTGATAGCAATGCAATAAAATATTTGATTAAATGGTAGCAAAATAACTGTTACTTTGAGAGGTGGACTCAGTTTCTTTACAATATTTATGTCTCTTATATCACCTATTCATAAAATACTTCTAAATATTAAAATATGCACACAATTTTTGGAAGAAGCTTCCTTTTAATAATTGTGTAGCTTGACTTTCATTGTTTGAAGATGAAATTGTGGGCTTTGGGGTTAGCTTAGTTTAACTCTTACTTCTTTTCTAGACAAGAACTGAGCCTAATATTTGTTTTTATTTCCTTTCTATCCAATATTCATACACAGAGAATGTTTCTCAATGAAATCATGGAGCATTGGCATTTACACCAGTGTGAGCTCAGGAGTGTGAGAGCAGCAAAGACAGAAAGCTACCTGAGCAAACTGAATAATAGATTGTAATATACTCAATTACTTTCCTTAAATTACATGGTGGGCTAAAAAGTTTCTTTCTGCTTTTAATAAATTTGTTAATGATTGAAAACTGCTAAAAATGGTTAGGCTTAAATTTGGATTCTACTCAAAAAGGTGAGATATTAAACAGCCCAGATAAGAAAAGCTGCAGCATTTTTTGTTTGATGAACTTGTCAGTCGTGTAGTAGGAAGAGGCAAAATAAATTAAAAAGTTACACAAAGCACATTTTCATGTTTAAAAATAGTTGAAAAACAAGGACCAATATAGTATGTTCCAAACATGTGCAATTACCACGTGCTGTTTTCTTTGTTTGTATGTGGACTATTTTGAAATTCCCTAATAAAACAATTTGCTCAGTTCTCATTTCACATTATGGCAGACTGGAATAAACTTGTGAATCATCTTGGTACAGGTATTGCTGAAACAAATTTTCAATTTCTGGTTTTTATCCTCACTTAGAATTGTATTTACAAAGTAAACGTTTCTGGCCAAGTATGGATTGGATTTGGAGCCATGAGAGATGACTCTTAAAAACAGTGAATTTTTTTTTTTTTTTGTCAAAAGTGCTTCAAAAGCTTGAAACTTAAACTTACATTCAAAGTTGACATGAACTAGAAGTATTAAATTAATCATCAAATAAATCAACTTTAGGTAATATATTAAACTTTGTAAACACTAATCAAAAGATCAAGGTGAAATCTTAGCCTCTTTTTTCCCCAGTGACAAAATTCAGTGAGGTCTGTGGAGGATTTAGGACTTATAAGTGGGTGAAACTAAAACTCCTCCCCAAAGCTCTGTAGGAAAGACAATTAAATGCCCTAGACTGTGATCTAATACCATATTTCACATGTAAGATCCTGCATAAAGAAATGCTTACATTCCTGGATATGATGTAAGAAAACTAATTTCCCTGGCTAAGGAATCTGATTATAAAAGCCTGAAATACAGTTTAAGAAGCCGGAAGAAAAGCTATCTTTTTTTTTTTTTTTTTTCTGTATTAAAGTTATTTCACTTGTAGATTAAAACCAACTGCTCTGTCTTTGAAGCGCAGAGCCCAGGGCCATGCTATGCTTGACATTGATGTGTGGAGACACCTGAAGCAGTTCTGCAAGTAGATATGATCAGGCTTGCTGATGCTGATGAGATGCTGCATCTGGCCTTCCTACCTAATCCCAGTGAAAAACAGAGTACTTAAACCTGGATGTCACCCCAGCACTTGGTCTGCTTGGTGACAGAGGGACTTCCTGAAGAAAGGCGTACTTCCTTTGGGGTGCTTCCCATAGTAAGGGCTTTAAAGATGGGACTTAGTTATCTTTGTAAAGGTGACATAGAAAGATTCCAGTATCCAGGCCTTGCCCTAAAGGCAGATCATGGATTCCCAAGTTTTTACTAACCAAGGTGTTTAACAAGAGCCTTCACAGCAGTCCCAGCCAATTTATTACTTATTACAAACCATCTGAAAGGAAGCTCAAAGATACAGAAGGGAAATTAAAATTCTGCGTAGAAACCTCAGACAGGTGCCTTGGGGAAACCATTACCTACTCTAACACTTTTGTGAATGCTGTTTATATAATTCTTGAAATCCATATGCATTTTATATGTGATGTATATACAAAAGAAAGAGCAACGTGCAAAAAAAACCAGTACCTGGTATTGCAGATCACTTAGCCACCAATCCTAGCCTTGGGCTGCTCGTTCTAGCTGACAAAGAAAAAGAGTATCCCTGCCCAAGGACTGCCTCTTCTTTTATGTAGTGAGTGCAACTTGCCAGGAAAAGAATGATCAACAGGGGACCAGTGTTTAGAATTCCTTCTGATAGGAAGTATCAGCAAGACTTTACTAAAACCATGGAACTGAAGGAAGAAAGAAAAATTTTACACTTATTTGTGGGTAACTGTCTGTAGGTACAAGAGGCCTGGCAGAAAAAGAAGTAAGATTGTACTGCGGAGAGCCCAGCAATACAGGAGGCTCACAGCACAGGCTGAAATGGGATCCCTCACGGCTGCGTTCAGAGCATACTCAAGCTGGCTCTTCTAAAACCCAGGGTCCTTGTTCCCTTCAGCGTGCTCAGCACCACCTTTAACTCCACGGTGCTGTGCAACTGGAGCAGCAGGGCAGGGACCTTTGCAGCCTGAGCTGCCCTTGTTCCTCTCTGTGTGTGCACAGAACGCAGCACAGAAGAGAAGAGCAGCAGGGCCCCGCGTGTCCCCGGGCTCAGGATTTGCGCCGCTTCAGCTCCATGGAGACGTGAGTAACGTGAAAAAGCCAAAATTTATTAAGGGAAAGAGAAGGGAAGGGGTGAGCTGGGAGGTAAAACAGGGGATGGACAAGGCCTGAGGGCTGCAGGGAGGGAGATGCCAAGAGGGAGAGAGAGGGCAGGAGCTCCTGGAGCTTGCCACAGGCTCAGCTGTGAGCAGTAAGATCTGTGCCTGGAGCTCCAGCTGGTCCATTCTCCTCTGCAGGTTCTCTCATCTCCAATTGGATCTGGATATCACCGAAAAACGCAGGTTCTTCCAATCCAACAGACAAACAAAGTCCCGCAGCTATTCTTTCGAATGTCATCTGCACCAGTATGCTCATGGAGGATGGGCTCTGATCTTCCCTGAGGGCTTGAAGAGCTGGAAGAGAGAGGAACAGAGCCACGGCCAGAGGCCAGATTGAGGGAATGCAAGGAAAGCCTCCTGCCAGGGCCATCACAGCCGGCTCTTGTCATGGCCAGGAGGGAGTGGCAGACAAGGGCTTGGGCTGGAAGGTGCTGGCCTCGCATCCCGCACGTGTCCCTGAAAGCTCTCCGGGCTCTGCCCCCGCCGCCCCTGGTCCGCACAGGGAGCAGAGCCCTCGGCAGCCCGGGCAGGGATTGTAGCTCCGGGGCCGGGATGTGCAGCTGCCCCGGTGGTCCCTGCTGGCCCGCGGCTGCCCACACTCACCCTCACTGAGGACCTGGAGCTCCTCCTTCTGCCCCATCATGAGTGATCCGGCCACCCCTGGCAAGACAGAGGCTGTGGGGCCCCAGGCAGCACAGCTGCCTGACACGGGCGCTGCCAGCCCCGGGGCCGCACGCCCTCCTCCCTGGGCAGGGCTCAGCCCGGGCCCTGCCGCTCGCTGCCGCCCGAGGGAGGGCACGGCTGCGGGAGGGCGGCAGCAGCACCGAGGGCGGGCGGGGCTGCAGCGGCCGGGCCGGGAGGCGGGGAGGGACGCTGGGCTTGTGGCTCACCGATGATCCTGATGGCCGCCTCTCGCAGGGGCTGCTGCGGGCTCTGCAGGCGCGGCAGGGCCCAGCGCAGGTGCTCGGCCGCTCGGCTCGCGTCCTGCAGCAGCTGCGGGGAGCGAAGGCTCGGCGTGGGCTCTGCCCCTCGGCCGGGCGCTCCCTGCGCCCAGCACCGGCCGAGCCGGCCCGCATGGCCCAGGGCAGGGAGCAGCGTGCAGGGCGCGGGCTGGCAGCCCCGGGTGCGGCGCTGGGCAGGGACACAGCTGCCAGCCCCCCACACTGAGCACCAGGGGCAGAGGGCTTCTCCAGGCTGTGGCTGGGGCTCCCGGGCTGTCCTTACCAGGCTCTGGGCAAACTTCATCCGCTGCTCCTTCATCAGCAGCTCCTCGAGGTCCGTCCTCCTCAGGAAGCGTGCCGCACAAAGCAGGGCTTCATGAGAGGCCTGGAGAGCAGCAGAGAGCCGCAGGTGGCACCAGAGCCCAGGGCACAGGACCCGTGTCCCTGTGCCAAGGCCAGGGGGAGGCTGGAGCCCGCCAGGCGCCAGGGCAGGAGGTGGCCGAGCCCCTTCCCAGGGATGCAGCAGCATGCCACAAAACCTCACCTTGGCCACGTGCAGGTTCTCATCGTGCCAGCGCAGGAATAGAGGGAGCAGGCTCTGGCTCACGATTCTCGTGAGAGGCTCTTCCCCCTCTTCCACTACCAGCTCCAGCACTTTGCTGAAGAGCTGAATGGAGAGCAGCTGCATCTGGCTGTTGTCCTGGAAGGAAAGGAAAAGTCCTAAGCACCAACTACTCCAGGCCCACTGGGGTAAAGGCCCAAAACTGCAGAGAGCACAAAGTTTCCAGGCAGTGTCCAGTGCCCTTGGCTGGGGGCACAGAGCCTTACATTGTCAAAGTGTGGCAGCAGGGGCTCAGCCAGCTTCAGGGCGGTGATGCTGGGTATCTTGAGGTCTTTCTTCTGGAGCACATGTGTGAGCACAGAGAGGGTCATCCAGACCATCTCTGCATCGGGATCAGCCAGCTGCTCCAGCAGGTGTTGATAGAGGCCACGTATTTCTCCGCTCTGTGTGCAAGACGAGGCTGTGCTGTGAAGCTGTGAGTGGCTGCAGCACCAAGAGCTGCTTGGGGCACTGGGGCAGCTGAAGCAGGAAGCAGGAGAGCTGGGAGCAGCTGCCTCTGCTGGCCCAGCCAAGGCCAAAGGTCTGTGTTCCCCAGCCCCACGCTGCCAGCGCGGCTTCAGCCACTGCCTCCTCTCACCAGCGAGGGCTCCTTGCTGAGCACCACGAGGCCTCTGAGCTGCAGGCGCAGCCTGTCCCTGCACTTGCTCGGCAGGTGCCTGGATACGACCCACAGGGCACTGGGACCGTGTTGGCTCAAGTCCAGACACTCCAGGAGCTGAAAGGCACAGGGCAGTGACAGGGGACATGGCCAGCAGAAGCCCGGAGCCGCACAGGGCCGGGCCCAGGCAGCAGCAGCAGGCACGGGCAGCGTCCCAGGCGGCTGCAGCTACCAGAGGCCAGAAAGGTGGGAGGCAGCTCAGCCAGGCAGCGCTGGCCATCAGGCTCACCTCCACCAAGAACGCCAGGGCAGGCAGATGACAGCGTGGCTGCTTCCCGATGAGCAGGCTGAGCAGGTGCGAGGCCATGTGGGGACACAAGGGGGTCAACCCATGGCGCATCTCCCTGTCAGGGGAAAAAGGCACCCAGGCCCTGAGCTGGTGGGCAAACCTCTCCCGGGAGTGACTGACAGAGGTCTGATCTTTCCCCAGCACTCTGCATGGGGACACAGGCCCCTTGCGAGGCGGCTGCTCCTGGGCATCCTCCTCTGCCAGGCTTTTGCAGTCTGCTCGGCCGTCCCTCGGTGGCAAGGCCCTCTCACTTACAACCGCGGGGTCTGTGTGGGGCACTCTGGGCACAGGGCACAAATGCTGTCGGTGGTGGCGGGGAGAAGGGGGTCTCACCTGGCCAGCAGGCCTGCTGCATACAGCTGGGTGTTGGCACAGAGCAGGGTGTCCCAGACCTGCAGGTGTTCCAGAGCCACCAGCTTCTTATCAAAGCCCAGTCGGGAGAGCAGAGCCTTCATGGTCTGCGCTGCAAACCTGTGTGCCGAGCAAAGGCCAGGTCACGCTGGGAGCACGGGCCCTGGCCACAGGGGGCATGGGAAGGAAAGGGTGACTGAGACCTTTTGGGGTTGCTGCGAAGGCCGTGTTCCTTCCGGCATGCTCTCCAGAAGTTCTGAACATTCTTTGGCAGCTGCTCTGTGGTAGTGAAAATTTGCAAGAGCAGATCCACAAGCAGCTGGGGAGAATAAATGAGCATTGCGTAGTGCCACTCGGACGTGGGGGCAATCCTCCACAGCACCAGAGTTGCCTGCAAGAGACAAAGCACCCCGAGGCAGCGCTTAGTGCCAAGGTGTCATGAGGCAGGACCCGAGGGGAGACGCAGGGCGAGCACCCAGCCTGCTGCTCCTGAGCCTGCCCTGAGCCCAGCTTTCAGCCCAGGCCGGGAGCTGCAGCGTGGCGAGAGCATGGAGAGGTGCTGGAGAGGTGACCTGGAGGGCGAGCAAAGGCCAGCTCCAGAAACTCACAGCCAGGGCAAAGACGGCCTCGTCCCCGCTGCAGAAGATCCTGCTGCATGGTGGCTGCTTCTCTAGCACAGAGAGCAGTGCTGGAAGCACCTCCTCCGCAGCTACTTCCGAGGTGCCCATGGCCCTCCACATCAGTGTGGCATCTCTGTGGGACCAGAGCTGTGGGTCAGCACCCTGCCCCGTGTAGCTGCGTGGGGCCGGGGGACAGAGCCCCGGTGCCCTGAGGGGCCGGGAGGGAGCATGGCAGAGGGCTGGGGAAACAGAGGGGCCCGAGGGGCCCTACGGGCTGGTGAGCACTGAGCTCTCGAGGCAGTTGTGCTCCGTACCTGTCACACAGTGGGGCACAGCACAGGAGGATCATCACCACGTGAGCAGGGTATCTTTCAGTCAGGCTCAGAATGTCCATTTGCAGCTCGGCGTCCACAGTGTCGCAGGATGTGAGTCTCTGTAGAATGTCCCTGACCATGGCTAGCACCTGGAAGAAGCAGCATGGGGAAGACTTGGTGTGCTGTCCTAGGGAGCAACTTCCCCAGCTTCCCCCAGGAAGTGCTTGCCTTCCCACCCCAATGTGATGGCCCCAAAGGCTGAGTGGGCCTAGCAGATATGGCTGGAGGGGCCACATGATCCTGGGAGGCCTCCCACCCTAGCCCCAGGCTGCTTGCCTGCTGCGGAGAAGAAACACCCTTCTGGAAACTCCAGCCTGGGTGCAGGACTCACAGTCAGTGAGATCATGGTGTCAGTATCTGGGATGGCCTGAGTCTGGCTGTTTGAGCTGGCCATGCCCTCAGTCAGGGCCATGTCAGCCTCCGCCCTGCCCTCGGCCGCTGCCCGGTCAGAGGTTGCAGCGAGCTCAGCGGACGCTGTGCTGGCAGCAGGCTCTGTCTGCAGCTCGCTGGGCCTGGAGTTGGGCTCAGCCGTGCCCTCGGTGGCTGTGGCTCTGGTCTTTCTGCGCCGAACGTGCAGGAACCTCTGCAGTGCCTGCAGCAGAAGGAAGGGTGGGAAGAGAGGGATGTTCCATGGTCTGCTTCAAGCGCGGGGCTGGGCCGAGCAGTGCCAGCAGGCCCAGCCCAGGTGAGGATGGCCGCAGGTACCTGCACCGCTCTGCGGAAGTGGCCACGGGTGGGATCCTGCTCTTGAGTCTGGTCCTTGGCTGCATCTGGCAAAGAGAGAGCAAGCCAGAGCTGAGGGGCCACGGGAGAGGCCAAAGAACACAGGCCAGCCCTGCGCTCTCCAGGAAGGGACAGCCCCCTGCGTGCCCGGGGGATGGAGCACGGCTGCCACTGGGGGCCAGTCCCAGCCCCCGTCCCATCCTGTCCGTGGGCATGTCCACAGGGATGGGATGGGATAGGATGGGATGGGATGGGATGGGATGGGATGGGATGGGATGGGATGGGATGGGATGGGATGCAATGGGATGCAATGGGATGCAATGGGATGCAATGGGATGCAATGGGATGGAATGCAATAGGATGGGGCCAGGCTGGCTGCAGGCACCAGCCCTGCAGCCCAGCTCTGCCACTCACCGTCCTGCAGTGGCTGCAACTGCTCCAGTTCTGCAGGCTGCTGCGCTGGGGCAGCTTCAGGGCCATTCTTTTTCTTCCCCCGAAGCCTCCTGAACAGGCTGAGCACTCTGCTCGCCATCCCGCTGTCCGACCTCGAGGGCACCTTCGAGACAGATGCCTCAGCAAAGGTCCAAGTCAGCGATGCCGCAGTTGCGCCTTGCAGGCACCTGCGACAGGGAGGCCTCAGGAAGATGACAGGACAGCAAGTCCTGCACTGTGTTCCTGAGGGCTCCTGCCACAATGACAGGAGACTCCTCGTGAACGATGGATGTCACCAAGTCCCACGGCCTGGCCACGAAGGCACCGGCCACAGGGATGGGGGATGCCTTGGAAAAGCTCCAAGTCAGTGAGTCCCGAGGTCTGGCCGTGAGACCAGCCACAGGAGTAATGCCTCAGAAAAGCTCTGGATCAGCAAGGAACGAGCCGGCTGTTTGGGGGCTCCTCACAGCACCGCTCTGTCCCGTCCTGTCCCGTTGCGTGCACCGAGCACTCTGGCCTGGCTGCGACGCTGCCGGCACCTGTGTCAGCACGTGTCACAAAGGGCTGCTGTGACACCCTGTCCCACTCTGCCCCACGGTGACCCTGCTGCAGCGTGTCACAAAGAGCCCTTGGAGATGCTGCCACGTGCCCCGGGGCCACCCCCTCCCCAGGCAAGGTGCCCCCGGTTAGAAGGAATCCATTGCCCCGAGTGTCTAACACAGCCCTGGACACACCAAAGCCGGCCAAGTGCTCAGGGAAGGACTCTCCACCTCTGTGCCTGGCCCGCACAGCCCAGCTCGGTGCTGCCCCTGGAGCAGAGCAGCTTCCAGCAAGCAAGAAGCAAATGCATCTTGCCGAGAGCTAAAACACAACCAGATAGGGAAGATGGCATTAATGTGTGCATAAAGGCCTTTCAATTCACAGCTCTCTGAGAGACATTTGGGGCTCTTGGCTGGAGAGATGATCCGGCTCTGTCCTATGCTCAAAGGGCGAACACACCCTACCACAGGTGCTTGGCTTTGTCTCTCTGCAGGCCCAGGAAGATGCCAAAGCTGCTCTTCACAGCCTTCTCCCTTCCCACGCCCCTCTGCCAAGTGCAAGGGGACTCAAGGACGAAAAGGAGCGCAGGGAGGCAAAGGGAGACAGCTGCACCTACCTCACTGGGGGCTCCTGGGGAAGCACTTTGCTTGAGAAGCAAGCCCCTCTCTTCCAAAGGCATTTCCCCAAATGTGCACATTTCCCAGACAACATCAACACACACGTAAGAAACCCTGGCAATGCTGAATTCCTTCTGCTCCTTGCAGCATAGGCACTCCAACTCGAGCTCCTCTTGCTTCCCCGAGTCTGTTTCTACGGGTCCCTTCTGGTGCGCAGCTCCGGGCCCCCTATAAACACGAGCTGCCCGCTGCCTCTTCATGTGCCCGAACTTCTGCCTGCACTCAGGGCAGCAAAACCAGGCTGTTGCCAGCCAGGGAGCGGAGCCCTGTTCCCGCAGGAAGCTCTGGTGAGCCCCTTACCCACTGTGCACGCAGCACTTCTTCTGCCTGCCCAGAACGCTCCTGGGAGAGCAGAGAACAAGCTGGCCAGCTCTGGGCTCGGCACACCCCAAACACAGGCGCAGGAAGACGCAGCCGCTGTTTTGCAGCCATGTCCCAGAGAGATGAGAAGGATCCCCTGCCCCTGGTCTCTCTTGGTTGGGTTTCTGACTGGCTCTGAGGCAGGGGCTGAGCTTCCTCGCTTGTGGGGAGAGCAGAGCCACTGGAACCACACCCAGCGTGCAGGCACTGCCTGACAGCGCTGCAGCCACTGGGACGCTCGCACCTCGGAGCCTCAGCCACTCTGCTGCTGCTGCTGCTGCTTCATTTGGCTTTAGGCACACCCAGAGCTCACTGCTAGGCCACAGTGGTCTCTGGTTCTGCCCTCTTCCTGTCCCTGTGTAGGGCTGGAGCACTGCTGTGATTTCAGGAAGCTTTTGTGAAAACTTCCAGCATTGCAAGCTCCTTTGCCTTCGGTGGATGCCTGCCATGGAATCCCTCATGGCTGGGTTCAGAGCATACTCAAGCTGGCTCTTCTAAAACCCAGGGTCCTTGTTCCCTTCAGCGTGCTCAGCACCACCTTTAACTCCACGGTGCTGTGCAACTGGAGCAGCAGGGCAGGGACCTTTGCAGCCGGAGCTGCCCTTGTTCCTCTCTGCCCGTGTACAGACGACGGCATGGAAGAGAAGGGCAGCAGGGCCCTGCATGTCCCTGAGCTCAGGATTTGTGCCGCTTCAGCTCCACGGACAGAGCCATGGGTCAAGTGAAAAAGCCAAACTGTTTATTAAGGGAAGGCAAGGCGAAGGGGTGAGCTGGGAGGCAAAAAAGGGATGGGCAGGGCCTTAGGGCTGCAGGGAGGGAGCTGCCAAGAGGGAGAGAGATGGCAGGAGCTCCTGGAGCTTGCCAGAGGCTCATCTGTGAGCAGCAAGATCTGTGCGTGGAGCTCCAGCTGATTCCCTCTGCTCTGCAGGTGGTTCCATCTTCAGTGGTATCTGGGGGTGGTCAAAGGACACCGGTTCTTCTGAGCCTGCAGACGAAGTTTGGCAGATCTCCTGGACAGGGACAGCAGATGGGACATCTGGGAAGCAAAGGGAACACTGAGTCAGTATGTGGACCTTTCCCTTAGCAGCAGCTGTACTTCCATCAGGGAAGAGGAAATGTCAGAGCCTCCCCAGGAGGGTTAGAAAGAGAAAGCAGCCGAGCGGGCCAGACTGTGGTGAGCACAGCCGCAGCAGGACCGTTCAGGAGCCCTGGCAGCCTGGCAGAGCCAGCACAGCTCCTGGGCCCTGCCGGCAGAGCTGCCTTGCCCAAGGACAGCCCCTGTGCCAGCCGGGGCAGCTGCGCTGAGCAGCCCCAGCACGGGCAGGGCCCACAGCCACAGCCCACGCCAGCCTCAGCCCCACCCATGCTCTCGGCAAACCCCCAGCCCCCTTCAGCTTCTTCAGCCCCTCACAGTCCTCTCACCTCCCTCAGTCCCTTCTGACCCATCCCGTCCCCTTAGACCCGCCACCCCCTCAGCCTGTGCCACTTGCCTGTCACCTCAGTGCCACCATGGCCCTCAGCTGCCCCACAGCCCTCAGCCCCAGCAGCAGCTCAGGGTCAGCGTCCCTTCAGCACCACCGCCCCTTCAGCCCCCTCAGTCTCACTGTCCTTCAGCAGCTCCTCAGGGGACAGTGCCTGGGGCCACCAGCAGCTCCCAGCGCTCCAGGGACACCTGGGCTGGAACTGCTGCTGCGCCCGGCCCGGTCACCAGCTCGGACCCAGCACAGGGAGAGGGGACAGAGGGGGCACGGGGGAAAACACGAGGTGAGGGAGGAAGCAGAGCCAGGAAAGAGGTTAAAAAAAGGGGTATAGAGATATCAATCTATTTAGCTAAACCTCCATATACAAATATAAATATGCATTTACAAATGTATATATGTAAATGTAACTATACACTGGTAAAAATGCAACTGTGCACATCTGTAACTATAACAACCCATCTAAAGCTATAACAATAACAATATACATCTAAAACAAAAAAAAAATTAACTGCACAGATCTCTATCTATATAGATAAATATAATTACACAAATCTATAAATACAACTACCTAGATAAATAAACAGAACTATACTATACTAGAGACAGAGGAATTCTACCTGCCCGATGGTCACAGGCTCTCCCTCTGTCTCTTCCTGCCACACAGGGCAGCCCTCCTGCAGAGGTTGATCACACAGAATCTGGGAAGCAAAGGGAACACTGAGTCAATATTGGCGCTTGTGCACGTGTTCCTTGAGCACCAATTGTCCTTCTATCAGGGACTGTCAAAGATGGCCTGAAAGGCAAACTCTCACTTGGCAATTTGAAACCTGCTCTTTAAAGAACAGGGATCCTTCCAAGTGCTCAAAACTGAATTGTGTAAAGTGTTTAAGTATCCTGATAAAGTCTTAGCAAAGGCTTGAGCTTGAAACACAGACAGTCTCAGTGACAGAGAGACCTCAGTCCTCACTGAAGTGGCTGAAGCTGAAGGCTGCTGGGAGCTGATTTATGAACCAAACTGGGACACCCAGCTTGGTGACACAACTGCCACAAGGTGAGCTTTATTCCCTGCTCTCTTGCCACAGCAGTGGACTCGGTGTCAGCGTCTCTGGAGAAGCATGGAGGGCAGGGCTCGGGGAGGCTGTGCCAGTGCAGGATTTGAACTAAAGGCACCAGGAAGCACCAACCCTGCAGACAGGAACTCAACTCTGCTCATCTCCCTTGCTGCCAGAGGCAGGCTCAGAGCAGCCATCTCACACCTCTCTAAACCAATGGGGGCTCTGTCCTTACCAAGCTCCTCAGGCTCTGGGGAACTGTTCCTGCAACTCTTGGTGCCAGATGAGGCTTCCTCTGCTGCAGCCTGGTTCACAGGCTCGCCTCCGGAAGACTCAGGCACAACATTAATATTGCCCTTGAAAGAACAATGGAAAGAAGGAAAACTCAAGATCATTTGGTATTTTCTTGGAATCACATCAAGGGTGCAGTTTCTCTCCTTCTCCATGTAACAACTTTCAATAGCTCTCAGCCCAGCTTCTTCCTTTCCCCTCCAATGGGGTGACCTGAGCAGAGGGAGACCTTTCAGGCAGTGATCTCCTGATCTCCTGGATCATTTGCTCAATGGCAAAGCCAAGATCCACTGGTGGAGACTGCTCTTCCCCAGGTGCGTTCTGTGTGGAGCTGGAGGCTGTCAATGCTGCACAACCAGCACTGCCAGCTGGAGTGCTGGATGCTGAAGTGCCTGGGGTGGCTGCAAGAATCCAAACATATTGGTCAGGCTCCACAATGTGGCTCTGGGACACAGATCTCTATTGCTGCCTTGGATCAAACATCACAGGAAGCATGCAGGAAAAGAAACAGGCAGAGAATTGTTTGGCCTTCTAGGTTCCCCTTCCTAATAGACTTGACAATTTCTGGCTGAGAATGACAGGGCCTTGTGGAAAAATACTTCAAACGGTCACTTTTCATTATGTTTCGGAAAAACAAGGCTACAACTCTTTTCCTACTTCATGGGTTGAAGGCTGGGGGCTGCTGCTCCCTGTGGAGCTGCTGGGAGCCGCAGGGCGGGCACCTGTGGCACTCCTGGTACGCTGCCGGCCGGCGCTTGATGCGGAGCAGGAGGTCGGGACGGTCGCGGCGAAAACAGGGGTTGCTGTGGTGCAGCCAGCCCCCGGCATCACCCAGCACAGCCACGCCGAGCCAGCCCGGCACCTTGCGGAAGCCGTAGTGGTAGAGCTGGCGCACAAAGCTGTGGAACTGCGTGGCCCTGAAGGTGCACGGCACCAGATCTGCCCCAGTGCCACCGCCCCCGGGGTGTGGCCTGGGCTGAGCAGCTCCCGCTCGGAGAGGGAGCGCTCAATGAGCAGCTCCTGGGCCCGGCTGTCCCAGTGCACGGAGTGGACCCGGGGGCTGTTCACCAGGTGCCACAGCTTGGCGGGGCGGCTCCTGGGGCTGGCCGGGCTCCACACAGCACGGCATGGCAGGGCAGGTTACAGCAGGACTCGGCAGGCAAGGCAGGCAGGGAAGGGCAGGGCAGGGCATTGAGAGCAGCGGTGGGCTCTGTCCCTACGCTGCATCCTCTGCCTGGGTCACCATTGGTGACAGAGAGGAAGGACATTGCTCTGTCTTGGCTGGGGAAAGGATGAAAAGGGGGCATTAGAAAACATTCATTTGATCTCCTTTTCAGCAGACTAGCTCTTTTTATCTCACCATGTCTGCCTGTCTTTGGCAGAGTTGGCACGTTTCTCGTGATTTGGAGTAAGCTACAGCAGCAGGAAGGGGCAGCAATTTTGTCTGCATTGTCATCCAAGCTAAAGTGCTGGCCCATGGATGGATGTTACTTTACCCAAGGAATTATAATGCCTGGGCAATAAGATAATGTTGCCCCATCACCCTCCCTGGTTTGCCCCCTCCTACTTTGCTTTTTTTTGGTGCCGAGGCAATGAGGAAATGCTTGAGCTATGCTAAAAGCTGTAGCTGTGCTGAAATAAGCATTTACTTTGTATCAGGGGATGGGAATGAAGCGCTTTTTAGAAATCAGCATATTTAGCAGAACATGCTAACTGCACATGGTAACCACTGGCTATTTGAGCAGACAATCTCATAGACTGTGCAGAAATGATAGGTGAGAAATTCAAGCCTGAGGAAGTCTTCTGAGCCTTCATCCAAAACGACCAGCAGGAGAGTGATGACCACCTCGTGCAGAAACTGCAAGTGTACCACGAGGGCTTTTTAATTGTGTAATTAGAAAATATGCTGCAAGATGAAGGTTAGGAAAGTATAATGTGCCAAATAAGTAAAAAATAGTATAAAACTAGTACTGTGTGAAGAACGGGCGAGTGAGTTTGTGGTGGAGCTATCCCCCTCGCTGCTGGTGATGAACAAACAGATACCTGCCCTATGGGCCCCACACTATGGAGCACTGTTTTATTACCTACTTTTTGGGCATCAATTAATGGCCTAGCGTTGTGGGAAACTCATGCTGGTGTCTTCCCAGATGGTGATGCACTTTTCTTTCCTCAGGAATCCCCTCTTCTTCCCCCTATCTGGGGAGAGTTCCAATGCAAATGCCTCCTGCAGGCAACTTTTGCCACTGTAGACTGGCAAAGGAGACCTTGCAATGGAGAGAGACTCCCTAGAGCTGCTGTGGAGAGCTGAAGGGGGAAGCTTTGTCCCTTAGCCTTGAAGTCTTGTTGGGGAGCTGCTTGTGCTCTGGGGGACGCACACCAATGATGTTTATCCAAGCCCTGCGGGTTCATTCCTGAGCTTCCTGATACACCACTGAGACTTTGGGGCTGTCATGTTGAGACACAAATTTCAGTCTGGGAACTTTTTGAAATGTTTCAATTATTCTTTTTCTTTTTACTTTTCTGCATAAATATTGCCATAATCTTTTGCTTCCAGAGAATCTTTTCCATGTCTCTAGGAAAATTCCCTCTGCTGGGCTCCCAGATCAGGCCAATTCCCAGGTTCCTTCCCAGACTGGGGTGTAGCCCGTGGTCTCCACTCTCCAGCTGGAACAGAAGAAAGCAGAGAGTTTGCTGTTGTGGGAGATGAGCTTCTCTTTCCTGCCTGCTTTCCCTTTGGGACAGGTTGGTGTGTGCTCATTTGATAAAGGCATGTTTAAACTCTGGAGGATGTGTTCCAAACTGCTCCCTCCTCGAGCCCCTCTGTGGGTATCCTTGGACAAAAGGCCTCTTGGTGAGAGCTCCCAGTGGCAGGTTAAGGAAGGAGGTTGATATTTCAGGGCTGTGACTGCTGAAAGCAGCTGGTTTCCAGAGGTGTCCAGAGCTGGGAGTGCCTCCTTTTCTCACCTGCCTGAAGGAAAGGAAGTTGCAAAGTGGGAATTTCATTTGCAGAGATGGCCATCAGGGGTGTTTTCCAAGAGATGGGCTGGCAGAGAGGCAGCTAAACTGGCTGTGTGTTTTGTTTTGATGGTGGGGAAGGTCAAAGATGCAGACACAGACACCAGCTGGAGGAATCATGTCATTTACTGTAATGCAAAAGTGCAAGAAAGAGTCAGAACAGGAGAAGCTAAGCAATGCACCTCAGCATTATTACAAAATGTTGCCTCTAGTGATTAAGAAAGATACATCACCAGATACCCCAATGCTTTGCCCTTCATGCAGAGCTGCACATCAGCTGAGGGAAGCTGTCCCAGCCAAGCCCTGGAGAGCCATGGCCGGGAACTGGGAAATCCTGTGGAGCCTCCACCTTTGCTGGCCACTGCGCTGTGAGAGTAGCCTGGCTTTGACAGTGCTGGACAGGCAACGTGACAGAGCTTCTGCTGGGGGACATCTGATTTCATTCTCCTCTTGGTTTTCTCCCTGAGTTTGCCCAGGGCTCAAGGAGGAACCAGGGCCAGGTGTGGCCTTGTCCATTTTCCTAATGCAGAAAGGTGCAGATGTGTTTCACCAGTGAATGGATGCACTGATCCTTTTGATAGCAATACTCGGTTAAGGAGCAGATACACAGAACATTTTTTTCCAAGGGTCATGTGGAGGGCAGCTTTGGCTCAGGTCCTGTTGTTGAGGCTTCAGCCAGGGTCTGAAGTTCAGCCTTCAGTCCTTCAGTATTTTGTGGTGCAAATCATTGCTGTGCAGAGCTGGTAACAAACAAGTCTGACTTTAGCATTTGAGATGGGGAACAGGATTAGCCCTGCAAGGCCAGGCTAGGGCCAAGAGCAGAAGGCCAGCACCCTGCACTTGCCCCCAGGGAACTCTCCAGAGCAAGAAGCCACTCCTGGCCAGGGGCTGAGGTACCTGAAGCTGCCTCCCCGCTGTGCAGCTCTGCAGAGCCCGCGCAGCGCTGGGTCCTGGGCAGCTGGGACAGCCCGGCTGCCCTGGAGCACAAGGAGTGTCCCAGAGAGAAGCTGCTGCCCTTTGCTTTGAAACTGTTTGGAGATCTTGTCACTAATCCACAGTGTCTGATATGTTTTCCTTTCCTCTCCCAAATTTAACACAGCTTTTTGAGAAAATTGACTGATGTAGATTCTGCTAGTGGTGGTGCATTTGTCTGCAGGAGAGGGCAGGTGATTTGAACCAAGGACGGAATCCACTGTTAACATCCCAGCCTTGCCAAGTCAAGGAAAGCACTCGCAATTGGACTCCTGGTGCTGAGCAGTTTTCCTAGTTTTTGGAAAGCTATGACCTTAAGAAACCCAACAGATTTTCCTCCATGAGGATACCAGCAATAACATGATGCCAATTTTTTCCACCTCTTCTCTGTGTCTTTGGTGTTTTTAAGAGTTCCTCAGTGCCCAGCAGGAATGAAAGGACCTGTGATAATGTGATTTGAGAGCCTGTTGTTCCTTGCCACATGATTGTTCATGACAAGCTGGACATCCCACTCGTGGCTCTGTTGAGTTAAATTCATCCCAATTCTGTGCAAACAGCAGCCCCGAGGTGCTGAGAAGAGCAAGGACAGTGGGTGGGTGTGCATGCACACACCCGGGGCTGACTGCTGTGTGGGCAGAAGGTTTTGGACTGCTGTATATCTTCACTCTCCCAAGCTGGAGGAATATATCAAATGTATATGAACTAAAAATATTTATTAAAATATATCAAAATGTATCACATGACACATATGAATTTATGATAGATGTAATTTATCATCTATATACTACATATTATATATTTTAATGTAGATACTATAATAAATAGAATATATAAAATATAGACTTGATCTTTTCCTAAACCATTGCCTGTGGGTCCTACAGACCATCTCCTGGTGTTACTGCATTTGTGTATTTTGATACTACTTATTATAGCATCCTTGTCCCTGGGAGTTCCTTCAGGGAACTTCACACAAAGGGCTTCCATCATTTCAGTGCTTGTCAAATCTTGTTGCTTCCCAGTTCTCCAGCCTCCTTCTGCATTTTGGAGCATCTCAGCACTTGTGTCCATGGCCCTTCCTTCATCCCCAGCCTGCAGCAGTCACAGTCACTGTTGCCTCCGCCTTGCTGCAGCTCATTTGCCAAAGTGCTGCCAACGGCAGTGGAGCTGGCTCAGGATCCCTGTTGGCTTCTGGGCTCTGGGATGAGCTTCAGGGGGACACCTGGAGCTCTTCCTAAAGAGCTCCCGTGGGGTGGGGGGTGGATTTGTCCTTCCCAGGTGGCTCCTGCTTGGAGTTCTGCTCTCAGTAGAGTCCTGGAATTTTCTCAGCAGGCCTTTGCAGTGAGTTCTGAGCCAACGTGTGGCTCTGCTGCCATCCCAAATCTGCGCTTCCCGTGCCCAGCCTGAGAGCAGGTGGGGCGTGTGCTGGGCATGGCCGGAGATTTTCATGGCCCAAACCCTCCAGCATTTCCATGGCTTTGGGTAGCACAAATCTACCCTTCTTTCAATTGAATCATTGCATTTATTGCAGATAGTTACACCTGCACTAGTAATGAACAAATATGCAAAACCCCTTAAGTTTAAAAATTAAATTTGCTTTAATTTGCTACCCTTGTGCTGCCAATGTAGAAACATGCACATAATAAGTTTAAAATCTAATTTTTTTTGAGAATTGTGATTTTTAAATATATACAAATATCAACTTCAGTTAAAAAATTATTTTATTGCAACTCTATGCAACTCACTATACACAAATATGAATTGAAGTTTTACAATTAAATTTTTTGCATATTACTACAACTCTACGGCCCATATACAAATACAGGAATATCAATATCCTTCTCTAAAGAATCTCAGATTCAGAACTAAATAAATACTATTTTAGAACTATGCAACTCCATCTATATTTAAGTAGAAGTAAATATAAATATATCCATAAGAATTTATAGATGTAAATATGTATTACGTATTTCATTCCATATATGACATGTAGAACACACATAACAAACCTATCTATAAATATACAAATTTCAATGGACCAATATAAAACCCCAGCAATAGAACTACACCGCTACACAACTGTACAAGTATGTAAATATAACTACAGATGTAAACACTTCAATATACATGCATCAGTATAACAATATACATATGTAAATTCCTATACAAATATCAGTCAAGGTATGTAAATATCCCTACACTTGTAACTATCTAAGTCTAACTCTACCCATCCATAAACAGAACCAGATCAGGAGGGATTGCAGCCGCCGATGTTCCCAGGCTCTCCCTCGGTCTCCTCCTCCCGTGCAGAGCAGCTCTCCTGGACAGGGGCAGCAGATGGGACATCTGGGAAACCAAGGGAACACTGAGTCAGTACGGGGACGTTTCCCTTGGCAGCAGCTGCACTTCCATCAGGGAAGAGGAAATCTCAGAGCCTCCCCAGGAGGATCAGAAGGAAAAGCAGCCGAGCGGGCCAGGCTGTGCTGAGCTGTTCACTTCCTTCAGGCAGCCCAGTTGCTCTGGGGGAACTCCCTGAACTCCCTCATGTCACGTTATTGAACCACCTCTGCACTTATCAAGACTGTGGCCCCCAGTTCAATCAGTATTTCTGTCTCCAGCTGCTTGCACCAATGACAGGGAACATCCTCTGACAGAGCTGGGACACAAAGTTACCTTCCACAGCTCATCTGACAGGGCCTTGTTCTTCCTCTGCTTCCTCTCTTTCTCCTTATCTTCCACATGGAACTGTTACAGCATTTCTTTTCCTTTCCCCTTGATCAGTGTTAAAATGAATGTTTCTGTTCCAAGCTTGAGTTTGTTTAGTGATCCGGTCAAGCATTTTCTCAGAAGCTTTTATCGTGCAATTGAGTGTTAATTTCAGCAGTTTTGGTGATTTTCTGTGTGATTTATGCAAGTCTCCAGTTCATTATGGCACCACTTAGGAAGGTACAAAGAGAAAAAGGATGTTTCTGTATGTCAGTTCACTAGTGGAATATTCATGGATAGAGAGAGTGATTAGCTGCATTTTAAATGTGCTCCTAACCTGAAAGTGCATTTCTGATACATCACTTCCTGTCTAGTAATTTCATTTTATCCTGTTCTGTTGTTATGCTAGACTCGTATGTTTTATTCTAAGTGCACTCATGTTTTCTTGAATGTGGAAGTTTTATATTGCAATGCAATCATTCACCTCTTTCATGAAACTCTTCATTAACATTAGCAGAAGTAACTCTGTGGTTCCTTTCTGCTTTGTAGAACATTTGGGAAAATCAAGTCCTGCTCAGCTACAAAAAACATTTATGGTGCTTGGTAATTCTTCTATGAGCTGAAGTTAATGGTAAAGCAACAGCAGCTGCTTGTTCACTTCACAGAAATTGGGAGAAAACACACTGCAGATACTGAGGAATGCAGTCCAAGGATGATGGGCATCCCTCAGTTATCCCGGCAGATTGATATCACTGGCAAAATTCCCTCTTTTCCAAAGGGTTTTCATTTGCTTTGGCTGTATTTTGTATGGCTGCAGGTCACATTTCCGGTGATTTCATGAAGTATCTGGGCAGTTATTCTTGGTAATATATCTTGGTAATTCCCCCCCTGGAGGAATTACTCAGTTCCGCAGTCCTCATTATATGCCCTGTTCTAAAAGACTTTTATGCTATTTTCCCTCTCTTGGTGTTTTCTCACTTGTTCAACAAGGTTTCCTTTTTAAGAAAGTGAATCACAATATCCCAAAGGATTAAAAAATGCTTGGGTATTTGTTCCCTAAGTATTTACAATATAAGAATAAATTACAAAATCTGTATAAATCCTGGATATAAAATGGAAATAAAAATAAACTTGAGAGTTTTTCCAAAAACCTTGTTATATTTGTCCAATTATCCAATTTAAAAAAAAAGCAAAAAAAAAAAGCAAAATTAAATGTAACAGCAATTTTAATTAAGTAGCTTAATATATATAAAATTGAATACACTCAAAATATTGACAATACAATTTGGGTAAAATAAGGAATAATTTGGTTCTGGTAATACCATATAAGCAAAACTAACCACATGGGGTAGTGCAGGGTACAGAGGGCAGGGCTTGACCCCTGTCACCTCACGTACTTGTCAGGCCAAAATTCCGTTTTTATGCTCTATGTCATTACCATCTCCTCCCATTTTCAATTTGTCACACTTGTATCACCACCCTCATCACCTTTACCATACATCCTCCACCATTGTTTTAGGGGGTCGTGCCCCTCTTTGGGGTTCTTCTTTGAAGAAGGCCTCTCCTCTACCTTGGTGTCCTTTAGTTCACCTTTTGGATTACACGTGTGCACCAAGCTGGTATAGTACAAACCAATATTATATTCTAACATTAAAGCACCAGATCTCATATAAATAACATTTTCCTGGTGTCCAACCAAATTTTACTCTCGTCCAACCAAATTTTACTCTCTTCCAACTAAATTTAGTAATATTATCTCTTGTTTCTTCCTGTTCTGAACATCTGCAGGAGAAGGGGGGCGGGGGAAGCCCTCGTCTCCCTTTCTTTCCTGGCATTACACCTTCAACTGTTTTATTATTTCCAAATATAAATTACTGTATCAATATTGATTATTGTTTGAATTTTATCAGCACAAATCATACCTATTTATTACATTTCTTTTCTAAGAATATGAACCACAATACACCAAAGGATTAAGAAATGTTTGGGTATTTATTCCCTAAGTATTTACAAAAGAAGAATAAAAAAATCTCTACAAATACTGGTTGTAATATGGAAATAAAAATAAACTTGAGAGTTCTCCCAAAAACCTTAAGAAAAAAACCCCCATGTATTCCATAAATCCATATAATTCATCTACAGAATACAAAAAGGGACATGTTCTAGAAGAGAAAAATTTGTACCACAGTGCTGCACAGAATTCTATGCTTTCAAGCTTTTTGCACTTCAGGGGCAGTATCATTCTCTGCACTGCAGTGCTCTGAGCATGTTCTGCTCACCGTGGCAGCTTTCTGCTCTCCCTGGTACAGATCATCCTCCCAGCCAAGGCTGAGTGCAGCCACCACAGCTCGCAGCACCTTCCCACACAGCAAGAGCCAAGTGAGAGAGATGGCTTACACCAGCTGCTGTGTGTTCTAACAATGCCACCTCGCAGCTGCTGAAAGCCTCAATTCCTGTGTTGCGGCGTGTTAGTTTATTGAGTTGCATGTTCCTTTACCTTGTGGTATGTTCAGGTGCTCCCCGAGTTATTACAGTTAGTTTCTCCCCTGTGTCATGTCCTCCTACCCAACTGTCCCTCCAGGAATCCCCTCCCTCCTTCCCAGCTTTTTCCCTGTCTGTCAAGACAACCCGGCCCCTTTGCCCTGTCCATCAGCCCAAACTCTACCCTTTGTTCCAGAAAGTTCCCTGTCCCTCACCCTAAGATCCAATCCTATCCCAACCCTCTCTCCTCCCCTTATTCTGATTTGTTGTAGCCCTAAAAACCACACCCCAAGACTTGCTTACTGGTTACTATATGGTGTCTACCCCCAGTTTTGAGAGATTTTAAAAACCCATGCACAGGGCTGATGAGGGGTTTTTTGCTTGTGTTCCGGTTTGGCAGTTCTCTGCTGTGTACCCTCCCACTGCCTCTGCTAATAAATTTACTGGACTTTGCACTGCAGAAGAGCCTCCTCTGCCTCCTTCACTCAGTGCTCATGGCTCCTCCAGGCCTCTCTACTGCTGGGCTGGCTTAGAGGTTCTGGCTCAGGCAAAACCCCAGTCTAGCCACTTCCCTGCTCTCGCCATTGCCCCTGGAGCATCGCAGAGCTAGCCAGGGCTCCGGAGGACAGTGGCAGTGACCCATGCCCTGGCATGTCCCAGCCCCCAGAGCCACACCTGCCAAGCCACGAGCCCCAGCCTTGGTCCCCACTGCCGGCCTCAGTGGCTCCTGGCCATCCTCACCCTGAGTGCAAAGCCACCCCCAGGAGCCCCCCAGGGCGCTCTGGATCCAGGCTGAGACACCCTAAAGCCATCACTGAAAGGGACATGGATGGGGACTGCAGCTGGATCTTCCAGTGCTCACCACCCCTGACTGTGCTCCAGGTGAACCCAAACCTCAGCTGCTGCACCTTGAGCACATTGACCCTTCTTGCCCATCCTGGAATTTGGTATTCCCACATCATACATGAGCCCTTTGCAGGGAGTGACCAGCTCCCAGCTGATCTGCTACCCTGGCCTTAACTTTCTGTTTCCCAAATGGATACACTTATGAGAATCCCAGCACAGCATTTGCTTCTCAGGAGCTCTTAGGTAAAAAAACTCCACTCATCACTAGTTTTTGCACAGAGAAGGAGGTGCTGACAAGCATAAGGCACAGACAGGGCCCTGACAGAAGAATTCCTGAGCCATAGGATTCCACACGTTGCTGTTCCCAGCTGCTTTGCTCATATTTTATAGCCAGTTCTGGACATGGGCTGCTGCTGACAGGGTAGGAAAATTTGGAAAAATAAAGGTGCAGGACACAACCAAAACCAAGAGGGAAAACACTTAGAAATACGGAGCACAAGAGAAGACCTTGGAGATGGTTCAATAGAAAATGCCACCAGCAGCGCCCAGAGCCCGGAGCTGCTCACTGCCACCACAGGGGCTCCTCAGTGCCCTGCTGGTTTGTGTCTGATCCCTGCTGGACTCCCTCTGCCCCTCCAGCAGACACAGTCCTGCCTGGAAAGGGCTCCGTGCTCTGGTGTTCTCAGCTTGCTGCAGGCTACATTCTTAGCAGCACTGAAAGAAGAGGTGAAACAAAGAGCTCTTTCTGTGCTGCCTGCAGCTCGGAGTGCCCGGAGCCCGGGCCCGTGAAGAGCTGCTCCTGGCGCTGGCTGTGCTCAGCCCGCTGTGCCGAGCAGCCGCGGCCATGGAGACACAGGTGGGAGCTCTGCCAGAGGCCGGCAGCGGCCAGGCCCGGCTCGCAGCTGCGAGGACGCCGGCAGTCTGTGCCTGAGCCGAGGCCATGCGGGGGGTTTGCGGGCAGGGCTTTTGCGAGCCGGCCGGAATGTGCCACCTCCCGTGTGGGCCCGGCTGCGGCAGAGGCAGCGGGAGCGCGGCGGGGCCGGCAGCGGCGGGCAGAGGCCGCGGAGAGCAGCAGCCCGGCCGGGCCCGCTGCGGACCGGCACGGAGCTCCCGGGCAGCCCTCGGCCGTGTCTGTGCCCGCCGGGCAGGAGCCGCGGCAGGAGCCGGCCATAGTGGCAGCTCGCCGTGCCCGGGGCCGCGGCCGCAGCTCTCCCCGCCCGGCCGCAGCAGCAGCTGCTCGCCTCCGAGGCTCCAGCGCTTCCCGAAGAGGACGGGCCCGGCCCCCGGGACGCGCTGGAGCCCCGCGGCGAGAGGAGCCGCCGGTGCCGCAAACGGCAGTGCGGATGGCGCGGCCTGAGGAGGAGCAGATGAGGCTCTTGCTGGGCCACGCTGTGGCAGCTCTGCCCTCTCGCCTTGAGCCCTTTGCTGCTTTTCCCTGAGCCCTGATCCCCCATCCTTGGCCAAGGGCCCCCGGAGCCCTTTCCAGAGCTGCAGGGAAAGTTCCCTCAGTCACAGAATCACTGGGTTGGAAGACACCTTCAAGATCATGGAGTCCAACCCATCCCCTAACACCTCAACTAAACCATGACACCTAGTGCCACATCCAGTCTTTTCTGAAACACTTCCAGGGATGGTGACTCCACCAGCTGCCTGGAGGGGTCTGTCCCAGGAAGAACCAAGATAGCACTGGGGCCTTCTACCTCCCCCCTGGTAGTGCTTGGAGCTCTGGAAGTTTGTCTTTCTGCTTAGGGAAAGGCCGTGGAAAAGTATTGGGAAAACTAGTCACTAATAGAGTAGTCCACAGAGCTACAAATATATGTGCAAAGAATACAGAAAACATAGAAAAGAAAAATGGCAAAACCCAAACAGCATCAGCAAGGTCTTGGGCATGAACACATAGATCCAAATGGTCTTGTCAGCCCTATATCTGTGTATTTCTGAGAACCAAAGGAATCTTGTTTGAGCCTGTGGGGAGATGGGTTTGGGAGGTACAAGTTCATTCATTTTTTTTCTCCTTGGGGCAGCTCCTGTTCCTAACATCAGCCGAGCCTGTCTCCAGCCTGATGCCTCTGATGGTTGCAGCCAAACAATTCATGGCAGGAAGAAGACACTGACACTTCCAGGAACATGACTTTCTCCAGTGCTAGCTGTGAGTGGGAGTCAGAATAAAAACTACAGAAACCACAACTCCATTGGAAAATTCCCTTCCTTTTCATTCTGTAAATAAGTTCTGTATCCACTTCTGAATTGTCAGTTGTTTGTTAAGGATGGGAAGTTCTCTTTTACGAATTTTTTAATGTGGTTTGCATAAGGGTCTCCTTCCTTCACAAACTCCAGCCCAAACTGCCTTTGGAATATGGCCCACTGGGCAGTTTTTGCCAAGCCATGGTATGTCTGGATAAGAAAGCAAGGGCAATGGTATTTGCAGCTAAAAGCCAACAAAGCCTGGGACAGCCAAAGCATCCTGTGGAGATCCAGGCCTCCAGCTGTTACTAGAAATCAGCAGAGTTCCAGCCAAATGGTTCTGTATCACTAAGTGCAATCTCTTTGCCTGGATCAGAGCCTTGCTCAACTGAAAAAGCAGAAAGATCAGCAAGGGTGATCCCAAAGGCCCACAACAGCGTTGTTATTTTGCTCATCTTGTTTAAGTTTGCAACTAAATGTTGAGCTGATGGCGGGGGAGGGGCAGGTAAGAAAAGAAAAGAGGCTTATGACAGGGCCATGACATTCCAGGAGAGGAATCACTGGTGTGCATTTCCTCGACCTGTCATCTCCGGTTTCAGAGCAGCCATGCTGCTGTCAGACCTGGAGATGAACAAACTGCCCCAGCTCGAATTCCCAGGTTCAACAGAATAGATTCCCCCAGGTACTGCTGCTGCAGCAGGTTTAGTGCCAGAGCCCATGTAGGTGTGCTGAACCTGTAGCATTTCTGGTGGGGACAGTTCCTGTGCCTCACACCAACCTTGGGGCCCTTCATTGCCAGTTGTTTTCTGGAAGTCTGCAGTCTGCCAGGTGAGATGTCAACACTTGCAGGAAAACAGCTTTGAGGGGAAAAAATCCCATATCTGGAGGGGGAAACATCTCTGCCTGTTCAGAACTGGTACACGGAACATGTCTCTAATCCTCTCCTGAAAGGGATGCTTTAGGTGAGGTTTGCACCTCCAACATCCTTGGACCAGAGATGGGAAGATTCAATTATGTAAAAGTTACATAGATAGATAGATAAATAGATAGACAGACAGACAGGTAGATCTCACTACTATAATCTCTCTTTACTGTCATCTCTCACATCAAAACTTGGTAGGCAGTGCCCCCACTCAGCAGCAATCCTGAGATTGCTGTCCTGTTGCTTCAATAAACCACACTCTTGGGGAATCTGGCAGGTAGGTACTTATGGAAAACGATCTGACCCAGAGCATTGCACTGAGAACTGCACTCTTTCTGCATCTGTGCTTGAGCAAGTTCTTCTCTTGGACTCAACCACACTGACACTGCTGAAGTGGCTGTAATCAGAAATGCTGCCCAGCCCCTCCCAGTTCCTCTGATCTCTGAGGACCAGTTGGAATGAAAGGCCATTGATATCCTGCTCAATTCCCAAACACAAAACAAACTGATTCCCTGGGCTGCAAAAAGCCACAGGCATTGATAACCTGAAAGTGATCTCAAATACCAAACTGGCTGGCCTAGAAATACACATTTTCATCTGCACCAAGGTGCTAGCACTAAATGATGTCTTGTCATGCAAAACTATTTCATTCTACAGCAGTGACACCTTAGAAATTAAAATTCTAGCAGAACCAGTACCAGTCCTGTAAAAGGGAAGAAAATAATGAGGAAAAGCAGCATGGATGGGAAAAAAGGAAAATGAAGAAGCTTCATTCTCCAAGCAAAGAAAAAATAGCAGTTAAGAAAAAGGGGGGGGGGGGGGAAGTAACTACAAAAAGTGGCTAAAATAGTTCAATGGAGAGAGTAGAAGCTGAAAGTCCCTCATGAGACTCCCATTATCCAGGATAAACCTCCCTCAGCACCTCGTCACTGGGCTTGTGTTCCACACCCTTGCCCAGCTCCCGTGTCCTTCTCTGCACCTGCTCCAGCCCCTCAGTGACGTTCTGCTTCACAGGGCCCACAACTGCACACAGCACTCACTGCAGCTGTGGCCGCAGCGCTGCCCAGCACAGCCGACACTCAGTGCCCTGGTCCTGCTGCCCCTCTGCTGCTGACACAGGCCACCATGCCCTGGGCCTTCTTGGCCACCTGGCCACACGCTGCCTCACGTTCAGCTGCTCTGGACCGGCAGCACCCCTGGCTCCTTTTGGCCCATGCAGCTCTCCAGGCACAAAGTTGTCCATCTGACTTCAAATACTGCATCCTCCATTTCAACACACCCCTCCTGTGTAGAGCAACACAAGACCACACTCAAGGACTTGCAGCTTCACCCCCACTCCAGGCTCCAAGGCACTTTCCAAAGCTGCAGACTTCAGTGCGAAACAGATCCACAGAAACTCGCCTTTTGCATGACAAGAAGGCTTCGCAACTGCGCGGTTCCTTTCCTTGGCCACACGGGACAGAAATGGCCCCCCACAGCTTCAGGGACAGCACAATCATCTCCTTGCAGCTTATCAAAAAGCAAAAGACAGCTGGGCCAAAAGAATCTGTACGAGTGAAGAACTCATCAAGAATACTGCAGAACACTTCCACAAGCCAACCACACCTTTCCACAATGGAAAAACCAACATAGCCCTGGGACCTCCAGCACTGCCATGTGTGCCCTTGGCCAAAGCACTGCAGAAGCCCAGAGATAGAGCTTCACTGAGTCAGGCAGCCAAAGGGTCATCCAGAGCCCCCAGCTCTTTGGTGCCTCAGCATGACAGGTTAAAGGCCAATTTTGAGCTGTCAGTGCCTGCAGGAAATGGCTACATTGGCTACATCCTGCAGGACTCCAGCACTCGGCATCCTCGGCCAGCAACAGCAAGTGCTGGCTGCTCAGAAACTTGCACCTCTGCCTTGCACTAAAGACAGCAGCACCCACAACTGGCACTTAGTCTCTTGGAATGATGGGGCTGTGCTGTGAGCACAGCTGGACGCATGTGGTTGTCCTGCTCACTTTGCTCCTCTTTGGCTTCTTTTCCAGGAGCAGAGGGAACCAGGGGAGAGACGGCTCTTGCTTTTGTCGTCTGTGGCAAGAGAGAAGCATGAGGGACAGGCTGTTACCTATCATTTCTAACCTCATTTCTCCTCGCATCTATAACCAGAGCTTCTAACTCATCAACTGTGTCACAATGGCCGCTTGGTTCCATGACACTCCAAAGCATCATAATGGTCTCCACATTTACATGAGGTCCCTTGGTGTCACAATGTACCTTCTGTAGATGGGGCCTCACAGTGTCACAATGGCCTCTACCTTCTATGGAGCCACACAGCTTTAGTATGGTCCCCCTGTTCCATGAGGCAAGCGAAATATCACAGTGCTCTCCACGATTCCATGAAGCCCCACAGTGTCACAATGGTTCCTTGGTCTCCCAGGGCCCCACAGTGTCACAATGGTCCCTTGGTCTCCCAGGGCCCCACAGTGTCACCATGGTCCCTTGGTTCCATGGGCCCTGTGCTGCTGCATTCCCCCCTCCCCTTCTCAGGCTGCCCTGCCAGCTGAGAAATGCTCCTTGGGCCCCGGCCTTGGCCAACAGCCCCTGGGCTCAGCTCCTCTCTGTAGGAATCCATAAAATCAGAGGGTTTTGGGAAAGCTGCAAAAGGCAAGCCTCAGAGATAGCAGAACTGTGATTAGAGCTAAGCAGTAGCCATAAGACAGGTCAACAGAAAATTATGTAAGAAGTACAAAAATAAGCACAAATAGAACAATGGTCTGTGTATTAACGCTTGGCTGGAATAACTCCCTAAGCTGCAGAAAAGTATATGTAGTGAGATATTAGGAAGTTCTAAGCTAAATAATGGAGCTCTGTGCATTGTATTTTAAGGCTTACAAGCAGGTATTGTATTTGAAATAAGCAAGCATTCTTTACGTTATGCTGCAAGCTCAGAAATGCTCGTTGGGCCTCGGCCTTGGCCAACAGCCCCTGGGCTCAGCTCCTCTGCAGCTCAACACAAACACTGTCTGCTCCAGGCACTGCTGTGCCCAACCAGCTCCTGGTTGCTGGAGGAGCAGCCCTGGGAACTGTTTGTGTTCCCTCAGTGGCACAACATCCCTGTTCTCACACTGCCAAAGAAAGCTGTTGATTAACCATTGCTGTGACTGCAGCCCCTCTCTTGGGGCCCTACAAACAGCGCTGCAAAAGGAGCCCCTTGGAGCTCTCCTGGGCCAGCGACTCCCTCTGAGTGGGGCCTCTCCCAGCCGGGAACTCTCCCGTTTGCTGCACTTGGGGATCCTGAACAACGAGGGAGCCTGGGCCGATCCCCCCACTCCTCCAGGCTCAACTTTTCACCTGCTGGGGAGATGCCAAAGCATCCACAGGGAGCATTTCCTGCCCTCAGGGGAATTTCTCACAGGTGCCTTGCACTGACTCTTTGTGTCTGTGTGCACACAGGAGTGCCTGTGCTGGGGAAATGGGGCAGAAATACTGCTCTCGGAGGGGTTGGAGTGCCTTGGATAGCTGAGTCAGTCAGGCCTGTAAGTGAGGTTATGTCATGACGTCTAAGCTAAGTTGTTATAAGAGTTGCTGCTAAGAGTTGTACTTCTGTTAAGTTTAATATAAGTTATAAGCTGATATAAATATTGTTAAATGTTATTCCACTGGTACATTGCAATATCATAGGTTATAAGTAAGGTTAAATAGTGTTAAGTGCTGTTCTTTTGCTAAATTGTGAAGTTTAAGGCAGAAATTTAGGTTAAGGTATAAGTTAAGCCCTGTTAAGTTTGAGCTCTGTTAAGCTTTTGGGCTGTATTCCTTTTGTCGTTGCCCTCGCTGTCCTTTTGTCACACACACACAAACACACACACACACACACACACACACACACACACACACACACACATAGGGACAGTTCACGGTTCAATTCTCATTTGACTGCCTAGATTTTGTTTGGTTTAGTTGTTGTTCATTTGATTGGTGTGCCTGAATTGTCCAGTCAGGAGCAGAGTGACTCTTGCCAAGGAACTTTGTGGTGCTGTCGCTGAATATTAAATCTGGTTTTTGCTGATCCCTTGCTGGGAATTTTTTCAGCGCTCTCAAGCCCTCGTTCGTAACAGGGTAAAGGAGCCCTGGCCCAGGCTCTGGCCCTGAGGGACACGGGGACGCTGCCGGGGGGACCCTGTCCCCCTGTCCCACCCCCCAGGCCCCGGCCCCCCGTCCCCGTGTCAGGCTCTGGGGTCGATCTCGTGGAACATCCTCTGGGGGAGGCTGCGGCGCCGGGGGCGGGGGGACCCGGGGGGACAGGGGACCCTGCTGTGCACGAGCAGGGTTGGACTGCTCTGGGGGAACTGTGAGGGGGGCTGGGGCAGAGTGACCTCCCCAGTGACATCACACAGCCCCTGTGATGTCACACAGCACCTTTGTGATGTCACAGCTGCAACTCTGGGATGTCACCCTGGAGTGTCATGCAGCTGCCCTGTGATGTCACAGAAGACTCTGTGATGTCACAAAGTCACCCTGTGATGTCACAGTCTGTTCTGTGGTGACACAGCCTGCTCTATGATGTTGCACAGCCACCTGGTGATGTCACAACCCAGTCTCTGATTTCACAGAGCCACCCTCCATGATGGAAGAGTCTGCTCTATAGCTTCACACCCTACCCTGTCCTGTCACAGCCAGCTCTGTGATGTCATAAGCCCTTCAGTGATGTCACAAAACCCTCTCTGTGATGTCATACTGCCACTGTCTAATGTCACAGCACACACTTTGACCTCACATCCTGCTCTGTGGTGTCATACAGCCATGTTATGATGTCACAACCTGCTCTGTGATGTCACACAATCCCCTCTATGATGCTCTAGCTGCTCAATGAACTCACACAACAAACTCTGTGATGTCATAGCCCAACCTGTGACCTCACACAGCCCACTCTGTGCTGTCACACAGCCCCTTGCTGACATCACAGCTGCTCTGTGCCTCTAGGACACAGCCACAGAGGTGCCGCTGTGACACAGCCCCCTCTGGGACATCCCCCAGCCCCTGCCAGTGCTGAGCCCCTGTCAGCTCTGGCTGTGCCCTGCTGGTGTCCCTGAGCTGCCCTGGCAGTGCCCCAGCCCTGCTGGGCTGTGCACAGGAGCTGCTCCTGACCAGAGCTGTCTCTCTGCAGCGCTGCCCTTGCCAGGAGCTGCCTCTGGGCCAGGACCCCGGCCCAGCTCAGCAGCACAGACAGAGCAGCAGGACTTTAATGACCCTCTGGGGCTTTGGTGCTCTTTGCATCCGCCTCAGTCCCTCAGAGTGTGCTCAAAAAACTTCTCAGGGACTCAAAAGGGAGTGAAACACTGAAGTTTCTCATATTTTAAATAGATCCTCCTGTGGGAAAGGGGTGAGAAAATGTCCCCAGGTTCCAGGTAGAGCAGAACACTGCAGGCAGTGATGACAGCCTTCCATGGAAAGCACAAAAAGGAAAGATCCCAGGCTGGGATGAGAACAATTTACTGGGAACAGCAACAAGATAAAAAACAAACAGAAACAAAAATAATATTGACAACAGAAGGGATATGAAAAAGCGAAAACTGCAACACTGTCTCTTCCCAGCCACAACTTCCTCCTGCCTGCAAAGGACACCCTTCTCCTCGGGGAGAGAGAGAGACCCTTTCCTGCCCCTGGCAATGACCTGAGGTGGGAGTGAATGTATTGACATGGCCCTGACCAGACCCTCATATTCTTTGATCCCACATCATGTCATTGGCAGGGGCAGTAAAAGGGACAGGTGTCTTCCCAGCATGGATCACAGTGAACATGGATCACCATGGCTCTTCCCAACATGGGTCCTCCAATAGGGGGATGAAGCTGGAGCAGGGCACAAAGCTCTCTCTGCAGTTGGGGCATTTGCAGGGCTTGCCTTAACTGATGCTTCTGTTGGTGTCTGGTCAAGTCAGAGCTCTGGGTGAATCCCTTCCCACATGTGGGGCACTCATACGGCCTCTCCCCAGTGTGGATGCGCTGGTGCTTCATGTGGTAGGAGTTGTACTTGAAGCTCTTCCCACAGTCAGAGCAGTGGAAGGGCCTCTCATCTGTGTGAATCCGCTGGTGGCAGAGGAGATTTGAGCTGGTGTGAAACCTCTTCTGGCACTCAAGACACTCGTAGGTCCTCTCCCCAGTGTAGATGCATCGGTGGGTGACAAGTTCTGAGCTGCAGCTGAAGCCTTTCCCACATTCCCCACACTCACAGGCCCATTTCCCAGTGTGGATCATCTGGTGGCTGATCAGGGTGTTGCTCTGCCTGAAGCTCTTCCCACACTCCAAGCACTTGTAGGGCTTCTCCCTATAAGGAAGCTGCTCATGGACCACCAGCTCCGATCCCTGGCTGAAGCTCTGTCCACCTTCCTGGCACAGGGTGGGTCTTTCCTCCTCAGAGCACCCTGGGCTGGGTTTGAAGCCCCTCCTCCTGCGGGATCTCAGGGAAATTTCCTCCTTGTTAGATTCCTGTGCCATGGAGCTGCTCAAATCTGCCTCTTCCAGGAGGTTCTGCCATGGGGATTTGTCCTCCCTGGTCTCTATTCTCAGCTTGTTGTCTGAGGAAGACAGGGCAGGGAGAGGATGGGATTTGCCTCTGTGCCAGAGGGGAGGGGAAGGAAATCCTCCCAGTGCATCCCTGGCAGGATGGCATTGCCAATGTTGTTGTCCTGCAGCCAGGGGCCATGCTGGGCTAGGAGATGGAGCAAAGAAAAAGGGGAAAGGGGCACTGATTTCCTCCTCACCTGCCTGCATGTCCCAGGGCATCTTCGTCTTCCTCACAACCTCCTCCTCCATCTGGAAAAGGTTTTGGCATGGGAAATTCTGGTTTGGGAGGAAAACAATGGATGAGTACATGGCGTTTAGTACTGCTTTCAAGGCAAACCACAGGGAGAGTCTAAGTCAGAATTACAATTTAAAAAGGAAATTTAGATCAAGATAATGATACAGAAACACTGCCTTAAACCGACAGAGTAAGGATATAACCTGGCACCCTCTTGGTCAGGGTGGTGCGAGCAGTCCCATTAAATGGTGGCTGCAGTCCTGTGGCAGTGATGAATGCGATTCTGTCGAAGCAGCGATCCTGTAGAAGGGTCTGGTCTTCCTCTGATGATCGAGTGCTGGTGATGGAGCTCTTGTCCTCTGGGAATCCAGTAGCCAAGGTGCTCCTGGTGTTGCAAGGCTCAGCTTATATCCAGGTAGGAATGCTTGGCTCCTCCCCCTGGGCAGAGCATCCCACAATGGGATGATGTCATTTTACCAGTCCTGCAGGGATACTCAATGGCCCATTCACAGAAGAGAGCCCCTGGAGGGCATTATCAGGGCTGAGTAATGGAAGAGATAAAGAACACTGCCCAGCCTGTTTATAACAGTTTATGAAGATGGTGATGGAAAACATGCATTTGGTTACATCTTGCACTGCAGCCTGAAACAGTAGGGTAATCCCTGCTGGGGGTGTGAACACCACCCCCCTTACCCAAACTGGCTCAGGTGTAAAACCCCCACCCTGGGAAGGCCACACACACAGGGGACAATGTCAATCTTGCCCTGGCCCAGGGAAAATCTCTTTTCCTGTCACTACATTGCCCTACCCCCTTTTTTCTCTTTTTCTCTTTTTCCATCTCTCTCTACCTCACACTTATTATTCAATAAAATCCACTTTGGATTTGGTCTTGGTAGCACCTTAATTGGTGCAGAAGCATCTCTCTAACCATTTTCTTAACCGGATTGCAACATTATTTTGGCACAGTGTGTTTAGGCACTGTTGTCTGACCCCAAGAGCCTTTGATAACAGCATGGTTCCCTCCTCTGAGGAGGTTGTAGTTCATTTGGGAGGAAATCTTGGAAACTTGGACACATCTTCCCCTAAGCGAGTTATGTGAGAAAATGGCTGTTGTGGGTAGCCAGTGTAAAGAAAATATTTTCTTGTTCTTCCTTGAAAAGTTTGTTCAAATCACTGGAGAAAACGGAACAAATATTATCAGTGAGGCTGACAAGGTTCATTGACCCCAAGGTGAGGAACACAAGGCTGCTAAAGTGCCACAGGAAGCCCAGCTAAGGTAGCCAAGTTCCTGAATAACTCCCAAATTCGCAGGCTTAGGGGCTTTGCCAAATGTGAGAATCGTTATTCTCTTCATCCCTGTCACATTTGTGATAGTTACACAAAACTTTCTCTTGCTTTTAATAATCTGTACTGGGCTGAATTTCCACTTTTCTTTTACGAGAACCTGCCAGCAGCTGAGCTGGAACTGTGCAGGAACCGATGGAACTTGGAATTGCCACAGAATTGCTTCTATTGTTGTTTTATTAATGCTTGGGATTGGTTTGCGTTTTCATCACATGCCACTTGTGGGAAAATCAAATATTCATCAAAGTGGTTTATGCAGAGTTGAATTTGATTTCTGCCAAGTTTATTTTGTCCAGTGCCCAGGGGATGCTCGAGGGGTCTCTGTTCTTGCCTCTCATCCTGGGGGATGCTTGGGAGGGGCTTTTGGGGGCTGTCCCTGTCACCCCAGGCCATTACTCAGGGGCTGTCCCTGTCCCTGTCACCCCAGACCATTCCTGAGGTGGTCTCCATCATTCTCATCCCAGGGAATGCCTGGGGGTCTCCCTCCCTCTCACCCCCATGCCAGGAGATGCTCGGGGCAGTCTCTGTCCCTCTCAGCCCAGGGGATGCTCAGGGGTCTCTGTCCCCTCACCCTGGTGGTTGCTCAGGGGTCTCTCCATCCCGCTGGCCTCAGGGAATGCTTGTGCAGGGCTGGGGACCAGGGGCTCTGTGTCCCGCTCACCACTGAGGGTGCTCGGGGCTTGTGGGGCTCCCCGACCTTCTCATCCCTGGGGAGACGAGGGTGGTCTCTGTCCCTCTCAGCCCTGGTATGACCCCAACCAAACATCATCGGGGTCAGAGGGACAGAGACACCCCCAAACCCCCAGAAGGGCTGAACCTGGGATCATGCTCATATCCTCTTCATCTGTTTAACCCAGAAATGAGTTCTGCACCTTTAAGGCTGGTTCTGAGACCGAAGGGAGGCAGGAAGTGAGCAGGTTTTTTAAGAAACTGCACTCCTCCATATTCCGGCTCCTGGACAGACAGATTGCAGGACAGGGTTCTCCTTTGGTTTTAGTTAGTTTTTAGCTCTCTAAGGCAGATAAGTGCCCTGGACTGTGGTTTTTCTTTTACTTTAGAGCTGTTTAAACCTGCTCTGAACATCCAGGAGAGCCCTGGCAGCTCCACCTGTGGCCCATAGGCCTGGGCCTGGTCCACAGCATTTCCAGTGCTGGAGAAACTGATAAGAGACTGAGTGAGCCGAGCTACAGCCCACAGAGGGACTTGCTGAGTTTGTCATCTCTTTTGGAGTGGCAAAAGGTTTTATTGTTTAATATTGGTCATTTTCTGTGCTCATGAATGCTTTGTCTGTTAAATAACCAGGTTTTTTCCACTTTTCTCCAAGGAAATATTTTCCCAAACTGTTTGGGGGAGAGGCTGCTTGAATTTGCTTTCTAGGGGAAACCCCTTTTGGAGGTTTTCTCCCAAATTTGCCCTAAACCAGGACAGGGTGGTGGGGAGAGGAGAGAGCCCCAAGTGGCTGGACTGGGGGGAGGCTGGAGAGAGGGACCCTGGAACCCCAAAACCACCCAGCATCCCTAAACAGGACCCTGGAGAGGGGGGATCCCCAGGACCCATGGGATCCTTGGCAGCCATGAGAGAGGGGACCACCAGAACCCCAGAGGGATGAGAATGGAAATGAGATGCTCCTGGTGGCTTTTTTTGATTCACTTTTGGATTTTGAAGGTTTTTACCAGGTGACTTCTAGAGATGAACTTGGGCAGGGGCCTTTCAGACACACTGTGCTCATCCCTGGTTTTTCCCCAAAGCAGGTTTTCCCATTCCCAAACCTTGGCCCAGTGGAGGAGAAGGCTGCAAGGAAGAGAAAGATGCCCAGAGACACTCAGGCAGGTGAGGAGGAAGTCAGTGCCCCCTTCCCCCTCTCTCCTGCTCCATCTCCCAGCCCAGCATGGCCCCTGGCTGCAGGACAACCCCACTGCCAATGCTGTCCTGCTGGGGATGCACTGGGGGATCTCCTGCCCCTTCCCTCTGGCACAGAGGCACATTCACAGGCTCTGGGGCAGGAGGGGGAACTGTGGGCGGTTTGGGGTGCGTGGCTCTGCTGCTCCCGGCGCGGTTCCCCCGAGCCCCCGGCACGGCTCCGCCAGGCCCCCCCACCACGGCGCTTGCTGGAGGTTTTTTAACAGAAATGCTGGTAAATTGACCATCTGGAATGACACTAAATACAATTTCAAGAAGCTGCTGGTTTGCTGGGCAGTTTGCCACATTCCACATTATTGTTTCTTTCAGTAAAACTGCAGTTTAAATGGTTTTAGTAAATTTATGCTTGCATAAAATTTGTGGCTACCATGGGCTTCTCTCAAAACTAATTTACATAAAATCATGACACACACCTTATATCCTTTTAATCCCTCCAGTAAATCCATCATGCTGTTATTTCAATCCCAGATTGTTCAACTTTTCAGTACCTTATTTCCATGAATAGCATCAGAATAAGTTAAATTTTGTTGTATGTATAACTCCTAATGATACTAATTTTTGATTCTGTGATGTTTAATTTAATGCAAATTCAGGGTTGATAAGATTAAGCAAAATTGAACTTCATTATTGTTAGATTTGAGCAATGTTAAGATACATTCTATTAATTTGAAATCCTGTTGTTCTGGATTGAGAGATAATGTGTGTATTGTATTTACCATCTGTCAGAGGTAGGGCAGTTATTTTCTGTTAATTGGGCAGTTTTCTTTATCTCTTCAACAAATCAATCCTCCCTCCAGGGAGATATCTTTTGTTAATGGGCCATTGAGTGTAACTGCAGGACTGATAAAATTGCATAATCCCACTGTGAGGTGCTCTGCCCAGAGGGAGGAGCCATGCATTGCAGACATGGTGAGGCTGGGGGTGAGGAGCAGCTTGTCCAAACAGGGTCAGCCCTCAAGGGGCTCATTCTTCTACATGCCCAGACCTCCCAAGGAGACATTCAGCATCAAGATCTACTGGGGAATGCTTCTATCAGCTCTTCTCTGAACTGGAACCTAAAAAAAATACTTGATTAAAGAAAAAAAATAATAATGAGGTGCACTTTGAAATCTTTCATCCTTAAACGAACACCACACTGACTCCAATCAGCTGCATAAGATCTGGACACATGAAGAGCACTGAAGAAAGAGCCCTCAAGAGCTTTCTGTGTTTTGACGATCCTCATGTTGGATTTGGGGCTGGGTCCAGGAGCCTAAGGCACTAAGAGAAGGATGAAGAAGCTGCTCAAGGAGTCATAAGCAAAATTCCAAGTGCCTTGGAGCATGGCTGGGCCCCAGTGAGGGCAGGGAGTGCCAAAGGCTCCCCAGGGACTGCTGAGAGCAGATCCTTGAGGCCAGGAGTGCAGGGAGCCCAAGGCTCTGGGCAGGGAACTGCAATGCTGAGCAAGGCCTGGGCTGGCTGGGGGAAGCAGAAAGGCCAAGCCCTGAGCCAAGCCTGGGCCAGCAGGGCCTGTCCCTCACGGGTGGCTCGGGGCTCTCTGTGGGGCAGGGGGATGTGAGGGGCAGCAAGGACAAATGCCATCAACCTGTGTGACACTCCAGATCCTCAAGGAACCAAGGAGCCAGTGTGACACACCGGGGCCTCATGGAAACAGGAGGCCATTGTGAGCCTGCAGGGCTGGAACACCCCAGAACACTCAAATGCTGGTGTGATGGACAATCCTGTAAGTTAAGGCCATTGAAAGTGTTACTGTTAAATGTGAAGTTTCAATAAGTTAAGTGTGTTAATTATGTTGTTGTTAAGATGTAAAACCTCTAATGTTACTGTTGATTTGAAGTTGTAATAAGCAGAGTTGTTGTTACAAGGTTGAACCTGTTAGTTACCTTCACTGTTAGTCCCTGCAGTTCACACCCACCCTTGTTACCTCCGTCAAGTGCTGCCTCCACTGCTCTCTAAAATGGCGCCGAGGAAACCTCCCTGGGAAATATGCAAATCAAGAGGAAGTCAAGGGAATCTAACTAAAGACCCTGAAACCGACAAACAAAACCAAAATTTAAGAAACTAAGTGAATGGTTCTGCTGGCAAAAGGTACTCCTATTCAATTAGTGAGGTTTTAGAACTCACTGTAATTTCAACAGAACAGAGTTGAAGTGAGGACCCTAGACTTCAAGCCAAACAGTAGACTTCCTGGGCACATTCGTGAGGACGGAAGCCCCAGTTCTGCTGTGCAGCAAAACTGCGTCACCTCCTCCTCTGCGTCGCTACCGGGAGCAGTGGCGGTGTGCGCGACCCCTCGGGCCCCCAATTAGAGCTGGAATAGCACCGCCCCTGCTGTGTGATTGACAGCTCTGCCAGGCCAGGGCTGGGGACGGGGCTCTGTTCCCCCACAAACCAAGGCCTGACCCGGCCCTGGCCCCACACTGGCATTCTGAGCATCCTCAGGTGTCTCGGGACATCGATCTCATCCAGCCTCTGACAGCGACCGCGGTGACACTGCGGAACCTCATGGAACCAAGGGTCACTGTGACAATGCAGGTCCAAGGACGCCACAGTGATACTACAGAATCTCATGGAACCATGGGTGAGTTGTAACAATGGAGATCCAAGGAAACTATGGTGGGACTGTGGAACTTCATGGAATCAAGGAGACCACTATGCAGCTCAGGGGCCCTATGGAAGCAAGGGTCAATGATCAAACTGTGGGGCCCATAGAAACAAGGAGCCATTGTGACACAGCAGGGCTGCATGGGGCCAGTGGACCTTTGTGAGTCTGTTGGGGCTCATGAAACCAAGAAGCCATTGTGACATTGCCAGACTTCATGGAATCAAGGAGACCATTGTGATGGTGTGGGGACCCATGATAGCAGTGGAACATGGAACAGGTCTGCCTGGTTTGGCCTCCTGGGGCCTGTCTGACAGGTCCTGCTGAATTTGACATGTCAAGGGCCACTTCCCATCTGACTGTGAAGCACTGGGGCTCCGTGCTTTCCTTCCTATGGAAAAGAACTATCTTTCTTGTCTAGGCTCCCATGGTTTAAATCAGGATTCCACCTCTAAAATTCCCTATATCCAAGGCTTTCTCCCAGACAAAATCTGCCAATGCAGTCAAGTCTGGCTAGCCTTGGCCTCTGGTGACTGCCTCTCATCTGCCCCTGGGGCTCGGCTGTTTTCTTCCTGTGGAGACCACTGAGACACTGCGGGGCGTTGTGGAGCCAAAGGGCATTGTTACACTGCAGGAACTTGTGGAACCAAAGGGATCATTGTGACAATGTGGGGTCTTGAGGAACCATGGGATCATTGTGACACTGTGGGGTCTTGTGAAATGCAGGGGCATTGTGACACTGCAGAGTACCATGGATCCAAGGGACCATTGCGACAGTGTGGACCCTCACAGAACCAAGGACATCATTGTGGTTCTGTTGAACCGCATGGTCTCAAGGGGCCAGTGTGAAGCAGCAGGGCTTTGTGGAACCAAGAGGCCATTGTTGCATTTCAGGGCCTCATGGAGCCAAAGGTCCGTTGTGATCCTGTGGGGCACCATGGATCCATGGAGACCATTGTGGCACTGCAAGGACCCGTGGAATCATTGTGACACTCTGGGGCGCCACAGAACCAAAGAGCCATTGTGACCCTGCAGGGCCTCATGGAGGGAAGGGGTCATTGTGACATTGTGGGAAGCTGTGGAACCTTTGTTGCACTACTGGGCCCCAACAGAACCAAGGGGCCATGGTGACACATCAGGGCTTCATGGAACACAAAGACCATTATGACATTGTGGGCCTTTTGGAACCATTGAGACCATTAAGATCCTTAAGCACTTGTGTAACCAAGGGGCCATTATGATGCCACAGGACATCATGGAAGCAAGAGAACCACTGTGATGTTGCAAGACTTCATGGAAGCGTAGAGCCATTGTGACACTTCAGGGCCCTATGGAACCAAGAGAACACAAAATAGATCTGGCTGTCTTGGCCTCCCAGGAGTCACCTGACAGGTCTGGCTGACCTTGGAATGTGGAAGGCCTCTCCCATCTACCCCTGAAACACTGGGGCTCTGGGCTTTCCTTTGTATGGAAAAGAACTGTCTATCGTTTCCAGGTATCCATGGCCAAAATTAGGATTCCACCTCCAAATTTCTGTGTATCCAAGGATTGCTGCCAGACAAAAGCTGCCAGGACAGACAGGTCTGGCTGGTCTTTAATTCCTGAGTGCCAGCACTGACCTGTTTTCCAAACACTGGAAAGGGCTCTATGCTTTTATTTTTGTGGAAAAAATCATCCTTCTCCAGGCACAAATGTCTGAAATTAGGATTCCACATTCATAATTTTGAATATCCAAGGGTTGCTCCCAGACAAACCTGCCAGGACAAACAGGTCAGGCTTGCCTTAGCCTCTGGTGGCTGCCATTCATCAGCTCCTGAAACATGGGGGTTCTGTGGTTTCCTTCTTATGAAGACCAGTGTGACACTTGGTGGCCTTGTGAAATGCAGGGGCATTGTGACACTGAAGAGCACCATGGATCCAAGGGACCATTGTGACACTCTGGAGCCTCGTGGAACCAAGGACATCACTGTGGCTCTGTTGGGCCCCACGGTCCCAAGGGGCCAGTGCAAAGCAGCAGTGTGGGAGTTAGCCCGGCTGTAACTCGGAGTCAGACAGATTTTACCCCAAAAGAACCCAGCGTGAGGTTCAAGCCCTGGGAATCATTTGTTTAACTTAGGATGAGCTTGGGAGTTCTCCCATAAGCCTTTAGTGTTGTTAAGTTGTCCAAGTTCTGCTTCCCTACTGGTTACTTGTTTCCTCTATATGAGTATTGTTCTAGCTCTCTAGCCCCAAGTGTATATGTTGTTGCTTTCCCTTTATCTCAGGTCTTTGGATCCTGCCCTTCATGCTGTGCTCAACTTCTCCATGTTTATTGTTTTTCACCCCATTATTGAAGTTCTTTTTGGGCAATTCCATTGAACCCACTCCTTTTCATTTTTGCCAACTTCACTCTTAAGTCAGGGAACCAGAGAGGTTTGTTGCAGCCACCCTCACTGTGACATCTGGCCCCTGAGCAGGGACCCTGACATTCAGTTACATCAGCTGGGGTTAGCTGAGAGATAGGCCAGTGCTCCCCGGGATTGTGGGCCCAGTGGATTTCCCATCACTTTGAGGGACCTTAGCCAGCATTGGTGGGGACGATGACGGTTTCTTCCTGTGGAGGATTTCAGGTGGGTTTGGGAAAATGCAGGACATTTATCGCCTATTTTGTCACCGTGTTTTTCAAATACGGATCCACATCCCATAATTGATTTGGGGCGTTCCGGTGGCTGTTCCCCCCGAAGTGGAGAAGGAGAAAAATGGGTGGTCTGTTGTCCAAAGTAGAAAGGAGCTTCTATGGACACTTTAAGTTAATTCTCACTGATCATGACAAAATATTTTCAAAGAACAAATTAAAATCAACCGTGAGGTGGATCATTCAAAATTTTCCAGACACTTATGCTGACGATATCCATACTACTGAATTTTGTGACTCTGTGGGATTTAAATTGTAGAACCTTTCGATCAAAAGGGACCCTGTTGCACCCCGCATGCTCCCCTACTTCTACACCATCCTTGAGACCCTTCATCAGCAAGCTCTGAGTTGAAAACTTGATCCATCAGTCACTCCTAACCCGGGACCTTCCCTGAAGCCTGCCTTTCTTGGACTTTCCATGATGGTCCAAGATGGAAATGGCCACGCTGTCTTGGAGCATCAGGCCCTGGAGACCCAAGATGGAAGAAGCCCGAATGTGGCTCGGGAGCCTGGCCATCCTCCCTCCATCTTGGCTCCTCCACCTCCTGCTACCACAACCTTCTCTTCCACTCTGAACGAACCTCCAGACTCCACCCCCGTGACTGCAGGTCACGCCTCCACTGTCATTCATTCCACCTCCACCCTGGGCCACAGCTCCAGAAAATGACAAAATGGCAGCGCCCTTTACTCACCCTCCGGCAACAATATAAACCCCATGGTCAAGGATACTAAGCCAAACTGTCACACTATTTCTAATCCAAGTGTTTCTGCTCCAAGTTATTCTTCCTCCCCAGAAGACAGTTTGGATTCCCCAGAGCCACCTCTCCCCTCAACCCTAGAAGATCCCTGGGAAAGGATCTGGAAGGAAGCAGTTAAGGAAGGAGACTGGCAAATAGTCTTGAAACTCCTCATTGCCCCAGGACATGATGAAAGAAGGGAGCAGAATCCCAGGTATCAGCCATTGGTTTACGGGGAAATCAAGGAGCTGTGTAGGGCAGCTAAAGACTAGAGGCAGGACTCACCTTGTTTTAATAGCCTAATGAGGGCCATGTTCACAGCACATGTAACCCCCTATGATTTAAAATATATTATGACCATGTTTTTATCACCTACAGAATACACCCTGTGGGAAAGGGGAATGGAAGTGTTTACTGAATCAATTAATAGCAGACTATGCTAATAATGAGGCAAGGGCGCAATTGACAATCAGCTATCTAGCTGGAAAAGGACAACACAGCCTGCCAGATGATCAAGCAGCAGGTATCCCCAGAGAAGTACTGCATGATATAAAAGAGATGGCTTTGAAAGCTTTAATCCAGGTACCGGATGGTAGCACCCCCAGTTTGGACTATGTAAACATAAGACAAGAACCCAGAGAGCCCTGCATGAAATTTATTGAACGCCTTAAACAGGCACTAGAGAAACAAGTCCGGGATGAAAAGACTCAAAATGAATTACTAAACTCATTTGGGGTAGCCAATGCCAACCTGGAATGTAAGAAAGGGCTGCGTGCCCTTCCACTAGAGATGGAACCCACACTCCTGCAGATGATTGAGGCTGTAATTGCCTCAGGACAGCAGAACACATAGTGGCCGTACAAGCCCAGGCCATTGGGCAAGGAGTTGCAGAGGCCCTAGTGGCCATGCCATTCCCTTTTAAGGGTCCCCAGCAACAATTACAGGGCCCAAATATATGTTTCTGGTGTGGTCAACAAGAACATTTTAGAAAATATTGTCTCTGGGGTAGGGGGGTATCTGGTCCCTAACAGAAATCAACATCAAACTAAGCAGAATTTCTCATTTTGCAATGGCCCACTGCAGGTTGGGATGATGATCCACCCTCACAGCGTGCCCAGGGCAGGCCTGGAGTGGACTTGTGGCACCTTGGTGGCACCTTGGGCTTGGCACAGACTTGAGGATGGTCTATGTTTTCAACAGAGAAACTCAAGAGTTTTAGAGTGCTTCAAAACATTAAAAAGACAAAACCCCTCTTTGGCTGTGTGCAGTCAGATCTCCAAGCAAAGCAGATCCCAAGTGAGTGAGGAGAGGCAGGATGGGGATGGGGAATGTGGAGCAAGGTTGTTGACACTGGGTCAGATCTCAAGGCACAGCTTCTCTGAGCAGGCCAGACCTCCTTAGGAGAGTCCCTGGATCAATATCAGTCACAGAATGCTTCAATCACCTCTTGTGTACTAAGAAAAATAATAAAAGATATCCTTGAAAATAGGAATACATATTTACTTGAAAATTTTTGAAATATTTCTCCAGCAGGAAAACTTCATGATGAACAGCACTAGAGCAGAGGGAAATCAAGGCAGAGCCATGGTTTGTCAGGACTTGCTCGATGCTAATGAACCCCATGGTGCATTTGGAGCTGAGCCCTGGAACCTCAGGCCCTGAGAGGAGATTGTACAAACTTTTCCAGGAGTCAAAATCAGAAGAAACACCCAAAGTGTGTCAAGGCATGAATGGGTCCCACTAAGGTCCATCCCCAACACAGGCTCCTCATGGACTCCTTGGAGGAGAGAATTGGAGGCCAGGATGGCACAATAAACATCTCAGAGATTCAATGTGGAAAGGAAAATCCAAAGTACCTTAAACATCTTGACTACCTCAAAGTATTAACTAGCCCCACTGAGTGTCAGTACAAAGCTCTCAGGGGACTCATTAAAGAAGATAATTGGGACCATGATTGCAGAAACCTCTCACAGAGTCTGTATCAAAAGGGAAACACCAAGTACCTGAAAATAACTGAAGTACCTTGAAGCATTAATGAGCCCCACTGAGTGTTGCTACTGACAAAGCCTCTCCAGGGACTAATTACAGCAGATAATTGGAGGCCATGATTGCACAAACTTCTCAGAAAGTAAGGTAAAAGCCAAACCCAAAGTCCTTTGAAAAACCTGTAGTCCCTGGGAGCATGAAGGAACCACCAGGGCCATTCCTGAGCAAGGCTCCCCAGGGACTCCTTCCAGCAGATCCTTGAGGCCACTGGGATGTGGGCTAGGGGGGGATGCTGAGGGCAGGACAAGGGGCTGACAGTGCCCAGCCTGGCTGGGGCTGTGCCAGGAGGCCCCAGGGCCTCAGGACAAGGTGTCTCCTCCCAGCCCTTGGTGGCACAGACCCTGCTGCTGTGCCCCAGGCCACCAAGACTTGGCTTCTCTTGGTCCCCACCTGTCATCACTGCCTCCAGTTCTCTGCTCTGCCTGGGGCCTGGGGACACTTTCTCAGTTGTGTCCCTCAGTGGGACCCATTAAAAGTCCAAGAAACTTTGAAGCTGGATTCTGACTTGGGGTTCTGGAGAGGTTTCTTCAGCTGCCTCTGAGGGACTGATGTTCAGGGCCTGATCACAAAGCCCCAGAGGGTCATTAAAGTCCTTGTGCTGTGTCTGTGCTGCTGAGCTGGGCTGGGCTCCTGGCACAGAGGCAGCTCCTGGCAACCAAGAAGAGCTTCAAAAGCACATTTCTCTTGATGAGCAGCTCTTCTGCCAGCCCAGCAGGGCTGGGGCACTGCCTGCAGCCAGCCCCGGCACAGCCCAGAGGCACAGAGAACTTCAGTCAGTCAGGGCTGGGAAGGTGCTGAGAAGTGCCTGGGGCAGAATTACTGCCAGCCCTTGGCACAGGAACCTCTGGCTCCAGGACAATGCAGCTGCAGCTCCTGGAGTGATCTCCTAAAGCTGGAACACCCCAATGCCTGCAGACCCTGTGAGTACATTCTCTGATTCTCTCTTGTGCAGAGCAGCCAGGGGTGCCCAGGGCTGTCCTGCAGAGCAGGCTCCTGCAGCCCAGGGCGCTGTGCTGGGGCAGGGACTCTGCTGCCTGCCAGGGACAGCTCTCAGCCAGCCCGGGGAGCTGCTCCCAGCACTGGGGGACAAGATCTGGGAGGAAGGAGACAGCTGGTAAGGGTTGGAAGTGTTCTCCTTGTGTGGTGAGGATGCTGCATTGTTTAGAATTGTTCTCAGCATGGCGTTTAACTCCAGAACATTTCAAATGAGGTTACATAGGAAGCAGAACAAGTGATGGGCTGCATAAAAGGGAAAATCCTGCTTTTTAAATCTCTTTTTCTGGGTTGCCTAGATGGGAAATTGCACATAGATATTCATCTCTATGTTCAGTTGAGAAAAATAAAAACATTTTTTCTCAGTTGGTAATTAAACAGGCAGAGAAAAAAATCAGCACAGGGCCCCTTCCAGGCAGCATCAGTGTCACTTTTCCAGCATCCTCAGGGTTGTTCTGATGTTGCCATCAGAGCCTGCAGAGCCAGAGCTGCCCCTGGGCAGTGCCTGAGCTGGGAGGGGTCTGCAGGCCAGAGCTGAGCCTCCAGGGCTGGGCTGGGCTCTGGCAGCAGTGGCAGGGCTCAGCCCTGGGCACAGGGAAGCAGCTGCTGGCAGGGACAGCTCCAGGCAGCAGAGCCCTGGGCAGGCAGTGGGGGGAAAGTGCCCCCAGGCTGTGCTGGGATATTTAAAGTCCTCTCCTAATTCAACTATTCCATGATTACTTTTTTTACAGATCCCCTTGCCAAGGAACAACAAATGTCCAACAGCAGCTCCATCAGCCACTTCCTCCTGCTGGCACTGGCAGACACGCGGCAGCTGCAGCTCCTGCACTTCTGCCTCTTGCTGGGCATCTCCCTGCCTGCCCTCCTGGGCAACGGCCTCATCATCAGCGCCGTAGCCTGCGGCCACCACCTGCACACGCCCATGTTCTTCTTCCTGCTCAACCTGGCCCTCAGCGACCTGGGCTCCATCTGCACCACTGTCCCCAAAGCCATGCACAATTCCCTCTGGAACACCACGACCATCTCCTACACAGAATGTGCTGCACAGATCTTTCTCTTTGTCTTTTTCATTTCAGCAGAATTCTTCCTCCTGACCATCATGTGCTACGACCGCTATGTGTCCATCTGCAAACCCCTGCACTACGGGACCCTCCTGGGCAGCAGAGCTTGTGCCCACATGGCAGCAGCTGCCTGGGCCAGTGCCTTTCTCACTGCTCTCATGCACACAACCAATACATTTTCCCTGCCCCTGTGCCATGGCAATGCCTTGGGCCAGTTCTTCTGTGAAATCCCCCAGATCCTCAAGCTCTCCTGCTCCAAATCCCACCTCAGGGAAATCGGGATTTCTGTTTTCACTACCTTCTTAGCATTTTGCTGTTTTGTGTTCATAGTTTTCTCCTATGTGCAGATTTTCAGGGCCGTGCTGAGGATCCCCTCTGAGCAGGGACGGCACAAAGCCTTTTCCACCTGCCTCCCTCACCTGGCCGTGCTCTCCCTGTTCCTCAGCACTGTAACATTTTCCTACCTGAAGTCGCCCTCCATCTCCTCCCCATCCCTGGATCTGGCCCTGTCACTTCTATACTCGGTGGTGCCTCCAACCCTGAATCCCCTCATCTACAGCCTGAGGAACCAGGAGCTCAAGGCAGCAGTGAGGAGATTGATGAATGGATGGTTTCAGAAACATTAAACTGGTGGCCAATTTCTGAAAATAATTTGTAATAAAATCATCTTTAATATGTCCTGTTGGTTTCATTTTGGAAGTTCTTTTCCCTTTGTTTAGATTTTTAATCTTGTCCACAAAGAAATGTCATTGTTTGTGCCACTTCTCATTTTGTTTCTCTCCACATCCCCTGTGGCCACTGACGGTGTCAATGAGGGGCTGTGCTCTCAGTGGCTTTAAAGGAACTAAAGGATCTCCCAGCAGAGATTTCTGCAGAGATCCCTCTTTTGTTGCCTTCTCTGGAGCTGCAGCAGCAATGTCTGTGTGCAGAGCTGGGGCAGATCAGTGCTGGCACAGCAGCTGTGCCCAGCAGCAGCAGCAGCACTTGGTGTTGCCAGTGCTGCTGCCGTGGCCCTGCCCCGCTGCCCTGCTGGCCCTGGTGTTGCTGCAGGGCCTGAGTGTTCTCGGGGCCGGGCACAGTCCTGGGGGTGGCAGTGCCGGGGCTGCAGCAGGGACAGGCCATGGGCACTGCTGGGGCAGCGCTGAGGCCTCAGGCCAGGCCCTGGGGGCTCCAGGCTCCTTGCCCAGGCTCTGTCAAGAACACGGCCAGGCCAATGCTCAGCACAGAAAAGCCCCAGGCTGAGCAGCCCCAGGCTGGCCGTGGGCAGGCTGGGGGCAAACAGCATGGCTGGGGTTCTGCAAGGGCCCTGGGGGAGGCGGGAAGGAGCAGCAGAGCAGGGGCTGATCCATCCCCAGTGCGCTGCACAGCCCAGGGCAGCATCCCAGAGCATCCTCATGGAGCTGCCAACAACATCCCCCCTCTGCAGCCCTGGCCTCTCCCCCAGCTCACAGAGGTGCCGCATCCTTGCAGGCACAGCCACGGCAGCACTGGCTCAGGAGCCCCTGTTTGCATTGCACAGAGCAGGCAGGAGCACCCCCATGCTGCTGCTGTGGGGACATGAACCTGAGGGAGCACAAATGCCATCAGCCCCTGGGGCCAGCAAGGGCTGGGGGACACCAGGGAAACCACTCAGCTTTGTCCTGGCCTCTGCAGTCAGCCAGAAAGTTTGTTCCCATTAGCTGAGAGATTCCTGTCCCACTGCAGATGCTATTGCTCAGAGCCAGGGCTGCCTGACAACCACCCCTGAACTGCCCTGAGCATTTCCTTTGCTTCACCTTTGCTTTCTTTACTCTTCCCTTGTACAAATATCTTCCTTCTGCCCAGCCCTGTTCCCTGCCCTGCAAACAGCCCATCCCTGTTTGCCCTTTCCTCTCTGGCCCCACTCCCCATTGCAGTTCCTGACTTGGCACCATGGGAACATCCCTTGGGGAGCAGGATCATCCTCCAAGTGCTGCAGGAATTGTCTGCAGGCTCCTGCAGTGCCTGGTGCTGCTCCCTTGCCAGAGGCACCCCAGGCCAGGGGGGCACATCTGGGCTGCTGTGTCTGCCTGTGGGGCTCCCTGTTCTGGGCAATGAGGAGGAGCTGCAGAGGCTCTGCAGGACTGACAGGATGGGCTTTGGGGCTGGCAGGAGAAGCTGAGGCACCTGGGCTGCTGCAGCTTCTGAAGAGGAGGCCCAGAGCTCATCCTGCAACTGCTCCAAGGGTGGTTTCAGAGAATCACAGAATCTGTAGAGTTGGAAAAGTCCTTGGAGATCATCAAGTCCAACCTGTGCCCTGTCACCACCTTGTCTCCCCCGGGCCTCCTCTTCTCCAGGATAAACAACCCTACCTCCCTCAGCCACTCTTCACAGGACTTGTGTTTCAAACCCCTCACCAGCCTTGTTGCCCTTCTCTGGACACACTCCAGCTCCTCCATGTCCTTCCTGAATTGTGGGGGCTCAGAACTGGACACAGCACTTGAGGTGCTGCACAAGCAGTGCCGAGCACTGAGTAAAAATCACTGCTCTGGTCCTGCTGGCCGCACCATTCCAGATCCATATGAATCCATGGGCTTGGATGAGGGAAATCTTGGGGATGGGATGGGGACAAAGTGTTCTTCACTGTCAGCCATGAAGGTTCTTGATTTTCACATCTGTTCAGACCGCATTAGGAGGTGCTGGGGATCAATATCAATTAGATATTGCTGATGTAAATCTATAAACAGGAAATGAAAACAACAAAACTGTTCTCTCTTCATTGTTTTCAATACTGTATATTCATTTTGAGTACACTTCAAAATCTGTCTAATTAACTACAGAAAAATTTGAAATGTCAGTTATTCCCAGGGGTTTTTCGTATTCAGGTATTTTGACCAAATATTTATGAGCTTTTCTCACTGAATTCCTGAATTGAAGAGCTCAAGAAGTAAGAGGCCTCTGGAAAAGTAAAATTCATCATCAACCTCCAAGTGGCTGAGGATCCATCCTCATCAGAGCAGCAATGAACAGCAATGGGCACAGCTTTGTGGCTGCCCCAGCTTTGGGATGGGCCCTGGGCATGGAGCAGGAGCAGCTCTTGAGGGCCCCAAGGCCGGGGCTCTTGTGCTGCCCTGGGCACATGGGATGGCAGCAGGGGCTGCAGAGCTCTCAGCACCTGAGCCAGAGGGGAGCAGGGCAGGCAGGGAGCCTCCTTTGGCCTTGGCCCAGCACCTTCCCCCATGGCTGGGCTGAGTCCTGTGTGAGCTGCAGCTGCTGCTGTGCCCTTGGCAGGGGCTGAGGCCGTGGGGCCAGTGGCCAGAGCAGCCTGGCCTGAGCAGAGCTGTGGGGCCAGAGCCGGCTGGGCTGGGCTGGGGAGAGGCCCTTGGTGCTGCCCAGAGCTCAGGGCAGCTGGCAGAGCTTGCAGGGAGCTGGGCTGGGCTCAGAGAGCCTGCCCCAGAAACCATCAGTGTCCATCTCAGCCTAGCTGAGTGTGCAGGGGCAGGACTCAGCCCAGGCCGTGTGGGGCAGGGCCAGCGCCTGTGCAAGGCATTGAAAACAGGCAAGTGCCCCAGAGAGGAGGCTGCTCTGTGCCCTTGGGGGCATGGACAGAGCAGGGAGGGGGCCCAGGACATTTGTCAGTGCCAGCCTCTGTCCCCAGCCCTTGGCAGCCCTGGCTGCTGAGCCCAGCTTTGGCCTGGGCTGAGTTTGGCTCTGGCCCAGCTCCATCATCCTGCAGGGCTCAGGGCCTGTTCCAGGCCATGGCCAGCCCTGGCCGGCCTCTCTGCTGGCCCAGAGGCCGGCAGAGCCCGGGGCAGGGCTGTCTGTGCAGGCCCACAGGTGCCAGGGGCTGTGCAGGAGCTGGCAGAGGCTGCCCAGCAGGGAGGCCATGGGGCACAGAGCCCCAAGGCTGCTGTGGGCACCACGGCACAGGGGCCGTTCCCAGCCGCAATGCTCCGGGCCTGGGCTGGGCCTGCACAGGGGCTGGGCCACCATGGCTGGGCCAGCACAGGGCCACCAAGGGGCCACGCAGCCGCTGCCGGGGCTGACAGCAAGGCCAGGCACACACAAGCAATTGCTGAGCATGGCCTGCGCTGGCCAGGCCTGACTGTGCCACAGGCAGAGCTCAGCTGCCCTTGGGGGCTGCAGGAACACTCAGGAGCCCAAAGAGCCTCCATGGCTGTGCTGGAGACCAAGGCTGGAGCAGGGAAATGCAGGGCTGCTGCGGGATGGGGAGCGCATTGAATTCCAGCACACACCTCAGCTCTCTGATGATCCCGGCACCATGCTGGGCCCTGTTTCAGACTGGAGCAGAGCAGATGTTGATGGGACAGGAGCCCTGTGGGGCTGTCAGGGACAATCTGCAGCTTGCAAGGTGCTCTGCTCTCCCTCAGGTGCTCTTGGAGGGATGCAATCCCAGCTGGACACCTCAGGGCACAAGTGGCACTGCCTGTTTATGGGCACACAGCTGATGTCTGCCTGGAAAGGGGCACAGGTTTTAATATTTGTAGATTTCATAATATACAAGGAAATCTTTATTATCTGGGTCATTTGAGTACTTTTAAGAAATGGCCAAGTTTTCCCACCAGGAGCAGAAATTTCCTGATTCTACTAGATTCTTCTACTTATGGCAAGTGGAGAAATACAGATCTTCCCCTCTATCTTTGCCATGAACATCATTCACTCTAATATTTCATGACCCCCTCCTTTACGTGTTTCCAGCTCTCCTTTTGAAATGGCCATGTCTAAGGACACCTCTTCATTTAGAGCAGCTGGATCCTTGTCCTTCACATTGCTCCCAGAAGTCTTCCTCCAGATGCTCTCTGCTGATTCCAATGTATCATCCTTGATTGGCTTCATGATTTGAGCATCAGGGAATTGCCCAATCTTTCAGAAGTTTAAATACCTCCTTAGTCAGCATCTTAGTTGGAGTTTTATCTTTTCTATCACCTCTTTTTATGTCTTTGTCTAAAATCCTTCCTGTATGGCAATCCCTTGTGGATGGTGCACATGTCAGATGTTGCTGGGATGTCACAAGAAACTGAATGAAGGCTTTTGATGTTTATTAAATTTTATCATGTTCACATTTTTTGTTTTCCATGAAGAGAAACCTTCCTGTGCCTCTAGTCTCACCAGTTCCTGGTCCCTCAAAGGACACAAACCTGATGTGCTGGGGAAATGTGGCAGAAATGCTGCTCTCGGAGGGGTTTGAGTGCCTTGGATAGCTGAGTCAGTCAGGCCTGTAAGAAAGGTTAAGTCACAAGGTCTAAGTGACATTAAATGCTGCTAAGAGTTGTTCTTTTGCTAAGTTGTTATGTTTAATATATTATAAGCTAAGCTGAACATCATTAAGTGTTATTCCTCTATTAAATTGAAAAATCATAGGTTATAATTTAGGTTAAATACTGTTAAGCTCTGTTCTTTTGCTAAATTGTGAAGCTGAAGTTATCACTTAAGGTTGAGGTACAAGTTAAGTCCTGTTACGTTTGAGCTCTGTTACGCTTTTAGGCCGTATTCCTTTTACCATTGCCCTCACTGTCCTTGTGTCACACACAGAGTCTGGGACAGTTCTCAGTTCATCTCTGGTTCGATTGCCTGGATTTTGTTTGGTTTTTTTGTTGCTTTGTTTCTTTGGTGTGCCTGAAGTGTCCAGTTAACAATGTGTCTTGCCAAGGAAGTTTGTGGTGCTGTCCCTTAATATTAAATCTGGTTGTTGCTGCTCCCTTGCTGGGGATATTTTCAGCGCTCTCAAACCCTCATTCAGAACAGGGTGAAGGAGCCCTGGCCCAGGCTCTGGCCCTGGGGGACACAGGGATGCTGTCGGGGGGTCCCTGTCCCCCTGTCCCACCCCCCAAGGCCCCGGCCCCCCGTCCCCGTGTCAGGCTCTGGGGTCGATCTCGTGGAACATCCTCTGGGGGAGGCTGCAGCACCGGGAGCGGGGGGACCCGGGGGGACAGGGGACCCCGCTGTGCACGAGCAGCGTTGGACTGCTCTGGGGGAACTGTGAGGGGAGCTGGGGCAGAGTGACCTCCCCAGTGACATCACACAGCCCCTGTGATGTCAGAGCCCCCTATGAAGTCACACAGTCAGCCTGTGATGTCACACAGCATCATGTGATGTCACAGAGCCCCCTATGATGTCACACAGCACCCTTTTGGTGTCACAGAGCCAACTCTGGGATGTCACCCTGGAATGTCATGCAGCTGCACTGAGATGTCACAGAAGAGTCTGCGATTTCACAATGTCACCATGTGATGTCACAGCCTGCTCTATGATGTTACACAGTCACCTAGAATGTCACAACCCACTCTCTGATGCCACAGAGCCACCCTCTATGATGGCAGGATCTGCTCTATGGCCTCATACTCTACTCCATGATATCACAGACAGCTATGTGATTTCACAACTCCCTCAGTGATGTCACAAAACCCTCTCTGTGATGTCATACTGCCACTCTTAAATGCTACAGCACACACTTTGACCTCACAGCCTGCCCTATGATGTCATACAGCCATGCCATGAAGTCACAGCCTGCTCTGCGATGTCACAGAATCCCCTCTATGACCTCACACAACAAACTCTGTGATGTCACAGCCCAGTCTGTGACCTCACACAGCCCACTCTGTGCTGTCACACAGCCCCTTGCTGACATCACAGCTGCCCTGTGCCTCCATGACACAGCCACAGAGGTGCCGCTGTGACACAGCCCCCTCTGGGACATCCCCCAGCCCCTGCCAGTGCTGAGCCCCTGTCAGCTCTGGCTGTGCCCTGCTGGTGTCCCTGAGCTGCCCTGGCAGTGCCCCAGCCCTGCTGGGCTGTGCACAGGAGCTGCTCCTGGCCAGAGCTGTCTCTCTGCAGCGCTGCCCTTGCCAGGAGCTGCCTCTGGGCCAGGAGCCTGGCCCAGCTCAGCAGCACAGACACAGCAAAAGGACTTTAATCACCCTCTGGGGCTTTGGTGCTCTTTGCATCAGACTCAGTCCCTCAGAGTATCCTCAAAGAACTTCTCAAGAACTCCAAATCAGATTCAAACTTCAAACTTTCTTTAACTTCTAATGGGTCCCAAGGAGGGACACAACTCATGTGAATGTGTTCCCAGGTTCCAGGTAGAGCAGAACACTGGAGGCAGTGATCACTGGTGGAAACAAGCAAGGGAAAGGTGTCTCTGGTGCTGAGCAAACCTGGATGTGTTTCAGGAATGCAAAGGCCCAAGGCCTGAGCCCCAGCCCCTGGCCAGGCAGATCCTGTCCCTCCCTCCTTGCTCAGGGCTCTTCCCGGGATGGGCACTGGCATGTGGGGATGTGCAATGCCAAGGGCAGGACTATGGGGCGGCCCCTGCCAGGCTGCTGAGCAGGGACAAGGAGGCAATGAGGCTCCAGGCCTGCAAGAGTCACTTATCTCTTGCTCCTGGCTCAGGCCCAGGGCCAGCAGCCATGGCCAAAGTGCTGCCCAAGGTGGCTCTGTCAGGGCCTTGCAGCTGCTGCCCATCCCTGTGCCCTGTGCAGCCCAGGCTGTCCTACGGTGTCCCTGCCCTGCGCCTCTGTCCCTGCAGGCTGTCGTCATCCCCCGGCTCCCCACCTGGCTGGCCTCTTCCTTTGCTGACAGCTCTGCCTCCTGCCTGCCTCCTGCCTGCCTCTGCCTGCCCACACAAAACCTTGGGCTGCTCCAGGCTCCTTCTGGGGGATGTGTTGCACCACAGCCCTGCCCTGGCAGGGAAATTCCTTTCTCCTGGTGTCCACTTCGGGCCTCCTCAGCTGCTCTTGCTGCCATTATCTTTCTCAGGATCATTTAAATATGAAGCTCCAGCCTCTCTGAAACCACCCTTCAATCCCTCCCAGGCTATTCCTGTTCTGTCCTCAGTCTCCACACCACTGAGCCCAGAGCCCTAAGCCCCTCCCTGCTGGTTTTGTGATGAGGCCTCCAAACCCCATCTTGGGAGATTTTTGGGTCCTCTCCAAGATGTGTGAAAATGGAAAAATAGTGGTCAAAGTTACGTTCTCCCAAATCTTGCAGTGACAGAACAAGGCTCAATATCTCTAAACCGAATGAGGGTGGATTTACATTTGTTAGAAAGAGGAAATATTTTACAGTTATGAGAGAGGCAGGAAACTGCAACTGCTTTTCCAGATAAGTGAATGCCCCATCCCAGGAATTGCCCATGAGCAGGAGCTTTGTGCAACCTGACCCAGTGAAACCCTCTTATCCCCAAGGACAGAATTCCTGTTGTGTGGGTTCTCTGATGTGCTGGGTGCCCTCACAACACTTCTGGCCAGAATGTCTGCTGAGGGCAGCCAGGCTGCTGCAGGGGCAGTGACCTCACAGCCATCACCATGGCAGCCCTGTGCCCTGGGCCTGGCTCTCCCCTTTCCTCTGCCCCTGCCTTGTCTCTGCTGGCATGAAGAGTTTTGTCATTCATATCTTGTGCCCAAGGTGCTGGGGCCAATGGCTTCCCAGGCAGGCTCCTGGAACAGAAGTGGCTTTTCAGAGCCCAGGCAGAAATGAGCCCTGAGGCAGCAGCTCTGCAGTGCTGGCCACCAGGCCGGGCTGCCAAGGGAGGCTTCTGGCCCTGGCCTGCAAGCAGCTGCTGCTGCCAAGGTGCCTTTGGTGCCTCAGGCTCTGCCTGGCACAGCTCCCAGCACGGCACTCTGCCCTTGTGCCCGAGCCCTTCCCTGTGCTGGGGCTGGCCTGGGGCTTTTCCTGCAGCGGGACCTGCCCTGCTGCTGGCACAGGAAAGGCAGTTCCTGCTGGAGCAGGAGGCTCTGCCTGCCATGGGCTCCAACAACTCCTGCAAGGCCCTGTTGACTTCAAAATTGCTTCCTGGAGCACTATATTCTAATAACTGTTATAATTCCAGTACTGTGGTTAAGATCTTTCTGACTAATCATGATCACAATCCATCAGGGCTGTATTTATATAAATTTATCTGGTATTCCATCGTTAATCGTGTGGGACAAATTGCATTTAGGTTCAATTCCACCTCTCCAATCTTTTATACATAAACCTTTGACAAAGTCTGGGGCTGGGATTGGATGCAGCCTCTCCCAGTCTCCTCTCTTAGAAGGAATTTTAGAAGTCTAGGGGTCCTGCAGGGATTTGAGGTTCCATGGTGGCTGTTGGAAGTAATTTCTCCACATCATGTCTCAACAGGAGTTTCTCCAATAAAGAAATAAAGCTTTGCCTGAAGCTCCCACTGTGCCCATGACAGCAACCCCTGTGAGTGTCTGGAACATCCCGGCCCTTTGGCAGCCTGGGGACTCCTGCGATGTCACCGGGGAGCCCCTGTGAGTGCCTGTGACAGATTGGTGCCTTTGCAGCCCAAGGTCCCCTGGGATGTCACCATGGAATGGCTGTGACTGCCTCTGAGCACAGGGCTCTTTACCATCCCCAGAAACCCCTGGGAGGTGTCCATGGAGCCCCTGTCTCTGCCTGTGACATTCCAGCACTTGAACAGCCTGCTTGGGGCATAGTGATCATGAAACTATAGAATTCTCAATAATTGGTGAAATAAGGAGGAATATCAATAAGATCTCTACACTGGACTTCCGGAGGGCAGACTTTGGCCTGTTTAAAAGACTTATCCAGAGAATTCCTTGGGAAACAGCCTTTAAAAACAAAGGAGTCCAGGAGGGATGGGTGTGCTTCAAAGCAGAGATCTTGAGGGCACAAGAACAGACTGTCCCTGTGTGCTGAAAGATGAGTAGACGAGGCAAACGTCCAGTCTGGATGAGGAATGAGGTTTTGAAGGAACTTAGAAATAGGAAAAAGATGTATCATCTTTTTAAGGAGGGAGTGATTTCTGAGGAATTATTTAAGGGTGCTGCCAGGGCATGTAGAAAAAAAATTAGGGAGGCCAAAGCTCAGTTTGAACTCAACTTGGCAACTTCTGTTAAAAATAATAAAAAAAGTTTTTTACAAATATATTAATGGTAAAAGGAAGGGTATAACCAACCTCGGTTCCTTATTGGATGGAGCAGGCAAACTAGTTACTAAAGATGCGGAAAAGGCGGAAGTGCTTAATGTTTATTTCACCTCAGTCTTTAGTGGTAAGACAGCTTATCCTCATGACAACTGTCCTCAAGGGTTGGTAGGTGGTGCCAGGGATCAGAATGGTCCTCTTATTATCCAAGAGGAGGCAGTCAGAGAACTGCTGGGACACTTGGATATTTATAAATCAACGGGACCATATGGGATCCACCCTAGGATGATGAGGGAGCTGGCAGATGAGGTTGCCAAGCCGCTCTCCATCATTTACCAGGAGTCGTGGCTCACTGGTGAGGTTCCAGATGATTGGAAACTGGCCAATGTGACACCTGTTTACAAAAAAGGTGGGAAGGAGGATCCTGGTAATTACAGGCCAGTTAGCCTGACCTCAGTACCAGGTAAGATAATGGAACGGTTCATACTAAGTGCTATCACACAGCACTTACAAGATGGCCGGGGTATCAGACCGAGTCAGCATGGGTTTATGAAGGGTAGGTCATGTCTGACCAACCTGGTCTCCTTCTATGACCAGGTAACTCGTCTGATGGATGCAGGAAAGGCTGTGGATGTTGTCTATTTAGACTTCAGCAAGGCCTTTGATACTGTCTCCCACAGCACACTCCTGGAAAAGCTGGCAGCCCATGGCTTGGATAGGAGCACTCTTGGCTGGGTTAGGAACTGGCTGCATGGCCGGGCCCAGAGAGTGGTTGTGAATGGTGCTGCATCCAGATGGCGACCAGTTACCAGTGGTGTCCCTCAGGGGTCTGTACTGGGACCAGTTCTATTTAATATTTTTATTGATAACATGGATGAGGGCATCGAGTCCTTCATTAGTAAATTTGCAGACGACACTAAGCTGGGAGCTTGTGTTGATCTATTGGAAGGAAGGAGGGCTCTGCAGGGAGACTTAGATCGGTTGGATGGATGGGCAGAGTCCAACAGTATGAAGTTTAATAAGTCTAAGTGCCGAGTTCTGCATTTTGGCCACAAAAATCCCCTACAGCGTTACAGGCTGGGGACGGTGTGGCTGGACAGTGTTCAGGCAGAAAGGGACCTGGGGGTGCTGGTTGACAGCCGACTGGATATGAGCCAGCAATGTGCCTTGTTGGCCAAGAAGGCCAACGGCATCCTGGCCTGCATTAGGAATTGTGTGACCAGCAGGAGCAGGGAGGTCATTCTCCCCCTGTACTCGGCACTGGCACACATCTTGAGTACTGTGTCCAGTTCTGGGCCCCTCAATTTAGGAAGGATATTGAGATGCTTGAGCGTGTCCAGAGGAGAGCAACGAGGCTGGTGAGGGGCTTGGAAAACAAGCCCTACGAGGAACGTTTGAAGGAACGGGGGTTGTTTAGCCTGGACAAGAGGAGGCTTAGAGGTGACCTTATTGCTCTCTACAACTTCCTGAAGGGAGGTTGTAGACAGGTGGGGGTCGGTCTCTTCCACCAGGCAGCAACTGACAGAACAAGGGGACACAGTCTCAAGCTACGTCAGGGAAGGTATAGGTTAGATATTAGGAAAAAAATTTTCACTGAAAGAATAATAAAGCACTGGAATGTCTTCCCAGGGAGGTGGTGGAATCACCATCTCTGGATGTGTTTAAAAAAAGACTGGACATGGCACTTGGTGCTATAGTCTAGTTGAGATGTTAGGGCATAGGTTGGACTTGATGATCTTAGAGGTCTCTTCCAACCTCATTATTCTGTGATTCTGTGATTCTGAGACTTTTGGAAAGTCCCCATGGAACCCTTCTGAGGGCCTGTGACAAATCTGATCCTTAGCAGGCAACCATCACCAGGACCCTGTTGGAATGGGTCATGGGATCCCAGATCCACAGAACTGGCTGAGCTGGGAGGGACCCATCAGGATCCTGGAGTCCAACTGCTGGCCCTGCACAGGACACCCCAACAATGCCAGCCTGGGCCTGGCAGCGCTGTCCAAACGCTGCTGGAGCTCAGAGAGCCCTGGAGCTGGGAGCCTTCCCTGGAGAGCCTGGGCAGTGCCCCAGCAACCTCTGGGGAAAAACCTTTTCCTGAGATCCAACCTGAGCCTGCCCCGACTCAGCTGCAGCTGTTCCCTCCAGTCCTGTCCCTGGGCACCAGAGGGAAGAGGTTCCCACAGCCCCAGCCAGGGACCCGCTCCCAAGGCTGTTGCCATGGCCACCACAGCTGGGACAAGCTGGGATGCTCGGTTTCCACAAGCTGGGTTTAGGAATGAGATTCCCCAATGTCCTGCTCCGCTAAAACCGCACTGCCGCTCGCTGCCCTCCCACCTCCCATGGAAATAACAAAAGGCAAAGATCCTGGCCTAGGATAAGAACAATTTATTTGGAACAGCAACGAGATAAAGAACAAACAGGAACAGAAACAATATTGACAACAGAAGGGTTTTAAAAAAGGGAAAACTACTACACAACAGTATCTTCCTGGCCTTAATTTTCTCCTGCCTGGGAGGGACACCCTTCTCCTCAGGGGGAGATAGAGAGAGAGAGAGTCCCTTTCCTGCCCCTGGCAATGACCTGAGGTCAGAGTGAATGTAATGACACAGCCCTGGCCAGACCCTCATGTTCTTCAGGCTCACATCATGTCATTGGCAGGGGCAGGAAAACGAACAGGTGTCTTCCCAGCATGGATCACAGTGAACACGTATCACCAGGGCTCTTCCAAACATGGTTCTCCCATGGGGGATGAAGTTGGAGCAGTGCACAAAGCTCTTCCTGCAGTTGCAGCATTTGCATGTCTTCCCTTACTGGTGACTCTGTTGGTGTCTGCTCAAATGAGAGCTCTGTCTGAAGCTCTTCCCACCCTGGGGACACTCGTAGGGCCTCTCCCTGGTATGGATACGCTGGTGGGTGACAAGGTGGGAGTTGCGGTTGAAGCCCTTCCCGCAGTCAGAGCAGCGGAAGGGCCTCTCATCTGTGTGAATCCGCTGGTGCTGGAGGAGGTTGGAGCTGGTGTGAAACCTCTTCCCACAGTCAGGACACTCGTAGGGCCTCTCCCCAGTGTGGATGCGTTGATGCCTGACAAGTTCTGAGCTGCAGCTGAAGCCCTTCCCACACTCCCCACACTCACAGACCCATTTCCCAGTGTGGATCATCTGGTGGCGGATCAGGGTGCTGCTCTGCCTGAAGCTCTTCCCACACTCCAAGCACTTGTAGGGCTTCTCCCCATCAGGAAGCTGCTCATGGACCACCAGCTCCGATCCCTGGCTGAAGCTCTGTCCACCTTCCTGGCACAGGGTGGGTCTTTCCTCCTCAGAGCACCCTGGGCTGGGATTGAAGCCCCTCCTCCTGCGGGATCTCAGGGAATTTTCCTCCTTGTTAGATTCCTGTGCCATGGAGCCGCTCAAATCTGCCTCTTTCACGAGGTTCTGCCATGGGGATTTGTCCTCCCTGGTCTCTATTCTCAGCTTGTTGTCTGAGGAAGACAGGGCAAGGAGAGGATGGAATTTCCCTCCATGCCAGAGGGGAGGGGAAGGAAATCCTCCCAGTGCATCCCTGGCAGGATGGCATTGGCAGTGGGGCTGTCCTGCAGACTTGGGCTGTGCTGGGCAGGGAGATGGAGCAGGAGAGAGGGGGAAAAGGGTCCTGACTTCTTCCTCACCTGCCTGAGTGTCTCGAGGCATCTTCCACTTCCTCACAGCCATCTCCTCCATCTGGCAGTGGGTTTGGGATGTGAAATTTTGTTTTGGGAGGAAAACAAGAGATTAGTACATTGAGTTTTGTACTGGTTTGAAGGCAAACCAGGGGGAGATTTTAAGACAGAATTACAATTTAATAAGAAAATTAAGATCAAGGCAATGATACAGAAACACTGCCTTAAACTGACAGAGTCAGGATATCACCTGACACCCTGTTGCTCAGGGTGCTGCGAGCAGTCCCATTAAATGGTGGCTGCAGTCCTGTTGCAGCGATGATCGTGATTCTGTCAAGGCAGTGATCCTGTAGAAGGGTCTGGTCTTCCTCTCAAGGTCCATTGCTGGTGATGGAGCTCTTGTCCTCTGGGAATCCAGCAGGCAAGGTGCTCCTGGTATCCGAAGCCTCAGCTTATATGCAGGTAGGAATGCTTGGCTCCTCCCCCTGGGCGGAGCATCCCATAATGGGATGATGTCATTTTATCAGTCCTGCAGGGACACTCAATGGCCCATTCACAGAAGAGAGCCCCTGGAGGGCGTTATCAGGGCTGAGTCATGGGAAGATAAAGAACACTGCCCCGCCCGTTTATAACAGTTTTTAAAGGTGGTGATGGAAAACATTGCATTTGGTTACATCTTGGACTGCAACCTGAAACAGTGGGGTAATCCCTGCTCGGGGGGTGAACACCACCCCCCTTACCCAAACTGGCTCAGGTGTAAAGCCCTCTCCCTGAGAAGGCCTCACACACAGGGGACAATGTCACACTTGCCCCACCCCAGGGGAGGTCTCTGTCCCTGTCACTCTCTTGCCCTCTCCCTTTTTTCTCTTTTATTCCATCTCTCTCTACCTCACATTTACTGTTCAATAAAATCCACTTTGCATTTGGTCTCCTTAGCACCTTAACTGGGGCAGAGGCATCTCTCTAACAATTTTCTTAACCAGATTGTGTATAATATTTTGACACAGTGTGTTTACGCAGTGTTGTCTGACCCCAAGTGCCTTTGTCAGCAGCATGGTTCCCTGCTCTGTGGGAGGAGAGCTCTTTCTTTCCAGAGAACCTCTTGGAAACTTGGATGCAAATTCCTCTGAGCAACTTGTGGGAGAACTGATGAGGAAAATGGCTGTTGTGGGTGGCCAGTGTAAAGAAAATATATTGTTGTCCATCTTTGAAACATTTGATCAAATCACTGGAGGAATGTGAGCAAATGACACCAGTGAGGCTGACAAGGTTCATTCACCCCAAGGTGAGGAACACGAGGCTGCTAGAAGTGCCCAGCTCAAGGAGCTAAATTCCCAAATAACTCCCAAATTCAGAGGCTTGGGGACTTTGCCAAATGTGAGAATCATTATTCTCTTCGTCCCTGTCACACTCATGACAGCTCCACAGTGCTTTCCCTTCCTTTTAATAATCTGTATTGGGCCACATTTCCACTTTTCTTTTTTGGGAACCTGCCAGCAGCTGAGCTGGAGCTGTACAGGAACCGATGAAACTTGGAATTGCCACAGAATTGCTTCTATTGTTGGTTTATTAATCTTTGGGATTTATTTGTTTTCTCCTCTAATGTTACTTGTGAAAAAATCAAATCTTCATCCAAGTGATTTATGCAGCGTTAAATTTAATTCCTGCCAAGTTTATTTTGTCCAGTGCCCAGGGGATGCTGAAGGGGTCTCTGCGCCTCTCGCCCTGGGCCATGCTTGGGAGGGGCATGGGAGGGTTGTCCCTGTCCCTGTCACCCCAGGCCATTCCCCAGTGGGTCTCCATTATTCTCAGCCCAGGAAGTGGGGTGCTCACCCCCATGCCAAGGGGGTGCTTGGGGCAGTCTCTGTCCCTCTCAGCCCAGGGGATGCTCAGGGGTTTCTGTCCCCTTGCCCTGGTGGTTGCTCTGGTGTCTCTCCATCCCGCTGGCCTCAGGGAATGCTTGTGCAGGGCTGGGGACCAGGGGCTCTGTGTCCCTCTCACCGCTGAGGGTGCTTAGGGCTGGGGGGGCGCTCTGACCTTCTCATCCCTGGGGAGGCCGGGGATCCTCAGCAGCCATGACAGGAGGCACCACCAGAGACCCAGAGGGATGAGACTCGAAATGGGACACTCCTGGTGCCTTTTTTTTTTTAATTCACTTCCGCTTTTTGAAGGTTTTTATGGACACCAGGCGACTTCTAGAGATGGACTTGAGCAGAGGACCTTCAGACTCACTGTGCTCATCCCTTGTTTTTCCCCAAACCAGGATTTCCCATTACCAAACCTTGGCCCATGTAGGAGAAGCCTGCAGGGAAGAGAAAGATGCTCTGAGAAACTCAGGCAGGTGAGGAGGAAGTCAGTGCCCCTTTCCCCCTCTCTCCTGCTCCATCTCCCAGCCCAGCATGGCCCCTGGCTGCAGGACAACCCCACTGCCAACGCCATCCTGCTGGGGATGCACTGGGGGATCTCCTGCCCCTTCCCTCTGGCACGGAGGCACATTCACAGGCTCTGGGGCAGGAGGGGGAACCGCAGGCGCTTTGGGGTGCGTGGCTCGGCTGCTCCCGGCGCGGTTCCCCCGAGCCCCCGGCGCGGCTCCGCCAGGACCCCCCACCACGGCACTGGCTGGAGGTTCTTTAACAGAAATGCTGGTAAATTGACCATCTGGAATCACACTAAATACAATTTCAAGAAGCTGCTGGTTTGCCGGGCAATTTGCTGAATTCCACATTGTTTCTTTCAGGAAAACTGCACTTTAAAAGGTCTTAGTAAATTTATGCTTGCATAAAATTTTTGGCTACCATGGGCTTCTCTCAAAACTAAATTACATAAAAACATGACATACTTATTACATCCTTTTAATCCCTCCAGTAAATCCATCACACTGTTATTTCAATTGCGGATTGTTCAACTTTTTCAGTGCCTTATTTCCATTAATAGCATCAGAATAAGTTAAATTTTGTTGTATGTATAACTTTTAAGGATATAAATTTTTGATTCTCTAATGTTTAATTTAATCCAAATTCCGGGTTGATAACACTAAGCAAAGTTAAGCTTCATTATTGTCAGATTTGAGCAATGTTAAGTTAAATTCCATTAATTTGAACTCCTGTTGTTCTGGATTGAACGACAATGCGTGTATCGTATTTGCCATCTGTCAGAGGTAGGGCAGTTATATTCTGCTAATTGGGCAGTTTTCTTTATCTCTTCAACAAATCAATCCTCCCTCCAGGGAGATATCTTTTGTTAATGGGCCATTGAGTGTAACTGCAGGACTGATAAAAATTACATCATCCCACTGTGAGGTGCTCTGCCCAGAGGGAGGAGCCACGCATCGAGACATGGTGAGGCTGGGGGTGAGGAGCAGCTTGTCCAAACAGGGTCAGCCCTCAAGGGGCTCATTCTTCTACATGCCCAGACCTCCCAAGGAGACATTCAGGAGCTGGGCTGGGGGCTGCAGACGTGGCTGTGGAGCATTGCCTGTGCTGTGCCAGGGACTGGCAGCCACTGCTGGGCTGGGTTAGAGGCTCTGGGGGGATTGGGGTTGCAGAGCAGGGCAGTGCTGAGGTTCCAGGGCAGGGCAAGGCTGGACCTGCCCCTTCCTCTGCTTCAAATGAAATGTTTTGAGCCAACAATCTCCTTCAGTCTGTCACAGTAGGGAATGTTGGAGATGAAATCCTGACTCTGGCCATGGGCACCTGGACAAGAAGGACAGTTCTTTTCCATAGGAAGGAAAGCACAGAGCCCCAGTGTTTAGAACACAGGTGAGAGCCTCACTAGTCCAAGGCCATCCAGCCTTATCAGGAATGGCAGATTTTGTCTGGGAGCAGTCTTTGAATTTTAGGAATTTTGGAGGTGGAAGCCTCTCAGCCATTGGGGCCTGGAGAAGCAGGAGAGTTCTTTCCCATAGGAAGAAGAGCACAGATCCTTCCCCAGTGTTTTGGGGACTGATGAGAAATCACTGCCAGCAAGATTTGTCCTGGCAATATTCCAATGGGAACAATCCCTGGATATAAGGAAATTTGGAGGTGAAATCCCAGTTCTGGGCATGGGTGCCTGGAGAAGAAGGACAGTTCTTTTCCATAGGAAGGAAAGCACAGAGCCCCAGTATTTGAAAAGCAGTTCAGAAGAGACCCTTAACCTGCCAAGATCAGCTGTCTGGCAGCCCCTGTGAGGCCAAACCAGCCAAACCTGTCCCATGTTCCCTTGGTTCCATGAGCCCTGCAATGTCATAATGGACCTCTGGATCCTGGGAGTTTGAAGTGTCACAATAGTCTCCATTAGCTCCACAGTGTGACAATGGACCTCTGATGACATAAGGCTCCAGTGTCACCCTGGAGCTTTGGTTCCATGCAGCCCTGCAGTGTCACAAAGGCCTCTTGGTTTCATGAGGCCCCACAGTACCACAATGGTCCTCTTGGTTCTGTGGGGATCCCCAGGGTCACAATGGTCTCACTGGTTCCATAAAGCCTTACAGTGTCACCATGCTTTGAATATTTCCTGGGCCCTCATAGTGTCACAATGGTCTCCATGATCCCATGAGTCCCCTCAATGTCACAATGTCTCCACGATTCTATGGTGTGCCTCAGTGTCAAAATGGCCCCTTCGTTCCATGAGGCTGTGAAGTCTCTTAATTGTCTCTCCATGATGCCATAATGCCTTGCAATGCCTCGATGGACTTTTGTCTCCATGGAGTCTCACAAAGTCACAATGGCCTCCAATGGTTCCATGACACCCCAAAGTGTCATAATGGTCCCCACAGTTCCAGGAGGCCCTGTGGTGTCACAATGGCCCCTTGCTTTGATGGGGCCTCACAGTATCACAATGATCCCTACATTCCATGGAGCCACAGAGCGACAGTACGGTCCCCTTGGTGCCATGAGGACCAGCAATGTCACAGTGCTCTCCATTATTCCATGAGACCCCACAGTGTCACAATGGTGCCTTGGTGTCACAGGGCCCAACAGTGTCACAATGGTCCCTTGGTCTCACAGGGCCCCACAGTGTCACCATGGTCCCTTGCTTCCATGGGCCCTGTGCTGCTGCATTCGCCCCTCCCCTTCTCAGGCCGCCCTGCAAGCTCAGAAATGCTCCTTGGGCCTCGGCCTTGGCCAACAGCCCCTGGGCTCAGCTCCTCTGCAGCTCAGCACAAACACTGTCTGCTCCAGGCACTGCTGCTGCCCAACCAGCTCCTGCTTGCTGGAGGAGCAGCCCTGGGAACTGGTTTTGTTCCCTCAGTGGCACAACATCCCTGTTCTCACACTGCCAAAGAAAGCTGTTGATGCCAAGTGCGGCCAGGATGAACCATTGCTGTGACTGAAGCCCCTCTCTTGGGGCCCTACAAACAGCGCTGCAAAAGGAGCCCCTTGGAGCTCTCCTGGGCCAGCGACTCCCTCTGAGTGGGGCCTCTCCCAGCCGGGAACTCTCTCGTTTGCTGCACTCGGGGATCCTGAACAACGAGGGAGCCTGGGCCGATCCCCCCACTCCTCCAGGCTCAACCCTTCACCCGCTGGGGAGATGCCAAAGCATCCACAGGGAGCATTTCCTGCCCTCAGGGGAATTTCTCACAGGTGCCTTGCACTGACTCTTTGTGTCTGTGTGCACACAGGAGTGCCTGTGCTGGGGAAATGTGGCAGAAATGCTGCTCTCGGAGGGGCTGGACTGCCTTGGATAGCTGAGTCAAGTCAGGCCTGTAAGTGAGGTCAAGTCACAAGGTCTAAGCTAAATTAATTGCTTCTAAGAGTTGCTCTTTTGCTAATTTGTTAGGTTTAATTTAAGTTATTAGCTAAGATGACTATTGTTACGTATTATTCCGCTGTTAAATTATTTAGTCATAGGCTATAAATGAGGTTAAAGACTGTTAAGTGTTGTTCTTTTGCTAAATTCTGAAGTTTACGGTAGAAGTTAAGGTTAAGGTATAAGTGAAGTCCTTAAGTTTGAGCTCTGTTCAGCTTTTAGATCATATTCCTTTTATCCTTGTCCTCACTGTCCTTGTGTCTCACACACACATACACAGGGACAGTTCTTGGTTCATTTCTGCTTTATTTGCCTGGATTTGGTTTGGTTTTGTTGTTGCTTTGTTCCCCCGGCGTGCCTGAAGTGTCCAGTCAGGAGCAGAGTGACTCTTGCCAAGGAACTTTGTGGTGCTGTCGCTTAATATGAAATCGGGTTTTTGCTGATCCCTTGCTGGGGATTTTTTCAACACTCTCAAGCCCTCATTCGTAGCAGGGTGAAGGAATCCTGGCCCAGGCTCTGGCATTCGGGGACATAGGTACACTGTCAGGGGGTCTCTGTCCCCCTGTCCCACCCCTCAGGGCCCTGGCACCCCGTCCCCGTGTCAGGCTCTGGGGTCAATCTTGTGGAACATCCTCTGGGGGAGGCTGCAGCGCTGGGGGCAGGGGGACCCGGGGGGACAGGGGACTCCGCTGTGCACGAGCAGGGTTGGACTGCTCTGGGGGAACTGTGAGGGGGGCTGGGGCAGAGTGACCTCCCCAGTGCCCTCACACAGCCCCTGTGATGTCACACAGCACCTTTGTGATGCCACAGCCCTCATTATGATGTCACAGTTAATCTTGTGATATTACACATCCTACCCTGGGATGTCACACAGCCATTCTATGATGTCACAACCCCTCTGTGATGTCACACAGATACCCTGTGATGGCAGAATCCATTCTATGATGTCCAGACTATGTTGTCACAGAGCCTACTTTATGATGTCACAGGCAACTCAGTGATGACACACACAACTGCTCTGTGATATCACAGCCTGCTCTGGGATGTCACAAAGCCCCTTCATGATATCACAGGGCCAGTGCTGGAATATCAGTCTGTGATATCATAAAGCTGCACTGTGATGTCACAGAAGATTCGGTGATGTCACAATGTCACCATGTGATGTCACAGTCTGTTCTATGACATCACAGCTGGCTCTATGATGTTACTCAGCCACCCAGGGATGTCACAACCCACTCTCTGATGTCACAGAGCCACCTTCCATGATGGCAGAGGCTACTGCATGGCCTCACACCCTACTCTATGACATTGCAGACAGCTCTGTGATGTCACAACACCCTCAGTGATGTCACAAAAACCTCTCTGTGATACCATACTGCCACTCTGTAATGCCACAGCACATACTTTGACCTCACAGCCTGCTCTATGATGTCATACAGCCATACCATGAAGTCACAGCCTGCTCTGTGATGTCACAGAATCCCCTCTATGATGCTGTAGCTGCCCAATGACCTCACACAACAAACTCTGTGATGTCATAGCCCAACCTGTGACCTCACACAGCCCACTCTGTGCTGTCACACAGCCCCTTGCTGACATCACAGCTGCTCTGTGCCTCTAGGACACAGCCACAGAGGTGCCGCTGTGACACAGCCCCCTCTGGGACATCCCCCAGCCCCTGCCAGTGCTGAGCCCCTGTCAGCTCTGGCTGTGCCCTGCTGGTGTCCCTGAGCTGCCCTGGCAGTGCCCCAGCCCTGCTGGGCTGTGCACAGGAGCTGCTCCGGGCCAGAGCTGTCTCTCTGCAGCGCTGCCCTTGCCAGGAGCTGCCTCTGGGCCAGGAGCCCGGCCCAGCTCAGCAGCACAGACACAGCACAAGGACTTTAATGACCCTCTGGGGCTTTGGTGCTCTTTGCATCAGACTCAGTCCCTCGCAGTCTGCTCAAAAAGCTTCTCAGGGACTCAAAATCAAAGTCCAAACTTTCTTTAACTTTAAATGGGTCCCACTGAGGGACACAACTCATGTGAAAGTGTCCCCAGGTTTCAGGTAGAGCAGAACACTGGAGGCAGTGATGACTGCTGGGGACAAGCAAAGGAAAGGTGTCTCTGGTGCTGAGCAAACCTGGATGTGTTTCAGGAATGCAAAGGGCCAAGGCCTGAGCTCCAGCCCCTGGCAAGGCAGATCCTGTCCCTCCCTCCTTGCTCAGGGCTCTTCCCGGGTGGGCACTGGGATGTGGGGATGTGCAATGCCAAGGGCAGGACCATGGGGCAGCCCGTGCCAGGCTGCTGAGCAGGGACAAGGAGGCAATGAGGCCCCAGGCCTGCAAGGGTCACTTGTCTCCTGCTCCTGGCTCAGGCCCAGGGCCAACAGCCATGGCCAAAATGCTGCCCAAGTTGGCTCTGTCAGGGCCTTGCTGCTGCTGCCCATCCCTGTGCCCTGTGCAGCCCAGGCTGTCCTACAGTGTCCCTGCCCTGTGCCTCTGTCCCTGCAGGCTGTCGTCATCCCCCGGCTGCCCCACCTGGCTGGCCTCTTCCTTTGCTGGCAGCTCTGCCTCCTGCCTGCCTCTGCCTGCCCACACACAGCCTTGGGCTGCTCCGGGCTTCTCCTGTGGGATGTGTTGCACCACAGCCCTGCCCCGGGAGAGAAATTCCTTTCTCATGGCGTTCAGGCTGGGCCTCCCCAGCTGCCCTTGGTGCCATTGTTGCCTTCTCATGCTTATATCCTATATGAAGAAAAGCTCCGGCCTCTCTGACACCACCCTTCAATCCCTCTCAGGCTACTACTGTTCTGTCCTCAGTCTCCACACTTTTGAGCCCAGAGCCACCACCTTCTACCTGCTGGTTATGTGATGCGGCCTCCAAACCCCATCTTGAGAGATTTCTGGGTCCTCTCCAAAGTCTGTGCAAATGGAAAAATAGTGGTCAAAGTTACGTTCTCCCAAATCTTGCAGTGACAGAACAAGGCTCAATATCTCTGAACTGAATGAGGGTGGATTTACTTTTGTTAAAAGGAGGAAATATTTTTCAATTATGAGAATGGCACAAAACTGCAACTGTTTTTTCCAGAGAAGCGGATGCCCATCTCAGGAATTATCCAAGAGCAGGAGCTTTGTGCAGCCTGACCCAGTGAAACACCCTCATCCCCAAGGACAGAATTCCTGTTGTGTGGGTTCTCTGATGTGCTGGGTGCCATCACAACGCTTCTGGCCAGAATGACTGCTGAGGGCAGCCAGGCTGCTGCAGGGGCAGTGACCTCACAGCCATCACCATGGCAGCCCTGTGCCCTGGGCCTGGCTCTCCCCTTTCCTCTGCCCCTGCCTTGTCTCTGCTGGCATGAAGAGTTTTGTCATTCATATCTTGTCCCCAAGGTGCAGGGGCCAATGGCTTCCCAGGCAGGCTTCTGGAACAGAAGTGGCTTTTCAGAGCCCAGGCAGAAATGAGCCCTGAGGCAGCAGCTCTGCAGTGCTGGCCACCAGGCCGGGCTGCCAAGGGAGGCTTCTGGCCATGGCCTGCAAGCAGCTGCTGCTGCCAAGGTGCCTTTGGTGCCTCAGGCTCTGCCTGGCACAGCTCCCAGCATGGCACTCTGCCCTTGTGCCCGAGCCCTTCCCTGTGCTGGGGCTGGCCTGGGGCTTTTCCTGCAGCGGGACCTGCCCTGCTCCTGGCACAGGAAAGGCAGTTCCTGCTGGAGCAGGAGGCTCTGCCTGCAATGGGCTCCAACAACTCCAGCCAGGCCCTGTTTGCAAAGCCCCCAGTGGGAAATGAAGGAGGAGGGTCATGTTGCTTTTAGGGTGAATAATGCTGAAAGCAGACTTCTCCATCCCAAAATCCTGAGAGGGAGAGGAAGCTGTGGCAGGGATGGAATAATTCACAGAGAAAGGAACAACCAAGGGACAGCACTGAGAGCTTCTGCAGAGCTGCTGAACTGGCCCAGCCTGGGCACATCTGACTGACAGGGCAGCACTTCAGACTAGAGAAGCCCCGTCCCAGATTTTAACAGCAGCGTCTCCTGACATTTCCCTGCTTGGGGGTGTGGAGATTCCTCCCTACAGTGGGGACGCCCCTCAAGGTCACTGTTCCAGGCTGAGCCAAAGGAATTTGCCCACAATCATTAGTCTTGGGGAGTGACATTAATCTCTCTTAAATAACTGGTTTTGCTTTAACACAGTTGCTTTGAAATCACTTCCAAGTACTCTATACATTATAATATGTTATAGCTCTTATATATTGGTGTAAATATTTCTGATTAAGACAATTTTGTCTCATCACTGCTATAATAGATATTTATATAAAAATCTCTGGTTTGCCATCCTTAATCCTGTGAAACAAATTCTATAAAGGTGGTTTGACCCTGGCACAATGCCAGTGCTCCCATGAAAGGTATATTTGCAAAATGGTTACTGTGAGATGGGACTTGGAAACAGAACAAAGCAGGCTCCAACTTGGGAATGGAGCGGAAAAAAAAAACCAAAAACCAACACTTTATTAATCTACAACATAGAGACAAAAGGGGAAAAAAGGAAAAAAAGAAATTACACACGACAATCCACAATGGAACACTTCCAAAACACTCTTCCTCCTTCTACCTTTCTAACACTCAATCCTCTCTAACACTCACTTCTCAGTCCAATATCATCTCTCACACAACCTCCCCCAGTTCATCAGGAGAGAGGAGTCTCCCTCTTGCACCATGGGCCTCCCCACGAAACACAGTTGGAACCTCCTGTGCTTCCGTGTCACACGTGGCAGCCGCCCGGAGAGAATCTGCCATGGTGACTATCTTCCTTCCATGTCCAGTGCTCTCACCACCGGCCATGGATCCAAACTGCTTCTTAGGTCTTTTTAAGAATGCTTTACTCAGTTTCAGGAAGTGGCAGCCTCTCACTATTTGGGACACCTGTCCCCCCCTTATTTCACCCCTTGGGGCCGAAGGGCCTTGTGAACAGAGATCTTTCTCCTCTGAAGGCAGAGGGCTCCACCACACCCTCCTCATCAGTCTCTGTTCCCTCTACTTCTTCTTGCAACAGCTTTGTCACTTTTGGTTTTTGGCCAACCGCCTCCCCCAAGGTACAGTCTCTACATTACAGAAAGAAATTGGTTCTGTCCCATGGCCATGTAAGAGAAAAGTCTAGCCCAACAGTCCACTCCATCATCTCCTCCATCTACGGCGCTTCTCATCTGCTGGCATTTCTTTATTCACTCAAACCTTCTTCTCATTTGCTCATCCTTTGTTCCCTCTCAATTCTCAGCTGGGGAGGATCAGTGTTTTTACAGCTTCCCTTGTTTCAGTACCAAAGGGGTTAAAACCTCAGCCATGGTCTGCCTGCGGCTGGGCACCTTGCCCCCCCTTCTTCTCCTGGCCGTGGTGCCAGCACAAGACATCAAATTTCCAGCCAGCACAGTCTCTATCACTCTTTCCCGGGGGGGCTGCCCAAACATCCCAGGTCTCCTCCACCCTGCACCTTGCAGGGCTCCAGCCTCCCTCCCCACAGGCCACATGGCCTCCCCTGCCCCACCCAGACGCAGCTGGGCAGGGGAGAGGTCAGATCAACTCATCGCTGGAGTCAAAATAGAGAGTCCCTCTGGGAATCCTCTGCTTTTAACCCCTGTGTGTTCTCAGAGGCGTATCCAGGCCCCCAGTGGCCACACCTGGTGGCAATTTTCAAATCTGGCCACTGATTGGTTTGACCACAACTTTCCCAGAAACTCACTTCCTGGTCAAACCACAACAAAATGTTAATTCCACCTCATTAATTCTTTACACACAAACGCTTGAAAAGTCTGGGGCTGGGATTGGAACCAGCTGCTCCAAGGCTGTTCTCACAAAAAGAGCTTAGAAAGCCTGGAGGTTCTTGGGGGTATTTGGGTGTGGATATGACAGTCCGGTCAGAGACAGAGAAAGCAAGATAAGCTTTCCCATGAATTGGTCTGGGAACTTTTAGGAAGCTGGAGAGAAAGAATTGTAACTATCCACAGGTGGTATTTGGAATAAGTTGGTTTTTTTTCCAAAAAGTTGTTTAATGGAAGGTGTTTTCTTCATTAGCCAATCATGTGAAATGTGTTGATTAAATGACCAATGAGGTCCACTTGTAGCAAACCAAGGTATAAAAGAAGAGGAGTGAATAAATGGGTGGCTTTTAGCTCTCAGCCTTCCTACCTGAGTCTGTGTCATCTCTGACTCCACAGTGACATTTGGGGATCTGTGGGGGCTATTTGGGATCCTTTCTGCACCTCGTGACCTAACAGGAGCCTCTCCAATAAACTTTCCCTGAAGCTCCCACTGTGCCCATGACAGGAACCCCTGGGAGTGTCTGGGACATCCCGGCTCTTTGGCAGCCTGGGGACTCCTGCGATGTCACCATGGAGCCCCCGTGAGTGCCTGTGACAGATCGGTGCCTTTGCAGCCCAAGGTGCCCTGGGATGTCACCATGGAATGGCTGTGACTGCCTCTGAGCACAGGGCTCTTTACCATCCCCAGAAATCCCTGGGAGGTGTCCATGGAGCCCCTGTCTCTGCCTGTGACATTCCAGCTCTTGAACAGCCTGGAGACTTGGAAAGTCCCCATGGAACCCCTCTGAGGGCCTGTGACAAATCTGATCCTTAATGGGCAACCATCACCAGGACCCTGTTGCTATGGGTCATGGGATCGCAGATGCACAGAACTGGCTGAGCTGGGAGGGACCATCAGGATCCTGGAGTCCAACTGCTGGCCCTGCACAGGACACCCCAACAATGCCAGCCTGGGCCTGGCAGCACTGTCCAAATGCTGCTGGAGCTCAGAGAGCCCTGGAGCTGGGAGCCTTCCCTGGGGAGCCTGAGCAGTGCCCCAGCAGCCTCTGGGCAAAAACCTTTTCCTGAGATCCAACCTGAGCCTGCCCCGACTCAGCTGCAGCCGTTCCCTCCAGTCCTGTCCCTGGGCACCAGAGGGAAGACCAGGGGTCACACCAGGGCTGAGAGGGACAGAGACCCCCACGGCCTCCCCAGGGATGAGAAGGTTGGAGAGTCCCCCCAACCCCGAGCACCCTCAGTGGTGAGAAGGACGCAGAGCCCCTGGTCCCCAGCCCTGCACAAGCATTCCCTGAGGCCAGCGGGATGGAGACCCCTGAGCATCCCCCAGGGCGAGGGGACAGAGAATGCCCTGAGCACCCCATTGGCATGGGGCTGAGAGGGACAGAGAGCCCCCAGGCATTCCTTGGGGTGAGAATGATGGAGACGCCCTGGGGAATGGCCTGGGGTGACAGGGACAGGGACGCCCCCCTGGGGGACAGGGACACCCCCTCAAGAACGGCCTGGGGTGAGAGGGACAACCCCCCCCAAGCCCTTCCCAAGCATCCCCCAGGGTGAGAGGCACAGAGACCCTTCCAGCATCCCCTGAGCACTGGACAAAATAAACTTGGCAGAAATCAAACTTCAATCTGCATAAATCACTTTGATGAAGATTTGATTTTCTCACAAGTCACATGTGAGGAAAATACAAATAAATCCCAAACATTAATAAACCAACAACAGAAGCAATTCTGTGTCAATTCCAAATTTCATCGCTTCCTGCACAGCTCCAGCTCAGCTGCTGGAAGATTCTGATTAAAAAAAAAAAAAAAAAAAAAAAAAAAAAAAAAAGAAAAAGAAAAAGTGAAAATTTGACCCAATACAGATTATTGAAAGGAAGGAAAAAAATCTGTGTGGCTGTGACAAAGGTGACAGGAACACAGAAAATAATGATTCTCACATTTGGCAAAGTCCCCAAGCCTCAGAATTCTGGAGTTATTCGGGAATTTAGCTACTTGAGCTGGGCTTCTTCTGGGACGTTTAGTAGCCTTGTGTTCCTCAACCTGAATGAACCTTGTCAGCATCAATGGTAACATTTGCTCACTTTCCTCCAGTGATTTAACAAACATTTCATGGAAAGACAACAAAATATTTTCTTTACACTGGCCACCCACAACATCCATTTTCCTCATCAGTTCTCCCACAAGTCGCTCAGAGGAATTTGCATCCAAGTTTCCAAGAGTTCCTCTGGAAAGAAAGAGCCCTCCTCCCACAGAGGAGGGAACCATGCTGCTGACAAAGGCACTTGGGGTCAGACAACACTGCCTAAACGCACTGTGTCAAAATATTATACACAATCTGGTTAAGAAAATTGTTAGAGAGATGCCTCTGCCCCAATTAAGGTGCTAATGAGACCAAATGCAAAGTGGATTTTATTGAACAGTAAATGTGAGGTAGAGAGAGATGGAATAAAAGAAAAAAAAGGGGGGAGGGCAAGAGAGTGACAGGGACAGAGACCTCCCCTGAGTCAGGGCAAGTGTGACATTGTCCCCTGTGTGTGAGGCCTTCTCTGGGAGAGGGTTTTACACCTGAGCCAGTTTGCGTAAGGGAGGTGGTGTTCACCTCCCCAGCAGGGATTACCCCACTGTTTCAGGTTGCAGTGCAAGATGTAACCAAATGCATGTTTTCCATCACCACCTTTAGAAACTGTTGTAAACAGGCGGGGCAGTGTTCTTTATCTCTTCCATGACTCAGCCCTGATAACGCCCTGCAGGGGCTATCTTCTGTGAATGGGCCATTGAGTGTCCCTGCAGGACTGGCAAAATGACATCATCCCATTGTGGGATGCTCCACCCAGGGGGAGGAGCCAAGCATTCCTACCTGGATATAAGCTGAGGCTTACAGCACCAGGAGCACCTTGGCTATGGATTCCCAGAGGACAAGAGCTCCATCACCACCACTGGACCTTCAGAGGAAGACCAGACCCTTCTACAGATCTGCTTTGACAGAATTATGATCATCACTGCAACAGGACTGCAGCCACCATTTAATGGGACTCCTACCAGCACCCTGAGCAACAGGGTGTCAGGTGATATCCTGACTCTGTCAGTTTAAGGCAGTGTTTCTGTATCATTGCTTTGATCTTAATTTTCTTATTAAATTGTAATTCTGTCTTAAAATCTCCCCCTGGTTTGCCTTCAAACCAGTACAAAACTCAATGCACTAATCTCTTGCTTTCCTCCCAAAACAGAATTTCACATCCCAAGCCCACTGCCAGATGGAGGAGAAGGCTGCGAGGAAGAGGAAGATGCCCCGAGATACTCAGGCAGGTGAGGAGGAAGTCAGGGCCCCTTTCCTTATCTCTCCTGCTCCATCTCCCTGCCCAGCACAGCCCAAGGCTGCAGGACAGCCCCACTGCCAACGCCATCCTGCCAGAGATGAACTGGGGGGATTTCCTTCCCCTCCCCTCTGGCACGGAGGGAAATTCCATCCTCTCCTTGCCCTGTCTTCCTCAGAAAACAAGCTGAGAATAGAGACCAGGGAGGACAAATCCCCATGGCAGAACCTCATGGAAGAGGCAGATTTGAGCGGCTCCATGGCACAGGAATCTAACAAGGAGGAAAATTCCCTGAGATCCTGCAGGAGGAGGGGCTGCAAACCCAGCCCAGGGTGCTCTGAGGAGGAAAGACCCACCCTGTGCCAGGAAGGTGGACAGAGCTTCAGCCAGGGATCAGAGCTGGTGGTCCATGAGCAGCTTCCTGATGGGGAGAAGCCCTACAAGTGCTTGGAGTGTGGGAAGAGCTTCAGGCAGAGCAGCGCCCTGATCTGCCACCAGATGATCCACACTGGGGAATGGCCCTACAAGTGTGGGGAGTGTGGGAAGGGCTTCAGCTGCAGCTCAAAACTTGTCAGGCATCAACGCATCCACACCCGGGAGAAGCCCTACGAGTGTCCTGAGTGCCAGAAGAGGTTTCACACCAGCTCGAATCTCCTCTGCCACCAGCGGATTCACACAGATGAGAGGCCCTTCCACTGCACTGACTGTGGGAAGAGCTTCAAGTACAACTCCTACCTCATGAAGCACCAGCGCATCCACACTGGGGAGAAGCCCTACCAGTGTCCCCAGTGTGGGAAGAGGTTTCACATGAGCTCCACTCTCCTCCAGCACCAGCGGATCCACACAGATGAGAGGCCCTTCCGCTGCTCTGACTGCGGGAAGGGCTTCAACCGCAACTCCCACCTTGTCACCCACCGGCGTATCCACACTGGGGAGAGGCCCTACGAGTGTCCCCAGTGTGGGAAGAGCTTCAGACAGAGCTCTCATTTGAGCAGACACCAACACAGTCACCAGTAAGGGAAGACATGCAAATGCTGCAACTGCAGGAAGAGCTTTGTGCACTGCTCCAACTTCATCCCCCACGGGAGAACCATGTTTGGAAGGGCCCTGGTGATACGTGTTCACTGTGATCCATGCTGGGAAGACACCTGTCCCTTCTCCTGCCCCTGCCAATGACATGATGTGAGCCTGAAGAACATGAGGGTCTGGCCAGGGCTGTATCATTACATTCACTCTGACCTCAGATCATTGCCAGGGGCAGGAAAGGGACACTCTCTATCTCCCCCTGAGGAGAAGGGTGTCCTTCCCAGGCAGGAGAAAATTATGGCTGGGAAGATACCGTTGTGTAGTAGTTTTCCCGTTTTTAAAACCCTTCTGTTGTCAATATTGTTTCTCTTCCTGTTTGTTCTTTATCTCGTTGCTGTTCCAAATAAATTGTTCTTATCCCAGCCTGGGATCTTTGCCTTTTGTGCTTTCCATGGGAGGTGGAGGGCAGAGAGCAGCAGTGAGGTTTTAGTGGGAGAGGACATTGGGGAAACCCAATCCTAAACCCCGTCCTGTGGAAATCGAGCATCCCAGCTTGTCCCAGCCCTGGTGGCCATGGCAACAGCCTTGGGAGCAGGTCCCTGGCTGGGGCTGTGGGAACCTCTTCCCTCTGGTGCCCAGGGACAGGACTGGAGGGAACGGCTGCAGCCGAGTCGGGGCAGGTTCAGGTTGGATCTCAGGAAAAGGTTTTTCCCCAGAGGCTGCTGGGGCACTGCCCAGGCTCCCCAGGGAAGGCTCCCAGCTCCAGGGCTCTCTGAGCTCCAGCAGCGTTTGGACAGCGCTGCCAGGCCCAGGCTGGCATTGTTGGGGTGTCCTGTGCAGGGCCAGCAGTTGGACTCCAGGATCCTGATGGGTCCCTCCCAGCTCAGCCAATTCTGTGCATCTGGGATCCCATGACCCATAGCAACAGGGTCCTGGTGATGGTTGCCTGCTAAGGATCAGATTTGTCACAGGCCCTCAGAGGGGTTCCATGGGGGCTTTCCAAGAGTCTCTAGGCTGTTCAAGAGCTGGAATGTCACAGGCAGAGACAGGGGTTCCATGGACACCTCCCAGGGGTTTCTGGGGATGGTAAAGAGCCCTGTGGTCACAGGCAGTCACAGCCTTCCATGGTGACATCCCAGGGCACCTTGGGCTGCAAAGGCACTGATCTGTCACAGGCACTCACGGGGGCTCCATGGTGACATCCCAGGAGTCCCCAGGCTGCCAAAGAGCCGGGATGTCCCAGACACTCACTGGGGTTCCTGTCATGGGCACAGTGGGAGCTTGAGGCAAAAGCTTTATTTCTTTTTTGGAGAAACTCCTGATGAGTCATGAGATGGAGAAATGACACCCAACAGACACCATGGATCCTCAAACCCCTTCAGGGCCTCTAGACTTCTAAAATTCCTTCTGAAAGAGGAGACTGGGAGCAGCTGGATTGAATCCCAGCCCCAGACTTTGTCAAAGGTGTAAAAGATTGGACAGGTAGAATTGATCTTTAACGCAATTTGTCCCACAGGATTATCGATGGAATACTACATATATATATATATATATAAATACAGCTCTGATAGATTCTGATTATCATTACACAGAATGGCTTATTTACACCACAGAGTAAATAAATAAAAAAAAAAAAAGTTATTTACTCCACAGTATAGGAGCTATAACGACTATTAGAATATAGTGCTCCAGGAAGCAATTTTGAAGTCAACAGGGCCTTGCTGGAGTTGTTGGAGCCCATGGCAGGCAGAGCCTCCTGCTCCAGCAGGAACTGCCTTTCCTGTGCCATCAGCAGGGCAGGTCCCGCTGCAGGAAAAGCCCCAGGCCAGCCCCAGCACAGGGAAGGGCTCGGGCACAAGGGCAGAGTGCCGTGCTGGGAGCTGTGCCAGGCAGAGCCTGCGGCACCAAAGGCACCTTGGCAGCAGCAGCTGCTTGCAGGCCATGGCCAGAAGCCTCCCTTGGCAGCCCGGCCTGGTGGCCAACACTGCAGAGCTGCTGCCTCAGGGCTCATTTCTGCCCGGGCTCTGAAAAGCCACTTCTGCTCCAGGAGCCTGCCTGGGAAGCCATTGGCCCCAGCACCTTGGGCACAAGATATGAATGACAAAACTCTTCATGCCAGCAGAGACAAGGCAGGGGCAGAGGAAAGGGGAGAGCCAGGCCCAGGGCACAGGGCTGCCATGGTGATGGCTGTGAGGTCACTGCCCCTGCAGCAGCCTGGCTGCCCTCAGCAGACATTCTGGCCAGAAGTGTTGTGAGGGTACCCAGCACATCAGAGAACCCACACAACAGGAATTCCGTTCTTGGGCATCAGAGGGTTTCAATGGGTCAGGTTGCACAAAGGTCCTACTCTTGGACAATTACTCTGATGAGGAATGCAGTTCTTTGGAAAAACAGTTGCAGTTTTGTGCCACTCTCATCATTGTAAAATATTTCTCCTTCTAACAAATGTAAATCCACCCTCATTCAGTTGAGTGATATTGACTCCTGTTCTGTTACTGCAAGATGTGGGACAAAATAATGTTGACCACTATTTTTCCATTTTCACAGACCTTGGAAAGTAACCAAAAATCTCCCAAGATGGGGTTTGGATGCCTCATCACATAACCAGCAGGTAGAATGTGGTGGCTCTGGGCTCAGTGGTGTGGAGACTGAGGACAGAACAGGAGCAGCCCGAGAGGGATTGAAGGGTGGTTTCAGAGAGGCTGGAGTTTTTCTTCATTGTGTAAAACACCCAGAGAAAGAAATAATGGCACCAAGGGTGTGGAGTTCCCCTGCCCCAGGAAGCAGGCATTCTACCCAGACAGACAGCATCGGGTGAGGGGCGTGATTTAAAGAGGATTCCGTCCCTCCACCCTGTGGGGCATGCCTCTGCAAGTCCAGGAAAAGACACTCCATCCCATCTGGCCAAATAAGGAGTGGCCACAGAACATTTTTCCTTTTCTGTAACCTCGTTGGTTCAAATTCTACTGAAAAGTGCCCGCCACACATTTTTCCATTGGTTGTCCTCCCCAATCCACTCCTTTGCAGTCCCCTGCTCCTTCTGCGATTGGACCCCGACCCTAAACTCCACCCCTACCCTGTCATATAAAACCCATGACAAGCCACCACCCCCTCTCCCCCTTCATTTCTTGCCTTGGTACCTGGCACAAAAAAGGATCCTGGGCTTTGCTAAACCAAGACCCATCCTGTTGCCTTCCTTTCCCTGTTGGTCATCGATGCCTGCGTGAGGTCTGAGACTCCGGGGTCTGGGGGAGTTGTTTTGCTGCTTACTGCAGTGGAACACAACACAAGGGCAGCTGGGGAGGCCCAGACTGGACATGAAGAGAAAGGAATTTCCTCCCCCAGGGCAGGGCTGTGGTGCAGAAGGAGCCTGGAGCAGCCCAAGGCTTTGTGTGGGCAGGCAGAGGCAGGCCGGAGGCAGAGCTGCCAGCAAAGGAAGGGGCCAGCCAGGTGGGGCAGCCGGGGGATGACGACAGCCTGCAGGGACAGAGGCACAGGGCAGGGACACCGTAGGACAGCCTGGGCTGCACAGGGCACAGGGATGGGCAGCAGCTGCAAGGCCCTGACAGAGCCAACTTGTGCAGCACTTGGGCCATGGCTGCTGGCCCTGGGCCTGAGGCCACGAGGGGACAAGTGACCCTGGCAGCCCTGGGGCCTCATTGCCTCCTTGTCCCTGCTCAGCAGCCGGGCAGGGGCCGCCCCATGGTGCTGCCCTTGGCATTGCACATCCCCACATGCCAGTGCCCATCCCAGGAAGAGCCCTGAGCAATGAGGGAGGGACAGGATCTGCCTGGCCAGGGGCGGGGGCTCAGGCCTTGCCCCTTTGCATTCCTGAAACACATCCAGGTTTGCTCAGCACCAGAGACACCTTTGCCTTGTTTGTCCCCAGCTGTCATCACTGCCTCCAGTGTTCTTCTGTGCCTGCAACCTGGGGACAGTTTCTCAGTTGTGTCCTTCAATGGGAACCATTAACCCTTCAAGAAAACTTCTGTGTTTCAATCTGACTTTGAGATGTTGACAGGTTTTTGAGCACACTCTGAGGGACAAGTCGAATGCAAAGAGCACCAAAGCCCCAGAGGGTCATTAAAGTCCTTGTGCTGTGTCTGTGCTGCTGAGCTGGGCCGGGCTCCTGGCCCAGAGGCAGCTCCTGGCAAGGGCAGCGCTGCAGAGAGACAGCTCTGGCCAGGAGCAGCTCCTGTGCACAGCCCAGCAGGGCTGGGGCACTGCCAGGGCAGCTCAGGGACACCAGCAGGGCACAGCCAGAGCTGACAGGGGCTCAGCACTGGCAGGGGCTGGGGGATGTCCCAGAGGGGGCTGTGTCACAGCGGCATCTCTGTGGCTGTGTCATGGAGGCACAGAGCAGCTGTGATGTCAGCAAGGGGCTGTGTGACAGCACAGAGTGGGCTGTGTGAGGTCACAGACTGGGCTGTGACATCACAGAGTTTGTTGTGTGAGGTCATAGAGGGGCTTCTGTGACATCGCAGAGCAGGCTGTGACTTCATGGCATGGCTGTATGACATCATAGGGCAGGCTGTGAGGTCAAAGTGTGTGCTGTAGCATTTAAGAGTGCCAGTATGACATCACAGAGAGGGTTTTGTGACATCACTGAGGGAGTTGTGAAATCACAGAGCTGTCTGTGACATCATGGAGTAGAGTATGAGGCCATAGAGCAGATCCTGCCATCATAGAGGGTGGCTCTGTGGCATCAGAGAGAGGGTTGTGACATTCTAGGTGACTGTGTAACATCATAGAGCAGGCTGTGACATCACATGGTGTCATTGTGACATCGCAGACTCTTCTGTGACATCTCAGTGCAGCTGCATGACATTCCAGGGTGACATCCCAGAGTTGGCTCTGTGACACCAAAAGGGTGCTGTGTGACATCATAGGGGGCTCTGTGACATCACATGATGCTGTGTGACATCACAGGCTGACTGTGTGACTTCATAGGGGGCTCTGACATCACAGGGGCTGTGTGATGTCACTGGGGAGGTCACTCTGCCCCAGCCCCCCTCACAGTTCCCCCAGAGCAGTCCAACTCTGCTCATACACAGTGGGGTCCCCTGTCCCCCCGGGTCCCCCCGCTCCCGGTGCTGCAGCCTCCCCCAGAGGATGTTCCACGAGATCGACCCCAGAGCCTGACACGGGGACGGGGGACCGGGGCCCTGGGGGGTGGGACAGGGGGACAGGGACCCCCCGGCAGCATCCCTGTGTCCCCCAGGGCCAGAGCCTGGGCCAGGGCTCCTTCACCCTGTTCTGAATGAGGGTTTGAGAGCGCTGAAAATATCCCCAGCAAGGGAGCAGCAACAACCAGATTTAATATTAAGGGACAGCACCACAAACTTCCTTGGCAAGACACATTGTTGACTGGACACTTCAGGCACACCAAAGAAACAAAGCAACAAAAAAACCAAACAAAATCCAGGCAATCGAACCAGAGATGAACTGAGAACTGTCCCTGACTCTGTGTGTGACACAAGGACAGTGAGGGCAATGGTAAAAGGAATACGGCCTAAAAGCGTAACAGAGCTCAAACGTAACAGGACTTAACTTGTACGTCAACCTTAAGTGATAACTTCAGCTTCACAATTTAGCAAAAGAACAGAGCTTAACAGTATTTAACCTAAATTATAACCTATGATTTTTCAATTTAATAGAGGAATAACACTTAATGATGTTCAGCTTAGCTTATAACATATTAAACATAACAACTTAGCAAAAGAACAACTCTTAGCAGCATTTAATGTCACTTAGACCTTGTGACTTAACCTTTCTTACAGGCCTGACTGACTCAGCTATCCAAGGCACTCCAACCCCTCCGAGAGCAGCATTTCTGCCACATTTCCCCAGCACATCAGGTTTGTGTCCTTTGAGGGACCAGGAACTGGTGAGACTAGAGGCACAGGAAGGTTTCTCTTCATGGAAAACAAAAAATGTCAACATGATAAAATTTAATAAACATCAAAAGCCTTCATTCAGTTTCTTGTGACATCCCAGCAACATCTGACATGTGCACCATCCACAAGGGATTGCCATACAGGAAGGATTTTAGACAAAGACATAAAAAGAGGTGATAGAAAAGATAAAACTACAACTAAGAGGCTGACTAAGGAGGTATTTAAACTTCTGAAAGATTGGGCAATTCCCTGATGCTCAAATCATGAAGCCAATCAAGGATGATACATTGGAATCAGCAGAGAGCATCTGGAGGAAGACTTCTGGGAGCAATGTGAAGGACAAGGATCCAGCTGCTCTAAATGAAGAGATGTCCTTAGACATGGCCATTTCAAAAGGAGAGCTGGAAACACGTAAAGGAGGGGGTCATGAAATATTAGAGTGAATGATGTTCATGGCAAAGATAGAGGGGAAGATCTGTATTTCTCCACTTGCCATAAGTAGAAGAATCTAGTAGAATCAGGAAATTTCTGCTCCTGGTGGGAAAACTTGGCCATTTCTTAAAAGTACTCAAATGACCCAGATAATAAAGATTTCCTTGTATATTATGAAATGTACAAATATTAAAACCTGTGCCCCTTTCCAGGCAGACATCAGCTGTGTGCCCATAAACAGGCAGTGCCACTTGTGCCCTGAGGTGTCCAGCTGGGATTGCATCCCTCCAAGAGCACCTGAGGGAGAGCAGAGCACCTTGCAAGCTGCAGATTGTCCCTGACAGCCCCACAGGGCTCCTGTGCCATCAACATCTGCTCTGCTCCAGTCTGAAACAGGGCCCAGCATGGTGCCGGGATCATCAGAGAGCTGAGGTGTGTGCTGGAATTCAATGCGCTCCCCATCCCGCAGCAGCCCTGCATTTCCCTGCTCCAGCCTTGGTCTCCAGCACAGCCATGGAGGCTCTTTGGGCTCCTGAGTGTTCCTGCAGCCCCCAAGGGCAGCTGAGCTCTGCCTGTGGCACAGTCAGGCCTGGCCAGCGCAGGCCATGCTCAGCAATTGCTTGTGTGTGCCTGGCCTTGCTGTCAGCCCCGGCAGCGGCTGCGTGGCCCCTTGGTGGCCCTGTGCTGGCCCAGCCATGGTGGCCCAGCCCCTGTGCAGGCCCAGCCCAGGCCCGGAGCATTGCGGCTGGGAACGGCCCCTGTGCCGTGGTGCCCACAGCAGCCTTGGGGCTCTGTGCCCCATGGCCTCCCTGCTGGGCAGCCTCTGCCAGCTCCTGCAGAGCCCCTGGCACCTGTGGGCCTGCACAGACAGCCCTGCCCCGGGCTCTGCCGGCCTCTGGGCCAGCAGAGAGGCCGGCCAGGGCTGGCCATGGCCGGGAACAGGCCCTGAGCCCCGCAGGAGGATGGAGCTGGGCCACAGCCAAACTCAGCCCAGGCCAAAGCTGGGCTCAGCAGCCAGGGCTGCCAAGGGCTGGGCACAGAGGCTGGCACAGACAAATGTCCTGGGCCCCCTCCCTGCTCTGTCCATGCCCCCAAGGGCACAGAGCAGCCTCCTCTCTGGGGCACTTGCCTCTTTTCAATGCCTTGCAAAGACGCTGGCCCTGCCCCACATGGCCTGGGCTGAGTCCTGCCCCTGCCCGCTCAGCCAGGCTGAGATGGACACGGATGGTTTCTGGGGCAGGCTCTCTGAGCCCAGCCCAGCTCCCTGCAAGTTCTGCCAGCTGCCCTGAGCTCTGGGCAGCACCAAGGGCCTCTCCCCAGCCCAGCCCAGCCGGCTCTGGCCCCACAGCTCTGCTCAGGCCAGGCTGCTCTGGCCACTGGCCCCACGGCCTCAGCCCCTGCCAAGGGCACAGCAGCAGCTGCAGCTCACACAGGACTCAGCCCCAGCCATGGGGGAAGGTGCTGGGCCAAGGCCAAAGGAGGCTCCCTGGCTGCAGAGCTCCCCTCTGGCTCAGGTGCTGAGAGCTCTGCAGCCCCTGCTGCCATTCCATGTGCCCAGGGCAGCTCAAGAGCCCCAGCCTTGGGGCCCTCAAGAGCTGCTCCTGCTCCAGGCCCAGGGCCCATCCCAAAGCTGGGGTAGCCACAAAGCTGTGCCCATTTCTGTTCCTTGCTGCTCTGATGGCGATGGATCCTCAGCTACTTGGAAGTCGATGATGAATTTTCCTACTCCAAAGGCCTCTTCTTTCTTGAACTTTTCAGGAATTCAGTGAGAAAAGCTCATAGACATTTGTTTAAAACACCCACACAATAAAAACCCCTGATAATAATTTAAGTTTTTTATTGTTCTCTGGTTAATTTGACAGATTTCAGAAGTGTATTCAAAGTGAATATACTGTATTGAAAGCAATGAAGAGAGAATTGCTTTGTCCTGTTCAATTTTCTTTTCCTGTTTATAGATTGATATCAGCAATGTCCAATTGATATTGACCCCGAGCACCTTCTAACGCTGTCGGAATAGATATGAAAATCAAGACCTTTTATGGCTGACAATCAATCAGACTTTGTCCCTATCACTTCCCCACTGTTATGAATGACGTTCTATATGCCTAATTCAATAAACAACAAAGTTCAATTTAGCAGCAATTTTAATTGAGCAGCAATCATATATAAAATAATACCATCAAATACAATCAAGCAGGTACAAAAAAATTTGGCAGTGGTTCCCATAAAGGATAAGCAAAACCAATTGATCAGGGCATGGGCGGGGTTTTTCTCACCCTGCCTCATGTACAAAAAGAATAGGAATCCAAACACAATTTATATCCTGTATGCTAATACATATTCATCACTTTTTTCCCTGCAAATCTCCTCCTATTTTCTATTCTTGAAATTTATGTCACTATACTGCACAGCACATGCTCTGCTTGTTGCTCAGGGGTCTTCTGGCTCTTTGGTGCTCACATCCGATGAAGGCTTCTCCTCATCATCACTGTCCTTTGAGCAACCCCACTCATTGCACATGTGCCCCAAGTCTTGTGTTATAGAAGCCAGCATTATATTCCAAAAAAAAGCCTTATTATTTAGTAGATACCTGGAATCATCCCATTTTCAGCCATTTCAAGGCTGATTCTCTAGTTATCCTGAGGCCTATTCCATTTTGGAATGTTCCTTATGTCGAGCTACATCCAGGATCCTATTTTCTCATTAACATCTGAAAACATTTGTTTTGTGACACTAATAACATATCCTTTTCCTCTATTACTTCTTCTAAAATTTAAGTATTGTTAGCACTACCCATATTCATTTATCACACTGACATTTCCCTCATCCAACCTCTGGAACTCAGAGCAGCTGAGGAATGGAGTCACATCCAGGGATGTCCCCAGGGCGCAGGACTGGGGCCAGGTCCATTAAATCTCTTGTATCAGGATGCTCATCCTGGAGTGGGGGCAAAGCAGCTCGAAGAATTCCTGATTTGCAAAGCTGTCAGTGGTGGATGGAGAAGGGGCTCAGGCTGCTTTTGGTGTTGAGGAAATGCTGAAACCAGCCTGATTCATTTCATCTCCTCCTGTCCTGGCTGATCTCCCCTCTTTCCCCTTCCACCCATTGGCTTTTGTCTCCCACCAGGCCCCCGGTGAAGAGCCTGGCTCTGTGTTCTCCATCCCCTCATGGCTGGCACTGCCAGGTTGGGATGAGGAGCCCCTCAGCCTTCCCTGCTCCAGGCTGGACAAGCCCAGCTCCCTCAGCCTCTGCTCACAGCCCAAGGGCTCCAGCCCCACCTTGGAGGCCCTTCCCTAACCCTGCTCCAGCTGCCAGACATCTTTCCTGCCCTGGGAAACCCAAACCCGGTCACAGTGACCTGGATCATCCACGTCCTTGATGTCCTGGTCACACAGCCCTGGCCCCTTGTCCCCATGTCAGGCTCTGGGCTGGATCCTGTGGAACATCCTTTGCTGGAGGCTGTGGCTCCAGGTGGAGCGGGGGGATACCAGGGGACAGGAACCCCGCTGGGCATGAACAGCATTGGACTTGTTGGGAGAAACTGTGAGGGGGAGCTGGGGCTGAGTGAGCAACCCAGTGACCTCACACAGCCCTCCTGGGATGTCACACAGCCCCTCTGGGATGTCACAGCCTGCTCTGTGAGGTCACAGCTCATTCTCTAATGTCACACAGCTGGTCTCTGATGCCACAGCCAACTCTGTGATATCACAGTCTGCTCTGTGATGTCAGACCTCTGCCCTGTGAGGTCACTGCTGGCTCTGTGATGTCACAGAGATGGCCTATGATGTCATAGCTGCTCAATGACATTGCATTTCCCCCCTCTGTGGTGTCATAGTCTGCTCTGGGATGTCAGACCTCTGCTCTGTGATGTCACTGCTGGCTCTGTGATGTCACAGATGCAGTCTATGATGTCAGAGTTGCTTAATGATCTCACATAACCCACTCCGTTATGTCATAGCCCACTCTGTGACCTCATGTTACCAGAGGATAAATTGTGAGCTCATGTGAGCTGACACCTGGAGCTTGTTCTCCAAAACCCCAGGCCTGTGGAAAGCACACAGTGCCCGTTGTGTGAGAAGGGGAACTGGAAGCTCACCAGCCTCAGTGTCCTGCCAGCTCAGCCAGGCCCACAGGAACATTGGGGTCCAGACCACCAGGGACCACCAGAGAGACCCCCAGGGCAGAAGAACACATGGGTAAAGAGGAGGGGAAATATGTCAATGATTTTGGGGAAATGATTATCATATGTGTGTTTAGTCTGGGACAATCAATTAATATGTGTGCAAAATACAGAAAATAAACAGAAACTTTCCTGTACTCAGCATGCAGGGCTTTGGGAGGAGCTCTTCCCCCATGCATGCAGCTGAATAAAGAATGCTGCTTCTTCATGCTACATTGGGCTTAAGGAGTTTTCTGTTTTACGCATTTTTGGTAACACTCCATAGGCCAAGGAAAGCTCTGTCTGCTGCTGCTCACAAACAGAGGAGGGCTGGTGGCAGATGTGGTGGTCAGAGGCTGCCTGGGGCACCATGACCATGAAATAATCAAGTTTTCAATATTCTGGGTAAGCAGGAGGGGCAGCAACAAAACATCTACACTGGAATTAGGTAGGGCAGACTTTGGCCTATTTAGAATGCATATTTGGGGAGTATCAAATCAGTTACTGATCTTTTAAAGGGAAACAGCCCTTAAAAACAAAGAGGTCCAGGAAGGAGAGAGACATTTCAAGAAAATAATCTTAAAGAGGGAGAAGCACCCTGTCCCAGTGTGGAAAAAGATGAGCTAGTGAGGAAAATTACTGTCCAGGATGCCCATGGAGCTTTTGTGGGGACTCAGGGGAAAACATTATTTAAAACTCAGGAGGTCTCCAAAGATGATGTTAGGTTACACAGAAAAAAAAGGGGAGAGGTGATAACTCAGTTAGAATTTCATGTGGCGGCTTGTATTAAAAAAAAAAAAAAATTAATGGCAAAAGGAGGGATAAGGAGAACCTCTATGTTTTATTGGATGCAGCAGAGAATAAAATAACTAAAGATAAGGAAAAGACTGAGCTCCTTAATACCTTGTTTGTCTCAATGTTCAATATTAGGACAGGTTGTCCTCAGGACAAGTGTTCTCCTGAGCTGGTAGATGGGCACAGGGAGCAGAACATCCCCTGCAATCCAGGAGGAAGCAGCTGGGGAGCTGCTGAACCACTCAGGTGCTCACAGGTGGATGGGATCGGATGGGATCCATCCTAGGGGGATGAGGGAGCTGGTGGATGAGCTCCCCAAACTGCTCTCCATCATTTACCATCAGTCCTGGATCAGCAGGGAGGTCCCAGAGGAGTAGAGGTGCCAATGTGAGCCCATCCCCAAGAAGGGCAGGAAGGAGGATCTGAGGAACTCCAGGCCTGTCAGCCTGACCTCAGTGCCAGGCAAGGCTATGGAAGAGATCACCCTGAGTGCCATCACAGGATGGCAGAGGGATCAGAGCTGGCCAGAGTGGATTTGAATATCTGCATAGATGATCTGGATGAGGGGATTGAGTCCAGCACCAGCAAATTTTCAGATGACACCAAGCTGGGTGTGAGTGTGGATCTGCTGCAGGGTAGGAGGGCTCTGCACAGGGCCCTGGACAGGCTGGATCCAGGGCCCAAATCCAACAAGGTGAGGTTGAACAAGTCCCAGTGCCGGGTCCTGCACTTTGGCCACAACAACCCCTGCAGCACTACAGGCTGGGGACAGAGTGGCTGGACAGCAGCCAGGCAGAAAGGGACCTGGGGGCACTGATGGACAGCAGGCTGGACATGAGGCAGCAGTGTGCCCAGGTGGCCAAGAAGGCCAATGGCTCCTGGCCTGGATCAGGAATGGTGTGGCCAGCAGGAGAAGGGCAGTGATTCTTCCCCTGTGCTCAGCACTGGTTGGGCAGCACCTCAAGTGCTGTGTCCAGTTGTGGACCCCCAATTTAGGAAAGACATGGAATGGAGGGGCTGGAGCGTGTCCAGAGAAGGGCAACAAGGCTGGTGAGGGATCTGGAGCACAAGGCCTGTAAGGAATGGGTGAGAGAGCTGGGGTTGTTTATCTTGGAAAAGAGGAGGCTCAGGAGGGACAAGTTGGTGTCAGGGCACAGGTTGGACTTGATGATCTCCAAGGTCTTTTCCAGTCTTGATGATTCTGGGATTCTCTGAAACCACCCTTGGAGCAGTTCCACAATTAGCCCTGGGCCTTCTCTTCAGAAGCTCCAGCAGCCCAGGTGCCTCAGCTTCTCCTGCCAGCCCCAAAGCCCATCCTGTCAGTCCTGCAGAGCCTCTGCAGCTCCTCCTCATTGCCCAGAACAGGGAACCCCACAGGCAGACACAGCAGCCCAGATGTGCCCCCCTGGCCTGGGGTGCCTCTGGCAAGGGAGCAGCACCAGGCACTGTAGGAGCCTGCAGACAATTCCTGCAGCACTTGGAGGATGATCCTGCTGCCCAAGGGACGTTCCCATGGTGCCAAGTCAGGAACTGCAATGGGGAGTGGGGCCAGAGAGGAAAGGGCAAACAGGGATGGGCTGTTTACAGGGGAGGGAACAGGGGTGGGCAAAAGGAAGAAATTTGTGGCGGGAAGAGTAAAGAAAGCAGAGGTGAAGCAAAGGAAATGCTCAGGGCAGTTTGGGGGTGGCTGCCTGGCAGCCCTGGCTCTGAGCAACAGTGTCTGCAGTGGGACAAGACACTCCCAGCTCATAGGATCAAACTTTCTGGCTGACTGCAGAGGCCAGGACAAAGCTGAGTGGTTTCCCTGGTGTCCCCCAGCCCTTGCTGGCCCCAGGGGCTGATGGCATTTGTGCTCCCTCAGGTTCATGTCCCCACAGCAACAGCATGGGGGTGCTCCTGCCTGCTCTGTGCAATGCAAACAGGGGCTCCTGAGCCAGTGCTGCCGTGGCTGTGCCTGCAAGGATGCGGCACCTGTGTGAGCTGGGGGAGAGGCCAGGGCTGCAGAGGGGGGATGTTGTTGGCAGCTCCATGAGGACGCTCTGGGACGCTGCCCTGGTCTGTGCAGCGCACTGGGGATGGATCAGCCCCTGCTCTGCTGCTCCTTCCCGTCTCCCCCAGGGCCCTTGCAGAGCCCCAGCCATGCTGTTTGCCCCCAGCCTGCCCACGGCCACCCTGGGGCTGCTCACCCTGGGGCTTTTCTGTGCTGAGCATTGGCCTGGCCGTGTTCTTGAGAGAGCCTGGACAAGGAGCCTGGAGCCCCCAGGGCCTGGCCTGAGGCGTCAGCGCTGCCCCAGCAGTGCCCATGGCCTGTCCCTGCTGCAGCCCCGGCACTGCCACCCCCAGGACTGTGCCCGGCCCCGAGAGCACTCAGGCCCTGCAGCAACACCAGGGCCACCAGGGCAGCGGGGCAGGGCCACGGCAGCAGCACTGGCAACACCAAGTGCTGCTGCTGCTGCTGCTGGGCACAGCTGCTGGGCCAGCACTGATCTGCCCCAGCTCTGCACACAGACATTGCTGCTGCAGCTCCAGAGATGGCAACAAAAGGGCATCTCTGGAGAAAACTTTGCTGGTAGATCCTTTAGTTCCTTTAAAACCACAAAGAGCACAGCCCCTCATTGTCACAGTCTGTGGCCACAGGGAAGGTGGAGAGAAACAAAATGAGAAATGGCACAAACAAGATATTTCTTTGAGGACAACATTAAAATGTAAAACACAGAAAAAGGACCTCCAAAATGAAACCAAGAATTATCAAGGAGAAGTTTTATTACAAGTGATTTGCAGAAATTCACCAGCAGTTTACTGTTTCTGAAACCATCCAGTCATCAGTCTCCACACTGCGGCCTTGAGCTCCTGGTTCCTCAGGCTGTAGATGAGGGGGTTCAGGGCTGGAGGCACCACTGAGTACAGAACTGACAGGGCCAGATCCAGGGATGGGTAGGAGATGGAGGGGGGCTTCAGGTAGGCAAACACTGCAGTACTGATGAACAGGGAGACCACAGCCAGGTGTGGGAGGCAGGTGGAAAAGGCTTTGTGCCATCCCTGCTCAGAGGGGATCCTCATCACGGCTCTGAATATCTGCACATAGGAGAAAACAATGAATGCAAAACAGCACAATGATAAACAGGCACTAACAGCAATGGGCCCAAAATCCCTGAGATAGGATTTGGAGCAGGAGAGCTTGAGGATGTGTGGGATTTCACAGAAGAACTGGCCCAGGACATTGCCATGGCACAGGGGCAGGGAAAATGTATTGACTGTGAGCAGCAGAGCAGTGAGAAAAGCACTGGCCCAGGCAGCTGCTGCCATGTGGGCACAAGCTTTGCTGCCCAGGAGGCTCCCGTAGTGCAGGGGTTTGCAGATGGACACGTAGCGGTCGTAGCACATGATGGTCAGCAGATAGTACTCTGCTCCCATGAAGAACAGTAAGAAAAATAGCTGTGCAGCACATCCTTTGTAGGAGATGGTGGTGGTGTGCCAGAGGGAATTGTGCATGGCTTTGGGGACAGTGGTGCAGATGGAGCCCAGGTCACTGAGGGCCAGGTTGAGCAGGAAGAAGAACATGGGCGTGTGCAGGTGGTGGCCGCAGGCTACGGCGCTGATGATGAGGCCGTTGCCCAGGAGGGCAGCCAGGGAGATGCCCAGCAAGAGGCAGAAGTGCAGGAGCTGCAGCTGCCGCGTGTCTGCCAATGCCAGCAGGAGGAAGTGGCTGATGGAGCTGCTGTTGGACATTTGCTGGTGCTGCACATGGGGATCTGTTCATGGAGAAAGGACAGTGAAGGGTTAGAGGAGATGCCTGTAAGCAAAATCAAAGGCATTTTCCAGACACTTTCCTCTGTTACCCACACAGACACTCTTCAGTGTTTAAGAGTTCTGAGGTTTTCTTTTTAAGCTCCTCCCATGTCTCTCCTGCTATTCTTGGATATCAGAAACCCTCAGCATTTCTGTTTCACTCTGGTAGAACACAGTGAGTTCCCCTGAGAAAAGATTATGAGTGGAGATTGCAGGGAGATGGTCTCTCACTTGACTGTGTTTGGAGTTTCTCTGGACTTTCACTTTCCTCAGTTGGAGGATTTGTGCACTCCTATGTTATTTGTAAAGGTCACCAGGCACTGCTGAGAGCAGATGGATCCACCACAGCCCAGCTCCACATTTGTAGCCAAGGACTCACTTTGCTCATTTCACCAATCCAGCAGCATTTTCGGTGTCAGAACACCTCTGCCTTTCCCCATCCATCTTACCACTCAGAGATGCTCTAGGACAGGTTTGCACCCTGGATTGAATCTCCCAGCTTGGACTGAAATCTCAGAGAGACTTCCAAGTGTCCTTATGATGGCATTGGATGAAGGGAGATGCAGCTCCTTCCCTGGCTGCACTGACAGCATTGCCCAGAGCTGGGCACTGGGGACAGCGTCACCCTGAGCCAGCTGTGCCCCCTCCCAGAGCCCCCAGGGCCGGGCAGCTGCTCCCAGCCCTGTGCTCTGCAGAGGGAACTGGGCCCGGGGCTGCAGAGCTGCCCCACGGCTCTGCTGCAGAGCTGCCCCACGGCTCTGCTGCAGCTCTGCCTGCACAGGAGGGGCTTCACGCCTTGGAGCCCCGGCCCTGAGGGCAGAGGCTTGTCTGGGGGACAGGAGGGAGGGGGCTTGTTCAGAGGGAGGGGCTGCACTGGAGGGGATCCTGTGGACATCTCTCAACTCTCCCTGCCACAGCATTGCTGGGTTTTGTTTTCTCTCATTCCCTGATCTTCTCTCTGCTTCCTGGAGATTTTCCTCCTGCAGGTGTTTCCCTATGCCTGAGCTCTCCCTGCCAGAACTCACAGACCCCAAATCTCTGTGCCCTCTCCTTGGCCTGACAGAACCCTGCCTGTTTGCAGGGCACTGGCTGGGGGCAGGTTCTGTTTGCAGCTTGGAGAACGGACAGCTCAGACTGAGCCTGATGGGTCCAGCAAAGGTGATGCTGGTGCTGTCCCTGGGCAGAGTGGCTGAAAGCACATTAGGGATCTCCTGTGAACCTACTGATCACTAAAAGTAACAGTTCAGATGTCTTAGGCACTTGTTCAAAATTCATAATTAATAATTCATAATCATCATTTATTGTTTATCTCCCCTCCTTGCCATTCTCCAAGAGTAGGAAACTGAATAAAAAGTCTTAAAAAATTTCCTCATTATTATAAAGATCCTTGTTTTGGTAATATTCTATGGCTGATCAGAACTCCTCAGCATGTCAGAGCTTCATGAGCATTTCACCTCCCCTGCACCAGAAATACTCAGAGTTGTACTCACAGAGTCTGGAGGCATTGGGATGTTCCAGCTTTAGGAGATGGCTCCAGGAGCTGCAGCTGCATTGTCCTGCAGCCAGAGGTTCCTGTGCCAAGGGCTGGCAGTGATTCTGCCCCAGGCACTTCTCAGCACCTTCCCAGCCCTGACTGATTGAAGCTCTCTGTGCCTCTGGTCTGTGCCCAGGGTGGCTGCAGGCAGTGCCCCAGCCCTGCTGGGCTGGCAGAAGAGCTGCTCATCAAGAGAAATGGGCTTTTGAAGCTCTTCTTGCTTACCAGGAGCTGCCTCTGTGCCAGGAGCCCAGCCCAGCTCAGCAGCACAGACACAGCAGCAGGACTTTAATGACCCTCTGGGGCTTTGTGCTCAGGCCCTGAACATCAGTCCCTCAGAGGCAGCTGAAGAAACCTCTCCACAACTCCAAGTCAGAATCCAACTCCAAACTTTCTTGGACTTTTAATGGGTCCCACTGAGGGACACCACTGAGAAAGTGTCCCCAGGCCCCAGGCAGAGCAGAGAACTGGAGGCAGTGATGACAAGTGGGGACAAAGAGAAGCCAAGTATTGGTGGCCTGGGGCACAGCAGGGTCTGTGCCAGCAAGGGCTGGGAGGAGACACCTTGTCCTGAAGCCCTGGGGCCTCCTGGCACAGCCCCAGCCAGGCTGGGCACTGTCAGCCCCTTGTCCTGCCCTCAGCATCCCCCCCTAGCCCACATCCCAGTGGCCTCAAGGATCTGCTGGAAGGAGTCCCTGGGGAGCCTTGCTCAGCAATGGCCCTGGGGGCTCCCAAATGCTCCCAGGGACTGCAGGTTTTTCAAAGGACTTTGGGTTTTGGTTTATCTTGACTTTCTGAGAAGTTTGTACAATCATGGCCTCCAATTATCTGCTGTAATTAGTCCCTGGAGAGGCTTTGTCAGTAACAACACTCAGTGGGGCTCATTAATGCTTCAAGGTACTTCAGTTATTTTCAGGTACTTGGTGTTTCCCTTTTGATACAGACTCTGGGTGAGGTTTGTGCAATCATGGCCCCAATTATCTGCTTTAACAAGTCCCTTGAGAGTTTTGTACTGACACTCAGTGGGGCTCATTAATACTTGAAGGTACTTAAGGGTATTTAAAATACTTTGGATTTTCCTTTCCACACTGAGTCTCTGAGACTTTTTTTTGTGCCATCCTGGCTTCCAATTCTCTCCTCCAAGAAGTCCATGAGGAGCCTGTGTTCGGGATGGACCTCAGTGGGTCCCATTCATGCTTTGAGACACTTTGGATGTTTCCGCTGACTTTTGACTCCTGGACAGGTTTGTGCAATCTCCTCTCAGGGCCTGAGGTCCAAGTGCTCAGCTCCAAATGCACCATGGGGCTTGTTAGCATCAAGCAAGTCCTGACAAACCATGCCCCTGCCTTGATTTCCCTCTGGTCTAGTGCTGTTCATCAGGAAGGTTTCCTGCTGGAGAGATATTTCAAAGATCTTCTAGGAAATATGTACTCCTATTTTGAAGGATGTCGTTTATTATTTTTCTTATTATACAAGAGGTGATTGCAGCATTCTGTGACTGACATTGATCCAGGGACTCTCCTAAGGAGCTCTGGCCTGGTCAGAGAAGCAGTGCCTTGAGCTCTGACCCAGTGTCAACAACCTTGCTCCACATTCCCCATCCCCATGCTGTCTCTCCTCACTCACTTGGGATCTGCTTTGCTTGGAGATCTGACTGCACACAGCCAAAGAGGGGTTTTGTCTTTTTACTTCTTTGAAGCACTCTAAAACTCTTGAGTGGCTCTGTTGAAAACATAGACTCTCCTCAAGGCTGTGCCAAGCCCAAGGTGCCACCCAGGTGCCACCAAGGCCACTCCAGGACTGCCCTGGGCCAGCTGTGAGGGTGGATCATCATCCCAGCCTGCACTGGGCCGCTGCAAAAAGCCAAATTCTGCTTAATTTGATGTTGATTTCTGTTAGGGACCGGATACCCCCACTACCCCAGAGACAATATTTTCTAAAATGTCCTTGTTAACCACACCGGAAACATATTTTTGGACCCTGTAATTGTTGCTGGGGCCCCTTAAAGGGGAATGGCATGGCCACTAGGGCCTCTGCAACTCCTTGCCCAATGACCTGGGCTTGTACTGCCACTATGTGTTCTGCTGTCCTGAGGCAATTACAGCCTCACTCATCTGCAGGAGTGTGGGTTCCATCTCTAGTGGAAGGGCACAGAGCCCTTTCTTACATTCCAGGTTGGCATTGGCTACCCCTAATGAGTTTAGTAATTTATTTTGAGTCTTTTCATCCTGGACTTGATTCTCTAGTGCCTGTTTAAGGCAATCAATCAATTTCATGCAGGGCTCTCCGGGTTCTTGTCTTATGTTTACATAGTCCAAACTGGGGGTGCTACCATCCGGTACCTGGATTAAAGCTTTCAAAGCTATCTCTTTTATATTGTCCAATACTTCTCTGGGGATACCTGCTGCTTGATCATCTGGCAGGCTGTGTTGTCCTTCTCCAGCCAGATGGCTGATTGTCAATTGCGCCCTTGCCTCATGATTAGCATAGTCTGCTATTAATTGATTCAGTAAACACTTCCATTCTCCTTTCCCACAGGGTGTATTCTGTAGGTGATAAAAACATGGTCATATATATTTTAAATCATAGTGGGTTACGTGTGCTGTAAACATGGCCCTCATTAGGCCATTAAAACAAGGTGAGTCCTGCCTCTAATATTTAGCTGCCCCACACAGCTCCTTGATTTCCCCGTAAACCAATGGCTGATACCTGGGATTCTGCTCCCTTCTTTCTTAATGTCCTGGGGCAATGAGGAGTTTCAAGACTATTTGCCAGTCTCCTTCCTTAACTGCTTTCTTCCAGATCCTTTCCCAGGGATCTTCTAGGGTTGAGGGGAGAGGTGGCTCTGGGAATCCAAACTGTCTTCTGGGGAGGAAGAATAACTTGGAGCAGAAACACTTGGATTAGAAATAGTGTGAGAGTTTGGCTTAGTATCCTTGACCATGGGGTTTATATTGTTGTCGGAGGGTGAGTAAAGGGCGCTGCCATTTTGTCAGGTGTTGGGGAGGAAGGACCTTGATTTAGGATGGAGGACTTTTGGGGTGGAGTTCTGGAGGCATGGCCCAGGGTGGAAAGGATGATTGACAGTGGGAGCATGGCCTGCAGTTACAGGGGTGGAGTCTGGAGGTTGGTTCAGGGCAGAAGAGAAAGTTGTGGCAGCAGGAAGTGGAGGAGCCAAGATGGCAGGAGAACAGTCGGGCTCCTGAGCCACATTCAGGTCCCTTCCATCTTGGGTCTCCAGGGCCTGATGCTCCCAGACAGCATGGCCATTGCCATCTTGGACCTTTGTGGAAGGTCCGAGAAAGGCAGATTTCAGGGGAGGTCTTGGCTTAGGAGTGACTGACAGTTTTTCACTTACTGCTTGCTGGTGAAGGGCCTTAAGGATAGTGTGGAAAAGGGGGAGCATATGGGGTGCGATGGGGTCCCTTTTGATCAAAAGGTTGTACAATTTCACTCCCACTGAGTCCCAAAATTCAGTGGTATGGATTTCATCAGCAGAGGTGACTGGAAAAATTTGTAATGATTCACCTCACGACTGATTTTAAGTCGCTCTTTGAAAATATTTTGTCATGATCAGTGAGAATTAACTTAAAGAATCCATATAAGCTCCTTTCTACTTTGGACAACTGACCACCCATTTTTCTCCTTCTCCGCCTTGGGGGGGACAGCCACTGGAACGCCCCAAATCAATTATGGGATGTGGATCTGTATTTTAAAAACACGGTGGCAAAATGGGCGATAAATGTCCTGCATTTTCCCAAACCCACCTGCAATCCTCCACAGGAGGAAACCATCATCATCATCCCCACCAATGCTGGCTCAGGTCCCTTGAAGTGATGGGAAATCCACAGGGCCCAGCACAATCCACAATCCCAAGGAGCGCTGGCCTATCTCTCAGCTAACCCCAGCTGACGTAACTGAATGTCAGGGTCCCTGCTCGGGTGCCAAGTGCCACAGTGAGGGTGGCTGTGACAAACCTCTCCGGTTCCCTGACTTCAGGGTGAGGGTGGCAAAAATGAAAAGGAGCGGGTTCAATGGAATTGCCCAAAAAGAACTTCAATAACGGGGTGAAAAACAATAAACATGGAGAAGTCAAGCACAGTATGAGGGGCAGGATCCAAAGACCCGAGACAAAGTAACAATATATACACTTGGGGGTAGAACACTCTAGAACAATAACCATATAGGGGAGTAGAACTTGGATAAGTTAACATAACAACACTAAAGGCTTATTGGGGAACTCTCAAGCTCGCCCTAAGTTAAACAAATGATTCCCAGGGCTAGAAACTCACTCCCAGTTCTTCCAGGATAAAATCTGGCTCACTCCAAGTTACAGCCGGGCTAACTCCAACACTGCTGCTTTGCACTGGCCCCTTGGGACCATGGGGCCCAACAGAGCCACAGTGATGTCCTTGGTTCCATGAGGCTCTACAGTGTCACAATGGTCCCTTGGATCCATGGTGCTCTGCAGTGTCACAATGGCCCCTTCATTTCACAAGACCACCAAGTGTCACATTGGTCTCCATAGGAAGGAAACCACGGAGCCCCCATGTTTCAGCAGTTGGTGAATGGCAGCCACCAGAGGCCAAGGCAAGCCTGACCTGTCTGTCCTGGGAGGTTTGCTTGGAGCAGCCCTTGGATATTTAAAATTATTAATGCAGAATCCTACTTTCAGACATTTGTGCCTGGAGAAGAAGGATGATTTTTTTCATTAAAAAAAAAAAAGCATAGAGCCTTTTCCAGGGTTTGGAAAACAGGTGAGTGCTGGCCCTCAGGAGATAAAGACCATCCAGACCTGTCTGTCCTGGCAGCTTTTCTCTGGGAGCAATCCTTGGATAAACAGAAATTTGGAGGTGGAATCCTAATTTTGGCCATGGATACCTGGAAAAGATGGACAGTTCTTCTCCATACAAAGGAAAGCCCAGAGCCCCAGTGTTTCAGGGGTGGATGGGAGAGGCCTTCCACATTCCAAGGTCAGCCAGACCTGTCAGGTGACTCCTGGGAGGCCAAGACAGCCAGATCTATTTTGTGTTCTCTTGGTTCCATAGGGCCCTGAAGTGTCACAATGGCTCTATGCTTCCATGAAGTCTTGCAACATCACAGTGGTTCTCTTGCTTCCATGATGTCCTGTGGCATCATAATGGCCCCTTGGTTACACAAGTGCTTAAGGATCTTAATGGTCTCCATGGTTCCAAAAGGCCCCAGAGTGTCATAATGGTCTTTGTGTGCCATGAAGCCCTGATGTGTCACCATGGCCCCTTGGTTCTGTTGGGACCCAGTAGTGCAAGAATGGTTCCACAGCTTCCCACAGTGTCACAATGGCCCCTTCCCTCCATGAGGCCCTGCAGGGTCACAATGGCTCTTTGGTTCTGTGGCGCCCCAGAGTGTCACAATGATTCCATGGGTCCTTGGAGTGCCACAATGGTCTCCATGGATCCATGGTGGCCCACAGGATCACAACGGCCCTTTGGCTCCATGAGGCCCTGAAATGCAACAATGGCCTCTTGGTTCCACAAAGCCCTGCTGCTTCACACTGGCCCCTTGAGACCATGTGGTTCAACAGAACCACAATGATGTCCTTGGTTCTGTGAGGGTCCACACTGTCACAATGGTCCCTTGGATCCATGGTACTCTGCAGTGTCACAATGGCCCCTTCATTTCACAAGACCCCAAAGTGTCACAATGATCCCATGGTTCCTCAAGACCCCACAGTGTCACAATGATCCCCTTGGTTCCACAAGTTCCTACAGTGTAACAATGCCCTTTGGCTCCACAACGCCCTGCAGTGTCTCAGTGGTCTCCACAGGAAGAAAACAGCCAAGCCCCAGGGGCAGATGAGAGGCAGTCACCAGAGGCCAAGGCTAGCCAGACTTGACTGTATTGGCAGATTTTGTCTGGGAGAAAGCCTTGGATATAGGGAATTTTAGAGGTGGAATCCTGATTTAAGCCATGGGAGCCTAGACAAGAAAGATAGTTCTTTTCCATAGGAAGGAAAGCACGGAGCCCCAGTGCTTCACAGTCAGATGGGAAGTGGCCCTTGACATCTCAAACTCAGCAGGACCTGTCAGACAGGCCCCAGGAGGCCAAACCAGTCAGACCTGTTCCATGTTCCACTGATATCATGGGTCCCCACACCATCACAATGGTCTCCTTGATTCCATGAAATCTGGCAATGTCACAATGGCTTCTTGGTTTCATGAGCCCCAACAGACTCACAAAGGTCCACTGGCCCCATGCAGCCCTGCTGTGTCACAATGGCTCCTTGTTTCTGTGGGCCCCACAGTTTGATCATTGACCCTTGCTTCCATAGGGCCCCTGAGCTGCACAATTGTTTCCTTGATTCCATGAAGTTCCACAGTCCCACCATAGTTTCCTTGGATCTCCATTGTTACAACTCACCCATGGTTCCATGAGTTTCTGTAGTATCACTGTGGCGTCCTTGGACCTGCATTGTCACAGTGACCCTTGGTTCCATGAGGTTCCGCAGTGTCACCGCGGTCACTGTCAGAGTCTGGATGAGATCGATGTCCCGAGACACCTCGGGATGCTCAGAATGCCAGTGTGGGGCCAGGGCCGGGTCAGGCCTTGGTTTGTGGGGGAACAGAGCCCCGTCCCCAGCCCTGGCCTGGCAGAGCTGTCAATCACACAGCAGGGGCGGTGCTATTCCAGCTCTAATTGGTCCAGCTGTCAATGAATCACACACTAAAAACTGGTGCCATCCCTGACTCTGCCACTGGCAGTCCCACCGCAGGAGTGGGCCCAGGAAGGTCCAGGGGGTTAAAAGCCGGAGCGCGAGGCCAGCCCATGCTCTGGATCCTGGGATTCCTCTGTCAATGGTGCTGGAACCTGATCAGTTGGTACCTATGTGTCTGTCTCCTTATAGATTTTCTGTCGTTCTGGTGTTCTCTATTTCTTCTCTATCTAATCCTACTTACCTGGAATGTTTTGGGGTATCTTAACACCTTAAGGGTTTAGAGTTTTTGGTAAATGGGCTAAGTGAAGTTAATGCTATGGTAAGAGTTTTATGTTGAAGTGGATGTTGTATTAAACTCTTTGCCAAAGTTCCTTGTTTGTCTATATTTTGCCAGTAAAATTTGTGTCATTTTGACCTCTTAACTCAGTTGGTTAGAGCATGGTGCTGGTATGACTGAGATTGTGGGTTCAATCCCTATGTGGCCCAATCACTTAAGAGCTGGACTTGATGATCCTTGTGGGTCCCTTGCTGCCAAGAATATTCTTTGCATCTGCCCATGTTGAGAATATCTGGTTGGTGTTTCTCCTGCGCACCAAACTCAAGGAAAGGAGCCTTTGGTTCCCCCCAGTGATATAAATGGGCAGGAGATCTTTCTCCTTTTTAGTGCCTTTATTAAAGGATCAGCTCTGGGTGGGGGCCCGAGGCGTCGCGCACACCGCCACCACTCCCGGTAGCGACGCAGAGGAGGAGGTGACGCAGTTTTGCTGCACAGCAGAACTGGGGCTTCTGTCCTCACAAGCGTGCCCAGGAAGTCGACTGTCTGGCTTGAAGTCTAGGGTCCTCACTTCAACTCTGTTCTGTTGAAATTACAGTGAGTTCTAAAACCTCACTAATTGAATAGGAGTACCTTTTTCCAGCAGAACCATTCACTTAGTTTCTTAAATTTTGGTTTTGTTTGTCGGTTTCAGGGTCTTTAGTTAGATTCCCTTGACTTCCTCTTGATTTGCATATTTCCTAGGGAGGTTTCCTCGGCGCCATTTTAGAGAGCAGTGGAGGCAGCACTTGACGGAGGTAACAAGGGTGGGTGTGAACTGCGGGGATTAACAGTGAAGGTAACTAACAGGTTCAACCTTGTAACAACAACTCTGCTTATTACAACTTCAAATCAACAGTAACATTAGAGGTTTTACATCTTAACAACAACATAATTAACACACTTAACTTATTGAAACTTCACATTTAACAGTAACACTTTCAATGGCCTTAACTTACAGGATTGTCCATCACACCAGCATTTGAGTGTTCTGGGGTGTTCCAGCCCTGCAGGCTCACAATGGCCTCCTGTTTCCATGAGGCCCCGGTGTGTCACACTGGCTCCTTGGTTCCTTGAGGATCTGGAGTGTCACACAGGTTGATGGCATTTGTCCTTGCTGCCCCTCACATCCCCCTGCCCCACAGAGAGCCCCGAGCCACCCGTGAGGGACAGGCCCTGCTGGCCCAGGCTGGGCTCAGGGCTTGGCCTTTCTGCTTCCCCCAGCCAGCCCAGGCCTTGCTCAGCATTGCAGTTCCCTGCCCAGAGCCTTGGGCTCCCTGCACTCCTGGCCTCAAGGATCTGCTCTCAGCAGTCCCTGGGGAGCCTTTGGCACTCCCTGCCCTCCCTGGGGCCCAGACATGCTCCAAGGCACTTGGAATTTTGCTGCTGACTCCTTGAGCAGCTTCTTCATCCTTCTCTCAGTGCCTGAGGCTCCTGGACCCAGCCCCAAATCCAACATGAGGATCGTCAAAACACAGAAAGCTCTTGAGGGCTCTTTCTTAAGTGCTCTTCATGTGTCCAGATCTTATGCAGCTGATTGGAGTCAGTGTGGTGTTCCTTTAAGGATGAAAGATTTCAAAGTGCACGTCATTAATTTTTTTTTTCTTTAGTCAAGTATTTTTTTATGTTCCAGTTCAGAGAAGAGCTGATAATAGCATTCCCCAGGTGATCTTGATGCTGAATGTCTCCTTGGGTGGTCTGGGCATGGAGAAGAATGAGCCCCTTGAGGGCTGACCCTGTTTGGACAAGCTGCTCCTCATCCCCAGCCTCACCATGTCTGCAATGCGTGGCTCCTCCCTCTGGGCAGAGCACCTCACAGTGGGATGATGTAATTTTTATCAGTCCTGCAGTTACACTCAATGGCCCATTAACAAAAGATATCTCCCTGGAGGGAGGATTGATTTGTTGAAGAGATAAAGAAAAGTGCCCAATTAGCAGAAGATAACTGCCCTACCTCTGACAGATGGCAAATAGAATACACACATTATCTTTCAATCCAGAACAATAGGAATTCAAATTAATAGAATGTATTTTAACATTGCTCAAATCTAACAATAATGAAGTCCAACTTTGCTTAATCTTATCAACCCTGAATTTGCATTAAATTAAACATCACAGAATCAAAAATTAATATCATTAGAAGTTATACATACAACAAAATTTAACTTATTAAATGATGCTATTAATGGAAAAAAGGCACTGAAAAGTTGAACAATCTGGGATTGAAATAACAGCATGATAGATTTACTGGAGGGATTAAAAGGATGTAATGAGTGTGTCATGATTTCATGTAATTTAGTTTTGAGAGAAGCCCATGGTAGCCACAAATTTTATGCCAGCATAAATTTACTAAGATCTTTTAAAGTGAAGTTTTACTAAAAGAAACAACAATGTGGAATTTGGCAATCTGCCCAGCAAACCAGCAGCTTCTTGAAATTGTATTTAGTGTGATTCCAGATGGTCAATTTACCAGCATTTCTGTTAAAGAACCTCCAGCAATCACCGTGGTGGGGGGGCCTGGCGGAGCCGCACTGGGGGTTTGGGGGAACCGCGCCAGGAGCAGCCAAGCCATGGACCCCAAAGCGCCCGCGGTTCCCCCTCCTGCCCCAGAGCCTGTGAATGTGCCTCCGTGCCAGAGGGAAGGGGCAGCAGATCTCCCCAGTGTATCCCCAGCAGGACAGCATTGGCAGTGGGGTTGTCCTGCAGCCAGGGGCCCTGCTGGGCTGGGAGATGGAGCAGGAGAGAGGGGGAAAGGGGCACTGACTTCCTCCTCACCTGCCTGAGTGTCTCAGGGCATCTTTTGCTTCCTTGCAGTCTTCTCCTCCATTGGGCCAAGGTTTGGTAATGGGAAATCCTGCTTTGGGGGAAAAAAAGGGGATGAGCACAGTGAGTCTGAAGGTCCTCTGCCCAAGTTCATCTCTAGAAGTCACCTGGTGTCCATAAAAACCTTCAAAAAGCAGAAGTGAATAAAAAAAAAAAAAACCACCAGGAGTGTCCCACTTCCAGTCTCATCCCTCTGGGGTTCTGGTGTTCCCCCCTCTCATGGCTGCTGAGGATCCTATAGCTCCTGGGGATCCCCCCTCTCCAGGGTCCTGCTTAGTGATGTTTGGGGGTTTCAGGGTCTCAGGGTCCCCATCTCCAGCCTTGTCCCAAATCCAGCCACTTGGGGCTCCCCCCTCTCCCCACTGCCCTGTCCTAGTTTAGGGCAAATTTTGGAGAAAACCTCCAAAAGGGGTTTCCTCTAGAAAGCAAATTCAAACGGCCCCTGTCCCAACCAGTTCGGGAAAATATTTCCTTGGAGAAAAGTGGAAAAAACCTGTTTATTTATCAGGCAACGCATTCACTAGCACAGGAAATGACCAATATTGAACAATAAAACCTCTGGCTGCTCCAAAAGAGGTGACAAGCTCAGAACGTCCCTCCATGGGCTCCAGCTCTGCTCACTCAGTCTCTTATCAGTCTTTTATCAGTTCTTCCAGCACTGGAAATGCCACGGTCCAGGCTCGCCCCCATGGGCCACAGGTGCCAGCTGCTGGTGCCCTTGTGGCTGTTCAGTCCAGAGCAGGTTAAAACAACTCCAAACAAAAAGAAAAATCATAGTCCAGGAAACTTATCTACCTCAGCTAGCTAAAAACTAACTAAAGAGAGCCCTGTCCCACCAGCTGTCTGTCCAGGAGCCAGAATGTGGAGGAGTGAGTGCAGTTTCTAAAACAAACTGCTCGCTTCTTCCTCCCTCCCTTTGCTCTCAGAACCAGCCTTAAAGGTGCAGAACTAATTTCTGAGCTAAACAGACGAATGGGGGTACCATCATGATCTGAGGTTCAGCCCTTCGGGGGGTTTGGGGGTGTCTCTGCCCTCTGAGCCCAATGATGTTTGGGCGGGGTCACACCAGGGTTGAGAGGGACAGAGACCCACTGGCCTCCCCAGGGATGAGAAGGTCGGAGATGCCCCCCAGCCCCGAGCACCCTCAGCGGTGAGAGGGACACAGAGCCCCTGGTCCCCAGCCCTGCATAGGCATTCCCTGAGGCCAGCGGGATGGAGAGACCCCTGAGCATCGCCCAGGGTGAGGGGACAGAGACCCCTGAGCATCCCCTGGGCTGAGAGGGACAGAGACTGCCCCGAGCATCCCCCTGGCATGGGGGTGAGAGGTAGGGAGACCCCCAGGCATTCCCTGGGGTGAGAATGATGGAGACCACCTCAGGAATGGCCTGGGGTGACAGGGAAAGGGACAAAATCCCCCCAAGCCCCTCCCAAGCATCCCTTAAGCATCCCCTGGGCACTGGACAAAATAAACTTGGCAGAAATCAAACTTAACACCACGTTAAATGCCTTGACGAACATTTGCTCTTGCCACAAGTCACTTGTGATGGAAATGTAAACAAATCCCAAACATTAATAAAGCAACAATAAAAGCAATTCTGTGGCAATTCCAAGTTTCATCGGTTCCTGCACAGCTGTAGCTTGGCAGCTGGCGTGTTCCAAAAAAAAAAAAATTATGGAAATTTAGCCCAAGATTACTAAAAGGAAGGAAAAACTCTGTATAGCTGTGACAAAGGTGACAGGAACGAAGACACCTATGATTTTCACATTTGGCAAAGCCCCCAAGCCTGTGAATTCGGGAGTAATTTAGGAATTTAGCTACTTGAGCTGGGTTTCTTATAGGACTTTTCGGAGCCCTGTGTTCCTCACCTTGGGGTGAAAGAACCTTGTCAGACTTGCTGGTATCATTTGCTCCCTTTCCTCCATTGATTTCAATAAAATTTTCAAGGAAGGACAAGAAAATATTTTCTTTACTCTGGCCACCAACAGCCATTTTCCTCATCAGTTCTCCCATATGTCTCCCAGAGGAAGCTGCATCCAATTTTCCAAGAGTTCCTCCAGAGAGAACCACAACCTCCTCAGAGGAGGGAACCATGCTGTTGTCAAAGGCAGTTGGGGTCAGAGAACAGTGCCTAAACTCCCTGTGCCAAAATAATGTCACAATCTGCTTAAGAAAATTGTTAGAGAGATGCCTCTGCCCCAATTAAGGTGCTAAGGAAACCAAATGCAAAGTGGATTTTATTGAACAGTAAATGTGAGGTAGAGAGAGAGAGATGGAAAGAAAGAGAAAAGGAGGGAGAGCAAGAGACAGGGACAGAGACCTCCCCTGGCAGGGCAAGAGTGACATTGTCCCCTGTGTGTGTGGCCTTCCCGGGGTGGGGGTTTTATACCTGAGCCAGTTTGGGTAAGGGGGGTGGTGTTCACCCCCTGAGCAGGGATTACCCCACTGTTTCAGGTTACAGTGTAAGATGTAACCAAATGCATGTTTTCCATCACCACCTTTAGAAACTGTTATAAACAGGGGGTGCAGTGTTCTTTATCTCTTCCATCACTCAGCCCTGATAACACCCTCCAGGAGCTCTCTTCTGTGAATGGGCCATTGAGTGTCCTGCAGGACTGGTAAAATGACATCATCCCATTGTGGGATGCTCCACCCAGGGGGAGGAGCCAAGCATTCCTACCTGGATATAAGCTGAGCCTTGCAACACCAGGAGCACCTTGCGTACTGGATTCCCAGAGGACAAGAGCTCCATCACCAGCACTCAACCGTCAGAGGAAGACCAGACCCTTCTACAGGATCACTGCTTTGACAGAATCACAATCATCACTGCAACAGGACTGCAGCCACCATTTAATGGGACTGCTACCAGCACCCTAACCAACAGGGTGTCAGGTTATATCCTGACTCTGTCAGTTTAAGGCCTTGTTTCTGTATCATTGCCTTGATCTAAATTTTCTTTTTAAATTGTAATTCTGACTTAGACTCTCCCTGTGGTTGGCCTTGAAACCAGTACAAAACTCCACGTACTCATCCATTGTTTTCCTCTCAAACCAGGTTTTCCCATTCCCAAAACTTGGCCGGATGGAGGGGGAGGCTGCAAGGAAGAGGAAGATATCTCGAGACACTCAGGCAGGTGAGGAGGAAGTCAGTGCCCCTTTCCCCCTCTCTCCTGCTCCATCTCCCAGCCCAGAAAGGTGCCTGGCTATAGGACAACCCCGCTTCCAACACCATCCTCCTGGGGATACCCAGAAAGGATCTCCTTCCCCTTCCCTGTGTCATGGAGGCAAATCCCATCCTCTCCTTGTCCTTCCTCCCCCAGACAAGGAGCTGAGGATGGAGACCAGGGAGGGCAAATCCCCATGGCAGAACCTTGTGGAAGTGGCTGTTTTGAGGGGCTCCAAAAGACAGGAATCCGACGGGGAGGAAAAGCCCCAGAAATCCCCCAGGAAGAGGGGCTCCAAACCCAGCCCAGGGTGCTCTGGGGGGGAAAGACCCACCCTCTGCCAGGAAGGTGGACAAAGCTCCTGCCAGAGCTCAGAGCTGGTGGTCCATGAGCAGCTTCATGATGGGGAATGGCCATACAAGTGTGGAAAATGTGGGAAGGGCTTCAGGTGCAGCTCAGAACTCCTCAACCACCAGCAGATTCACGCTGAGAAGAGGCCTTTCCGCTGCCCTGAATGTGGGAAGGGTTTCAACCGCAACTCCCATGTCATCCGCCACCAGCGTATCCACACTGGGGAGAGGCCCTACGAGTGTCCCCAGTGTGGGAAGAGGTTTCACACTAGATCCAATCTCCTCCATCACCAGCGGATTCACAGCGAGGAGAGGCCCTTCTGCTGCCCTGACTGCGGGAAGGGCTTCAAGCACAACTACACCCTTGTCACCCACCAGCGCATCCACACCGGGGAGAGGCCCTACAAGTGTCCCCAGTGTGGGAAGAGCTTCATCCAGAGCTCTAAGTTAACCAGACACCAACGGATGCACCAGTAAGGGAAGCCCTGCAAATGCCCCAATTCCAGGAAGAGCTTTGTGCCCGGCTCCAGCTTCATACCCAAATGGAGGACCCACACTGGGAAGAGACCTGTAATCCATATTCACTACAATCCATGCTGGGAAGACACCTGTCCCTTCTCCTGCCCCTGCCAGTGACCTGATGTGGGGTTGAATAACATGAGGTTCAGGCCATGGCTGTGTCATTAAATTCACTCCCACCTCAGGTCATTGCCAGGGGCAGGAAAGGGACTCTCTTTCTCCCTGAGGAGAAGGGTGTCCTTTGCAGGCAGGGGGAAATACATTGCCAAGAAGAGCCAGTCAGTTGTGTTGTAGTTTTCCCTGCAAATCGTTTCTATTTTCCCTTCTGTTGTGAATATTTTTGCTGTTCTTGATTGTTCCTTATCTCATTGCTTTTCCCAATAAATTGTTCTTATCCCAGCCCAGGATCTTTGCCTTTTGTGATTTCCATGGGAGGTGGGAGGGCAGCGAGCAGCAGCACAGTTTTAGCAGGAGCAGAAAATTGGGGAATCCCGTTCCTAAAACCCAGTCCTTGGAAACCGAGCATCCCAGCTGGTCCCAGCCCTGCTGGCCATGGCAACAGCCTTGGGAGCGGGTCCCTGCCTGGGGCTGTGGGAACCTCTTCCCTCTGGTGCCCAGCGACAGGACTGGAGGGAACGGCTGCAGCTGAGTTGGGGCAGGCTCAGCTTGGATCTCAGGAAAAGGTTTCTCCCCAGAGGCTGCTGGGGCACTGCCCAGGCTCCCCAGGGAAGGCTCCCAGCTCCAGGGCTCTCTGAGCTCCAGCAGCATTTGGACAGCGCTGCCAGGCCCAGGCTGGCACTGTTGGGGTGTCCTGGGCAGGGCCAGCAGTTGGACTGCAGGATCCTGATGGGTCCCTCCCAGCTCAGCCAGTTCTGTGGATCTGGGATCCCATGACCCTGGGGATGGGGCTGCCAATGATTGCCATGGCAACGGGCTCTGGCTGCAGGCCTGAGCTGGTGTCCATGGCAACCACCCCTGGCATGGGGTCTGCATGGAGCTGCCAAGGGACTGAGCCTGGCAACAGGGGTCTGGGAATGGTTGCCATGGAAACTGACCATAGCAACAGGGCACTGGGGATGGTTGCCATGGAAACTGAGCACAGCAACAGGGGGCTGGGGATGGTTGCCATGGAAACTGAGCATAGCAACAGGGGCTGGGGGTGGTTGCCTACTAAGGATCAGATTTGTCACAGGCCCTCAGAGGGGATCCATGGGGACTTTCCAAGAGTCTCCAGGCTGTTCAAGAGCTGGAATGTCACAGGCAGAGATGGGGGCTCCATGGACACCTCCCAGGGATTTCTGGGGATGGTAAAGAGCCCTGTGCTCAGAGGCAGTCACAGCCATTCCATGGTGACATCCCAGGGCACCTTGGGCTGCAAAGGCACCGATTTGTCACAGGCACTCACGGGGGCTCCATGGTGACATCGCAGGAGTCCCCAGGCTGCCAAAGAGCCGGGATGTCCCAGACACTCACAGGGGTTCCTGTCATGGGCACAGCAGGAGCTTCAGGGAAAGTTTATTGGAGAGGCTCCTGTTAGGTCACGAGGTGCAGAAAGGATCCTCAATAGCCCCCAGAGATCCCCAAATGTCACTGTGGAGTCAGAGATGACACAGACTCAGGTCGGAAGGCTGAGAGCTAAAAGCCCCCGGTTTATTCAATCCTCTTCTTTTATACCTTGGTTTGCTACAAGTGGACCTCATTGGTCATTTAATCAACACATTTCACATGATTGGCTAATGAAGAAAACACCTTCCATTAAACAACTTTTTGGAAAAAAAACCAACTTATTCCAAACACCACCTGTGGATAGTTTACAATTCTTTCTCTCCAGCTCCCTAAAAGTTCCCAGACCAATTCATGGGAAAGCTTATCTTGCTTTCTCTGTCTCTGACCAGACTGTCATATCCACACCCAAATACCCCCAAGAACCTCCAGGCTTTCTAAGCTCTTTTTGTGAGAACAGCCTTGGAGCAGCTGGTTCCAATCCCAGCCCCGGACTTTTCAAGCGTTTGTGTGTAAAGAATTAATGAGGTGGAATTAATATTTTGTTGTGGTTTGACCAGGAAGTGAGTTTCTGGGAAAGTTGTGGTCAAACCAATCAGTGGCCAGATTTGAAAATTGGCACCAGGTGTGGCCACTGGGGGCCTGGATATGCCTCTGAGAACACACAGGGGTTAAAAGCAGAGGATTCCCAGAGGGACTCTCTCTTTTGAGTCCAGCGATGAGTTGATCTGACCTCTCCCCTGCCCAGCTGCGTCTGGGTGGGGCAGGGGAGGCCATGTGGCCTGTGGGGAGGGAGGCCAGAGCCCTGCAAGGTGCAGGGTAGAGGAGACCTGGGATGTTTGGGCAGCCCCCCCGGGGGAGAGTGATAGAGACTGTGCTGGCTGGAAATTTGATGTCTTGTGCTGGCACCACGGCCAGGAAAAGAAGGGGGGGCAAGGTGCCCAGCCGCAGGCAGACCATGGCTGAGGTTTTAACCCCTTTGGTACTGAAACAAGGGAAGCTGTAAAAACACTGATCCTCCCCAGCTGAGAATTGAGAGGGAACAAAGGATGAGCAAATGAGAAGAAGGTTTGAGTGAATAAAGAAATTCCAGCAGATGAGAAGCGCTGTAGATGGAGGAGATGATGGAGTGGACTGTTGGGCTAGACTTTTCTCTTCCATGGCCACGGGACAGAACCAATTTCTTCCTGTAATGTAGAGACTGTACCTTGGGGGAGGCGGTTGGCCAAAAACCAAAAGTGACAAAGCTGTTGCAAGAAGAAATAGAGGGAACAGAGACTGATGAGGAGGGTGTGGTGGAGCCCTCTGCCTTCAGAGGAGAAAGATCTCTGTTCACAAGGCCCTTCGGCCCCAAGGGGTGAAGTAAGGGGGGGACAGGTGTCCCAAATAGTGAGAGGCTGCTACTTCTTGAAACTGAGTAAAGCATTCTTAAAAAGATCTAAGAAGCAGTTTGGATCCATGGCCGGTGGTGAGAGCACTGGCCATGGAAGGAAGATAGTCACCAGGGCAGATTCTCTCCGGGCGGCTGCCACGTGTGACACGGAAGCACAGGAGGTTCCAACTGTGTTTCCTGGGGAGGCCCATGGTGCAAGAGGGAGACTCCTCTCTCCTGATGAACTGGGGGAGGTTGTGTGAGAGATGATATTGGACTGAGAAGTGAGTGTTAGAGAGGATTGAGTGTTAGAAAGGTAGAAGGAGGAAGAGTGTTTTGGAAGTGTTCCATTGTGGATTGTCGTGTGTAATTTCTTTTTTTCCTTTTTTCCCCTTTTGTCTCTATGTTGTAGATTAATAAAGTGTTGGGTTTTGGTTTTTTTTCCGCTCCATTCCCAAGTTGGAGCCTGCTTTGCTCTGTTTCCGAGTCCCATCTCACAGTAACCATTTTGCAAATATACCTTTCATGGGAGCACTGGCATTGTGCCAGCGTCAAACCACCTTTATAGAATTTGTTTCACAGGATTAAGGATGGCAAACCAGAGATATTTATATAAATATCTATTATAGCAGTGATGAGACAAAATTATCTTAATCAGAAATATTTACACCAATATATAAGAGCTATAACATATTATATTGTATAGAGTACTTGGAAGTGATTTCAAAGCAACTGTGTTAAAGCAAAACCAGTTATTTAAGAGAGATTAATGTCACTCCCCAAGACTAATGATTGTGGGCAAATTCCTTTGGCTCAGCCTGGAACAGTGACCTTGAGGGGTGTCCCCACTGTAGGGAGGAATCTCCACACCCCCAAGCAGGGAAATGGCAGGAGACGCTGCTGTTAAAATCTGGGACGGGGCTTCTCTAGTCTGAAGTGCTGCCCTGTCAGTCAGATGTGCCCAGGCTGGGCCAGCTCAGCAGCTCTGCAGAAGCTCTCAGTGCTGTCCCTTGGTTGTTCCTTTCTCTGTGAATTATTCCATCCCTGCCACAGCTTCCTCTCCCTCTCAGGATTTTGGGATGGAGAAGTCTCCTTTCAGCATTATTCAACCCCAAAAGCAACATGACCCTCCTCCTTAATTTCCCACTGGGGGCTTTGCAAACAGGGCCTGGCTGCAGTTGTTGGAGCCCATTGCAGGCAGAGCCTCCTGCTCCAGCAGGAACTGCCTTTCCTGTGCCAGGAGCAGGGCAGGTCCCGCTGCAGGAAAAGCCCCAGGCCAGCCCCAGCACAGGGAAGGGCTCGGGCACAAGGGCAGAGTGCCGTGCTGGGAGCTGTGCCAGGCAGAGCCTGAGGCACCAAAGGCACCTTGGCAGCAGCAGCTGCTTGCAGGGCATGGCCAGAAGCCTCCCTTGGCAGCCCGGCCTGGTGGCCAGCACTGCAGAGCTGCTGCCTCAGGGCTCATTTCTGCCTGGGCTCTGAAAAGCCACTTCTGTTCCAGGAGCCTGCCTGGGAAGCCATTGGCCCCAGCACCTTGGGGACAAGATATGAATGACAAAACTCTTCATGCCAGCAGAGACAAGGCAGGGGCAGAGGAAAGGGGAGAGCCAGGCCCAGGGCACAGGGCTGCCATGGTGATGGCTGTGAGGTCACTGCCCCTGCAGCAGCCTGGCTGCCCTCAGCAGACATTCTGGCCAGAAGTGTTGTGATGGCACCCAGCACATCAGAGAACCCACACAAGAGGAATTCTGTCCTTGGGGATGAGGGTGTTTCAGTGGGTCAGGCTGCACAAAGCTCCTGCTCTTGGATAATTCCTGAGATGGGCATCCGCTTCTCTGGAAAAAACAGTTGCAGTTTTGTGCCATTCTCATAATTGAAAAATATTTCCTCCTTTTAACAAAAGTAAATCCACTCTCATTTAGTTCAGAGATATTGAGCCTTGTTCTGTCACTGCAAGATTTGGGAGAACGTAACTTTGACCACTATTTTTCCATTTGCACAGACTTTGGAGAGGACCCAGAAATCTCTCAAGATGGGGTTTGGAGGCCTCATCACATAACCAGCAGGTAGAAGGTGGTGGCTCTGGTTTCAGTGGTGTGGAGACTGAGGACAGAACAGTAGTAGCCTGGGAGGGATTGAAGGGTGGTGTCAGAGAGGCCGGAGCTTTTCTTCATATAGGATATAAGCATGAGAAGGCAACAATGGCACCAAGGGCAGCTGGGGAGGCCCAGCCTGAACGCCATGAGAAAGGAATTTCTCTCCCGGGGCAGGGCTGTGGTGCAACACATCCCCCAGGAGAAGCCTGGAGCAGCCCAAGGCTTTATGTGGGCAGGCAGAGGCAGGCAGAGCTGTCAGCAAAGGAAGAGGCCAGCCAGGTGGGGCAGCCGGGGGATGACAGCAGCCTGCAGGGACAGAGGCGCAGGGCAGGGACACCGTAGGACAGCCTGGGCTGCACAGGGCACAGGGATGGGCAGCAGCTGCAAGGCCCTGACAGAGCCAACTTGGGCAGCACTTTGGCCATGGCTGCTGGCCCTGGGCCTGAGCCAGGAGCAGGAGACAAGTGACCCTTGCAGGCCTGGGGCCTCATGGCCTCCTTGTCCCTGCTCAGCAGCCTGGCAGGGGCTGACCCATGGTGCTGCCCTTGGCATTGCACATCCCCACATCCCAGTGCCCATCCCGGGAAGAGCCCTGAGCAATGAGGGAGGGACAGGATCTGCCTTGCCAGGGGCTGGAGCTCAGGCCTTGGCCCTTTGCATTCCTGAAACACATCCAGGTTTGCTCAGCACCAGAGACAACTTTCCTTTGCTTGTCCCCACCTGTCATCACTGCCTCCAGTGTTCTGCTCTACCTGAAACCTGGGGACACTTTCACATGAGTTGTGTCCCTCAGTGGGACCCATTTAAAGTTAAAGAAAGTTTGGACTTTGATTTTGAGTCCCTGAGGAGCTTTTTGAGCACACTCCAAGGGACTGAGTCTGATGCAAAGTGCACAAAGCCCCAGAGGGTGATTAAAGTCCTTGTGCTGTGTCTGTGCTGCTGAGCTGGGCCGGGCTCCTGGCCCAGAGGCAGCTCCTGGCAAGGGCAGCGCTGCAGAGAGACAGCTCTGGCCAGGAGCAGCTCCTGTGCACAGCCCAGCAGGGCTGGGGCACTGCCAGGGCAGCTCAGGGACACCAGCAGGGCACAGCCAGAGCTGACAGGGGCTCAGCACTGGCAGGGGCTGGGGGATGTCCCAGAGGGGGCTGTGTCACAGCGGCACCTCTGTGGCTGTGTCCTAGAGGCACAGAGCAGCTGTGATGTCAGAAAGAGGCTGTGTGACATCACAGAGTGGGCTGTGTGAGGTCACAGGTTGGGCTATGACATCACAGAGTTTGTTGTGTGAGGTCATTGGGCAGCTACAGCATCATAGAGGGGATTCTGTGACATCACAGAGCAGGCTGTGACTTCATGGTATGGCTGTATGACATCATAGAGCAGGCTGTGAGGTCAAAGTATGTGCTGTGGCATTACAGAGTGGCAGTATGGTATCACAGAGAGGTTTTTGTGACATCACTGAGGGTGTTGTGACATCACAGAGCTGTCTGCAATGTCATAGAGTAGGGTGTGATGCCATGGAGTAGCCTCTGCCATCATGGAAGGTGGCTCTGTTACATCAGAGAGTGGGTTGTGACATCCCTGGGTGGCTGAGTAACATCATAGAGCCAGCTGTGATGTCATAGAACAGACTGTGACATCACATGGTGACATTGTGACATCACCGAATCTTCTGTGACATCACAGTGCAGCTTTATGATATCACAGACTGATATTCCAGCACTGGCCCTGTGATATCATGAAGGGGCTTTGTGACGTCACAGAGCAGGCTGTGACATCACAGAGCAGTTGTGTCTGTCATCACTGAGTTGCCTATGACATCATAGAATAGGCTCTGTGACATCATAGTCTGGACATCATAGAATGGATTCTGCCATCACAGGGTATCTGTGTGACATCACAGAGGGGTTGTGACATCATAGAATGGCTGTGTGACATCCCAGGGTAGGATGTGTAATATCACAAGATTAACTGTGACATCATAATGAGGGCTGTGGCATCACAAAGGTGCTGTGTGACATCACAGAGGGCTGTGTGACATCACAGGAGGCACTGTGAGGTCACTGGGGAGGTCACTCTGCCCCAGCCTCCCTCACAGTTCCCCCAGAGCAGTCCAACCCTGCTCGTGCACAGCGGGGTCCCCTGTCCCCCCGGCTCCCCCTGCCCCCGGTGCCGCAGCCTCCCCCAGAGGATGTTCCACGAGATCGACCCCAGAGCCTGACACGGGGATGGGGTCCAGGGCCCTGGGGGGTAGGACAGGGGGACAGAGACCCCCTGACAGTGTACCTATGTCCCCGAATGCCAGAGCCTGGGCCAGGATTCCTTCACCCTGCTACGAATGAGGGCTTGAGAGTGTTGAAAAAATCCCCAGCAAGGGATGAGCAAAAACCCGATTTAATATGAAGCGACAGCACCACAAAGTTCCTTGGCAAGAGTCACTCTGCTCCTGACTGGACACTTCAGGCACGCTGGGGGAACAAAGCAACAACAAAACCAAACCAAATCCAGGCAAATAAAGCAGAAATGAACCAAGAACTGTCCCTGTGTATGTGTGTGTGAGACACAAGGACAGTGAGGACAAGGATAAAAGGAATATGATCTAAAAGCTGAACAGAGCTCAAACTTAAGGACTTCACTTATACCTTAACCTTAACTTCTACCGTAATCTTCAGAATTTAGCAAAAGAACAACACTTAACAGTCTTTAACCTCATTTATAGCCTATGACTAAATAATTTAACAGCGGAATAACATGTAACAATAGTCATCTTAGCTAATAACTTAAATTAAACCTAACAAATTAGCAAAAGAGCAACTCTTAGAAGCAATTAATTTAGCTTAGACCTTGTGACTTGACCTCACCTACAGGCCTGACTTGACTCAGCTATCCAAGGCAGTCCAGCCCCTCCGAGAGCAGCATTTCTGCCACATTTCCCCAGCACAGGCACTCCTGTGTGCACACAGACACAAAGAGTCAGTGCAAGGCACCTGTGAGAAATTCCCCTGAGGGCAGGAAATGCTCCCTGTGGATGCTTTGGCATCTCCCCAGCGGGTGAAGGGTTGAGCCTGGAGGAGTGGGGGGATCGGCCCAGGCTCCCTCGTTGTTCAGGATCCCCGAGTGCAGCAAACGGGAGAGTTCCCGGCTGGGAGAGGCCCCACTCAGAGGGAGTCGCTGGCCCAGGAGAGCTCCAAGGGGCTCCTTTTGGAACACTGTTTGTAGGGCCCCAAGAAAGGGGCTTCAGTCACAGCAATGGTTCATCCTGGCCGCACTTGGCATCAACAGCTTTCTTTGGCACTGTGAGAACAGGGATGTTGTGCCACTGAGGGAACAAAACCAGTTCCCAGGGCTGCTCCTCCAGCAACCAGGAGCTGGTTGGGCAGCAGCAGTGCCTGGAGCAGACAGTGTTTGTGCTGAGCTGCAGCGGAGCTGAGCCCAGGGGCTGTTGGCCAAGGCCGAGGCCCAAGGAGCATTTCTGAGCTGGCAGGGTGGCCTGAGAAGGGGAGGGGGGAATGCAGAAGCACAGGGCCCATGGAACCAAGGGACCATGGTGACACTGTGGGGCCCTGTGAGACCAAGGGACCATTGTGATACTGTGGGTCCTTGTGAAACCAAGGATCCACCGTGACATTTTGGGGTTTCACTCAATCATAGAGAGCACTGTGACATTGCTGGTCCTCATGGCACCAAGGGTACCGTACTGACGCTGTGTGGCTCCATGGAATGTAGGGGTCATTGTGATACTGTGAGGCCCCATCAAACCAAGGATCCATTTTGACACCATGGGGACTCATGGAAATGTGGAGACCATTATGATACTTTTGGTTGTCATGGAACCACGGGGCCATTGTGACACTAAGAGGAGTCATGGGATCATGGAGATCATTGTGACACTATGAGGCCCCATGGAATAAGCAAATCATTGTGACATTGTGAGGCCTCATGGAACCAGTGAGACCATTGTGACCCTGGGGGTCCTCACAGAACCAAGAGGACCATTGTGATACTGTGGGGCCTTGTGAAACCAAGAGGCCTTTGTGACAATGCAGGGCTCATGGAACCAAAGGGCCATTGTGACATTGTGGGGCTTCCTGGAATCAATGGTCGGTTTTGATATTGTGGAGCTAAAGGAGACCATTGTGACACTGCAAACCCCCAGGGTCCAAAGGTCCATTGTGACATTGCAGGGCTGATGGAACAGAGGAGTGACTTGACATTGTAAGGCCTGTGGAAGCACGGAAACCATGGGGGCACTGCAAGGCTACATGGGACCATTGTGACCCTGCAAGGCCTTTTGAAACCTGGGGGCCATTGTGACATTGTGAGTCCCCATTGAAAAAAGGGTCCATTGTGACACTGCTGGACCCCATGGAATCAAAGCACCATTAGGATACTGCTGGGCCCCATGGAACCAAGGTGCCATTGTGACACTATGGGGCACCATAAATCCAAGAGAACATGGAACAGGTCTGGCTGGTTTGGCATCCCAGAGATGACCTGACTTCTCCAGCTGACCTTGGCATGTTGAAGGTCTCTTCTAATCTGCTTCTGAAACACTGGAGCTCCGTGCTTTCCATCCTAGTGAAAAGAATTGTCCTCGGCCAGGTGCCCATGGCCAAATTTGGGTTCCACCGACAACATTCCCTATTGTGACAGACTGGAGGAGATTGTTGGCACGAAACATTTTATGTGTGGGGGAGGAAGGGGCAGATCCAAACTTGGCCTGCCCTGGAACCCCAGTACTGCCCTGCCCTGCAACCCCAATCCTCCCAGAGCCTCTATCCCAGCCCAGCAGTGGCTGCCAGTCTCTGGCACAGCACAGGCAATGTTCCACAGCCACCTCTGGAGCCCCCAGCCCAGCTCCTGAGTGACCAAATGAGCCCAAGTCCCCCCTGGGAGAAGGGCCCAGGAAGACCAAGGGGTATTGAAGGCTGACCATGAGGCAAGTACACATCTTGACCCTACATCCTCTTGGAATTTCTGTCTGAACACTGCCGGAATCCAGGAGTTGGTAGCTGTGTGTGGTTCTTAAATCTTATTTTTCTCTCTTTCTATGTCTACTTCTATTTCCCTCCTCTGGCAAATTTTGATTAACTTAAAATTGATCAGGCTTAGAGTTTGTCAAGTGGAATGGCCAAGTTAATGCTTTCAGAAATGTTTTTTGTTGATTGAATGTCATATTAAATCTTTTGCCAAAGTTTCTCTGATCTTCTAGAGTTGCCAGTAAAGGCTGCTTTGAGCTCCTAAGAATCTCTTGATGGTATTTCTCTAGTACATCCAACTCAGAGGACACAAACAATTGCAATTCCTTTTAAATGTCTCCATGAGAGAATTTTATAGTGGATGGGGGTCAGGGTTTGTCTGTCCTGCTTGGCACAGCCCAGGCAGGGCTTTCCCAGCCACATTCCACACTCCATTGCCCAGCTGGAGCCGCTGGTGCCTCTGAGTTCTGCTGGCCCAGCCCCAGGGACGCTCTCCTTGTCTGCCCATTCCCCCACGGTCTCTGGGCAGGGATGGCCTCAGTGGGGGCTGCTGACATCCTCAGCAACTTGGAGGCTGCTGCTGGATTTCACTGCTGCAGAGGCTTGTTCAGCCTTCAGCTCTTCAGTGCAGGAATTCAGTGCCCCACGGCTCATTGACATTCAGAGCACCTTAACAAGCCAAGGTTCTGGGAATAATTTTATTTCAGATTTCAAATTGTTTGTGGCTAATTAGACTGATTTCAGAAGCCTATTCAAACTGAATATATTCTATTTAAAAAGAAAGTGAGAAAAGATTTTTTTAGGTCCTGTTTAGATTTTTTCCTCTTAATAAACTGATATATGCAATCTCCAATTGGCACTGAATCCAAGTGCTCCCCCATGCATTTTTAATAGATATGAAAATCAAGACCTTTCATGGCTGACAATCAATCAGACTCTGTCTCTATCCCCACCCCACCATTTCCACCATCCAAACCCTGGCACTCAGAGCAGCCTCGTGCAAATCTCAGCTCCCTCCAGCCCAGGCTGCACATGCAGCTTTCAGCTCCTTGGCTCCAACTCCCACCTGCTTTCCTTGGAGAAGGAGCTGCCCGAGACACAGAGGGATGTTCATTTCTTGTCAGCCAACAAAGCCAAGGGAAGGCACAGCTCCATCAAATGCAAAAGTCATTCTTCTCCCTGGCCCTGCCCTGCCCCTGTTCCCCACAGCCTGTCCTGTTTCCTTCATCCCTGCATTGCCAGGCACTTTCTGGGACAAGGGAGCTCTGCTCTGGCTATGGAGGGAGATCCAAGTGCAGCCCCTGGAGTGGGAACCACAACTCATCAGGTTTCTGTCCTTGGAGGGACCAGGAACTGGTGAGACTAGAGGCACAGGAAGGTTTCTCTTCACGGAAAACAAAAAATGTGAACATGATAAAATTTAATAAACATCAAAAGCCTTCATTCAGTTTCTTGTGACATCCCAGCAACATCTGACATGTGCACCATCCACAAGGGATTGCCATACAGGAAGGATTTTAGACAAAGACATAAAAAGAGGTGATAGAAAAGATAAAACTACAACTAAGATGCTGACTAAGGAGGTATTTAAACTTCTGAAAGATTGGGCAATTCCCTGATGCTCAAATCATGAAGCCAATCAAGGACGATACATTGGAATCAGCAGAGAGCAACTGGAGGAAGACTTTTGGGAGCAATGCGAAGGACAAGGATCCAGCTGCTCTAAATGAAGAGATGTCCTTAGACATGGCCATTTCAAAAGGAGAGCTGGAAACACGTAAAGGAGGGAGTCATGAAATATTAGAGTGAATGATGTTCATGGCAAAGATAGAGGGGAAGATCCGTATTTCTCCACTTGCCATAAGCAGAAGAATCCAGTAGAATTAGGAAATTTCTTTTCCTGGAGGGAAAACTTGGCCATTTCTTAAAAGTACTCAAATGACCCAGATAATAAAGATTTCCTTGTATATTATGAAATGTACAAGTATTAAAACCTGTGCCCCTTTCCAGGCAGACATCAGCTGTGTGCCCATGAACAGGCAGTGCCGCTTGTGCCCTGAGGTGCCCAGCTGGGATTGGATCTCTCCAAGAGCACCTGAGGAACAGCAGAGCACCTTGCAAGCTGCAGGTCCCTGACAGCCCTGCAGGGCTCCTGTCCCATCAACATCTGCTCTGCTGCAGTCTGAAACAGAGCCCAGCATGGTGCTGGGATCATCAGAGAGCTGAGGTGTGTGCTGGAATTCAATGCCCTCCCCATCCCGCAGCAGCCCTGCATTTCCCTGCTCCAGCCTTGGTCTGCAGCACAGCCATGGAGGCTCTTTGGGCTCCTGAGTGTTCCTGCAGCCCCCAAGGGCAGCTGAGCTCTGCCTGTGGCACAGTCAGGCCTGGCCAGCGCAGGCCATGCTCAGCAATTGCTTGTGTGTGCCTGGCCTTGCTGTCAGCCCAGGCAGCGGCTGCGTGGCCCCTTGGTGGCCCTGTGCTGGCCCAGCCATGGTGGCCCAGCCCCTGTGCAGGCCCAGCCCAGGCCAGGAGCATTGCGGCTGGGAACGGCCCCTGTGCCGTGCTGCCCACAGCAGCCTTGGGGCTCTGTGCCCCATGGCCTCCCTGCTGGGCAGCCTCTGCCAGCTCCTGCACAGCCCCTGGCACCTGTGGGCCTGCACAGACAGCCCTGCCCCGGGCTCTGCTGGCCTCTGGGCCAGCAGAGAGGCCGGCCAGGGCTGGCCATGGCCGGGAACAGGCCCTGAGCCCCGCAGGAGGATGGAGCTGGGCCACAGCCAAACTCAGCCCAGGCCAAAGCTGGGCTCAGCAGCCAGGGCTGCCAAGGGCTGGGCACAGAGGCTGGCACTGACAAATGTCCTGGGCCCCCTCCCTGCTCTGTCCATGTCCCCAAGGGCACAGAGCAGCCTCCTCTCTGGGGCACTTGCCTGTTTTCAATGCCTTGCACAGGCGCTGGCCCTGCCCCACAAGGCCTGGCCTGAGTCCTGCCCCTGCACGCTCAGCCAGGCTGAGATGGACACTGATGGTTTCTGGGGCGGGCTCTCTGAGCCCAGCCCAGCTCCCTGCAAGCTCTGCCAGCTGCCCTGAGCTCTGGGCAGCACCAAGGGCCTCTCCCCAGCCCAGCCCAGCCGGCTCTGGCCCCACAGCTCTGCTCAGCCTAGGCTGCTCTGGCCACTGGCCCCATGCCCTCAGCCCCTGCCAAGGGCACAGCAGCAGCTGCAGCTCACACAGGACTCAGCCCCAGCCATGGGGGAAGGTGCTGGACCAAGGCCAAAGGAGGCTCCCTGCCTGCCCTGCTCCCCTCTGGCTCAGGTGCTGAGAGCTCTGCAGCCCCTGCTGCCATCCCATGTGCCCAGGGCAGCACAAGAGCCCCGGCCTTGGGGCCCTCAAGAGCTGCTCCTGCTCCAGGCCCAGGGCCCATCCCAAAGCTGGGGTAGCCACAAAGCTGTGCCCATTTCTGTTCCTTGCTGCTCTGATGGTGATGGATCCTCAGCTACTTGGAGGTCGATGATGAATTTTCCTACTCCAAAGGCCTCTTCTTTCTTGAACTTTTCAGGAATTCAGTGAGAAAAGCTCATAAACATTTGTTTAAAACACCCACACAATAAAAACCCCTGATAATAATTTAAGTTTTTTATTGTTCTCTGGTTAATTTGACAGATTTCAGAAGTGTATTCAAAGTGAATATACTGTATTGAAAGCAATGAAGAGAGAATTGCTTTGTCCTGTTTAGTTTTCTTTTCCTGTTTATAGATTGATATCAGCAATGTCCAATTGATATTGACCCCGAGCACCTTCTAACGCTGTCGGAATAGATATGAAAATCAAGACCTTTTATGGCTGACAATCAATCAGACTTTGTCCCTATCACTTCCCCACTGTTATGAATGACGTTCTATATGTCTAATTCAATAAACAACAAAGTTCAATTTAGCAGCAATTTTAATTGAGCAGCAATCATATATAAAATAATACCATCAAATACAATCAAGCAGGTACAAAAAAATTTGGCAGTGGTTCCCATAAAGGATAAGCAAAACCAATTGATCAGGGCATGGGCGGGGTTTTTCTCACCCTGCCTCATGTACAAAAAGAATAGGAATCCAAACACAATTTATATCCTGTATGCTAATACATATTCATCACTTTTTTCCCTGCAAATCTCCTCCTATTTTCTATTCTTGAAATTTATGTCACTATACTGCACAGCACATGCTCTGCTTGTTGCTCAGGGGTCTTCTGGCTCTTTGGTGCTCACATCCGATGAAGGCTTCTCCTCATCATCACTGTCCTTTGAGCAACCCCACTCATTGCACATGTGCCCCAAGTCTTGTGTTATAGAAGCCAGCATTATATTCCAAAAAAAAAAGCCTTATTATTTCGTAGATACCTGGAATCATCCCATTTTCAGCCATTTCAAGGCTGATTCTCTAGTTATCCTGAGGCCTATTCCATTTTGGAATGTTCCTTATGTCGAACTACATCCAGGATCCTATTTTCTCATTAACATCTGAAAACATTTGTTTTGTGACACTAATAACACATCCTTTTCCTCTATTACTTCTTCTAAAATTTAAGTATTGTTAGCAATACTCATATTCATTTATCACACTGCCATTTCCCTCATCCAACCTCTGGAACTCAGAGCAGCTGAGGAATGGAGTCACATCCAGGGGTGTCCCCAGGGCTCAGGACTGGGGCCAGGTCCATTAAATCTCTTGTATCAGGATGCTCATCCTGGAGTGGGGGCAAAGCAGCTCGAAGAATTCCTGATTTGCAAAGCTGTCAGTGGTGGATGGAGAAGGGGCTCAGGCTGCTTTTGGTGTTGAGGAAATGCTGAAACCAGCCTGACTCATTTCATCTCCTCCTGTCCTGGCTGATCTCCCCTCTTTCCCCTTCCACCCATTGGCTTTTGTCTCCCACCAGGCCCCCGGTGAAGAGCCTGGCTCTGTGTTCTCCATCCCCTCCTGGCTGGCACTGCCAGGCTGGGATGAGGAGCCCCTCAGCCTTCCCTGCTCCAGGCTGGACAAGCCCAGCTCCCTCAGCCTCTGCTCACAGCCCAAGGGCTCCAGCCCCCACCTTGGAGGCCCTTCCCTAACCCTGCTCCAGCTGCCAGACATCTTTCCTGCCCTGGGAAACCCAAACCCGGTCACAGTGACCTGGATCATCCACGTCCTTGATGTCCTGGTCACACAGCCCTGGCCCCTTGTCCCCATGTCAGGCTCTGGGCTGGATCCTGTGGAACATCCTTTGCTGGAGGCTGTGGCTCCAGGTGGAGCGGGGGGATACCAGGGGACAGGAACCCCGCTGGGCATGAACAGCATTGGACTTGTTGGGAGAAACTGTGAGGGGGAGCTGGGGCTGAGTGAGCAACCAGTGACCTCACACAGCCCTCCTGGGATGTCACACAGCCCCTCTGGGATGTCACAGCCTGCTCTGTGAGGTCACAGCTCATTCTCTAATGTCACACAGCTGGTCTCTGATGCCACAGCCAACTCTGTGATATCACAGTCTGCTCTGTGATGTCAGACCTCTGCCCTGTGAGGTCACTGCTGGCTCTGTGATGTCACAGAGATGGCCTATGATGTCATAGCTGCTCAATGACATTGCATTTCCCCCCTCTGTGATGTCATAGTCTGCTCTGGGATGTCAGACCTCTGCTCTGTGATGTCACTGCTGGCTCTGTGATGTCACAGATGCAGTCTATGATGTCAGAGTTGCTTAATGACCTCACATAACCCACTCCGTTATGTCATAGCCCACTCTGTGACCTCATGTTACCAGAGGATAAATTGTGAGCTCATGTGAGCTGACACCTGGAGCTTGTTCTCCAAAACCCAAGGCCTGTGGAAAGCACACAATGCCCGTTGTGTGAGAAGGGGAACTGGAAGCTCACCAGCCTCAGTGTCCTGCCAGCTCAGCCAGGCCCACAGGAACATTGGGGTCCAGACCACCAGGGACCACCAGAGAGACCCCCAGGGCAGAAGAACTCATGGGTAAAGAGGAGGGGAAATATGTCAATGATTTTGGGGAAATGATTATCATATGTGTGTTTAGTCTGGGACAATCAATTAATATGTGTGCAAAATACAGAAAATAAACAGAAACTTTCCTGTACTCAGCATGCAGGGCTTTGGGAGGAGCTCTCCCCCATGCATCCAGCTGAATAAAGAATGCTGCTTCTTAATGCTACATTGGGCTTAAGGAGTTTTCTGTTTTACGCATTTTTGGTAACACTCCCACTGCCAAGGAAAGCTCTGTCTGCTGCTGTTCACAAACAGAGGAGGGCTGGTGGCAGATGTGGTGGTCAGAGGCTGCCTGGGGCACCATGACCATGAAATAATCAAGTTTTCAATATTCTGGGTAAGCAGGAGGGGCAGCAACAAAACATCTACACTGGAATTAGGTAGGGCAGACTTTGGCCTATTTAGAATGCATATTTGGGGAGTATCAAATCAGTTACTGATCTTTTAAAGGGAAACAGCCCTTAAAAACAAAGAGGTCCAGGAAGGAGAGAGACATTTCAAGAAAATAATCTTAAAGAGGGAGAAGCACCCTGTCCCAGTGTGGAAAAAGATGAGCTAGTGAGGAAAATTACTGTCCAGGATGCCCATGGAGCTTTTGTGGGGACTCAGGGGAAAACATTATTTAAAACTCAGGAGGTCTCCAAAGATGATGTTAGGTTACACAGAAAAAAAAGGGGAGAGGTGATAACTCAGTTAGAATTTCATGTGGCGGCTTGTATTAAAAAAAAAAAAAAATTAATGGCAAAAGGAGGGATAAGGAGAACCTCTATGTTTTATTGGATGCAGCAGAGAATAAAATAACTAAAGATAAGGAAAAGACTGAGCTCCTTAATACCTTGTTTGTCTCAATGTTCAATATTAGGACAGGTTGTCCTCAGGACAAGTGTTCTCCTGAGCTGGTAGATGGGCACAGGGAGCAGAACATCCCCTGCAATCCAGGAGGAAGCAGCTGGGGAGCTGCTGAACCACTCAGGTGCTCACAGGTGGATGGGATCGGATGGGATCCATCCTAGGGGGATGAGGGAGCTGGTGGATGAGCTCCCCAAACTGCTCTCCATCATTTACCATCAGTCCTGGATCAGCAGGGAGGTCCCAGAGGAGTAGAGGTGCCAATGTGAGCCCATCCCCAAGAAGGGCAGGAAGGAGGATCTGAGGAACTCCAGGCCTGTCAGCCTGACCTCAGTGCCAGGCAAGGCTATGGAAGAGATCACCCTGAGTGCCATCACAGGATGGCAGAGGGATCAGAGCTGGCCAGAGTGGATTTGAATATCTGCATAGATGATCTGGATGAGGGGATTGAGTCCAGCACCAGCAAATTTTCAGATGACACCAAGCTGGGTTCAAGTGCAGATCTGCTGGAGGGTAGGAGGGCTCTGCACAGGGCCCTGGACAGGCTGGATCCAGGGCCCAAATCCAACAAGGTGAGGTTGAACAAGTCCCAGTGCGGGGTCCTGCACTTTGGCCACAACAACCCCTGCAGTGCTACAGGCTGGGGACAGTGTGGCTGGACAGCAGCCAGGCAGAAAGGGACCTGGGGGCACTGATGGACAGCAGGCTGGACATGAGGCAGCAGTGTGCCCAGGTGGCCAAGAAGGCCAATGGCTCCTGGCCTGGATCAGGAATGGTGTGGCCAGCAGGAGCAGGGTAGTGATTCTTCCCCTGTGCTCAGCACTCGTTGGGCAGCACCTCAAGTGCTGTGTCCAGTTCTGGGCCCCCAATTTAGGAAGGACATGGAGGGGCTGCAGCGTGTCCAGAGAAGGGCAACAAGGCTGGTGAGGGGTCTGGAACACAAGTCCTGTGAGGAGCGCCTGAGGGAGCTGGGGCTGTTTATCCTGGAGAAGAGGAGGCCCAGGAGAAACAAGGCGGTGTCAGGGCACAGGTTGGACTTGATAACCTCCAATGTCTTTTCCAGCCTTGCTGATTCTGGGATTCTCTGAAACCACCCTTGAAGCAGGTGCAGGATGAGCCCTGGGCCTCCTCTTCAGAAGCTCCAGCAGCCCAGGTGCCTCAGCTTCTCCTGCCAGCCCCAAAGCCCATCCTGTCAGTCCTGCAGAGCCTCTGCAGCTCCTCCTCATTGCCCAGAACAGGGAGCCCTACAGGCAGACACAGCAGCCCAGATGTGCCCCCCTGGCCTGGGCTGCCTCTGGCAAGGGAGCAGCTTGAGGCACTGCAGGAGCCTGCAGACAATTCCTGCAGCACTTGGAGGATGATCCTGCTCCCCAGGGGATGGTGCCAAGTCAGGAACTGGAATGGGGAGTGGGGCCAGAGAGGAAAGGGCAAACAGGGATGGGCTGTTTGCAGGGCAGGGAACAGCAGTGGACAATAGGAAGAAATCTAGACCAAGGAAGAGTAAAGAACGCAAAGGTGAAGCCAAGGAAATACTCAGGGCAGTTAGGGGGTGGCTGCCAGGCAGCCCTGGCTCTGAGCAACAGCGTCTGCAGTGGCACAGGAAACCCCCAGCTGATGGGAACAAACTTTCTGGCTGACTGAAGAGGCCAGGACAAAGCTGAGTGGTTTCCCTGGTGTCCCCCAGACCATGCTGGCCCCAGGGGCTGATGGCATTTGTGCTCCCTCAGGTTCATGTCCCCACAGCAGCAGCATGGGGGTGCCCCCGCCTGCTGTGTGCAATGCAAACAGGGGCTCCTGAGCCAGTGCTGCCGTGGCTGTGCCTGCAAGGATGGGGCACCTGTGTGAGCTGGGGGAGAGGCCAGGGCTGCAGAGGGGGGATGTTGTTGGCAGCTCCATGAGGACGCTCTGGGACGCTGCCCTGGTCTGTGCAGCGCACTGGGGATGGATCAGCCCCTGCTCTGCTGCTCCTTCCCGTCTCCCCCAGGGCCCTTGCAGAGCCCCAGCCATGCTGTTTGCCCCAGCCTGCCCACGGCCAGCCTGGGGCTGCTCAGCCTGGGGCTTTTCTGTGCTGAGCACTGGCCTGGCCGTGTTCTTGAGAGAGCCTGGGCAAGGAGCCTGCAGCCCCCAGGGCCTGGCCTGAGGTGTCAGTGCTGCCCCAGCAGTGCCCATGGCCTGTCCCTGCTGCAGCCCCGGCACTGCCACCCCCAGGATTGTGCCCGGTCCCGAGAGCACTCAGGCCCTGCAGCAACACCAGGGCCACCAGGGCAGCGGGGCAGGGCCACGGCAGCAGCACTGGCAACACCAAGTGCTGCTGCTGCTGCTGGGCACAGCTGCTGTGCCAGCACTGATCTGCCCCAGCTCTGCACACAGACATTGCTGCTGCAGCTCCATAGAAGGCAACAAAAGGGCATCTCTGCAGAAAACTTTGCTCAGTGCTCCTTTCATTCCTTTAAAGCCACTGAGAAAACACCCCCTCAGTGACACAGTCTGCGGCCACGGTGAATGTGTAGAGAAACAAAATGAGAAATGGCACAAACAATGACCCTACTTTGTAGACAATATGAAAAAACTAAAACAAAGGGAAAAAAAAATGAAACACAACCAAACCAACAAGAAGTATCAAAGACAACCTTTATTACAAAAGATTTCCCAAAATTGATGAGCAGTTTAATGTTTCTGAAAGCATCCAGTCATCAGTCTCCACACTGCAGCCTTGAGCTCTTGGTTCCTCAGGCTGTAGATGAGGGGGTTCAGGGCTGGAGTCACAACTGAGTACAGAACTGACAGGGCCAGATCCAGGGACGGAGAGGACACGGAGGGGGGTTTCAGGTAGGCAAACATGACTGTGCTGATGAAGAGGGAGACCACGGCCAGGTGAGGGAGGCAGGTGGAAAAGGCTTTGTGCCGTCCCTGCTCAGAGGGGATCCTCAGCACAGCCCTGAAGATCTGCACATAGGAGAAAACAATGAACACAAAACAGCCAAATAATAAGGAGGCACTGAACACAATGAGCCCAAGTTCCCTGAAGTAGGAGTGTGAGCAGGAGAGTTTGAGAATCTGGGGGATTTCACAGAAGAACTGGCCCAGGGCATTGCCATGGCACAGGGGCAGAGAAAATGTATTGGCTGTGTGCAGCAATGAATAGAGAAAGGCACTGGCCCAGGCAGCTGCTGCCATGTGGGCACAAGCTCTGCTGCCCAGGAGGGTCCCGTAGTGCAGGGGTTTGCAGATGGACACATAACGGTCGTAGCACATGATGGTCAGGAGGAAATACTCTGCTGAGATGAAGAACACAAAAAAAAAAACCTGTGCAGCACATCCTGTGTAGGAGATGGTCGTGGTGTCCCAGAGGGAATTGTGCATGGCTTTGGGGACAGTGGTGCAGATGGAGCCCAGGTCGCTGAGGGCCAGGTTGAGCAGGAAGAAGAACATGGGCGTGTGCAGGTGCTGGCCGCAGGCTACGGCGCTGATGATGAGGCTGTTGCCCAGGAGGGCAGGCAGGGAGATGCCCAGCAAGAGGCAGAAGTGCAGGAGCTGCAGCTGCCGCGTGTCTGCCAATGCCAGCAGGAGGAAGTGCCTGATGGAGCTGCTGTTGGACATTTCTTCACTCTGGGTATTATGAGCTATTCAAAGACAACAATTATAATCTGGACAAAGTACCTTGAGTCAATCCTCTGCTAATTTCTTACACAATCACTCAAAATTGCTTCTCTTTCTTTGGGGAAATTTCATTTACTTTTTTTTTTTTAATTTAGGTTTGGCTGCTAAGTAACTACGTGTTTTCTGGAAGGGGCTGATGTCTTGTTCTTAGCACTGCTCTCAGCCTGAACACTGGGGAGCCCAGAGGGAAAACAGGGCTCCCTGTGCCCCAGAGCAGTCAAACCTGCTGGTCCCACACAGGTGTCCTTTGTTCATTTCACCTGCCTCTAGTACAGGATGGACAAATTTCAAAGTGTACTTAAAAATAACGTGGCCTTTTTGAACACTCCAGTTTCAAAATCAATCTCTCCAAACCCTTCTCTCTTTCCCTGTGCAGCTGGACAGGGAGGGATGCCAAAGGTTGGTCTGTCTGTCTGCTGCCTGCAGTTGTGCCTATTCGGAGCTGTTTCTCTCTACCCGAGCCTTGTCCCTGCCAGTGCTGCCAGAGCCCAGCCCAGCCCTGGGAACTCAGCTCTGCCCTGCAGACCCCTCCCAGCACAGGGCACTGCCCAGGGGCATCTCCCTGGCAGCAGGGCCCTAAGGACAGGGCAGACAAACAGAGATGCTGCAAGCCAAGGTGCTGCTGCTGCTGTCTGTAGGGAGAGGAGGCTGAGGAGGCAATTTCTGAGGGAGATCTGAGGCACATCTGCTCATGCCCAGGCTGACAGTGCAGGAGTCTCAGTGACACAGCCAAAGCTGACAGCCCCTTCCCTTTAGGAGAAAGCTGAGAGCAGCCCTGGCCATGCAGCACCATCTCCACAGCAGGAGGAATCTGCCCTGAAGGGGGTTGCTCCTGCCACCTCCAACTTCTCCCCTGCAGTGTCCATGGGGAGCTGCCAGGCAGGTTGAGAGCTGCCCCTGGCAGGTGGCACATCCCCTGGGCTGGCCAAGAGCCCTGAGGGCTGCAGGACCTGCTCTGCAGGACAGCCCTGGCAGCCCTGGCTGCAGCCCCAGCTTCACCCCCTGAAGCCATCCCTGGCAGCATGAGCCATCCTGCCCTGTCCCTCTGAGGGTGCCCAGGGCAGCCCTGCTCTACAGCACATCCTCCTCCTCCTCCTGCTCCCCTGCCACAGAGAAATTGGGGGAGTCCTCCTGGCACATCCCTCAGGCTGTGGGGTGTGCTGGCTTCAGGAGATCCCTCCAGGAGCACAGGGGACATTGCCCTGCATCCACTGACTCACCATGTGGAGGGCTGTGAAAATCTTTCCCCAAGTGAAGTTTCAGCTCAATGACTTCCTCAGCCTGTCTCTGCCTGGCTCCTGTCCCCTCAGTGCCTGCAGGCAGAGCCCTCAGCCCTGCTGGGCTAGGAGAGGAGCTGGTCCTGGGAAGAGCTGTTCCTTTAAAGCTCAGCAGCACAGACACAGCACAAAGACTTTAATGACCCTCTTGGGACTTGGGTGTTGTTTACATCAGACTCAGTCCCTGAGAGAGCCTTCCAAAGACTTCTCCAGAACTCAAAGTTAAATTGAAACTCCAAAGTTTCTTGAAGTTTTAATGGGTCCCACTGAGGGACACGACTGAGAAAGTGTCCCCAGGTTCCAGGTAGAGCAGAACACTGGAGGCAGTGATGACAGGTGGGGACAAGAAAGGCAAAGGTGTCTCTGGTGCTGAGCAAACCTGGATGTGTTTCAGGAATGCAAAGGGCCAAGGCCTGAGCCCCAGCCCCTGGCAAGGCAGATCCTGTCCCTCCCTCATTGCTCAGGGCTCTTCCCGGGATGGGCTCTGGCATGTGGGGATGTGCAATGCCAAGGGCAGCACCATGGGGCGGCCCCTGCCAGGCTGCTGAGCAGGGACAAGCAGCCACCCTGTGATGTCACACAGCCCCTTGGATGTCACACAGCCACCTGTGATCTCATACAGCGTCCTGTGATATCACAGAGCACCCTATGATGTAACACAGCCACCTGTGATGTCACAGCCCACTCTGCAATGTCAAACAGCACCCTTGTTTTGTCACAGAGCCAATTCTGGGATGTCACCCTGGAATGTCATGCAGCTGCATTGTGATGTCCCAGAAGACTCTGTGATGTCAGAAAGTTGCTTTGGGATGTCACAGTCTGTTCTGTGATGTCACAGTCTTCTCTATGATGTTACACAGCCACCTAGTGATGTCACAACCCACTCTCTGATGTCACAGAGCCACCAGCTGTTACGTCCGGATCTGCTCTATGGCCTCATACCCTACTCCATGATGTCACAGACAGCTCTGTGATGTCACAACCTCCTCAGTGATGTCACAAAACCCTCTCTGTGATGTCATGCTGCCACTCTGTAATGTCACAACACACACTTTGACCTCACAGCCTGCCCTATGATGTCATACAGCCATACCATGATGTCACAGCCTGCTCTGTGTTGTCACACAGTGTCCTCTATGATGCTGCAGCTGCTCAGTGACCTCACACAACAAACTTTGTGATGTCATAGCCCAACCTGTGACCTCACACAGCCCACTCTGTGCTGTCACACAGCCCCTTGCTGACATCACAGCTGCTCTGTTCCTCTAGGACACAGCCACAGAGGTGCCACTGTGACACAGTCCCCTCTGGGACATCCCCCAGCCCCTGCCAGTGCTGAGCCCCTGTCAGCTCTGGCTGTGCCCTGCTGGTGTCCCTGAGCTGCCCTGGCAGTGCCCCAGCCCTGCTGGGCTGTGCACAGGAGCTGCTCCTGGCCAGAGCTGTCTCTCTGCAGCGCTGCCCTTGCCAGGAGCTGCCTCTGGGCCAGGAGCCCGGCCCAGCTCACCAGCACAGACACAGCACAAGGACTTTAATGACCCTCTGGGGCTTTGGTGCTCTTTGTGTTTGCACAAGTAGGCTCTGTCAGGGCCTTGCAGCTGCTGCCCATTCCTGTGCCCTGTGCAGCCCAGGCTGTCCTACGGTGTCCCTGCCCTGCGCCTCTGTCCCTGCAGGCTGTCGTCATCCCCCGGCTGCCCCACCTGGCTGGCCCCTTCCTTTGCTGACAGCTCTGCCTGCCTCTGCCTGCCCACACAAAGCCTTGGGCTGCTCCAGGCTCCTTCTGGGGGATGTGCTGCACCACAGCCCTGCCCTGGGAGGGAAATTCCTTTCTCCTGGTGTCCAGTCTGGGCTTCCCAAGCTGCTCTTGGTGCCATTATCTCTTTCTCTGGCTGTTTTATACAATAAAGAAAAACTCCAAGATGTGTGAAACCACCCTTTAATCCCTCCCCGGCTACTCTTATTCTGTCCTCAGTCTCCACACCACTGAGCCCAGAGTCTGCCGCCTCTCACTGCTGGTTATGGGATGAGGCCTCCAAACCTCATCTTGACAGGTTTTTGGGTCCTCTCCAAGGTCTGTGAAAATGAAAACAGTGGTCAAAGTTATTTTCTCCCAAATCTTGCAGTGACAGAACAAGGCTCAATATCTGTGAACTGAATGAGGGTGGATTTACGTTTGTTAGAAGGAGGAAATATTTTACAATGAGGAGAGTGCACGAAACTGCAACTGTGTTCTTCCACAGAACTGGATTCCCCATCTCAGGAATTATCCAAGAGCAGGAGCTTTGTGCAGCCTTACCCAGTGAAACCCCCTCATCCCCAAGCATAGAATTCCTGTTGTGTGGGTTCTCTGGTGTGCTGGGTGCCCTCACAACGCTTCTGGCCAGAATGTCTGCTGAGGGCAGCCAGGCTGCTGCAGGGGCAGTGACCTCACAGCCATCACCATGGCAGCCCTGTCCCCTGGGCCTGCCTCTCCCCTTTCCTCTGCCCCTGCCTTGTCTCTGCTGGCATGAAGAGTTTTGTCATTCATATCTTGTCCCCAAGGTGCTGGGGCCAATGGCTTCCCAGGCAGGCTCCTGGAGCAGAAGTGGCTTTTCAGAGCCCAGGCAGAAATGAGCCCTGAGGCAGCAGCTCTGCAGTGCTGGCCACCAGGCCGGGCTGCCAAGGGAGGCTTCTGGCCATGGCCTGCAAGCAGCTGCTGCTGCCAAGGTGCCTTTGGTGCCTCAGGCTCTGCCTGGCACAGCTCCCAGCACGGCACTCTGCCCTTGTGCCCGAGCCCTTCCCTGTGCTGGGGCTGGCCTGGGGCTTTTCCTGCAGTGGGACCTGCCCTGCTCCTGGCACAGGAAAGGCAGTTCCTGCTGGAGCAGGAGGCTCTGCCTGCAATGGGCTCCAACAACTCCAGCAAGGCCCTGTTTGCAAAGCCCCCAGTGGGAAATTAAGGAGGAGGGTCATGTTGCTTTTGGGGTTGAATAATGCTGAAAGCAGACTTCTCCATCCCAAAATCCTGAGAGGGAGAGGAAACTGTGGCAGGGATGGAATAATTCACAGAGAAAGGAACAACCAAGGGACAGCACTGAGAGCTTCTGCAGAGCTGCTGAGCTGGCCCAGCCTGGGCACATCTGACTGACAGGGCAGCACTTCAGACTAGAGAAGCCCCGTCCCAGATTTTAACAGCAGCATCTCCTGCCATTTCCCTACTTGGGGGTGTGGTGATTCCTCCCTACAGTGGGGACACCCCTCAAGGTCACTGTTCCAGGCTGAGCCAAAGGAATTTGCCCACGATCATTAGTCTGGGGGAGTGACAATCTCTCTTAAATAACTGGTTTTGCTTTAACACAGTTGCTTTGAAATCACTTCCAAGTACTCTATACAATATAATATGTTATAGCTCTTATATATTGGTGTAAATATTTCTGATTAAGATCATTTTGTCTCATCAGTGCTATAATAGATATTTATATAAAAATCTCTGGTTTGCTATCCTTAATCCTGTGAAACAAATTCTATAAAGGTGTCATGGTTGGACCCTGGCACAATGCCAGTGCTCCCATGAAAGGTATATTTGCAAAATGGTTACTGTGAGATGGGACTCGGAAACAGAGCAAAGCAGGCTCCAACTTGGGAATGGAGCGGAAAAAACCCCCAAACCCAACACTTTATTAATCTACAACATAGAGACAAAAGGGGAAAAAAGGAAAAAAAGAAATTACACACGACAATCCACAATGGAACACTTCCAAAACACTCTTCCTCCTTCCACCTTTCTAACACTCAATCCTCTCTAACACTCACTTCTCAGTCCAATGTCATCTCTCACACAACCTCCCCCAGTTCATCAGGAGAGAGGAGTCTCCCTCTTGCACCATGGGCCTCCCCAGGAAACACAGTTGGAACCTCCTGTGCTTCCATGTCACACGTGGCAGCCACCCGGAGAGAATCTGCCATGGTGATCATCTTCCTTCCATATCCAGTGCTCTCACTACCGGCCATGGATCCAAACTGCTTCTTAGATCTTTTTAAGAATGCTTTGCTCAGTTTCAAGAAGTGGCAGCCTCTCACTATTTGGCACACCTGTCCCCCCCTTATTTCACCCCTTGGGGCCGAAGGGCCTTGTGAACAGAGATCTTTCTCCTCTGAAGGCAGAGGGCTCCGCCACACCCTCCTCATCAGTCTCTGTTCCCTCTATTTCTTCTTGCAACAGCTTTGTCACTTTTGGTTTTTGGCCAACTGCGTCCCCCAAGGTACAGTCTCTACATTACAGAAAGAAATTGGTTCTGTCCTGTGGCCATGTCAGAGAAAGTCCAGCCAAAGGCCACTGCAATCATCTCTTTCATCCAGGGCACTTCTCATCTGCTGACATTTCTTCACCTACTCAAACCTTCTTCTTCTTGCCCATCCTTCGTTCCCTCTCAATACTCAGCTGGGGAGGATCAGTGTTTTTACAGCTTCCCTTGTTTCAGTACCAAAGGGGTTAAAACCTCAGCCATGGTCTGCCTGCGGCTGGGCACCTTGCCCCCCCCTTTTCTCCTGGCCATGGTGCAGGCACAAGATATCAAATTTCAAGCCAGCACAGAGTCTCTATCACTCTCTCCTGGGGGGGCTGCCCAAACATCCCAGGTCTCCTCCACCCTGCACCTTGCAGGGCTCTGGCCTCCCTCCCCACAGGCTGCATGGCCTCCCCTGCCCCACCCAGACGCAGCTGGGCAGGGGAGAGGTCAGATCGACTCACCGCTGGACTCAAAAGAGAGAGTCCATCTGGGAATCTTCTGCTTTTAACCCCTGTGTGTTCTCAGAGGTGTATCCAGGTCCCCAGTGGCCACACCTGGTGCCAATTTTTAAATCTGGCCACTGATTGGTTTGACCACAACTTTCCCAGAAACTCACTTCCTGGTCAAACCACAAGAAAATGTTAATTCCACCTCATTAATTCTTTACACACAAATGCTTGAAAAGTCTCGGGCTGGGATTGGAACCAGCTGCTCCAAGGCTGTTCTTACAAAAAGAGCTTAGAAAGCCTGGAGGTTCTTGGGGGTGTTTGAGTGTGGATATGACAGTCCGGTCAGAGACAGAGAAAGCAAGATGAGCTTTCCCATGAATTGGTCTGGGAACTTTTAGGGAGCTGGAGAGAAAGAATTGTAAACTATCCACAGGTGGTGTTTGGAATAAGTTGTGTTTTTTTCCAAGAAGTTGTTTAATGGAAGGTGTTTTCTTCATTAGCCAATCATGTGAAATGTGTTGATTAAATGACCAATGAGGTCCACTTGTAGCAAACCAAGGTATAAAAGAAGAGGATTGAATAAACCGCGGGCTTTTAGCTCTCAGCCTTCTGACCTGAGTCTGTGTCATCTCTGACTCCACAGTGACATTTGGGGATCTGTGGGGGCTATTTGGGATCCTTTCTGCACCTCGTGACCTAACAGGAGCTTCTCCAATAAACTTTGCCTGAAGCTCCTGCTGTGCCCATGACAGGAACCCCTGTCAGTGTCTGGGACATCCCAGCTCTTTGGCAGCCTGGGGACTCCTGGGATGTCACCATGGAGCCTCCGTGAGTGCCTGTGACAAATCAGTGCCTTTGCAGCCCAAGGTCCCCTGGGATGTCACCATGGAATGGCTGTGACTGCCTCTGACCACAGGGCTCTTTACCATCTCCAGAAATCCCTGGGAGGTGTCCATGGAGCCCCTGTCTCTGTCTGTGACATTCCAGCTCTTGAACAGCCTGGAGACTCTTGGAAAGTCCCCATGGAACCCCTCTGAGAGTCTGTGACAAATCTGATCCTTAGCAGGCAACCATCACCAGGACCCTGTTGCTATGGGTCATGGGATCCCAGATCCACAGAACTGGCTGAGCTGGGAGGGACCCATCAGGATCCTGGAGTCCAACTGCTGGCCCTGCACAGGACACCCCAACAATGCCAGCCTGGGCCTGGCAGCGCTGTCCAAACGCTGCTGGAGCTCAGAGAGCCCTGGAGCTGGGAGCCTTCCCTGGGGACCCTGGGTAGTGCCCCAGCAGCCTCTGGGGAGAAACCTTTTCCTGAGATCCAACCTGAGCCTGCCCCGACTCAGCTGCAGCCATTCCCTCCAGTCCTGTCCCTGGGCACCAGAGGGAAGAGGTTCCCACAGCCCCAGGCAGGGACCCGCTCCCAAGGCTGTTGCCATGGCCACCAGGGCTGGGACCAGCTGGGATGCTCGGTTTCCAAGGGCTGGCCTTCAGGAATGGGATTCCCCAATTTCCTGATCCAACTAAAACTGCACTGCCGTGCGCTGACATCCCACCTCTCATGGAAATCACAAAAGGCAAAGATCCCAGGCTGGGATAAGAACAATTTATTTGGAACAGCAACGAGATAAAGAACAAACAGGAACAGAAACAATATTGACAAGAGAAGGGTTTTAAAAAAGGGAAAACTACAACACAACGGTATCTTCCTGGCCATAATTTTCTCCTGCCTGGGAAGGACACCCTTCTCCTCAGGAGGAGATAGAGAGAGAGAGTCCCTTTCCTGCCCCTGCCAATGACCTGAGGTTGGAATGAATGTAATGACACAGCCCTGGCCAGACCCTCATGTTCTTCAGGCTCACATCATGTCATTGGCAGGGGCAGGAAAACGAACAGGTGTCTTCCCAGCATGGATCACAGTGAACATGTATCACCAGGGCTCTTCCAAACGTGGTTCTCCCATGGGGGATGAAGTTGGAGCAGTGCCCAAAGCTCTTCCTGCAGTTGCAGCATTTGCATGTCTTCCCTTACTGGTGACTGTGTTGGTGTCTGCTCAAATGAGAGCTCTGTCTGAAGCTCTTCCCACACTGGGGACACTCGTAGGGCCTCTCCCGGGTATGGATACGCTGGTGGGTGACGAGGTGGGAGTTGCGGTTGAAGCCCTTCCCACAGTCAGAGCAGCGGAAGGACCTCTCATCTGTGTGAATCCGCTGGTGCTGGAGGAGATTGGAGCTCATGTGAAACCTCTTCCCACACTGGGGACACGGGTAGGGCCTCTCCCCAGTGTGGATGCGCTGGTGCTTCATGAGGTAGGAGTTGTACTTGAAGCTCTTCCCACAGTCAGAGCAGTGGAAGGGCCTCTCATCTGTGTGAATCCGCTGGTGGCAGAGGAGATTCGAGCTGGTGTGAAACCTCTTCTGGCACTCAGGACACTCGTAGGGCCTCTCCCCAGTGTGGATGCGTTGATGCCTGACAAGTTTTGAGCTGCAGCTGAAGCCCTTCCCACATTCCCCACACTCGTAGGCCCATTCCCCAGTGTGGATCATCTGGTGGCTGATCAGGGTGCTGCTCTGCCTGAAGCTCTTCCCACACTCCAAGCACTTGTAGGGCTTCTCCCCATCATGAAGCTGCTCATGGACCACCATCTCCAAGCCCTGGCTGAAGCTCTGTCCACCTTCCTGGCACAGAGTGGGTCTTTCCTCCTCAGAGCACCCTGGGCTGGGTTTGAAGCCCCTCCTCCTGCGGGATCTCAGGGAATTTTCCTCCTTGTTAGATTCCTGTGCCATGGAGCCGCTCAAATCTGCCTCTTCCATGAGGTTCTGCCATGGGGATTTGTCCTCCCTGGTCTCTATTCTCAGCCTGTTTTCTGAGGAAGACAGGGGAAGGAGAGGATGGGATTTCCCTCCGTGCCAGAGGGGAGGGGAAGGAAATCCCCCCAGTGCATCCCTCGCAGGACGGTGTTGGCAGTGGGGCTGTCCTGCAGCCTTGGCCTGTGCTGGGCAGGGAGATGGAGCAGGAGGGAGGGGGAAAAGGGTCCTGACTTCCTCCTCACCTGCCTGAGTGTCTCGGAGCATCTTCCTTTTCCTCACAGCCATCTCCTCCATCTGGCGGTGGGTTTGGGATGTAAAATTCTGTTTTGGGAGGAAAACAAGAGATTAGTGCATTGAGTTTTGTACTGGTTTGAAGGCAAACCAGGGGGAGATTTTAAGCCAGAATTACAATTTAACAAGAAAATTAAGATCAAGGCAATGATACAGAAACACTGCCTTAAACTGACAGAGTCAGGATATAACCTGGCACCCTGTTGCTCAGGGTGGTGGGAGCAGTCCCATTAAATGGTGGCTGCAGTCCTGTTGCAGTGATGATCGTGATTCTGTCAAAGCAGTGATCCTGTAGAAGGGTCTGGTCTTCCTCTGAAGGTCCAGTGGTGCCTATGGAGCTCTTGTCCTCTGGCAATCCAGTACGCAAGCTGCTCCTGGGGCTGTAAGCTTCAGCTTATATCCAGGTAGGAATGCTTGGCTCCTCCCCCTGGGCGGAGCATCCCACAATGGGATGATGTCATTTTACCAGTCCTGCAGGGACACTCAATGGCCCATTCACAGAAGAGAGCCCCTGGAGGGCGTTATCAGGGCTGAGTCATGGAAGAGATAAAGAACACTGCCCTGCCTGTTTATAACAGTTTGTGAAGATGGTGATGGAAAACATGCATTTGGTTACATCTTGCACTGCAACCTGAAACAGTGGGGTAATCCCAGCTCAGGGGGGTGAACACCACCCCCCTTACCCAAACTGGCTCAGGTGTAAAACCCCCACCCCGGGAAGGCCATGCATACAGGGGACAATGTCACGCTTGCTGCACCCCAGGGGAGGTCTCTGTCCCTGTACCTCCCTTGTTCTCCCCTGCTTTTCTCCTTCTTTCCATCTCTCTCTCTACCTCACATTGACTGTTCAATACTATCCACTTTGGATTTGGTCTCATTAGCCTCGTAACGGGCAGAGGCATCTCTCTAACAATTTTTTTAAGCAGATTGTGACATTATTTTGGCACAGTGAGTTTAGGCACTGTTCTCTGACCCCAAGTGCCTTTGACAACAGCATATTTCCCTCCTCTGAGGTGGCTGTGGTTCTGTCTGGAGGAACTCTTGGAAAATTGGACACCGCTTCTTCTGAGGGACTTGTGGGAGAACTGATGAGGAAAATGGCTGCTGTGGCTGGCCAGTGTAACAAAAATATTTTGTTGTCCTCCCTTGAAAATTTCATTAAAATCACTGGAGGAAAGGGAGCAAATGATACCAGCAAGACTGACAAGGTTCTTTCACCCCAACATGAGGAACGCAAGGCTGCCAGAAGTCCCACAGGAAGCCCAGCTCAAGTAGCTAGATTCCTAAATTAGTCCTGAATTCACAGGCTTGGAGACTTGGCCACATATGAAAATCATATGTGTCTTCGTTGCTGTCACGTTTGTCACAGCTATACAGAGTTTTTCCTTCCTTTTAATAATCTTGGGCCAAATTTCCATCTTTTTGTTTCTTTGTAACCTGCCAGCTGCCAAGCTGGAGCTGTGCAGGAACCGATGAAACTTGGAATTGCCACAGAATTGCTTCTATTGGCGGTTTATTAATGTTTGGGATTTGTTTACATTTCCATCACAAGTGACTTGTGGCAAGAGCAAATGTTCCTCAAGGCATTTAATGCAGTGTTAAGTTTGATTTCTGCCAAGTTTATTTTGTCCAGTGCCCAGGGGATGCTTGAGGGATGCTTGGGAGGGGCTTGGGGGGATTTTGTCCCTGTCCCTGTCACCCCAGGCCATTCCTGAGGTGGTCTCCATCATTCCCACCTCAGGGAATGCCTGGGGGTCTCCCTCCCTCTCACCCCCATGCCAGGGGATGCTCGGGGCAGTCTCTGTCCCTCTCAGCCCAGGGGATGCTCAGGGGTCTCTGTCCCCTCACCCTGGGCGATGCTCAGGGGTCTCTCCATCCCACTGGCCTCAGGGAATGCTTGTGCAGGGCTGGGGACCAGGGGCTCTGTGTCCCTCTCACCACTGAGGGTGCTCGGGGCTGGGGGGGCTCTCCGACCTTCTCATCCCTGGGGAGGCCAGGGGTGTCTCTGTCCCTCTCAGCCCTGGTGTGACCCCAACCAAACATCATCGGGGTCAGAGGGACAGAGACACCCCCAAACTCCTAGAAGGGCTGGACCTGGGATCATGCTCGTACCCCCATTTTTCTTTTTAGCCCAGAAATGAGTTCTGCACATTTAAGGCTGGTTCTGAGAGTGAAGGGAGGGAGGGAGGAAGAAGCTGCAGTTTGTTTTAGAAACTGCATTCACTCCTCCACATTCCAGCTCCTGGAGGGACAGATGGTGGGACAGGGCTCTCCTTGGCTTTTAGGCTTTTTTTAGCTCTCTGAGGCAGATAAGTTCCCTGGACTGTGGTTTTTCTTTTTGTTTGGAGTTGTTTTAACCTGCTCTGCACTGAACACCCAGAAGGGCACCTGCAGCTCACACCTGTGGCCCATTGGGCCGAGCCTGGGCTGTGGCTTTTCCAGCGCTGGAGGAACTGATAAAAGACTGATATAAGACTGATAAGAGAATGAGTGAGCTGAGCTACAGCCCAGGGAGGGACTTGCTGAGTTTGTCATCTCTTTTGGAGTGGCAAGAAGTTTTGTTGTTTAATATTGGTCATTTGCTCTGCTCGTGAATTCCTTGCCTGTTAAATAACCAGGTTTTTTTCCACTTTTCTCCAAGGAAATCTTTTCCTGAACTGGTTGATGGAGGGGCCAGTTGAATTTGCTTTCTAGTGGAATCCCCTTTTGGAGGTTTTCTCCCAAATTTACCCTAAACCAGCAGAGGGCAGTGGGGAGAGGAGAGAGCCCCAAGTAACTGGATTGGGTGGAGGCTGGAGATGGGGACCCTAGGACGCCAAAACCCCCCAGCATCCCTAAGCAGGACCCTGGAGAGGGGGGATCCCCAGGAGCTATGGGATCTTTGGCAGCGATGAGAGGGGGGTCCACCAGAACCCCAGAGAGATGAGACTGGAAGTGAGACACTCCTGGTGGCTTTTTTAGATTCACTTGTGCTTTTTGAAGGTTTTTATGGACACCAGGTGACTTCTAGAGATGGACTTGGGCAAAGGACCTTCAGCCTCACTGTGCTCATCCCTTGTTTTTTCCCAAACCGGGATTTCCCATTGCCAAATCTCGGACCAATGGAGGAGGAGACTGCAAGGAAGAGGAGGATGCCCAGAGACACGCAGGCAGGTGAGGAGGAAGTCAGTGTCCCTTTCCCCCTCTCTCCTGCTCCATCTCCCAGCCCAGCATGGCCGCTGGCTGCAGGACAACCCCACTGCCAACGCCGTCCTGCTGGGGATGCACTGGGGGATCTCCTTCCCCTTCCCTCTGGCACGGAGGCACATTCACAGGCTCTGGGGCAGGAGGGGGAACCGCGGGCGGTTTGGGGTGCGTGGCTCGGCTGCTCCCGGCGCGGTTCCCCCGAGCCTCCGGCGCGGCTCCGCCAGGCCCCCCCACCACGGCGATTGCTGGAGGTTCTTTAACAGAAATGCTGGTAAATTGACCATCTGGAATGACACTAAATACAATTTCAAGAAGGTGCTGGTTTGCTGGGCAGATTGCCGAATTCCACATTGTTGTTTCCTTCAGTAAAACTGCACTTTAAAAGGCATTAGTAAATTCATGCTTGCATAAAATTTGTGCTGCCATGGGCTTCTCTCAAAACTAATTTACATAAAATCATGACATACTTATTACATCCTTTTAATCCCTCCAGTAAATCCTTCATGCTGTTATTTCATTCACAGATTGTTCAACTTTTCAGTGCCTTTTTTCCATTAATAGCAACAGAATAAGTTAAATTTTGTTGTATGTATAACTTTTAAGGATATTAATTTTTGATTCTGTGATGTTTAATGTAATGCAAATTCAGGGTTGATTAGATTAAGCAAAGTTAAGCCTCATTATTGTTAGATTTGAGTAATGTTAAGTTACATTTTATTAATTTGAATTCCTGTTGTTCTGGATTGAAAGATAATGTGTGTATTCTATTTGCCATCTGTCACAGGTAGGGCAGTTATCTTCTGTTAATTGGGCAGTAAATTTGACCTCCAATGGCTCCTACAGATCTCCACACACCTGCAAGGACCTCCAAGCTTTCTAAACTTCTTTTTGTGAGAGGAGCCTTGGAGCAGCTGTTTCCAATGCCAGTCCCAGACTTTCAAGATTTTGTATGTAAAGAATTATAAAGGTGGAATGAAACCTTTATAGAATTTGTCCCACAGGATTAAGGATGGCAAACCAGAGATATATAACCTATATATTATCTATATTATCTATCTGTCTATCTATCTATTTTTCTATCTATCTATCTATCTATCTATCTATCTATCTATCTATCTATCTATCTATCATCTACCTATCTATCATCTACCTATCTATATTTATTTATTATTTATATATTTTTATAAATTTTATATATATATTCTATCCTATATATAGGATTAAGGATGGCAAACATATAGATTTCTGTAGATATATATTATCTATTATGGTAATGATTAGACAATACTATCTTAATCTGAAAAATTTACACCTAGGTATAACAGCTGTAACATATATCATATATAATATATAATATCATATTATATAATATACTAGTAATATACTAGGAAGTGATTTCAACATAACTGCATTAAAGCAAAACCAATTATTAAGCAGAGGTTGATGTCACTCCCTCTCTTCCTTTGGAAAGACGGGTGTCTGCTAAGGAAGGCAGGAGCCTCTCCTAAAATGTAAAATGTGAACCCCCTCCCTCTGAATTGTTATAAATTTGAAATTAAGGGGCTCTCAGGAAAAACTATGGGAGCAGGAATAACAGTTCTTTATTAGAGAAAAAATAAAAATATAAAATAAACAATGCAGTAAACCAAGACAACACTGACAGAGTCAGAACACAACCTGACACCCTGTTGCTCAGGGTGTTGGTAGCAGTCCAATTGGAATGGTGGCTGCAGTCCTCCTGGAGTGTCAGGTGTGGTTCTGCTGGAGCAGGGGTCCTTTAGAAAGGTGCAGTCTTCCTCTGAAGACCCAGTGGAAGAGGCAGCTGCTGTTCCTCTGGGAAATCCAGTGGAGAAAGCCATGCTGGTGTTCCAGAATTTCAAGATTATATCTGGGTAGGAATGCTTGGCTCTCCCCTCTGGGCAGATCATCTCACAATGGGGTGCTGTAGCTCTTATCAGTCATGCAGTGACATTCAATAGCCTGTTATCAGCAGATGTCTGCCTGGAGGGAGGAGTGGGTGTGGAAGAGATAAGGAAAACTGCCCACTTAACAGAAGACAACTGCCATACAGATGGCAAAGAGAATGCAATCTGCTTGGCAATCCAGGAGGGTCTCCATTGTGAAACACAGGGGCCCCAAGGAACCAAGGGTCCATGGTGACCTTGTGGAGCCTGTAGTGTCACAGAAGAGCCATTGTGACACAGCGAGGGCGCATGGAGCCGAGGGGACATGGTGACACATCAGGGCTTTGTGGAACCACAAAGCAGTTGTGACATTGCAAGGCCTCATGGAAACATGGGGCCATTGTGACACTGTGGAGTCCCAGGAAACCAAGGGAACATGGAACAGGTCTGGCTGGCTGGGCCTCCTGGGGACCACCTGACAGGTCCAGCTGACCCCTTGGCATGTCGAGGGCTGCTTCTCATCTGCCCTTGAAGCACTGGGGCTCTGGGCTTTCCTTCCTAGGGGAGAGAACTCTCCTTCTCCTCCAGGGGCCCATTGTCAAAATTGGGATTCCTCCTCCAAATTTCCTTATATGCAAAGATTGTTTCCAGATGAAATTTGCCAGGAGAGACAGCTCTGGCTGCCTTGGCCATCCAGGAGCCACCTCTCATCTGCCTTTGAAACACTGGGACCATGTGCTTTTCTTTCTTATGGGAAAAAAACATCCATCTGGACTAGGCACCCATGGCTAAAATTGGGCATCTGCCTCCAGCATTCCCTATATCCAAAGATAACTCCCAGACAAAAGCTGCCAGGAGTGACAAGTCTGTCTGGCCTTGGCTTCCTGAGGGCTGGCACTCATCTGCCTCCGAAACACTGAGGCTCTGTGCTTTCCTTCCTAATGAAAAGAACTCTTCTTGCTGTCCAGGTGCCCATGGCCAAAATTCCACCTCCAAAATGCCAAATGTCCAAGGATAGCCCCTAGACAAAAGGTGCCAGCAGAGAGAGGTTTGGCTGGCTTGTCCTAAGGGTGGCCACCTCTTATCATCTTCCAGAACACCTGGACTTTGCACTTTTCTTTCCAATACAAAAAACCCCATCCATCTTGACCAGGTGCCCATTGTCAAATCTGGGATTCCATCTCGAGAACTCCATACATCCAAGGATTTCCCCCCAATGAAAGATGGCAGGACAGACAGGTCTGGCTGCCCCTGGCCTCTTGGGGGCTGCGTCTCATCTGCTTTCCAAACACTGGGTGTCGGTGCTTTCCTTCCAATGAAAAAGAACCATTCTTCTTCTCAAGGTGCCCATGGACAAAACTGAGATTCTTCCTACCAAATTCCATATATCCAAGGATTCCTCCATGACAAAAGCTGCCAGAACAAACAGGTCTGGCTGGCTTGGACCCCAGGAGCCACCTCTCTCCTCTTCAGCCTTTGAAACCCTTGGGCTTTGTGCTTTCCCTCCTATGGAAAAGAACTGTCCTTATCTACACAAAAATGGCTGAAATTGGGATTCCACCTCCAAAATCCCCTATATCCAAGGGTAGCTGTCAGACAAAAGCTACCAGGACAGAGAGGTCTGTCTGTCCTAGGCCTCTGATGGCTGCCTTTCATCTGCCCCTCAAACCCCGGTGTTCTGTGCTTTCCTTCCTATGGAACAGAACATCCTTCTCCTCTGGTGTCCATGTGTGAAATTGGGATTCCACCTCTAAAAGTCTGCATATCCAAGAATTGATCCCAGGCAAAATCTGCCAATACCATCAAGTCTGGCTGGCCTTGGCCTCTGGTGACTGCCCCTGCAACACTGGGGCTGGGTTCTTTCCTTCCCTTGGAGATCACTGGGACACTGTGGGGACCTCATGGAACCAAGGGGATCATTGTGGCACCACTGGAGCCCATGGAACCAAGGGGCCATGGTGACACAGCGGGGCTTCATGGAGCCCAGAGACCATTATGGCTCTGTGGGGCCTGATGGAACCCAGGGAACATGGAACAGGTCTGGCTGGCTTGGCCTCCCAGGGGCCACCTGACAGGTCTGGATGATCTTGGGATGTCAAGGGCTGCCTCTCATCAGCTCCTGGAGGGGTATCTCTCCGAATAAAACCTGGCACCTCTGGCTGGCCTTGGCCTCTGCTGGTTACCTCTCATCTGCCCTGAAACACTAGGGCTCTGTTCCTTCATTCCTTAGGAAAAGAACTGACTTTCACGTCCAGGGGCCATGGCCAAAATGAGAATTTGGCCTCCCAAATTCTGTATACCCATGGATTGCTCCCAGACAAAAGGAGCCAGGACAGGCACGTCAGGATGGCACTGTCCTCTGGTGATTTTCTTAGACTATGAGTTGAATATTTTCATTTGGACACACTTTGGACAGGGCCCAGAGATCTCCCAAAAATGGGTTTTGAGGCTTACGGCTCATGACTACTACATATGGAAAAAGGAGCTCTGTGCTCTGTGCTGTTGTGGGGGGTTTGCATCATGGAAGTGATGTTCTATAGAGAAGCTGCTAGCAATTTTGTGGATGTGTGACAAAAAAACCAATCAGTAATTAGCTTTGAGGACAGACAGTCTGTTAAACCCCTAAGTAAACTGTTCATGCCTCTGTGAAGACACATGTTAAAGACGAAAAAGCCACAGAGGGTCTCTTTCCCTTCTGGCCAGCAAAGAGGTAACAAGGCTGGCCCAGCCCCCGTCTCAGCCGGGCCGGGCTGGGCGGCTCCTGCCGTGGGGCCGGGCCCCTTCCCAGGGAGCCCCCCAGGCCCCATCGGCTGCCGGGCAGGGCAGGGGAGGCCGCGGGGCCGAGGCCGGGCCGGGCCATGGCTGCGGTTGCCAACACCTGGGCGCTGCCGAGCCCTGCCCCGCCGCCAGCCCGGGCCCAGCCAGGATCCGCCGGGCCCCAGGAGCAGCCCCGGGCCGGGCCGGCTCGGCCAAGATTCTGCCACCCTTGGGGTTCACCCGCAAGCCCCGGGCAGGGGGAGGAGAAGCCATGGGCCCCGGCCGTGCTGCTGCTGTGTTCTGGCCTGGCTGCTGAGATCCTGGCCCTGCCCCAGCGCGGCCCATCCTGACACAGCCCCAGCGCAGCCGCTGCAGAAACCTCCATGGTAAAACAGCTCCGGCCGCAAGGACCCAGCCCGGCCGGGGTCACGGAACCATCTGCAGGCCCCAGGGAGATATTAACTCTTAAAAAGTGCAGGCACATAGAGGAGCAACATGAGAACACCAAGGTCAGTGAAGGGGAAGTTGAGTCCCAGATGGGAGGGATGAGGAGATGCCTTATCTCGGAGCTGAAATCCTCTTGTAAAGCTATGGAGAAGAATATAATTGCTACAACAGACTCTCGTTTTCACTATAATGCATTGAAAAGGATGAGGAAATGATTTGTTCAGCAAAGGCCTCCATGCTAAAGTAAGCATATGTTGAAGTAGCTGTGATATCCCATGAGAAATTTGAAAAGAGAGAAAGAAGAGTGATAGGACCCTGTGCCTAAGGGAGAGAAGAAGAAGATCTCTGTTCCCAGAGATAAAGATGATTTCAGAAATAGATGAAGAAAAACTTTGGTCTTAAACAGCTTGTCTTGAAAGTAATACCCCATCTGGTGACATGACCCATAAACACAGCTGTGGGAAAGGCTGTGAAAAAATGGGAGGGAATTCACGATTGCAGATTTTCCAAGCAGCTGCTATTTGTGGAAATTGAGAGCCGTGAGAGAACTGTTTTCTTATGGAGAAGTCTCCATCGCATGAAAGAGAAACTCCTCTCCCCAAGAGAACTGAAGAAAGACTATTCTACAAGTGATAAACTGAACATTTTAGGTTTTGTCTCTTTACATTGGCAGTGGGAAAGTAAAGGTTGTAGGGAGAGAAGTGTTCTGAAAGTTTTGTTCTGATTCTTATTACTCTTTCTTGTAGTTACTGTTAATAAATTTTGCTTTGCACCCTTTTGAAGTTTTGGTACTGTTTGCTCTTTCTCCTAATCCCATCTCATATCAGGAAACAAGTAACAATATTAATGTGAGGGCACTCATAATTAGCCAACATTGAACACACCACAATAATTGATGCATTCGCCAAGAAATCTGAAATTGCGAAACCAAAACTACTAGAGAAAACTTCCTGAAGAACAGCTGAAGAACAGGGGGAAATCAAAGCAGAGCCATAGTCAGGACTTCCTGGATCCTAATGAGCCCTGTGATGCATTTGGAGCTGAGCCCTTGAACCTCAGGAACAGTTCAGAGATTGCACAAACCTTTCCAGGAGTCAAAGTCAGAGGAAACACCCAAAATGTTTAGGGCCATGAATGGGTCCCACTCAGGTCCATCCCCAACACAGGCTCCTCATGGACTCCTTGGAGGAGAGAATTGGAGGCCAGGATAGCACAAAAACCTCTCAGAGACTCAGTGTGGAAAGGAAAAATCCTAAATACCTTAACAAACCTGGAGTATCTCAAAGTATTAATGAGCCCCACTGAGTGTCAGTACAAAGCTCTCAAGGGACTTGTTAAACCAGATAATTGGGGCCATGCTTGCACAAACCTCTCACAGAGTCTGTATCAAAAGGGAAACTCCAAGTACCTTAAAATAACTGAAGTACCCTGAAGCATTAATGAGCCCCACTGAGTGTTGTTACTGACAAAGCCTTTCCAGGGACTAATTACAGCAGATAATTGGAGGCCATGATTGCACAAACCTCTCAGAGACTCCAAGGCAAAAGCCAAACCCAAAGTCCTTTGAAGAACCTGCAGTCCCTGGGAGCATTCAGGAGCCCCCAGGGCCATTGCTGAGCAAGGCTCCCCGGGGACTCCTTCCAGCAGATCCTTGAGGCCACTGGGATGTGGGCTAGGGGGGGATGCTGAGGGCAGGACAAGGCGCTGACAGTGCCCAGCCTGGCTGGGGCTGTGCCAGGAGGCCCCAGGGCCTCAGGACAAGGTGTCTCCTCCCAGCCCTTGGTGGCACAGACCCTGCTGCTGTGCCCCAGGCCACCAAGACTTGGCTTCTCTTTGTCCCCACCTGTCATCACTGCCTCCAGTTCTCTGCTCTGCCTGGGGCCTGGGGACACTTTCTCAGTCGTGTCCCTCAGTGGGACCCATTAAAAGTCCAAGAAAGTTTGGAGTGTGATTCTGACTTGGAGTTCTGGAGAGGTTTCTTCAGCTGCCTCTGAGGGACAGATGTTCAGGGCCTGAGCACAAAGCCCCAGAGGGTCATTAAAGTCCTGCTGCTGTGTCTGTGCTGCTGAGCTGGGCTGGGCTCCTGGCACAGAGGCAGCTCCTGGCAACCAAGAAGAGCTTCAAAAGCACATTTCTCTTGATGAGCAGCTCTTCTGCCAGCCCAGCAGGGCTGGGGCACTGCCTGCAGCCACCCCGGACGCAGCACAGAGGCACAGAGTGATTAAACTCAGCCTGAGCTGGGAGCACAGAGCAGAGCTCACTCAGGGCTCACTACAGCAGAAATCATCCCAGGTTTGAAACAGTCATTCTCTGGCTTTGGAAGAGAAGCTGCAGCTCCTGCAGGGATCTCCTGGAGCTGGCACATCCCACAGCTTTTAGGAGCTTTCAGGAGCACTCTCAGAGCTGCTCCAGGGCAGGGATGTGGCCCCAGGGCAGGGCTGGCTTTCCCTGCTGCCCCAGCCAAGGCACAGCCCAAGGCGGCTCCTGTTGCCAGGCTCTGCTGCAGGGCTGAGCAGCTGTGGGTGCAGCCAGGGGTGCCCAGGGCTGTCCTGCAGAGCAGGCTCCTGCAGCCCAGGGCGCTGTGCTGGGGCAGGGACTCTGCTGCCTGCCAGGGACAGCTCTCAGCCAGCCCGGGGAGCTGCTCCCAGCACTGGGGAGAAGCTGTGGGGGGAAGGAGCCACCCTGAGCAGGGCAGGTGCTGCTGCTGAGAGGGGCTGGGTGGGGCAGGGCTGCTCCCAGCCCCAGACCAGCCTCGGCACAGCTCTGGAGGACACTTCCCAAAGAAGGTAAGCCTGGCATTGCTGGAAAGATCAGGAGCTTTCCTTTTCCTGCTTGGAGAAGGATGGGAAAGTTGGGGTAATGACAAAAAGATTTTTTCCTTTTGATACATTTTCATGTATTCATAGCTCTGAAAATTACTATTATATAGTTTTAAAAATTATAACCCTTACATAACTCTATTGAACTCTTATTAAGTCTATTAAACAAGTATTACATACTTCTTTAACTATAATCCCTAATTAACTCTAGGACATTTCCTAACCCATCTCTTAGATTTTAGAACAATAAGTTGACTGTATAAATACATTCCTGATACTGTATAGTCTTATTATCAGGAAGAGGCCCTACTAGAAGAACATTTTGTTTTTTCACCAGAATGTGAGCAGTCATACCAAAATGATGGCAAAGAAACCCTTGGACCAACTCCTATGAGTTGAGCAACTGTGTGTAAGTGGGGAAACAGAATCTCCTATTGGAGGTTCCTGTTAAATATCCTAATTAATCCACCTTAATGAATTGTTGAAATCAGTTGTGCCCAATTCCTACTTGGATACCTGGAAGCTTCCAATAAATGTCTGTTTTTTACTTTACTGTTCTAACAACTTTGCAAGAGTTTTCTTCTCTTTTTATTAGAGAAAACAGAGGGATGAGAGAGGCAGAGCAGGAAGTTTAATCCCAGAATCACAAAACATTCTGAGTTGAACTGGACACACAAGATCATCAAAGGAATGTTTGAACATTTACAGAGACACCAGAACTGTAACTTGGGGTGGTCAGTCTCTCTGCTGGGAGCCTCCCAAAGGGCCCTCAGCCACTCCTCGGCCCTGGACAGGAGCAGCATCACCTCTGCAGGGCCCAGCAGGGCTCTCCTGAGCTGCCCTTGCCCACCTGCACACACAGCCTGCCCCAGCCAGGGCCCTGCACACAGGCAGGTTTCTGTAGGGCCGGGGCCAGGGCACACAGGGTGGGATGGGCTCTGTGAGCGCTGGCAGGGACAAGGCTCCTCTCAGAAGGGAATGTCCAGGCCCAGGGAGATGCTCAGGCAAGGAGAGGGGGCTGAAGAGAGCAGTGCTGGGGCAGGAGGGCACTGTTGGTGTGTGGGAGGTGCCGGGCACAGCTGGGCACAGGGAGCACTGTCCTGAGTGCCCGGCTGTCTCTGCCCTGCCCTCTCAGGCACAGCACCACAGCATCTTCTCTTGTTTCTGCCCTGCCCTGATATTGTCACTGTTATCTGCTGCTCTCAGGGAGGCTCTGGCATTTGCAGCAGCTGAGTCAGGCACTGCCCTTGGCATTCCTGCCAGGCAGGGCTGTCCATGGGAATGGGGTGTCCAAGCTTCCCTGGGACCTGTGGGGCTGTGGGCAAAGCAGTCCATGGGAAAGGGGAATGAGCTGAGCCCCCTCCCTGAGATCCCATCATGGGCACAGCCAGGGATCTCCTTGCTGTGCCCTTCCAAGCTCTGAGCTGCCCTCCTGGGTGCAAATCTGTGCCAGAGCCTCTGGCAGTTCCTTGAATGTCCCACGGGGAAGGGCAGAACTGCCACAGGAATGCTGCTGGGTTTGCCAAGGGAGCCGTGAGTGTCCTTGGCACAAGGGGGTGCTGAGAGCTTGCCCAGAGACCTTGAGAGAGGGTGAGACATTCAGGGATCCCTCTGATCTGGGGCAGGGTCTGGTTTATCTCGGGGTGACCCAGGAGTGTGACTGTGCTCTGATTGCAGCCAAAGGTGCAAAGCCAGGGCAGCTGGGAACAAGCCCATGCAGCCCCTCACCTTCCCTCAGCCACACGGAATCCTTTGCCTCTCTCATCTCTCAGTGGTAAATTTTGAATGCAGCAGGAATTCTGGGGATTTCTGACCTCAGAGAGCCAGGAATGATGTGTTCGTAGGAAAACAATTCCTAAAACCAGCTCCTGCCATGCTTTAGACCTGGGAATGCAGATGCAACCAAGCCTTTCTGCATTAGGATAGATCTCCCTGACAAATCCTGAATATCCAGCCTTGTCCACCTACAGCAGGCCCACAAACCCAGGGCAGCAGGGCACGGATGGCTCCTTGAGAGCCCCCACGCACAGGCCTGGCTTCTCCTGGCACACTCAGCCAGCACAACTGGAGCTCAAGCAGGGACCTGGGGGAAGGTTTTCCCTGCACAGGAAAAAGGCTGGGTGAGTCCCAGCACGAAAAGCTAGAGGGGATGGCCCAGGTTTGGCTCAAAGCAGCCTCTCTTGACTTGTCACTGTCCTTTCTCCATGAACAGGTCCCCATGTGCAGCCACAGCAAATGTCCAACAGCAGCTCCATCAGCCACTTCCTCCTGCTGGCATTGGCAGACACGCGGCAGCTGCAGCTCCTGCACTTCTGCCTCTTGCTGGGCATCTCCCTGGCTGCCCTCCTGGGCAATGGCCTCATCATCAGCGCCGTAGCCTGCGGCCACCACCTGCACACACCCATGTTCTTCTTCCTGCTCAACCTGGCCCTCAGCGACCTGGGCTCCATCTGCACCACTGTCCCCAAAGCCATGCACAATTCCCTCTGGGACACCACCACCATCTCCTACACAGGATGTGCTGCACAGGTCTTTTTCTTTCTGTTCTTCATCTCAGCAGAGCTTGCCCTCCTGACCATCATGTGCTACGACCGCTATGTGTCCATCTGCAAACCCCTGCACTACGGGACCCTCCTGGGCAGCAGAGCTTGTGCCCACATGGCAGCAGCTGCCTGGGCCAGTGCCTTTCTCTATTCACTGCTGCACACAGCCAATACATTTTCCCTGCCTCTGTGCCATGGCAATGCCCTGGGCCAGTTCTTCTGTGAAATCCCACAAATCCTCAGGCTCTCCTGCTCAAATTCCAGCCTCAGGGAACTTGGGCTCATTGTGTTTTCCATCTGTGTAACATCTGGTTGTTTTGTGTTCATAGTTTTCTCCTATGTGCAGATTTTCAGGGCTGTGCTGAGGATCCCCTCTGAGCAGGGACGGCACAAAGCCTTTTCCACCTGCCTCCCTCACCTGGCTGTGGTCTCTCTGTTCATCAGCACTGGTACATTTGCCTACCTGAAGCCCCCCTCCATCTCCTCCCCATCCCTGGATCTGTCAGTCTCTCTTCTGTACTCGGTGGTGCCCCCAGCCCTGAACCCCCTCATCTACAGCCTGAGGAACCAGGAGCTCAAGGGTACCCTGAGGAAAATAATGACTGTATCTTTTCAGAATCAATGAACTATCTTTTTTTCTGCTCAAAACTTTCAGAATGTAACTCTTGACAATCTTAATGATTTTTTTCCTATTTGTCCGTTTCTTCATTGGGACTTTTCCTTACTATTTTTCTGGTGGTATAATATTTTTCATAAATTACTGGAGTACTACTCAGCATTTTTACATGAACATCTACTTTTCTTTTGCATCACAAAGAATTTCAGGAGGCTTGTTTCTTATGCATTTCATTAAAAACAAGTGGTTTTCATGGTTTATGTTTCTTATGCATTTCTTCAGCCCTTCTCTGTCTCTGCAGGGGCAGTGCCTGTGAGCAGAGGTGGAGGGAAGAGGCTCCCAGCACAGCAGCACGGCCAGGGACAATGGCCCTGCCTCTTTCCACATCTGCTCCTCCCAGCTCCACACTCCCCAGCCCTGCTGTTGGTGCAAGGCTGGAGTGCTCTGGCAGCTTGGTCACTGTCCTGCTGCGTGTCCGTGCTGTGCCCTCAGGCAGGGACAGGCCATGGGCACTGCTGGGACACAGCTGGGCTCCAGCACAGCAGCTCCACCAGCAAAGGGCATCTCCTGAGTGCAGGACAGGGAGGCTTTGCTCCTATCCAGAGTCACTCTCAGGACTCTCAAAGAGGCTCCTTGTGTTCCTTGTTCTCCCAGGGCTCAGTGGGATGAGATCAGGGTCTTACTGGGGCCTTCAGGGAACTCAGGTCTGAGTCAGGTTTTGCTTGTTGATGGTCAGTGCCCATCAGATGCTGAATGGTCAGTGCTGAACCTTCCTGGGGCTCTGCAGCTTGTGCCAGGGCTGATGGCAGGGGAAGGTTTGTCTGGAGGGCCTTGGGAGCTGCCAGGAGAACACAGGGGACCTGCAGGGACAGTGTGTGCCAGGGACCAGCAGGGAGTGGAGCTCACTGGGCACAGGCCTGGCCAGGCTGGGCTCACCCCGAGATCAAGGACTGAATGTCTGCTGTGAGCCAGGAGAGCTCTGCAGCCCAGGGACACAGCAGGCCCAGGGAAAGGAGTCTGGGCACTGCCTGCTCTGACCTTCAGAGAACTCCCCCAGGAGGATCCAGGGCAGCCCCAAGCCCCTCTGGCAGCCCTGGCACAAGGCAGGCACCTCTGAGCCCCCTCCATGGTCCCGCAGAGCCTGTGTGGGAGGAGGTGAGTGCAGGGAGCACCATCAGCTGCCTCTGTGTGCCAGGCTGAGCAGCAGAGCCCAGCAGAGGCAGCCCAGGGCCCCGGGCAGCACAGCCCCCGTGCTCTGCAGAGCAGCAGCCCCAGCTCGGAGCTCTGGGCAGCAGGGCAGGGGCTGCAGCAATGGCTGCTGGGGCCAGCACAGACGTGTTCCCCTGGGAAAGGCTCTGGGGGCAGCTGGCATGGGCCAGGAGCAGAGCAGGAGCCCGTGGGTGTGCAGAGGAGCCCTGGCAAGAGGCTGGCCTGTCCCTGGGCCAGCAGGAGCTGCCTGAGGAGCCCCGGGACCAACTCTGCTGCTGGGCTGGGCAGCGGGGCTGGCCCTGGGGCTGCAGGAGCTGCCCGAGCTGAGCATCTGCTGAGCATTCCAGACCCAGAGTGGCTGTCCCTGACCTCCAGTGCCTGCAGTTCCTCCTGCAGGGCCAGACCTGGCTCTGCTGCTCTGCTGGGCTGGGGCAGGGCCAGGGAGAGGAAAATGATGGACCCTTGTCCCCAGGAGTGCCCACAGTGTCAGAATGGGCTATGTGGTTCCATGACGTCCCACAATGTCACAATGGCTCCTTGGTTCCATTAAGCCCCATAGGGTCACCATGGTCCCCTGGTTACAGGAGGCCCTGCAGTGTCACAAGGGCCCCTTGGTTCTGTGGAGCCCACAGGGTCAGTTTTGGCAGTGGGCAGGGTCAGCACCAAAGACACAGACACCAACTGAAGGAATTGTGTCATTTATATAAGGTAAATCAGCAAAAATTACAAAAGTAAATCAAATAATGATTAGAAAATAATTACAAAAGGAGCAGCTCAGCAATGCAGCCAACCATCACCACCAAAGATTGCAGCAGTGATTAAGAAAGATCCAGCACCAGTTCCCCTCAGGCTTCACCATCACCCAGATCCACACAGCAGCTGGGGGAAGCTGTCCCAGCCAAGGGCTGCAGAGCCACTCCTGGACACTGGGAATTCCTGCAGGTGCCTCCAGCCACAGGTGAGGCTCCAACCTCGCTGTGAGAGGGCCCAGCTCTGACAGTGCTGAATGAACAAACTGACAGCACTTCCAGTGCGGGAACATCTGGTTTCATCCTCCTCTTGGGTCCCTCCCAAAGCCTGGCCAGGGCCCCAGGATGAACCAAGGGAGGTGACTTTGATCCTTCACCCCCGAACAAGGCCAGATGGGCCTTGTCTGTTTTTTAAACACAGAAAGGTAAATACACGTTTCACCAATGAACACATACAGAGATCATATTCCTCGTAGTGATTCATTAATGAGTAGATACAAATATAAGATTTGGTGGCAAAGTTTATCTAGAGCTGAGCTTTGGCTCAGGGCCTGGTGTTCAGGCCTCAGTCAGGGCCTGGTGCTGAGGCCTCAGGACTTCAATTGGGTCCTTTAATCTGCAGTGGAACTACAATTCATAACAATTATTTCAATAACACAGTTTAGGTTTAGGTATTGAGCATAAAGGCATTGCGTCTTGTTCTTCAATTAAGTGCTGTTCAAGTTCATTACTCAGAGCTATAATTCCCATTCCTTTTAAAACAGCCCTAATTAATTGCAATTCCCTGTTATTTTATCAAATGTCCCTTTTTTCTTGAGACTGTGTCTCTTTCTAGACAAGTCTCAATACTCCATTTCCATCACAGTGTCACAACAACTCTAACATGAAATCATAACACACCAAGTGCTCACACTGCAATGACAACAGACACTGCCACAAATTCATTTCAGAGCAGCCTCCAATTTGGCAGCCACAAAGCCAATGCCACCAAGAAAAATTTTCTTCTTGCTGCCACTCTCCAACTGCTTTTTCTGTTAAGGTGATTCCTGACTGTTTGTCTTCAAGCCCATCAGATAGCAGTGCAACATTCCTGTCCCATGAGAGCCCAGGTTCCTCCCTGGCCAGCAAGCAGATAATCCCAGGCTGTGCCCCATTTGTGTTTGTTGGAGCTCCTGGGATGTACTATTGGATATTTTAACAGGATCATTTGCTATTTTTTCTAATAATCAATTTATATCTTTACTTATCTTGTAATATCTGCAGGACAGGGCAGTGCACATGGGGCACAGTGTGAACCAGAATCTTTGGTTTTCTGAGAACAAAGGCGCTCCTTGGGTGGAAAATGTTCTCTTGGCCCCCAACTCTTCCTTGTGGTCCTTCCGAAGGACCCTCAAGGGAGGCATCAGCATTGCCCGGAAACAGGACCCAAACCATCCTTTAGGAAGCTGTTTATGGGCAGTGTCCACACACCCAGCAGCTCCCATTCCCAGTACCAAAGGTCTGATTTCCCATTTCCCACTGTGGGCTGCTGATGGATCCAGGGCTCCTCCCTGGGCCCTCCAAGGGAACCCCATTCCTCCCAGCATCGGTTGAGAACATTTCCAGCAATTAGATATTTTGAGTATTTTGGTTACTTTGATCTTTACATTCTCATAAGAATTTAATGACGAATCCTTGGGGAAACTCTAGAGGTGTTTGTGGCAAACAAAGTTTCTGGCTGACACTCAAGATACAACTTACAGACATCAGCAGTACTTCAGTGACAAGGTTACTCATTCTTTTTCTTCAGTCTCATTTGGGTTAGGAACAATAATTCTGTTGTCCATGGAGCTGGTGCCTTTTTAATTCCAGAACAATGCCTCCAAGGTCCTTTGCTGTTCAGCTTTACCATGTTGTCTGTGGCTAACAAGGCTTGGTGGGGCCCTTTCCCCTTTGGCTGGAAGGGGGCCGGGTCCCAGTCCCTGAGGGCACCCAGGCTCCTGGATGGAATTTGTGTGCAAGTCCCTCAGTGTCACAGCAGCCTCCACATGGAGCCCCGTGGATCAGAGCATTTTCCAAAGGGGCCGTTGGGGAAAACAGGGAGACTTGGTCTGGCAGGATGTGTAAAACAGTATGCTGTAATATCTCCTTGTTATCACACAGAATACTTGGCTGCAGGGACATATTCCCATTGTTCCTGCTCAGGTTTCAGGATTCAGTGCTGTCTTTCCCCAGAGCTGTTCCTTCACGTGCCTTGGGAGAGCCTTTTGGCCTCTGGGCCCACACTCTGGCTCCATTATTAGGACTGCTGCATCCAAACCCTTTACCTCCACAAACGGTGGTGATTGGAGGCGGATCTCCTTTATTCACAATTGTTCTTAAAATTGCAACATCAATTATTGTGCTACCCTGTCATGGAGTTGAATAATCCAATCTTGTTCAGTGTTGTTTAACAAAAATATTGTAGTTTCTCCTTGATATTCTGCATCAATTCCTCCTGCCATGACATGAACCCTTTGCAAGGCCAAGCTCCAAGCGAGCAGTTACCAAACCAAAGTGTCCTGGAGGAATCTGAATTCCTGTCTCACTATTGATAGCTTTCCTTTGCTTTGGATTTATCCTAATTAATTCCAATGCATGAAGGTCCAGCCCTGCAACCTCTGGGCTGGCCCTGCCAGGGGCCATCACACCCAGAACAGTTTCCCAGGCAGTCCAAGTCTCACTGCCCATGGTTGTAGGTGCAAATTGGGTGCAGCTGTGCACAGCCACAGGGTTTCCATTTCCCCAGTGGGCCATTGTTAAGGGTATGGAGCACATCTGGGAGATGGGTTCTCCATGGGGACAGGTTCCCATCTCCTCATTTTGTCAACTGTTCTTTTAACAACCCCTTCACCTGTTCAACAAATCCTGCAGCTTGAGGATAGTCTGGTACATGAAAAACACTGCAGTCTTAATCACAGTGTTTTTCACAGTAACAGACAAAGCACTCTGCATCACAGTATCAGCAAACCCTGTAAAAATAGACAATTTCATCCCCTCCTCCTTTTTTCATTGTATACAATCTCACAAAGTTTACCTCTAACATTAGGGTCCTGGCCAATCCTTTTCTGTAGAGTGTTTAATGTTACATCCCTGAGCAGCCAAAGCTGCCAAATTAGTATTGTCAGCACTATTTCACATTATTACTACTTTATACATAGATATTGGTATAGAAATATAGATATAGCTAGATAGGTATAGACATACATATAAAATAGATATATATCAATATATATATATATTAAGGTCTTATTATACTATAAATATGTACATAGTTCTTTATCATATTAATATTTCACTTGCACAAATGCATCGGAGCTCAAGATTAAAACCTTCTGTTGCTCCATGTGGGAGCATTCCAACAATGTTCCTTCTGAAGGTGCTGTTTCCAAGGTACTGCTAACAAATTCATCTTTGTCTGCCCAAACCCACAAGTTCTTTTCCTTTTCCGTATGCAATTTTTGGATACATTTTAAGACACCCAGGGGTTCAGCTTATTTTAACCAACTGCCCCACTGCTCACACAGTGCTGCAACCTCAGCCCACTCCAGAGCCAGCCAACTCTAGGGAAGGGCTTCCCATCTGGGAATTTCTGATGGCACCGACTCCTCACATTTACATTTAACAAGAGACATTTTGCTGTGATCTGGCCAGACTGTGCCAGTTTTGTTTTACCAGTGGGCAGGATCAGCACCAAAGACACAGACTCCAACTGAAGGAATCAGTGTCATTTACTGCAGCTCAAAGCAGCAAAGAATCACAAAAGGAGCAGCTCAGTAATGCACCCAACCATCACCACCAAAGATTGCAGCAGTGATTAAGAAAGATCCAGCATCATTTACCCTCAGACTTCACCATCCCCCAGATCCACACAGCAGCTGGGGGAAGCTGTCCCAGCCAAGGGCTGCAGAGCCACTCCTGTACACTGGGAATTCCTGCAGGTGCCTCCAGCCACAGGTGAGGCTCCAACCTCGCTGTGAGAGGGCCCAGCTCTGACAGTGCTGAATGAACAAACTGACAGCACTTCTAGTGTGGGAACATCTGGTTTCATCCTCCTCTTGGGTTCCTCCCAAAGCCTGGCCAGTGCCCAAGGAGGAACCAAGGGAGGTGACTTTGACCATTCAGCCCCAAACAAGGCCAGATGTCAGATTTCATGGCCTTGTCTGCCTTGCAAATACAAAAAGATCAATACATGTGTCACTAAGGAGTGGCTACATCTATCACAATGCTAATGACCATGCATATTTCATCAGTGAGCAGATACAAAGATAACCTTTGGTTGGAAGTTTCATCCAGAGGCCACCTTTGGCTCAGGGCCTGCTGTTCAGGCCTCACTCAGGGCTGTTGTCCAGGCCTTGGCACTTCAGGGACGTGGTTTAGTGCTGGGCTTGGCACTGCTGGGTGAATGGCTGGACTGGATGAGCTCAGAGGTCTTTTCCAACAGAAAGGATGCTGTGATTCCAGGATTCTATCTGCTGAATTCAGCTAGGTCCATGTTAGCAGCACTCATTTGCTCAGAAAATCCCCTCTTGCCCAGCTCTTGTGGCCTGAGGCTTCAGCTCCTTCAGCTCCTGGTGCTAAGCTGCTCATGCTGAACGAGACGACTTGGAGAGAAGAACACAGTCCATCCAATTCCTTCTGGGACACAGAGAGGGGAGGGTGTGGAAACAGTAGCATTGTTTGCTGTGGCCTCCTCTCTGCCCTTCACAACTTTCAGCACTTTGAACCAGCCAGGAGCTTTCTCCAAGAGTGCAATGGAGCAGCTGTTCCTGCTCTCATGTCTTGACTCTCTCCAGTCTCTGACCTTGCCTGGTTCTGTCCCTCTTGCTGTGCCCTCTGTTCCCCCAGGGCTCAGTGGCTGCTGCCCAGGACTGTGGGACTGGCACAGATCCAGTGGTCGAGACCCTCCTTGCTGTGGCCTTGGAGCTGCCTGGGCACAGCATCCTTTTCCATCTGGAAGCTCCCCATGGCCAGGGAGTCCCCAGCTCTGTTCCTTGCACAATCTCCAGGAGCCCAGGGCTGCCATCTCAAGTCTCTGCTGGCACTGGGGGCTCCCAGGTGCCTCAGGCTGCTGTGACACCGCTGCACACGGGAGGGAAGAGTGGCAGGGGCTGTGCTGAAAGTCAGCTCCATGTGCTGCTGCTGCTGCTGCTGCTGCTGCTGCTGCTGCTGTGGGGTCATTTGTCCAGCCCTGGCCCAGAGTCAGGGATCAGATCCAGGCCCTGCTGCTGCTCCCTCGGGATCAGCCCCAGTTTGGGTGTTGCTGTCAGGGCCAGCAGGAGCGGTGGCTGGAGCAGCAGGTGCTGACAGTGCCCCCAGCCCCAGGGCTGGAGGGGTCCCTGGGCTGGGCTGGGAGGGAGCTGCCCCTTGTTCTCCCTCTGCCCCAAGAAAAGCTGGGCCGGGCACAAGTGGGGCAGCACAGCCACCAGGGAGCCTGCGAGTCTCTTCCAGCCCTGGCTGCTCAGAGTTTGGGCCTTGGAACCTCAGGTGGCCAAAGGCAGCTGCTCCTGGTCCGTCTGGGTGTGCCCCCGTGTTCAGCAGTGCTGCTCCATCAGTCTGTGCCCAGCAATGGGGAAAAGCCTCAGCCCTGCAGGGCCAGGAGCTGCCGGGCTCTGCCTGAGCAGCTCAGCCAGCAGGAATGGAGCTGCTCCACATGGGAACCAGGAGCAAAGGGCTGCAGCACCTCGTGCTGGGGCAGAGCCCGAATTCTGAGAGGGAATAACAGAGTTATTCATGTGCACTGGTGCATCAGCACTGCAGGTGCTGTGCCTACAAACACAGAGTTCAAACTGTGCAAAAGAATTCTGCAGCTCTTGACTGGATCAGGATGTCAGCAGTGCTGAACTCCAGCTTAGTCCAAAGGAAACACTTCACACCTCTGCTCATATCTGCTAGATTTTTTTCTTAAGGGTATCCAGAGAAAAGTAAACAGAGGAGGAGCCTACATTTTCATTGTTTATCAGAAATGTTTCTCTTTTTGCTGTACATTCCTTTTTAGGATGATTTTTCTGTTAACAAAAGGAAAAGAGAAAAAAATATGAAATATAAAAACAAAAAACAAACGTGTAGTGAAAATCTTCTCTAACTTTGGATTAAGAGGGAACTGGTATTTTTAAAAATAGAACTCAGTTACTTTGGCATGGATCTATCTTTCTGACATCAACATCACTTTTTTAAAAGATTCAGGGTTTTGTTTGCAATATTAAGTTATTTTAAATTGTGGTTGAATCAATAAGAAATTGAAAGATGGATTGTGTATGTCTGTGTCTTGAGTGTAAAAATATTGCAGTTTGGAATTTGGATTTAAAGTGTTGGAAATGAAAGTTATAAATCCCAATGGATTGTGTGACAACAGCTTTTCCTAGAGGATGTGCAGCACTCCAAGGACTTCATCAGTGGGGTTGGGGGTACTTGGACCTTTGTCCTGTGCCACTCTGAGATGTCATGGAATGGAACTTCGCCTGCCACCAGCCCAGGTCACCCTCTGCCACCAAAGCTCCTTGGACCTTGTGTCCCCCAGGCAGGCACAAAGTGTTTGTGCTGCTCCCCCTTTTGCACAAACCCACAGAGAGCTGGGATTTTTCCAAGTCTCATGTCTGCATTGGGCCATATTCCTAGAGAAGCAGCAGCCCATCCCAATGAATATGGAAAGTTATATGGATGGTTGTGAGCTCCACTTCCTGCCTAGAAATCCTGAAACTGCTTCTGAATGCTGCTCCTTCAGCTCTGGGACACCTTCTCACACAGAGCTGGGAAAAAAATCTCCTGGCCACCAGTTAAATGGTGAGTTATGCCAAAGTTAGAGCTCTGTGGGAAATCTCTATCCATCCCTATCCTATTAATATACCAATATGTGGGGGTGTGCATGGATTTGTCTTGTGTACAAAGGAAGGAGTGTGCAAGCAACGTGATTGACACTTTCACTGTCCGTGTTCATCCCATACCCATGGGTACAGAGACGTTATGGAAACCCTGGCACACACAGAGCCTTCTGTCCCTGGATACAGAGACATCCAAGAGCCCCTGGCACACACAGACCCTTCTGTCTCTAGAGGATGGAGCGTGGTGGGTGGGGGTGGTTGGTGGGCAGCGAGTCCTGGACAGCAGGCCAGACCCGGCTCCAGCCCTGCCAGGCCCTGCCAAGGCTCAGTGCAGGATCCTCTGGAATGGGAAAGCTCTTCAGCCTTCTCCCTGCCCAGAGGGGCAGTGCTGGCCTGGCAGCACAGGTTGTTTTCCCCTCAGGCTGCAGGAGATGAGAACACAACACTTGCCAGCACTGAGTGCGAGGCACAGCTCCGGGTGCTCCCCATCAACCTCAGCTCTGGGAGCACTGTCTGCCCCAAGCTCCAGGGGCTGCAGTGGGAGCCCGGCTGGGCTCTGCCCTGGGGCTATCCTGCAGGGACAGCTGGAAACAGGGAGCATTCAGCTGCCACAAACAGCCAAGCCAGGGCTGCAGGGCAGCTGCTCCAGCCTGGACTGCACTGCTGTGTGCTGTGCTCTGGGGCTGGGTCTCCCCACACAGGGGACTGGACTGGTGTGCCAGAGGAGACAGAGAAGCTTCAGCTTCAGCCTCACTGAGGTGCCTGCGTGGGCTGGGAAGAGTGGGGAGGCTCAAGGGGATTCACAGAGCTCATCCTGCTGCAAGGATGAAGGGAGTGGGAACTCAGTAGTGAGGAGAGCTGAGGGCTGGAGAGTGGCTCTGAATGACACTAAAATGCCACTGGACCTCTGAAACATTGCTGCTCCTCAGCCAGTGACAGCATGAGTCCCTAAATCTGGGGCTCAGCCTTCCTTGTGGTCAGGGGCATCAAGGAAGGCAACAGAGTGATGGAGACAGCAATGGGCTGGGAATTCACTGGGGGAAAAAAGGGAGCAGTTGAGAAGTAAAAGGCAGGTGGGGGAGAGAACTGTTCAGAGAAGGGCTGAGCTACATCTTGAGCAAGCTGAAAAATGTCATTTGGAGTCATCCCAGATTGATTTGATTTCAGAAGGTATTGAACAAGTTTAATTTTTGGGAGGTGAACACTCTGCAAACTTGAGCTGTGTTGCCAAAATGCTCAAGCAAGTCTGTGCTGCAGGTGACACCATTTCTTCTTTGGCTGATTCCGGCCCCGTGCTGAGCTCCAGCAGAGCCCTGGCAGAGCCCAGAGCAGCCTCAGCATCCACAGAGCCCGGCTGCAAGGAGAGAAAGCAGAAACTGCCCGTCAGCTGAGGGCTCCTGTCCCCTTGTCCCAGCTGCCCGTGGTGCCCAGGCCATGCTGGCTGTGCCCAGAGCAGTGCCCAGAGCTGCCCATCAGTGCTGCCTTTGGGAGCAGGGCAGGAGGGCAGGACATGTGCCCAGCCTGCAGCCAGCCATGGCACATCCACCTGCTCAGCAGCTGCCCAGAGCAGGATGCTCCTGTGCTCGCTGCCATCTCCCAAAAGCTCTGATCCCACCCTGCCAAGCACACGGGGACCCACCTCACGCCATCCATGGCTGGAAGAAAAGCTGGTCCCAAACGATGTCCTCAGCCTGCTCCAAGGGCACGGCCCATCCACGCCACAGCTGCTCCCAAGAACTTCCTGATCCAGACTGGACCAACCAGAATGCTTCCTCTAGAAAAACAAACAACAAATTGTTGAAAATAGATTACAGACAAAAAGGGAAAAAAAGAACAAAGGGAAAAATCATATCTCTGTGAGGGGATTGAGGAAGGCCCAAGCCCTGCATGCCAGGGAAAAACCCAGCCATGTGTGAGCAAAGCCCAGGTTTTCTCCCTTCCCCCTGCACTGTCCCCCACAATAACCGTGATCCCAAAGCAAACAAGGGCAGTGGAGCAGCCCAAGCCCTTCCTTGCCTGCACAGCAAAGCACCTGTGCACAGGTTCTGGAGTCCCACCTCTGCTCCCACCACAGGGGTTTGTTTGTGTTGGGCTGGCTGCCCCAGCCCCAGCCCCAGCCCCAGCCTGGGGCACGGTGGATGCTGGGGGCTGTTGGCAGGGTCAGGAGCCCACTCCCATTTCGTACACACCCCAGCCCATCCCACCAGCCCTGCCAAAAGCAGCTGGGCAGTCGACTGAAGGATCAGTTGCATCTGCCCCTGCAAAGGGGGGAACCTTTGCTTCCCAGCCAGGCTGGGCAATGCCCAAATCTGGGAGCATTTCCCCAGGTGTGGACTCATCTGCAAATTCCCTGTGGAGTTTGGCTTTGAAGAAGGTGCCACAATCAAAGTGCATCACCTTCAACTGCTGGTGGCCAGGTTGAGGAAGAGGTTGTCATCCTTCATGTCATCCTTGATGTCATCCTCGCTGTCTCCTGCAGCAGCAGCCCCACCTGGTACAGCTTCTCTGGGGGCTCCTTCTCCTTCCCTGGGGTGAGACCAGGCTGTCAGGGCTCTGCCCAGGGCCCCAGCTGTCAGGGAACCAGGACAAGCAAAACCAGCTTGGATGGCAGCCACCAGGGCTGGGCAGAGCAGCTCAGCTCCAGCACAAGGGCTGCATGTTCCCATCCCATGACCCTGGTGCAGTGACACAGGCTGGCTTTCTTTGCTTCTCATTGCCAAGGCATGTGTGCAGCTGTAACTTACCAGGGCCCTGCAGCACAGTGTGCCTGTGGCTCTCTCCCTTCTTCTAGGGCAGATCAATATCCTGCATCCAAGGATGACAGAACACCTCTTCTAATGAGGGTCTGGCCAAGGGGTGCATGGATAAACACCACCCAATCAGATTTTGGCACTCTGGGGAGAGAAACCAGAAACTGCCCGTCAGCTGGAGAAGGCTCCTGTCTGCTTTGCCCCACTATTCCCATGCCCAGGCCATGCTGGATGTGCTCAGAGCTGGGCCTGAACTTTCTTGGTTTTGGGGGAGAGCAGGACATGTGCCACCTCCTCAGCAGCTGCCAGAGCGGGATGCTCCCGAGCCTGCTGCTGTCTCCCAGCACTGGTATTCCCCCCGTGCCCAGAGAAGAGGATTCACCTGGAGAGAGCCGTTGTGGCAGTGAGAGCTGGCCCCAGCTGAAGTTCCAGCCCCTCCTGAAAGGCATCTTCCCACAGACCATCTCGTGCAGCAGGATGCCCAGGGACCAGATGGTAGCTGGCTCGCCATGGTACCAGCCAAAGCGGGTCCATTCCGGGGGGCTGTATGATGGTGTTCCTGTGGAATACAGATGGAGTTCATCAGGGGGATGCTGCTGCTCCCAGAGCCTGGCCCCAGCATCCCTGGGCGGGTGGGGGCTGCATCAGTGGCACACAGGGTGACCACTGTCCTCTCACCAGCATCTGGGACTGGTGTACAAACTTGGGATTGCAAAAGAAGCCACTGGTGTGGGAAGGGGACTGTGGAAGCCCTGGCTAGGCCTGACCATGACATGCAAAGGAAATACCCACTGCGTGCTGGGGAAAAACCATGCCCTCATTCTCCCTGCCTGCACTGCCCCAAACATATTATAAAGGCAAGACAAACAGGGCAAGTGGAGCAGTCCAAGCCCTTCCTCTTGCCTGCACACAAACCGGCTGGGACACAGGTTCCAACCTCCCTCTCTGCTACCCCCACCCACGGCTGTTTTTGTCAGGCTGGCTGCACCAGCCCAGCCCCAGTCCTGGGCACAGTGGTGGGCAAAGGCTGCCAGCAGGGCTGGAAGATGGCTCCCCACCCAGCCCTGCTCTAAAGCAACTCAGCTGCAGATTCAGTCCCCTGAGTGGCAGCAAAAGGGAGAATCCCCGCTGCCACACCCAGCTTGGGCTGTGAGATCTTGGGCTGTGAGATGCCAGGAGGGGGAGCACAGCCCTGTGTAGGCTCACCTGCAAAGTGAGTGTAGGCTGTCTCTTGCAGGTAGGTGCCACAGCCAAAGTCAATCAATTTGGCCTGCCTGGTGGCCAGGTCAACCAGGATGTTCTCTGGTTTGATATCGCGGTGCAGGACCCCGCAGCTGGTGCAGTGCCGCACGGCCTCCAGCACCTGGTGGAACAGCTGCCGCGCCACCCCCTCGGACAGGAAGCCCCGTGCTTGAATGAAATGGTGCAGGTCCTGAGACTGCTCTGGCCGCTCCAGCACCATCAAGATGTTGTTGGGGAGCTCAACCCACTCCAGTAGCTGGACCACACCGGAGAAGCCACTGGACACCTTGTCCAGCAGGACAATCTCCAGGGGTGCGCTGGTGCCGTCGGGCTGCGGAAGGAGCACGATGCTGTCAGTGGGCCTGATGCCGTGCCGGGGGTCAGGAAGCCCTCAGCCAGCCCGGGATGCTCTGCACCCTGCTCTGGCCCCATGCCCGCTCTCCCTCGAGGCGTCCTGGCGGCTCCCACCCTGCCGGGCCTCGGCTCATCCCTGCCCAGCACAGCAACTCGCTCACTCACCAGCTCACCCCAGTGATGGACGCGGTTCCGTGGCACCCTTTTGATGGCTACCTGCAAGCCAAGTGCAGAACAGGGCTCAGCTCGCTGTCCACCCTGCCCAGTGCCATCCTCCTCCCGCCTCCTCCCCCCTGCTCCTCCTCCTCCTCCTGCGCCTCCTCCTCCTCCGCCCACCGCCGGCCCCGCCGCTCACCGGGGCGCCGTCCGAGAGCCGCGTTGCTGCGAAGACGCTGCCGAATCCTCCACGCCCCAGCAGCGAGCCCAGCCGGTACCGCTCCTTCAGGCGCTGCTGCGCCTTCCCTGCGGGCGGGACGCGGCTGTCAGCGCTCGGCCCGGGGCCGGCAACGGCCCCCGAGCGCCCCTCACCCGCCCCGGCCCGGCCATCCCCCGGCGTTCGCTCCCTGCAACGGGACAGCGGCGGCTCGGGCCCGGGGGCCGCGCTGCCGAGCGGCGGAGCAGGGGCCGGGCAAGCCTCAGCGGAGGCGGCGGGAGCGGCCGCGCCGCGTGTGTCCTCCGCGGGCCCCGGGAGGAGTCGGGGCCGGGGCCGGGGCCGGGGCCGGGGCCGGGGCCGGGGTCGGGGTCGGGGTCGGTGCCGGGGCCGGGGTCGGGGCCGGGGTCGGGCCAGGCGGAGCCAAAAGCCGGCAATACCACCCCAGCCCCAGGCACTGATCCCCGCCCAGCAGCGCCACCGCCAGCACGGCCAGAGCCGGGCTGAGGCCAGGAGGCGGCGGGACGGCCGGGGGCGGGCACGGGGCAGCCCCGCCCGGGGCCGGGGGCGGGCCGGGGGCATGGCCCGGCCCGGCACGGGGAGAGGGAGGCGGGGAGAGGAGGGGAGACCGGGAAAGGGAGAGCGGGAGAGGTACGGGACAGGGGGAGAGGGAGAGGAGAAGGGAATCTGAAGTTTCTTCTCTCGCTGTCGCTGCTGCTGCTGCTGCTGCCGCTGCTGCTGCCGCCGCTGCTGCAACTGAAGCTCCGGGGCCGTTTGTCCCCGTGTCCTTTTGTCCGTTGCCCGCTCGCCCCCACCCCGAGCCCCACGTTCCCCGAGGGCAGCCCCTGAGCCTGTCCAAACATGGGAACTTTGCCGAGTTCAGCCAAGAGCCAGAGTCTGGACTCCTGCACAGTGGCTCCGGAATCCCCTCGGTCCCTGCTGTGCATTGTCCCTGCTGAGGGTCGAACACTCTCAGAGCGTGTTCCCTGAATGCAGAATTTGTACCTGACACAAACACTGCACTTACCTCTCCAACATTGCTTTCCAAGAAAAACAGGGGAAGCCAAACTGTGTGTAGGTCATGGTATCTTAAAATGTCTAAAACGTGCCAACTCATGGATCTTAGAGGTGAGATCTGTTTGGAATTAATGGGATGGACAACTAGTGCAAGATGGAAAAGGGGAGCATAAAAATAAATAGAGAAAAATGTCTTGAATTTTTTCAATTTTCAGTTAATTTCTTAAAAGCTCTTTCAGTTTTTCCAGAAACTTCTCCTCAGTCCTGTATGCTTTTTCCAAGAACCTTTCCTGAAGAACGAGGTGCAGCTTCTATCACAAGGTTGCCACCAACTGCAGCTTTCCACACTGTGTGTGCAGCACACTTGCAGCAAAGCAGGACAAATATTTGAAGAACTTGACAGCTTGTTCTTCTCTTTTCCTTGTGGGCTGGGCAGTTGTGCCATTGGTAAGGTTTTCATTGTTACTGTTCTACCCTAAGAAAACATGACAGGCTACCAAGAACTCCTGGGGAATGCAAGCCTGAATGAATGCAAAGAAAGAATCTGCAGAGCCTGCAGCCAGAAGTGGAGAGCTGTGTGATCATCATTCCAACACCCCCAAGGACATCTTGAAAGTGATCTAGAAGATGAAAATGGGCTGACAGAGGGAGTTTGTTTCTGTGCTCACTTCAGATTCTTCTACATCTGAAATCAATTCTAAAATCTCCATCTAAATCAAGAGTACAATCGATTCCTGAAAAGCACCAGAACCATCTGCACCTCTCAGGAGATGACTGAAAGAATCTGAAAAGGAAAAATGCAGGAGAAATGCATTTCTCAGCACTGCAGTATCTGCCTGCCTGAAACCCTCCTCCATTTCCTCCCCATGCCTAGGTCAGTTCTGTATTCGGTGGTGCCTCCAGCCCTGAATCCCTTCGTCTACAGCCTGAGGAACCAGGAGCTCAAGGCTGCAGTGAGAAGACTGATCACTGCACATCTTAGGAAGCATTAAACTGATTGCCAATTTCTGCAAATCACTTGTCATAAAAGTCATCACTTATAGCTCTTTTGGTTTGGTTCTTTGATTTCCCTGTCATTTTCCTTTTTAAATATTCTTCCTAAAGCTAGACGATTGTTTCTGCCATTTCTGACTTTGTTTCTCTCCACCTTCCCTGTGGCCACAGACTGTGACAATGATGGGCTGCAGTCTCAAAGGTTTTAAAGGAACTAAAGGATCTCCCAGCAAAGTTTTCTGCAGAGATACCTCTTTTGTTGCCATCTCTGGAGCTGCAGCAGCAATGTCGGTGTGCAGAGCTGGGGCAGATCAGTGCTGGCCCAGCAGCTGTGCCCAGCAGCAGCAGCAGCAGCACTTGGTGTTGCCAGTGCTGCTGCCGTGGCCCTGCCCCGCTGCCCTGGTGGCCCTGGTGTTGCTGCAGGGCCTGAGTGCTCTTGGGGCCGGGCACAGTCCTGGGGGTGGCAGTGCCGGGGCTGCAGCAGGGACAGGCCATGGGCACTGCTGGGGCAGCGCTGACGCCTCAGGCCAGGCCCTGGGGGCTCCAGGCTCCTTGCCCAGGCTCTCTCAAGAACACGGCCAGGCCAATGCTCAGCACAGAAAAGCCCCAGGGTGAGCAGCCCCAGGCTGGCCGTGGGCAGGCTGGGGGCAAACAGCATGGCTGGGGCTCTGCAAGGGCCCTGGGGGAGACGGGAAGGAGCAGCAGAGCAGGGGCTGATCCATCCCCAGTGCGCTGCACAGCCCAGGGCAGCGTCTCAGAGCGTCCTCATGGAGCTGTCAACAACATCCCCCCTCTGCAGCCCTGGCCTCTCCCCCAGCTCACACAGGTGCCGCATCCTTGCAGGCACAGACATGGCAGCACTGGCTCAGGAGCCCCTGTTTGCATTGCACAGAGCAGGCAGGAGCACCCCCATGCTGTTGCTGTGGGGACATGAACCTGAGGGAGCACAAATGCCATCAGCCCCTGGGGCCAGGAAGGGCTGGGGGACACCAGGGAAACCACTCAGCTTTGTCCTGGCCTCTTCAGTCAGCCAGAAAGTTTGATCCCATCAGCTGGGAGTGTCTTGTCCCACTGCAGACGCTGTTGCTCAGAGCCAGGGCTGCCTGGCAGCCACCCCCAAACTGCCCTCAGCATTTCCTTGGCTTCACCTCTGCTTTCTTTACTCTTCCCGCCTCAAATTTCTTCCTTTTGCCGCCCCTGTTCCCTCCCCTGTAAACAGCCCATCCCTGTTTGCCCTTTCCTCTCTGGCCCCACTCCCCATTCCAGTTCCTGACCTGGCACCATGGGAACATCCCTTGGGGAGCAGGATCATCCTCCAAGTGCTGCAGGAATTGTCTGCAGGCTCCTGCAGTGCCTGGTGCTGCTCCCTTGCCAGAGGCACCCCAGGCCAGGGGGGCACATCTGGGCTTCTGTGTCTGCCTGTGGGGCTCCCTGTTCTGGGCAATGAGGAGGAGCTGCAGAGGCTCTGCAGGACTGACAGGATGGGCTTTGGGGCTGGCAGGAGAAGCTGAGGCACCTGGGCTGCTGGAGCTTCTGAAGAGAAGGCCCAGGGCTAATTGTGGAACTGCTCCAAGGGTGGTTTCAGAGAATCCCAGAATCATCAAGACTGGAAAAGACCTTGGAGATCATCAAGTCCAACCTGTGCCCTGACACCAACTTGTCCCTCCTGAGCCTCCTCTTTTCCAAGATAAACAACCCCAGCTCTCTCACCCATTCCTTACAGGCCTTGTGCTCCAGATCCCTCACCAGCCTTGTTGCCCTTCTCTGGACACACTCCAGCCCCTCCATTCCATGTCTTTCCTAAACTGGGGGTCCACAACTGGACACAGCACTTGAGGTGCTGCCCAACCAGTGCTGAGCACAGGGGAAGAATCACTGCCCTGTTCCTGCTGGCCACACCATTCCTGATCCAGGCCAGGAGCCATTGGCCTTCTTGGCCACCTGGGCACACTGCTGCCTCATGTCCAGCCTGCTGTCCATCAGTCCCTGCAGGTCCCTTTGTGCCTGGCTGCTGTCCAGCCACTCTGTCCCCAGCCTGTAGCACTGCAGGGGTTGTTGGGGCCAAAGTGCAGGACCCAGCACTTGGACTTGTTCAACCTCACCTTGCTGGATTTGGGCCCTGGATCCATCCTGTCCAGGGCCCTGTGCAGAGCCCTCCTACCCTCCAGCAGATCTGCACTTGCACCCAGCTTGGTGTCATCTGAAAATTTGCTGGTGCTGGACTCAATCCCCTCATGCAGATCATCATTGCAGATACTGGAATCCATGCTGGCTGGCTCTGATCCCTTGGCCATCCTGTGGGTGCCCTGTGATGGCTCTCAAGGTGATCTGTTCTATAACCTTGCCAGGCACCCAGGTCAGGCTGACAAGGCCTGGAGTTCCCCAGATCCTCCTTCCAGCCCCTCTTGGGGATGGGCTCACATTGGCACCTCCACTCCTCTGGGATCTCCCTGCTGAGCCAGGACTGATAAATAAATGATGGAGAGCAGCTTGGGGAGCTCATCCACCAGCTCCCTTAAGCCCCTAGGATGGATCCCATCTGCTCCCAGAGACACCTGTGAGCACCTGAGTGGCTCAGCAGGTCTCCAGCTGCTTCCTCCTGGATTCCAGGGGGCTGTTCTGCTCCCTGTGCCCATCTACCAGTGTGCCCTACTTGTCCTGAGGGCAACCTGTCCTAATATTGAACATTGAGACAAACAAGGTGTTAAGTAGCTCAGCCTTTTCCTTATATTTAGTTATTTTATTCTCCACTGCGTCCAATAAAACGTAGAGGTTCTCCTTATCCCTCCTTTTGCCATTAATTTTTAATTTTTATTTTTTTTTAATAGAAGCCACCATGTGAAGTTCTAACTGAGTTATCACCGCTCCACTTTTCTTTCTGTGTAACCTAACATCATCTTTGGAAACTTCCTGAGTTTTAAGTAATTTTTTCCCATGAGTCCCCACAAAAGCTCCATGGGCAGCCAGGACAGTAATTTTTCTCACCAGCTCATCTTTTGCCATACACTGTCCAGCCTGCTCCTTTCTTCTTAAGATTATTTTCTTGAAATGACTCTCTCCTTTCTGGACCCTATTGTTTTTAAGGGCTGTTTCCCTTTAAAAGATCAGTACCTGATTCGGTACTCCCCAAATCAGCATCCTAAACAGGCCAAAGTCTGCCCTTCCTAATTTTAGTGCAGAAGTTTTGTTGCTGCCCCTCCTGCTTACCCAGAATATTGAAAACTTGATTATTTCATGGTCACTGTGCCCCAGGCAACCTCTGACCCCCACATCTGCCACCAGCCCTTCTCTGTGAAAAGCAGGAGACAGAGCTTTCCTTGGCCTATGGAGTGTTACCAGAAATTTGGTAAAACAGAAAACTCCATAACCCCAATGTAGCATTAAGAAGCAGCATTCTTTATTCAGACGGATGCACAGGGGATAGCTCCTCCCAAAGCTGTGCATGCTGAGTACAGGAAAGTTTCTGTTTCTTTTCTGTATTTTGCACACATATTCATTGATTGTCCTGGACTAAGCACTCATATGATAATCATTTCCCAGAATCATTAAAATATTTTCCCTCCCCTTTAGCCATGCATTCTTCTGTCCTGGGGGTCTCTCTGGTGGTTCCAGGTGCTCATGGACCCCAATGTTCCAGTGGGCCTGGCTGAGCTGGCAGGACACTGAGGCTGGTGAGCTTCCAGTTCCCCTTCTCACACAATGGGCATTGTGTGGTTTCCATAGGCCTGGGGTTTTGGAGAACAAGCTCCAGGTGTGAGCTCACCTGGTGGAGACAATTGATCATCTGGGAACATGAGGTCACAGAGTGGGCTGTGACATCACAGAGTAGGGTATGTGAGGTCATCGAGCAGCTATGACATCATAGACTGCCTCTGTGACATCACAGAACTAGCTGTGACATCACAGGACAGAGGTCTGACATCACAGAGCAGACTATGACATCACAGAGTTGGCTGTGACATCAGAGACCAGCTGTGTGACATTAGAGAATGAGCTGTGACCTCACAGAGCAGGCTGTGACATCCCAGAGGGGCTGTGTGACATCCCAGGAGAGCTGTGTGAGGTCACTGGGTTGCTCACTCAGCCCCAGCTCCCCCTCACAGTTTCTCCCAACAACTCCAATGCTGTTCATGTCCCTGTCCCCCGGTATCCCCCCAGCCCACCTGGAGCCACAGCCTCCACCGAAGGATGTTCCACAGGATCCACCCCAGAGCCTGACATGGGGACAAGGGACCAGGGCTGTGTGACCAGGACATCAAGGACATGGATTATCCAGGTCACTGTGGCCTGGGTTGGGTTCCCCAGGGCAGGAAAGATATCTGGCAGCTGGAGCAGGGTTAGGGAAGGGCCTCCAAGGTGGGGCTGGAGCCCTTGGGCTGTGAGCAGAGGCTGAGGGAGCTGGGCTTGTCCAGCCTGGAGCAGGGAAGGCTGAGGGGCTCTTCATCCCAGCCTGGCAGTGCCAGCCAGGAACTAATGGAGAACACAGAGCCAGGCTCTTCACCGGGGGGCCTGGTGGGAGACAAAAGCCAGTGGGTGGAAGGGGAAAGAGGGGAGATCAGCCAGGACAGGAGGAGATGAAATGAATCAGGCTGGTTTCAGCATTTCCTCAACCCCAAAAGCAGCCTGACGTTCCTTCTCCATCCACCACTGACAGCTTTGCAAATCAGGAATTCTTCGAGCTGTTTTGTCCCCACTCCAGGACAAGCATCCTGATACAAGAATTAATTGTGTTTATATCTATCACAGAACCACGTTTCTCTAAAATTATTTTTAATATGGAAATCACTTGTGGATGGTGGACTCATCAGACTCTGCTGGGACGTTGCACATAGCTCAGGGAAGAGTGTCATTGTCATTAAATCGTGTCCTGTTCAACTATGGTCTGTTGTCCATGAAGAGAAACTTTCTGTGCCTCTGAGTCTCACCAGTTCCTGACCCCCAAAGGACACAAACCTGATGAGTTCTGGTTCCCACTCCAGTGGTGCCACTTGAACCTCCCTCCATAGGCAGAGCAGAGTTCCCTTGTCCCACAAAGTCCCTGGCAATGCAGGGATGAAGGAAACAGGACAGGCTGTGGGGATCAGGGGCACAGCATGGCCAGGGATTTGGGGTGGTGTGAGCTCAGGGCAGGACCCGGCCCTTGGCCTTGGTGAACCTCATCCAATTGTCCTTGGCCCATGGCTCCAGCCTGTCCAGATCCCTCTGTAGAGCTTCTCGCCCTCCAGCACAGCCACACTCACACCCAGCTTGGGCTCACCTGGGAACTGACTGAGGGTGCCCTCGATGGCCTTGTCCAGATCAGCAATAAAGAGATTGAACTGACCTGGCCCCAATTCTGAGCCCTGGGAACACCCCTGGATGGGACTCCATTCCTCAGCTGCGCTGAGTGCCAGGGGTTGGATGAGGGAAATGGTGGGGAGGGGGTAGGGACAAAGTCTGATTTATTGTCAGCCATGAAGGGTCTCGATTTTCATATCTGTTCAGATTGCATTAGGATGTGCTGGGGGTCAGTATAACCTGGGGAGTGCTGATATCAATCTATAAACAGGAAAAGAAAACTTAACAGGACAAAACATTTCCCCCTTCATTGTTTTCAATTTAGTTTATTCGCTTTGAATATAGCCCTGAAATCTGCATAATCAACCACAGAAGAATTGAAACTTAGATGATTCTCAGAGTCTTTTCTTGGTTGGGTGTTTTGAACAAATATTTATGAGTTTTGCCACTGAATTCCTGCACTGAAGAACTGAAGAAAGAAGAGGCTTCAGGTGCAGTAAAATTCATCAGGAACCCCCAAGTGGCTGAGGATCCATCCCATTCAGAGCAGCAATGAACAGAAATGGGCACAGCTTTGTGGCTGCCCCAGCTTTGGGATGGGCCCTGGGCCTGGAGCAGGAGCAGCTCTTGAGGGCCCCAAGGCCGGGGCTCTTGTGCTGCCCTGGGCACATGGGATGACAGCAGGGGCTGCAGAGCTCTCAGCACCTGAGCCAGAGGGGAGCAGGGCAGGCAGGGAGCCTCCTTTGGCCTTGGCCCAGCACCTTCCCCCATGGCTGGGGCTGAGTCCTGTGTGAGCTGCAGCTGCTGCTGTGCCCTTGGCAGGGGCTGAGGCCGTGGGGCCAGTGGCCAGAGCAGCCTAGGCTGAGCAGAGCTGTGGGGCCAGAGCCGGCTGGGCTGGGCTGGGGAGAGGCCCTTGGTGCTGCCCAGAGCTCAGGGCAGCTGGCAGAGCTTGCAGGGAGCTGGGCTGGGCTCAGAGAGCCTGCCCCAGAAACCATCCATGTCTATCTCAGCCTGGCTGAGCGTGCAGGGGCAGGACTCAGGCCAGGCCGTGTGGGGCAGGGCCAGCGTCTGTGCAAGGCATTGAAAAGAGGCAAGTGCCCCAGAGAGGAGGCTGCTCTGTGCCCTTGGGGGCATGGACAGAGCAGGGAGGGGACCCAGGACATTTGTCACCGCCAGCCTCTATGCCCAGCCCTTGGCAGCCCTGGCTGCTGAGCCCAGCTTTGCCCTGGGCTGAGTTTGGCTGTGGCCCAGCTCCATCCTCCTGCGGGGCTCAGGGCCTGTTCCCAGCCATGTCCAACCCTGGCCGGCCTCTCTGCTGGCCCAGAGGCCGGCAGAGCCCGGGGCAGGGCTGTCTGTGCAGGCCCACAGGTGCCAGGGGCTCTGCAGGAGCTGGCAGAGGCTGCCCAGCAGGGAGGCCATGGGGCACAGACCCCCAAGGCTGCTGTGGGCAGCACAGCACAGTGGCCGTTCCCAGCCGCAATGCTCCTGGCCTGGGCTGGGCCTGCACAGGGGCTGGGCCACCATGGCTGGGCCAGCACAGGGCCACCAAGGGGCCACGCAGCCGCTGCTGGGGCTGACAGCAAGGCCAGGCACACACAAGCAATTGCTGAGCATGGCCTGCGCTGGCCAGGGCTGACTGTGCCACAGGCAGAGCTCAGCTGCCCTTGGGGGCTGCAGGAACAGTCAGGAGCCCAAAGAGCCTCCATGGCTGTACTGGAGACCAAGGCTGGAGCAGGGAAATGCAGGGCTGCTGCAGGATGGGGAGGGCATGGAATTCCAGCACACACCTCAGCTCTCTGATGATCCCAGCACCATGCTGGGCTCTGTTTCACACTGGGGCAGAGCAGATGTTGATGGGACAGGAGCCCTGCGGGGCTCTAAGGGACCTGCAGCTTGCAAGGTGCTCTGCTCTCCCTCAGGTGCTCTCAGAGATCCAATCCCAGCTGGGCACCTCAGGGCACAAGTGGCACTGCCTGTTCATGGGCACACAGCTGATGTCTGCCTGGAAAGGGGCACAGGTTTTAACACTTGTTACTTTCATAATAAACAAGTGAATCTTTATTATCTGGGTCACTTGAGTGCTTTTAAGAAATGGCAAAGTATTCCCACCAGGAGCAGATATTTCCTGGATCTTCTGGATTCTTCAACTGATGGCAGGAGAAGAAATTCTGATCTTCCCCTCTACATGAGCCACCAATATTCAGTCTAATATTTCATGACCCCATCCTTCAGGTGTTTGCAGCTCTCCTGTTAAAATGGCCTTGTCTAAGGACATCTCTTCATTAGGGCAGCTGGATCTATGTCCTTCCCCTTGCTCCCAGGTTATTTCCTGCAGCTGTTCTCAGGTCATTCCAATGTGTATCCCAGGCTTCATGCTTTGAGCTTCAGGGACTTGCCCAATTTCTCTGAAGTTTAAATACCTCTCTAGTCAGCATCTTAGTTGTAGTTTTATCTTTTCTATCACCTCTTCTTAAGTCTCTGTCTAAAATCCTTCCTGTATGGCAATCCCTTGTGGATGGTGGACATGTCAGATGTTGCTGGGATGTCTCAATGAGCTGAGGGAAGGGGTTTGATATTTCTTAAATTTTATCATGTTCACATTTTTTATATTGGCCATGAAGAGAAACCCTTCAGTGCCTCTGAGTCTCACTAGTTCCTGGTCTCTCAAAGGGCACAAACCTGATGAGTTGTGGTTCCCACTCCAGTGGCTGCACTTGGACCTCCCTCCATAGCCAGAGCAGAGCTCCCTTGTCCCAGAAAGTGCCTGGCAAAGGAGGGATGAAGGAAACAGGACAGGCTGTGGGGATCAGGGCCAGGGCAGAGCCAGGAAGAATAATGAATTTTGCATTTGATGGAGCTGTGCCTTCTCTTGGCTTTGTTGGCTGACAAGAAATGAACATCCCTCTGTGTCTCAGGCATCTCCTTCTCCAAGGAAAGCAGGTGGGACTTGGAGCCAAGGAGCTGAAAGCTGCAGGTGCAGCCTGGGCTGGAGGGAGCTGAGATTTGCACAAGGCTGCTCTGAGTGCCAGGGCTTGGATGGGGGAAATGGTGGGGTGGGGGTAGGGACAGAGTCTGATTGATTGTCAGCTATGAAGGGTGTTGGCTATATCTATTCATATCTATTCAAACTGCATGAGGAGGTACTTGGATTCAGTGCCAATTGGAGATTGCACATATCAATTTATGATCAGGAAAAAAAAAAATAGGACCTAAAAAATGTTTTCTCACTCTCTTTGTAAATATTCATTCAATTATACATTCACTTTGAATACACTTATGAAATGTGTTGAATTAACCACACAAGATTTGAAAGCTAAAATCAAATTATTCCCAAAGGCTTGGCTTGTTAAGGTGTTCTGAATGTTAATGAGCCCTGGAACACTGAATTCCTGCACTGAAGAGCTGAAGGCTGAACAAGCCTCTGGAGCAGTGAAATCCAGCAGCAGCCTCCAAGTTGCTGAGGATGTCAGCAGCCCCCACTGAGGCCACCCCTGCCCAGAGACCGTGGGGGAATGGGCAGACAAGGAGAGCGTCCCTGGGGCTGGGCCAGCAGAACTCAGAGGCAGCAGCAGCTCCAGCTGGGCAATGGAGTGTGGAATGTGGCTGGGAAAGCCCTGCCTGGGCTGTGCCAAGCAGGACAGACAAGCCCTGACTCCCATCCACTAAAAAACTCTCTCAAGGAGACTTTTAATAGGAATTACAATTGTTTGTGTCCTCTGAGTTGGAGGCACTGGAGAAATACCAGTACAAGAGATTCTCGGGAGCTCAAATTAATAAAATAGCCTTTACTGGGAACTTTATAAAATCAGAGAAACTATGGCAAAAGGTTTAATATGACATTCAATCAACAAAAAAAACACTTCTCAAAGCATTAACTTTTCCCATTCAATTATACAAACTCTAAGACTGTTCAATTTAACGTTGCTCAAAATTTGAAAGAGGAGGGAATTCAAAGAAGACACAGAGTGAGAAAGACGAAAAAGATACAGAGAGGCACAAACACAGAGCTATCAACTCCTGAATTCCAGCAGCGTTCAGATGGAAATGCCAAGAGGAGGTAGGGTCAGGATGTGTGCTCACCTTGTGGTCAGCCTTCAATACCCCTTGATCTTCCTGGGCCCTTCCCCCAGGTGGGACTTGGGCTCATTTGGTCACTCAGGAGCTGGGCTGGGGCTCCAGAAGTGGCTGTGGAGCATTGCCTGTGCTGTGCCAGGGACTGGCAGACACTGCTGGGCTGGGATAGAGGCTCTGGGGGGATTGGGGTTGCAGGGCAGGGCAGTGCTGGGGTTCCAGGGCAGGGCAAGGCTGGACCTGCCCCTTCCTCCCCCACACACAAGATGTTTCCAGCCAACAATCTCCTCCAGTCTGTCACAGTAGGGAATGTTGGAGGTGAAACATCAATTTTGGCAATGATCACCTGGCTGAGAAGGACAATTCTTTTCCACAGAATTGAAAGCCACAGTTCTTGTTTCATTTCTGGTTTGGTTGCCTGGGTTTGGTTTGATTTTGTTGTTGCTTTTTTTCCTTGCTGTGCCTGCAGTGTCCAGTCAGGAGCAGAGTGACTCTTGCCAAGGAACTTTGCGGTGCAGTTGCTTAATATTAAATCTGGTTTTTGCTGATCCCTTGCTGGGGATTTTTCAGCGCTCTCAAGCCCTCGTTCATAGCAGCGTGAAGGAGCCCTGGCCCAGGCTCTGGCCCTGGGGGACACGGGGATGCTGCCGGGGGGTCCCTGTCCCCCTGTCCCACCCCCCAGGGCCTCGGCCTCCTGTCCCTGTGTCAGGCTCTGGGGTCGATCTCGTGGAACATCCTCTGGGGCAGGCTGTGGTCCCCGGGGGACGGGAGTCTCTTGAGAGTCTCTTGTATCATGTGGTGGAAACCCAGAAAAATAATGGTCAGGAAAAGCCTGGTTTATTGGGAACATTCCTGCATAGCAGACAAGATATAGCCTTGTGCAAATGATTCCATGCAGCATTCACATGTCTAATATATTCTTTTCATCTTCCTGGGGAAGCAGAGTTGCTTTATTTACTCCAAGCAAGATTTTCTCCCTCCTCCCTGGCAAAGAACAAGCTCCCATCCTGGCAGTGCTCAGGGGTTTACTTAAGGCTTATCACACCCACACTAAGGAGAGTGGAGCAGGTTAATTTATCACTTGTTCCAATGACTGACTTGCCCAGCTGCCAGGTTCAAGAGCCCCAGAGTGCCTCAGGTTGTACAGGATCTCAGAAGGAAAAGCTCCATTGAATTCAGCTGCTGCCACACTGGCCCTCTTTGCCTGTCAAACACATTCAGCTGCTCTTGCTCTGCCCTGTCAAAATCCCCCATAAAATACAAGTGAAAATCCCTCCCCACCTGTGAGAAAACACAGTTGGGTTCTGCTCAGGGCATTTCAAATTACGTGGGGTAGTTGTGACCTCCCCTTGCAAAGGCAGCATGTCAGGAAAACCAAAAGTTTCTTTTCAGGGACTCACCAGACTCAGGACACCTTCCGCTAGATCAGGTTGCTCCAAGCCACATCCAACGTGGCCTTGAACACTTCCAAGGGTAACACAACCACAGCTTCTCTGGAACCTGTTTTGCTCCTCCCAGGTCTAAAATCGCACCCAACTTAGCAGCCTCAGAGATAGATTTCTATTCAATAGCTGCATTTTTCTAGGAAAGAAACATGGCAAACCTTGTTTGCATCTGACTTGGCAAAATCAACACAAGCTCTGAAGAAAGGGCTGCGGCCCACTTTTCTTCCTTTTCCCCATTTGGTGGAATATTTTCATTCTGTTGTTGTTTGGAGCAGTATTTTAATCGATCTGGCTGAGGCTGCTGAAAATAGTACAGCAAGTTACCTGTGTGAGAGGTGTAAAACTGAGCTCTTGCACATCCAGTGTTTCTGTTGTTGGAAGTCTTCAATCCCACCTCTCGCTGGGATGAAATAGGTGCTACTCATCCAATTTCTAAAGTATCACGCATCGACCTGACACTATTTGAAGACTTAAAAAGAAAGCACCAATTTAAACAAACCTCTGATCCCCTCCATTTCCTCTGTTCCACAGTTGATGACAGAAGACAGGAGAGAAAGATTGTTTTGGGAACAATGTTTTCAGGGCTCTAAAAACAATATCAAACCTGCTCTGCCACACTCTCAGCTGTTACAGCCCCAAAAACCACCGGTTGTCTTTGCTCACAGAGTCACAATTGTGATGGGATTTCTACCACACCACGGGACAGCCAATTTTTGTGGGTTTTTTTTTTTTTTTCCTGGGAATAACTAGAGCACTTCTGGGTAGCAAGGCAAACATGTGCCTCTTCTAATGGTCCTTGAAAGTGGATGTGTGAAATGAGGCAGACAAAGCCAAAGGCCAGCTGAACCTGGGATCTCTGAATGGGTCTTGACATTCTTCCCAGGAAGATGAGTGGCAATCACTGTGGTGCCAGGGAAAGGGCATCTGCTGGCAATGTGGTCTAGAAAATATGCTTTCTGCTCCTCTCAGAGCCAAAATTCCTACCCATTTCTTCAAAGTCCTTCTTAGATAAGGACCATGTTCAGATGAGTGACAGTGAAGCAAAATGGCAAGCCAGGAATACATTGCCCTGCACACAACATCCTCCATTCCCATGGATGGTTTCTCACTGGCACACAGGAGGAAGGAAGGAAGGAACACAAATGCATCATTGTATATCAAGTCATACATGTTGAGGGATGAACAGATCTCAACAGGGATATGGAAACCCCCCCTGAAAAGCCGTTCAGAGAAATCCTGAGCTGTTTTGTGGTCCTAGGCATGAAGATGCTCAGGGTCTTCCACAGATGTTCAGCAGGCAGTAGGATTGCGGCTGAATTTCACTCTGCAAATGCCAGTGGCTCAGCTGAGAGCTCTGGGAGTGACTGACACTGCACTGAGAGGGGCCACAGTCCTGCAAGGGGCTTTCATCAGGAGCAAACAGCAGCCTGGAGGGTGGGCAATGCTGGATCTGTACCACTGCGTGCTCATCCTTCACCTGAATGTGGAGCTGCCCCCAAAGTTGCCATGGATCACTTTTTCTTTTTCTCCTCTTGGGTATATTTTGGAGCAGCTGTTCTATGTGGCTTTTGATGGTGATCCTGTGGGAAGCAGCCATTTGCCTGCTGTGCTATCCTCACAACTAGTACTAACTCTTCATTTCCTTTGGTTTTATTTGGGGTTCTTTTATCTATTTGTTTGATTGGTTTACTGCATGGGTTTGTTTGTTTGTTTGTTTGGGTTTTTGTCTGATTTGGCTTGAGTTTTTTGTTTGCTTTTTCATAAATGACTGGTGAAGTTGGCGAAGCCAAACTCAAGATAATGTAAACCAGGATCAGCTTTTCAGAAATTCCTTTTGGCTGGGTTTAGCTGCATCCCCTAGGCTCAGGATCACCAGTATATTTTCAGGTTTTGCTCTGCGTATCAGCCTCCCCAGACTCCGCTTGGTGTTTCACAAATGGAGAAGACAATGGACATTGTGCCAAGCTTCCTTTCAAACTGAAAAACCTGGGGCAGCATGACAGAAAAGAAGAAAAAATAAATCACCAGTTAGAACAGAACCAGTGTCCCACCATCTTCCTCTCCACTGTTATTAATTGTGTACATTTAGAGGCAAACCAGTGTCTAAAGCTTGCATCTCTCAGTTCCTGATGCTATTTGCTACCCTGCATCCTTGACTGGCCATGATATGACAGACTGCTGGGCAAGTGGGGCTGGGGATGCTCAGCCTGGAGAGAGGAGACACTGGGAGGCCTCACTGTGGCTCTGCAGGACTGGAAGGGTCCCGCAGGAAAGAAGGGGACAGAGTGTTCAGCAGGGCCTGTGCTGACAGGACAAGGGGGGATGGCTTTCAACTGCAGCAGGTTGATTGAAGCTGCATCTAAGGAAGCTGCTCTTTTCCACTGGGGGTGGTGGGGCACTGGCCCAGGCTGTGCACAGAGGCTGTGCATGCCCCATCCTTGGCAACAGGGCCCTGAGCAGCACGCTCTGGGGGAAGACTGCTCAGCTGGGAACAAGATGTTGTTCTTCAGGCTCCCTTGCAAGCCCAACCGTTCAGGGACTCCATCATTCCATGGTCTCCAGTGTCCACTTCAGATGGAGCCTGGGAACTGTGATGTCACAGCCCACGCTCCAGCTGGAACGTCCAGCGCCCAGCAAAGGGCACAACCCAACCCTTGGCCGCTGTGTTTGCATGCTCTTCACCCTGCTCCTGCCCACTCTGCTTGTCAGCTTTCCTCAGTCCTGAAAGATCCTTAGTGCCTGGATTTTGTCATCCAGCCCTGCAGGATGCTCCCATTTGTCCTGAGGAAGGTATGGTGCCATTCCATGGAGGTGGACACTCCCCACCTGCCCGGGTGGGCAGGAGCTCTGTGGGGATGGAGTGGGACAGGGAGCCCACTCTGAGGTTTTGCTACCTCTGCAGGCTGTCCCAGATGGAGAAGAGGAGATGGAGGTGGATATAGAGATTGATAGAGAGGAGGACATGGAGACGGAGGGAGAAGACACTGGGGAGGAGGAGATGGAGGTGGAGGTGGAGGTGACGGTGGAAGAAGAGATGGATGTGGATATGGAAGAGTCCATTGAGGACATGGACATTGATTAAAAAGGTGAGGAAGAGGCCATGATCTTGGCATGAAGAGCAATGCCAGCAGCAGGACAGGCAGAGTGGGTCGCCTGCTGCCAGGCTGGGGCTGGGCTGGGTGCTCCCTGCTCAGGGACATTGTACACAGGGCACTGGATTCTGTTGGCCATCCACAGCCTGTCCTGTGCCTGCTTTGCTCCACACAAGCTCCGTCCCAGACCCAGCCAGGCTCAATTCTGGTAGCAGAGTCCTGCTGCTGGGCCAGTGTCTGCCAGCCAGGGGGCACATGCAAGAGCCCTCTGTGCCTGACTGGAGTGACCGTGGCATTTGCTTTTCTTCCAGGTGCGATGGACATCATGGAGTGAGATGCCACCTTTTTGTATATACGTTTTACACTTTGATATTGACTTTAGGATGTAGGTTTTAGGGCTTTTTGTCTTCTGTAAATACATTTCATATATTTTTTGTTAGATAGGTTTTTATGTATATATGTTCTATCGATTGTTGTTGTTACAAATATTCTTACAATGTAAATATGTTCCGTTTTTTTGCTGCTGTTCTTCTGTAATAAACAAATATTATTTTTCACACCCCAGTTCTCCTTGCATTTGCTTCAGGCACAGGCAGCATATTGCCAAGTTGTGGTTTCCACTTGCTCCAGGTTCCCAGGGCTGGAGGTCACAAGTAGATGGAGGGATAAAAATCCACAATTAAGAGTGTCCATGACACCCAGAGCCAAAAGAAGCCCAGGGCATCAGGAAAGAGGGAAGCACGTGCTCCAAACAACAGCAGAAATGAAGTGAGAGCTCTGGAGGGAACAAAAGAAAGAGGAAGCCTGAAGAAAGGAAAAAACGTCTCCCCACAAGGTATTTTGCTTTTTTTCATTGAGAGTCTCTTCTATCATGTGGTGGAAACCCAGAAAGATGAAGGTCAGGAGAAGCATGGTTTATTGGGAACATTGCTGCATAGTAGACAATCCTTGTGCAAATCACCCCATGCAGCACTCACATGTTTAATTGCTTCTCTTCCTGGGGAAGCAGAGTTGCTTTATTTACTCCAAGCAAGATTTTCTCCCTCCTCCCTGGCAAAGAACAAGCTCCCATCCTGGCAAGCGCTCGCTGCTTTCCTTAACACTCATCACACCCATGCTAAGGAGAGTGGAGCAGGTTAATTTATCACTTCCTGCAAGTTCTAAGTCCTTCTTAGATAAGGACCATGTTCAGATGAGTGACAGTGAAGCAAAATGGCAAGCCAGGAATCAATTTGCCTGCACACAACTTCCTCCATTCCCATGGATGGTTTCTCACTGGCACACAGGAGGAAGGAAAGGAACACAAATGCATCATTGTACATCAAGTCATACATGTTGAAGGATGAGCAGATCTCACGGGGATATGGAAACCCCCCCTGAAAAGCAGTTCAGAGAAATCCTGAGCTTTTTTGTGGTCCTAGGCATGAAGATGCTCAGGGTCTTCCACAGATGCTCAGCAGGCAGCAGGATTGCGGCTGGATGTCACTCTGCAAATGCCAGTGGCTCAGCTGAGAGCTCTGGCAGTGACTGACACTGCACTGAGAGGGGCCACAGTCCTGCAAGGGGCTTTCATCAGGAGCAAACAGCAGCCTGGAGGGTGGGCAATGCTGGATCTGTACCACTGCGTGCTCATCCTTCACCTGAATGTGGTGCTGCCCCCAAAGTTGCCATGGATCACTTTTTCTTTTTCTCCTCTTGGGTATATTTTGGAGCAGCTGTTCTATGTGGCTTTTGATGGTGATCCTGTGGCAAGCAGCCATTTGCCTGCTGTGCTATCCTTGCAACTAATAATATCTCTTCATTTCCTTTGGTTTTATTTGGGGTTTTTTATCTATTTGTTTGATTGGTTTGCTTCATGGGTTTGTTTGTTTGTTTGTTTGTTTGTTTGTTTGATTGATTGATTTGGGTTTTTGTCTGATTTGGTTTGAGTTTTTTGTTTGCTTTTTCATAAATGACTGGTGAAGTTGGCAAAGCCAAACTCAAGATAATGTAAACCAGGATCAGCTTTCCAGAAATTCCTTTTGGCTGGGTTTAGCTGCATCCCCCAGGCTCAGGATCACTAGTATATTTTCAGGTTTTGCTCTGCATATCAGCCTGCCCAGACTCCGCTTGGTCTTTCACAAATGGAGAAGACAATGGACATTTTGACAAGCTTCCTTTCAAACAGAAAAATCTGGGTCAGCATGATAGAAAAGAAGAAAAAATAAATCACCAGTTAGAACAGAACCAGTGTCCCACCATCTTCCCCTCCACTGTTATTAATTGTGTACATTTAGAGGCAAACCTGGGTCTAAAGCTTGCATCTCTCAGTTCCTGATGCTATTTGCTACCCTTCAGCCTTGACTCGCCCTGATGTGACTGACTGCTGGGCAAGTGGGTCTGGGAATGCTCAGCCTGGAGAGAGGAGACACTGGGAGGCCTCACTGTGGCTGTGCAGGACTGGAAGGGTCCCGCAGGAAAGAAGGGGACAGAGTGTTCAGCAGGGCCTGTGCTGACAGGACAAGGGGGGATGGCTTTCAACTGCAGCAGGTTGATTGAAGCTGCATCTAAGGAAGCTGCTCTTTCCCACTGAGGGTGGTGGGGCACTGGCCCAGGCTGTGCACAGAGGCTGTGCATGCCCCATTCTTGGCAACAAGGCTCTGAGCAGCACGCTCTGGGGGAAGACTGCTCAGCTGGGAACAAGATGTTGTTCTTCAGGCTCCCTTGCAAGCCCAACCGTTCAGGGACTCCATCATTCCATGGTCTCCAGTGTCCACTTCAGATGGAGCCTGGGAACTGTGATGTCACAGCCCACGCTCCAGCTGGAACGTCCAGCGCCCAGCAAAGGGCACAACACAACCCTTGGCCGTTGTGTTCGTATGCTCTTCACCCTGCTCCTGCCCACTCTGCTTGTCACCTTTCCTCAGTCCTGAAAGATCCTTAGTGCCTGGATTTTGTCATCCAGCCTTGCAGGATGCTCCCATTTGTCCTGAGGAAGGTATGGTGCCATTCCATGGAGGTGGACACCCCCACCTGCCCGGGTGGGCTGGAGCTCTGTGGCGATGGAGTGGGACAGGGAGCCCACTCTGAGGTTTTGCTGCCTCTGCAGGCTGTCCCAGATGGAGAAGAGGAGATGGAGGTGGATATAGAGATTGATAGAGAGGAGGACATGGAGACGGAGGGAGCAGACACTGGGGAGGAGGAGGTGGAGGTGGAGGTGGAGGTGACGGTGGAAGAAGAGATGGATGTGGATATGGAAGAGTCCATTGAGGACATGGACATTGATTAAAAAGGTGAGGAAGAGGCCATGATCTTGGCATGAAGAGCAGTGACAGCAGCAGGACAGGCAGAGTGGGTCTCCTGCTGCCAGGCTGGGGCTGGGCTGGGTGCTCCCTGCTCAGGGACATTGTACCCAGGGCACTGGATTCTGGTGGCCATCCACAGCCTGTCCTGTGCCTGCTTGCTCCACACAAGCTCCATGCCAGACCCAGCCAGGCTCAGTTCTGGTAGCAGAGTCCTGCTGCTGGGCCAGCATGTGCCAGCCTGGGGGCCCATGCAAGAGCCCTCTGTGCCTGACTGGAGTGACCGTGGCATTTGCTTTTCTTCCAGGTGCAATGGACATCATGGAGGGAGATGCCACCTTTGTCTACATACGTTTTACACTTTGATGCTGTCTTTAGGATATTAGTTTTAGGGCTTTTTGTCTTCTGTAAATACGTTTCATATATTTTTTGTTAGATAGGTTTTTCTGTATATATGTTCTATCGATTGTTGTTGTTACAAATATTCTTGCAATGTAAATCTATTCTGTATTTTTGCTGCTGTTCTTCTCTAATAAACAAATTTTATTTTTCACGCCCCAGTTCTCCTTGCATTTGCTTCAGGCACAGGCAGCATATTGCCAAGGTGTAGTTTCCACTTGCTCCAGGTTCCCAGGGCTGGAGGTCAGAAGTAGATGAAGGGGAAAAAATCCACAATTAAGAGTGTCCATGACACCCAGAGCCAAAAGAAGCCCAGGGAAGCACGTGCTCCAAACCACAGCAGAAATGTAGTGAGAGCTCTGGAGGGAACAAAAGAAAGAGGAAGCCTGAAGAAAGGAAAAAACGTCTCCCCACAAGTTGCTTTGCTTTTTTTTCATTGATTGTCTCTTCTATCATGTGGTGGAAACCCAGAAAAATGAAGGTCAGGAGAAGCATGGTTTATTGGGAACATTCCTGCATTGTAGACAATCCTTGTGCAAATCATCCCATGCAGCACTCACATGTTTAATTGCTTCTCTTCCTGGGGAAGCAGAGTTGCTTTATTTACTCCAAGCAAGATTTTCTCCCTCCTTCCTGGCAAAGAACAGGCTCCCATCCTGGCAAGCGCTCGCTGCTTTCCTTAACACTCATCACACCCATGCTAAGGAGAGTGGAGCAGGTTAATTTATCACTTGTTGCAAGTTCTAAGTCCTTCTTAGATAAGGACCATGTTCAGATGAGTGACAGTGAAGCAAAATGGCAAGCCAGGAATACATTGCCCTGCACACAACTTCCTCCATTCCCATGGATGGTTTCTCACTGGCACACAGGAGGAAGGAAAGGAACACAAATGCATCATTGTACATCAAGTCATACATGTTGAAGGATGAGCAGATCTCACGGGGATATGGAAACCCCCCCTGAAAAGCCGTTCAGAGAAATCCTGAGCTGTTTTGTGGTCCTAGGCATGAAGATGCTCAGGATCTTCCACAGATGCTCAGCAGGCAGCAGGATTGCGGCTGGATGTCACTCTGCAAATGCCAGTGGCTCAGCTGAGAGCTCTGGCAGTGACTGACACTGCACTGAGAGGGGCCACAGTCCTGCAAGGGGCTTTCATCAGGAGCAAACAGCAGCCTGGAGGGTGGGCAATGCTGGATCTGTACCACTGCGTGCTCATCCTTCACCTGAATGTGGAGCTGCCCCCAAAGTTGCCATGCATCACTTTTTCCTTTTCTCCTCTTGGGTATATTTTGGAGCAGCTGTTCTATGTGGCTTTTGATGGTGATCCTGTGGCAAGCAGCCATTTGCCTGCTGTGCTATCCTTGCAACTAATACTATCTCTTCATTTCCTTTGGTTTTATTTGGGGTTTTTTATCTATTTGTTTGATTGGTTTGCTGCATGGGTTTGTTTGTTTGTTTGTTTGTTTGATTGATTTGGGTTTTTGTCTGATTTGGTTTGAGTTTTTTGTTTGCTTTTTCATAAATGACTGGTGAAGTTGGCAAAGCCAAACACAAGATAATGTAAACCAGGATCAGCTTTCCAGAAATTCCTTTTGGCTGGGTTTAGCTGCATCCCCCAGGCTCAGGATCACTAGTATATTTTCAGGTTTTGCTCTGCATATCAGCCTGCCCAGACTCCACTTGGTGTTTCACAAATGGAGAAGACAATGGACATTGTGCCGAGCTTCCTTTCAAACTGAAAAACCTGGGTCAGCATGACAGAAAAGAAGAAAAAGCAAATAAATCACCAGTTAGAACAGAACCAGTGTCCCACCATCTTCCCCTCCACTGTTATTAATTGTGTACATTTAGAGGCAAACCTGGGTCTAAAGCTTGCATCTCTCAGTTCCTGATGCTATTTGCTACCCTTCAGCCTTGACTGGCCCTGATGTGACTGAGTGCTGGGCAAGTGGGGCTGGGGATGCTCAGCCTGGAGAGAGGAGACACTGGGCGGCCTCACTGTGGCTCTGCAGGACTGGAAGGGTCCTGCAGGAAAGAAGGGGACAGAGTGTTCAGCAGGGCCTGTGCTGACAGGACAAGGGGGGATGGCTTTCAACTGCAGCAGGTTGATTGAAGCTGCATCTAAGGAAGCTGCTCTTTTCCACTGGGGCTGGTGGGGCACTGGCCCAGGCTGTGCACAGAGGCTGTGCATGCCCCATCCTTGGGAACAGGGCCCTGAGCAGCACGCTCTGGGGAAAGACTGCTCAGCTGGGAACAAGATGTTGTTCTTCAGGCTCCCTTGCAAGCCAAACCGTTCAGGGACTCCATCATTCCATGGTCTCCAGTGTCCACTTCAGATGGAGCCTGGGAACTGTGATGTCACAGCCCACGCTACAGCTGGAACGTCCAGCGCCCAGCAAAGGGCACAACACAACCCTTGGCCGCTGTGTTTGCATGCTCTTCACCCTGCTCCTGCCCACTCTGCTTGTCAGCTTTCCTCAGTCCTGAAAGATCCTTAGTGCCTGGATTTTGTCATCCAGCCCTGCAGGATGCTCCCATTTGTCCTGAGGAAGGTATGGTGCCATTCCATGGAGGTGGACACTCCCCACCTGCCCGGGTGGGCTGGAGCTCTGTGGGGATGGAGTGGGACAGGGAGCCCACTCTGAGGTTTTGCTGCCTCTGCAGGCTGTCCCAGATGGAGAAGAGGAGATGGAGGTGGATATAGAGATTGATAGAGAGGAGGACATGGAGACGGAGGGAGCAGACACTGGGGAGGAGGAGGTGGAGGTGGAGGTGGAGGTGACGGTGGAAGAAGAGATGGATGTGGATATGGAAGAGTCCATTGAGGACATGGACATTGATTAAAAAGGTGAGGAAGAGGCCATGATCTTGGCATGAAGAGCAGTGACAGCAGCAGGACAGGCAGAGTGGGTCTCCTGCTGCCAGGCTGGGGCTGGGCTGGGTGCTCCCTGCTCAGGGACATTGTACCCAGGGCACTGGATTCTGGTGGCCATCCACAGCCTGTCCTGTGCCTGCTTGCTCCACACAAGCTCCATGCCAGACCCAGCCAGGCTCAGTTCTGGTAGCAGAGTCCTGCTGCTGGGCCAGCATGTGCCAGCCTGGGGGCCCATGCAAGAGCCCTCTGTGCCTGACTGGAGTGACCGTGGCATTTGCTTTTCTTCCAGGTGCAATGGACATCATGGAGGGAGATGCCACCTTTGTCTACATACGTTTTACACTTTGATGCTGTCTTTAGGATATTAGTTTTAGGGCTTTTTGTCTTCTGTAAATACGTTTCATATATTTTTTGTTAGATAGGTTTTTCTGTATATATGTTCTATCGATTGTTGTTGTTACAAATATTCTTGCAATGTAAATCTATTCTGTATTTTTGCTGCTGTTCTTCTCTAATAAACAAATTTTATTTTTCACGCCCCAGTTCTCCTTGCATTTGCTTCAGGCACAGGCAGCATATTGCCAAGGTGTAGTTTCCACTTGCTCCAGGTTCCCAGGGCTGGAGGTCAGAAGTAGATGAAGGGGAAAAAATCCACAATTAAGAGTGTCCATGACACCCAGAGCCAAAAGAAGCCCAGGGAAGCACGTGCTCCAAACCACAGCAGAAATGTAGTGAGAGCTCTGGAGGGAACAAAAGAAAGAGGAAGCCTGAAGAAAGGAAAAAACGTCTCCCCACAAGTTGCTTTGCTTTTTTTTCATTGATTGTCTCTTCTATCATGTGGTGGAAACCCAGAAAAATGAAGGTCAGGAGAAGCATGGTTTATTGGGAACATTCCTGCATTGTAGACAATCCTTGTGCAAATCATCCCATGCAGCACTCACATGTTTAATTGCTTCTCTTCCTGGGGAAGCAGAGTTGCTTTATTTACTCCAAGCAAGATTTTCTCCCTCCTTCCTGGCAAAGAACAGGCTCCCATCCTGGCAAGCGCTCGCTGCTTTCCTTAACACTCATCACACCCATGCTAAGGAGAGTGGAGCAGGTTAATTTATCACTTGTTGCAAGTTCTAAGTCCTTCTTAGATAAGGACCATGTTCAGATGAGTGACAGTGAAGCAAAATGGCAAGCCAGGAATACATTGCCCTGCACACAACTTCCTCCATTCCCATGGATGGTTTCTCACTGGCACACAGGAGGAAGGAAAGGAACACAAATGCATCATTGTACATCAAGTCATACATGTTGAAGGATGAGCAGATCTCACGGGGATATGGAAACCCCCCCTGAAAAGCCGTTCAGAGAAATCCTGAGCTGTTTTGTGGTCCTAGGCATGAAGATGCTCAGGATCTTCCACAGATGCTCAGCAGGCAGCAGGATTGCGGCTGGATGTCACTCTGCAAATGCCAGTGGCTCAGCTGAGAGCTCTGGCAGTGACTGACACTGCACTGAGAGGGGCCACAGTCCTGCAAGGGGCTTTCATCAGGAGCAAACAGCAGCCTGGACGGTGGGCAATGCTGGATCTGTACCACTGCGTGCTCATCCTTCACCTGAATGTGGAGCTGCCCCCAAAGTTGCCATGCATCACTTTTTCCTTTTCTCCTCTTGGGTATATTTTGGAGCAGCTGTTCTATGTGGCTTTTGATGGTGATCCTGTGGCAAGCAGCCATTTGCCTGCTGTGCTATCCTTGCAACTAATACTATCTCTTCATTTCCTTTGGTTTTATTTGGGGTTTTTTATCTATTTGTTTGATTGGTTTGCTGCATGGGTTTGTTTGTTTGTTTGTTTGTTTGATTGATTTGGGTTTTTGTCTGATTTGGTTTGAGTTTTTTGTTTGCTTTTTCATAAATGACTGGTGAAGTTGGCAAAGCCAAACACAAGATAATGTAAACCAGGATCAGCTTTCCAGAAATTCCTTTTGGCTGGGTTTAGCTGCATCCCCCAGGCTCAGGATCACTAGTATATTTTCAGGTTTTGCTCTGCATATCAGCCTGCCCAGACTCCACTTGGTGTTTCACAAATGGAGAAGACAATGGACATTGTGCCGAGCTTCCTTTCAAACTGAAAAACCTGGGTCAGCATGACAGAAAAGAAGAAAAAGCAAATAAATCACCAGTTAGAACAGAACCAGTGTCCCACCATCTTCCCCTCCACTGTTATTAATTGTGTACATTTAGAGGCAAACCTGGGTCTAAAGCTTGCATCTCTCAGTTCCTGATGCTATTTGCTACCCTTCAGCCTTGACTCGCCCTGATGTGACTGAGTGCTGGGCAAGTGGGGCTGGGGATGCTCAGCCTGGAGAGAGGAGACACTGGGCGGCCTCACTGTGGCTCTGCAGGACTGGAAGGGTCCTGCAGGAAAGAAGGGGACAGAGTGTTCAGCAGGGCCTGTGCTGACAGGACAAGGGGGGATGGCTTTCAACTGCAGCAGGTTGATTGAAGCTGCATCTAAGGAAGCTGCTCTTTTCCACTGGGGCTGGTGGGGCACTGGCCCAGGCTGTGCACAGAGGCTGTGCATGCCCCATCCTTGGGAACAGGGCCCTGAGCAGCACGCTCTGGGGAAAGACTGCTCAGCTGGGAACAAGATGTTGTTCTTCAGGCTCCCTTGCAAGCCAAACCGTTCAGGGACTCCATCATTCCATGGTCTCCAGTGTCCACTTCAGATGGAGCCTGGGAACTGTGATGTCACAGCCCACGCTACAGCTGGAACGTCCAGCGCCCAGCAAAGGGCACAACACAACCCTTGGCCGCTGTGTTTGCATGCTCTTCACCCTGCTCCTGCCCACTCTGCTTGTCAGCTTTCCTCAGTCCTGAAAGATCCTTAGTGCCTGGATTTTGTCATCCAGCCCTGCAGGATGCTCCCATTTGTCCTGAGGAAGGTATGGTGCCATTCCATGGAGGTGGACACTCCCCACCTGCCCGGGTGGGCTGGAGCTCTGTGGGGATGGAGTGGGACAGGGAGCCCACTCTGAGGTTTTGCTGCCTCTGCAGGCTGTCCCAGATGGAGAAGAGGAGATGGAGGTGGATATAGAGATTGATAGAGAGGAGGACATGGAGACGGAGGGAGCAGACACTGGGGAGGAGGAGGTGGAGGTGGAGGTGGAGGTGACGGTGGAAGAAGAGATGGATGTGGATATGGAAGAGTCCATTGAGGACATGGACATTGATTAAAAAGGTGAGGAAGAGGCCATGATCTTGGCATGAAGAGCAGTGACAGCAGCAGGACAGGCAGAGTGGGTCTCCTGCTGCCAGGCTGGGGCTGGGCTGGGTGCTCCCTGCTCAGGGACATTGTACCCAGTGCACTGGATTCTGGTGGCCATCCACAGCCTGTCCTGTGCCTGCTTTGCTCCACACAAGCTCCGTCCCAGACCCAGCCAGGCTCAGTTCTGGTAGCAGAGTCCTGCTGCTGGGCCAGCATGTGCCAACCTGGGGGCACATGCAAGAGCCCTCTGTGCCTGACTGGAGTGACCGTGGCATTTGCTTTTCTTCCAGGTGCGATGGACATCATGGAGGGAGATGCCACCTTTTTCTACATACGTTTTACACTTTGATGTTGTCTTTAGGATATTAGTTTTAGGGCTTTTTGTCTTCTGTAAATACGTTTCATATATTTTTTGTTAGATAGGTTTTTCTGTATATATGTTCTATCGATTGTTGTTGTTACAAATATTCTTGCAATGTAAATCTATTCTGTATTTTTGCTGCTGTTCTTCTCTAATAAACAAATTTTATTTTTCACACCCCAGTTCTCCTTGCATTTGCTTCAGGCACAGGCAGCATATTGCCAAGGTGTAGTTTCCACTTGCTCCAGGTTCCCAGGGCTGGAGGTCAGAAGTAGATGAAGGGGAAAAAATCCACAATTAAGAGTGTCCATGACACCCAGAGCCAAAAGAAGCCCAGGGAAGCACGTGCTCCAAACCACAGCAGAAATGTAGTGAGAGCTCTGGAGGGAACAAAAGAAAGAGGAAGCCTGAAGAAAGGAAAAAACGTCTCCCCACAAGTTGCTTTGCTTTTTTTTCATTGATTGTCTCTTCTATCATGTGGTGGAAACCCAGAAAAATGAAGGTCAGGAGAAGCATGGTTTATTGGGAACATTCCTGCATTGTAGACAATCCTTGTGCAAATCATCCCATGCAGCACTCACATGTTTAATTGCTTCTCTTCCTGGGGAAGCAGAGTTGCTTTATTTACTCCAAGCAAGATTTTCTCCCTCCTTCCTGGCAAAGAACAGGCTCCCATCCTGGCAAGCGCTCGCTGCTTTCCTTAACACTCATCACACCCATGCTAAGGAGAGTGGAGCAGGTTAATTTATCACTTGTTGCAAGTTCTAAGTCCTTCTTAGATAAGGACCATGTTCAGATGAGTGACAGTGAAGCAAAATGGCAAGCCAGGAATACATTGCCCTGCACACAACTTCCTCCATTCCCATGGATGGTTTCTCACTGGCACACAGGAGGAAGGAAAGGAACACAAATGCATCATTGTACATCAAGTCATACATGTTGAAGGATGAGCAGATCTCACGGGGATATGGAAACCCCCCCTGAAAAGCCGTTCAGAGAAATCCTGAGCTGTTTTGTGGTCCTAGGCATGAAGATGCTCAGGATCTTCCACAGATGCTCAGCAGGCAGCAGGATTGCGGCTGGATGTCACTCTGCAAATGCCAGTGGCTCAGCTGAGAGCTCTGGCAGTGACTGACACTGCACTGAGAGGGGCCACAGTCCTGCAAGGGGCTTTCATCAGGAGCAAACAGCAGCCTGGACGGTGGGCAATGCTGGATCTGTACCACTGCGTGCTCATCCTTCACCTGAATGTGGAGCTGCCCCCAAAGTTGCCATGCATCACTTTTTCCTTTTCTCCTCTTGGGTATATTTTGGAGCAGCTGTTCTATGTGGCTTTTGATGGTGATCCTGTGGCAAGCAGCCATTTGCCTGCTGTGCTATCCTTGCAACTAATACTATCTCTTCATTTCCTTTGGTTTTATTTGGGGTTTTTTATCTATTTGTTTGATTGGTTTGCTGCATGGGTTTGTTTGTTTGATTGATTTGGGTTTTTGTCTGATTTGGTTTGAGTTTTTTGTTTGCTTTTTCATAAATGACTGGTGAAGTTGCCAAAGCCAAACTCAAGATAATGTAAACCAGGATCAGCTTTCCAGAAATTCCTTTTGGCTGGGTTTAGCTGCATCCCCCAGGCTCAGGATCACTAGTATATTTTCAGGTTTTGCTCTGCATATCAGCCTGCCCAGACTCCGCTTGGTGTTTCACAAATGGAGAAGACAATGGACATTGTGCCAAGCTTCCTTTCAAACAGAAAAATCTGGGTCAGCATGACAGAAAAGAAGAAAAATAAATCACCAGTTAGAACAGAACCAGTGTCCCACCATCTTCCCCTCCACTGTTATTAATTTTGTACATTTAGAGGCAAACCTGGATCTAAAGCTTGCATCTCTCAATTCCTGTTGCTATTTGCTACCCTGCAGCCTTGACTGGCCCTGATGTGACTGACTGCTGGGCAAGTGGGGCTGGGGATGCTCAGCCTGGAGAGAGGAGACACTGGGAGGCCTCCCTGTGGCTGTGCAGGACTGGAAGGGTCCTGCAGGAAAGAAGGGGACAGAGTGTTCAGCAGGGCCTGTGCTGACAGGACAAGGGGGGATGGCTTTCAACTGCAGCAGGTTGATTGAAGCTGCATCTAAGGAAGCTGCTCTTTCCCACTGGGGGTGGTGGGGCACTGGCCCAGGCTGTGCACAGAGGCTGTGCATGCCCCATCCTTGGCAACAGGGCCCTGAGCAGCACGCTCTGGGGGAAGACTGCTCAGCTGGGAACAAGATGTTGTTCTTCAGGCTCCCTTGCAAGCCCAACCGTTCAGGGACTCCATCATTCCATGGTCTCCACTGTCCACTTCAGATGGAGCCTGGGAACTGTGATGGCACAGCCCACACTCCAGCTGGAACGTCCAGCGCCCAGCAAAGGGCACAACACAAGCCTTGGCCGCTGTGTTTGCACGCTCTTCACCCTGCTCCTGCCCACTCTGCTTGTCACCTTTCCTCAGTCCTGAAAGATTCTTAGTGCCTGGATTTTGTCATCCAGCCCTGCAGGATGCTCCCATTTGTCCTGAGGAAGGTATGGTGCCATTCCATGGAGGTGGACACTCCCCACCTGCCCGGGTGGGCTGGAGCTCTGTGGGGATGGAGTGGGACAGGGAGCCCAATCTGAGGTTTTGCTGCCTCTGCAGGCTGTCCCAGATGGAGAAGAGGAGATGGAGGTGGATATAGAGATTGATAGAGAGGAGGACATGGAGACGGAGGGAGAAGACACTGGGGAGGAGGAGATGGAGGTGGAGGTGGAGGTGACGGTGGAAGAAGAGATGGATGTGGATATGGAAGAGTCCATTGAGGACATGGACATTGATTAAAAAGGTGAGGAAGAGGCCATGATCTTGGCATGAAGAGCAATGCCAGCAGCAGGACAGGCAGAGTGGGTCTCCTGCTGCCAGGCTGGGGCTGGGCTGGGTGCTCCCTGCTCAGGGACATTGTACCCAGGGCACTGGATTCTGGTGGCCATCCGCAGCCTGTCCTGTGCCTGCTTTGCTCCACACAAGCTCCATGCCAGACCCAGCCCGGCTCAGTTCTGGTAGCAGAGTCCTGCTGCTGGGCCAGTGTCTGCCAGCCTGGGGGCACATGCAAGTGCCCTCTGTGCCTGACTGGAGTGACCGTGGCATTTGCTTTTCTTCCAGGTGCAAAGGACATCATGGACAGAGATGCCACCTTTTTGTACATATGTTTTACACTTTGGTGTTGTCATTAGGATATAGGTTTTAGGGCTTTTTGTCTTCTGTAAATATGTTTCATATATTTTTTGTTAGATAGGTTTTTCTGTATATATGTTCTATCGATTGTTATTGTTACAAATATTCTTACAATGTAAATATGTTCTCTATTTTTGCTGCTGTTCTTCTGTAATAAACAAATTTTATTTTTCACACCCCAGTTCTCTTTGCATTTGCTTCAGGCACAGGCAGCATTTTGCAAAGTTGTGCTTTCCACTTGCTCCATGTTCCCAGGGCTGGAGGTCCCTGGCACAGCCACCCCAGGAGTGGGGGTCCCTGTGCACAGAGGGGTTCCCCTGACAGAGGTGAGCCTCTCCTTGCAGTTTCTCTGGACACACTTGGGAGCTGTAGGGGCAAAGCCCAGCGTGCCCTGGCTCATGGATCCCATGTTGGAGCAGGGCTGAGCCTCTGTGCTCCTGCAGAGCCTCAGCCATGGCTCTTCCCTGGGCAGCCCCAGGGCTAAGGAGGGAGCACTGGGCTGTGGGCAAGCCCTGCTCCTGGGCACCCTGAGGGGCTGGAGCCAGCCTGGAGGGAGCCTCAGCCCTACATGGACCAAGATTTCCTTTGGAAACCCCCTCTCTCCCCAGACTCTGCTGAGCACAACAAGAATTGATCCTCCTAGCTCAAGGTGTGAAGTTAATTGGCACAAATTTGTCCCTTGCACTTTCTAGCACAGCAAATGTCAGTGCTCGTAATCCCTGTTCTGCACACTCTGCTCAGGCAGCAAAACATGTGAACCTGAGGGAACATCTGGAATTAGCACCAACCTGCAGAGAGCTCCAGGGGGAGAACCTACCCGCAAGCATCCAGAGAAATACTTGACACTGACAGTCTGTGGCAGAGCTGAAACTAAAATATTTTAATGCCAAGAGAGAGGATTATTTTATTGCTGAATTCATTCTCCAAGAACAAGAATGGAAGCTTTTGGTCTCCTCACCTGCCATAGATGTGTATTGTCAAGGTTTGCCTCTGGGTTATGACTGATTTTGATGAATCTGTTCAGAACTCTGATGCTGTTCCTGGCTAAGGTGCAGAGATGATATTTCAGAGCCAGATGAACTCAGCACATCTCGTGCAATGCAGAATTTCCAGAACCAGACATTCAGGCCATGCAAACTGATACTTTTTCATCTCTGTGCAAAGATCAGTAGTAGGACATCACTGATGTACCACACACTTCTCAGATGCTCCACTGACCAGCTTCCCCATGGCATTGCTCCTGGCACAACGTTAAAGCCAGGCAGTCACACATATTCTCTTCCTCTGACTCCTGCAGGGATGACAACATCAAAGAACAGAAAAGAGATATAATGATCAGGGATTTTCATTGTGTGAGCTCTGCATTCCCCAGGCTCTTGCAAAGGGGAATGTTCATCGGGCAAAGGACACGAGAAGGAGCCTCAAATTGTCCAAAATCTCAATAAAAATAGTATTTCCTATGGAACCCTTCACCAAAGCTGGTCACACTTCAGGCCTTTTATGCACCCATTTCCTGATGTGCATCTCCCTGTGGGGTGTTCCCACTGCTCCAGGGACCCAGCACAAACCTTATAGCCTGTCTTGGTTTGAAAAGACAGGAGCCTGTGAAGGAAGGCAAAAGCCTCCTGTGAAATGGAGAAGGTAAACCCCCTCCCTCCGAATTATCACAACTTCAGAATTAAAAAAAGGCTCTCAGGCAAAGATATGGGAAACGGGAATAACAGTTCTTTACTGGAAGAAAAAAAACCAACTAAGTAACAATGTAATTTAACACAAGCAAAACAACCACTGGCAGAGTGAGAAAAACCTGGCACCCTGAGAAGTCAGGGTGCTGATAGCAGTCCAGCCAGATGGTGGCTGCTCCTCCTGGAGCGGCGATCTGCAGAAGGGTGTAGATCCCTTCCGAAAATGCGGCGAAGGAGTAGCTGGGCCTCGGTTCCTGATTCCTCTCGGAAATCCAGCGAAGAAGGCTGTCTGTGGTCTCAGAAATGCTTGTTTTATGGTGGCAGGGATGCTTGGCTCCTCCCTCTGGGTGGAGCATTTCTCAATGGGATGATGTAACTAATTTTACTAGCCACAGTGAGTAATTCAATAGGCCATTAGCAGGACATTGTCTTCCTGGCAGTGTCATTGTTCCTGAAAGAGATAAGAAAAAACTGCCTAACCCCCAACAGATGGCAAAATAGAATACATGCTTATTTTACAAGCTAGGACATTATCCACCCCTTATTCTATTTCCATCTGTGTCACAATGAAATCTTATACTCAGTTTTCACTTAAGACCAGGTTTCCCTGTGGTACACAACGGGTTTCCCCATCTTTCTGCATTACCCACCAAGTGTAACCAGGTCCTTGAGCAAAAACAATCCCACGGATGGGTTTGTCTCTGCCTGAGGTGGGATTAATCCAGACAACTTTCCTTAAAATACCCTTTATATGTACCACAGGGACTTTATCTCCATCTATTGTGTGCAAGGGTTCAGACTGGGCAGGGCCAGCTCGATTGATGGACCCTCGGGTGTTGACCATCCAGGTTGCTTTTGCTAGGTTATTTTCCCAGTTTCTAAATGTTCCCCTACCAAGTGCCTTCAGGGTAGTCTTAAGGAGTCCGTTGCACCGTTCAACTTTGCCAGCAGCTGGAGCATGATAGGGGATATGATATATCCATTCGATACCATGTTCTCTGGCCCAGGTGTTGATAAGGCCGTTCTTGAAATGGGTGCCGTTGTCAGATTCAATCCTTTCAGGTGTGCCATGTCTCCATAGGACTTGCTTTTCCAGGCCTAAGATGGTGTTCCGGGCAGTGGCATGAGGTACAGGGTAGGTCTCTAGCCATCCAGTGGTGGCTTCCACCATGGTCAGCACGTAGTGCTTGCCTTGGCGTGTCTGGGGCAGTGTGATGTAGTCAATCTGCCAGGTCTCCTCATACTTGTACTTGGACCACCGCCCCCCATACCACAGGGGCTTCACCCGCTTGGCCTGTTTGATGGCAGCACGTCTCACAGTCGTGGATAACCTGAGAAATACTGTCCATGGTTAGATCCACCCCTCGGTCTCGTGCCCACTTGTAGGTGGCATCTCTGCCCTGATGACCCGAGGCATCGTGAGCCCATCGAGCCAGGAACAACTCCCCCTTATGGTGCCAATCTAAGTCTATCTTTGACACTTCTATTCTCGCTGCCTGATCTACCTGCTTGTTGTTTCGGTGTTCCTCATTAGCCCGACTTTTGGGGACATGGGCATCTACATGACGGACTTTCACCGTTAGTTTCTCCACCCGAGAGGCAATGTCTTTCCATATATCAGCAGCCCAGATTGGTTTTCCTTTACGTTGCCAGTTGGCTTTTCTCCACCTTCCCAGCCAGCCCCATAGAGCATTGGCTACCATCCATGAATCAGTATAAAGGTAGAGCTTTGGCCACCTCTCCCTTTCAGCAATGTCCAGGGCCAGCTGAACGGCCTTGAGTTCAGCAAGTTGGCTCGATCCACCTTCTCCTTCGGTAGCTTGTGCAACCTGTCGTGTGGGGCTCCATACGGCTGCTTTCCACTTCCGGTTCATCCCTACGATGCGACAAGAACCGTCAGTGAAAAGAGCGTAGCGTGTTTCCTCTGCTGGTAGTTGGTTATAGGGTGGAGCTTCTTCAGCTCTTGTCGCTTGTACCTGCTCCTCATCGTCAGTGAGACTAAAGTTTTCACCTTCTGGCCAGTTCGTAATTATCTCTAAAATCTCAGGGCGATTCAGGTTTCCAATACAGGCGCGCTGGGTGATGAGGGCAATCCATTTGCTCCATGTGGCGTCGGTGGCGTGGTGGGTAGTAGGAACCTTTCCTTTGAACATCCACCCCAGCACTGGTAGTCGGGGTGCCAGGAGGAGTTGTGCTTCCGTGCCAATCACCTCCGAGGCGGCTTGAACTCCTTCATAGGCTGCCAAAATTTCCTTCTCTGTAGGAGTGTAGCTGGCTTCAGACCCTCTATAGCTTCAACTCCAGAATCCTAATGGTCGGCCTCGAGTCTCACCAGGCACCTTCTGCCAAAGGCTCCAGGACAGGCCATGGTTCCCGGCTGCAGAGTAGAGCACGTTCTTCACATCTGGTCCTGTCCTGACTGGGCCAAGGGCTACAGCATGAGCAATCTCCTGCTTGATCTGGGCAAAGGCTTGCTGCTGTTCAGGGCCCCAGTGGAAATCGTTCTTCTTGCGGGTGACCAGGTAGAGAGGGCTCACAATCTGGCTATACTCCGGAATGTGCATTCTCCAAAACCCTATGGCGCCTAGGAAAGCTTGTGTTTCCTTTTTGCTGGTTGGTGGGGACATAGCTGTGATCTTATTGATGACATCGGTGGGAATCTGACGCCGTCCATCTTGCCACTTCACTCCAAGGAACTGGATCTCTCGAGCAGGTCCCTTGACTTTGCTCTTCTTGATGGCAAAGCCGGCTTTCAGGAGAATCTGGATTATTTTCTCTCCTTTCTCAAACACTTCTGTTGCCGTTTTCCCCCACACAATGATATCATCGATGTATTGCAGATGTTCTGGAGCCTCACCCTCCTCTAATGCAGTTTGGATCAGTCCATGGCAGATAGTGGGACTGTGTTTCCACCCCTGGGGCAGTCGGTTCCAGGTGTACTGCACGCCCCTCCAGGTGAAAGCAAACTGAGGCCTGCATTCTGCTGCCAGAGGAATGGAGAAAAATGCATTAGCAATATCAATAGTGGCATACCACTTCGCTGCCTTGGACTCCAGCTCGTACTGGAGTTCCAGCATGTCCGGCACAGCAGCGCTCAATGGTGGTGTCACTTCATTCAATGCACGGTAGTCCACCGTCAGTCTCCATTCTCCTTCAGATTTACGCACAGGCCAGATGGGGCTGTTGAAGGGTGAGTGGGTCTTGCTGACCACCCCTTGGCTCTCTAGCTCTCGGATCATCTTATGGATGGGAATCACAGCATCTCGAGTGGTTCTATACTGTCGACGATGCACTGTGGAAGTGGCAATTGGTACCTGTTGCTCTTCTCCCTTCAGAAGCCCTACTGTAGATGGATTCTCAGACAGTCCAGGCAAGGTATTCAATTGCTGGACGCCCTCTGTCACTACAGCTGCTATCCCAAATGCCCACCTCAGTCCTTTTGGGTCTTTGAAATACCCACTTCGCAGATAATCTATGCCCAGGATACATGGGGCCTCTGGGCCAGTCACAATAGGATGTTTCTTCCACTCATTCCCAGTCAAGCTCACATCAGCTTCCACCAAAGTGAAGTCTTGTTATCCCCCTGTCACACCAGCAATAGAAACGGATTCTGTCCCCACGTGTCTTGATGGAATTATGGTACACTGTGCACCAGTGTCGACCAAAGCTTTATACTCTTGTGGTTCCGATGTGCCAGGCCAACGAATCCACACCGTCCAGAAAACACGATTTTCCCTAGCCTCTACCTGGCTAGAGGCAGGGCCCCTCTAAGCCTGGTTATCCTTCTTTCCGTGGGCATATGTCTTAGAGGTTCCTTCAAGGGGATTAGACATGTCATCATCATCATCATACCTGGCAGTTCGGCTATGGGCAACTGGAGCTGCTTTCCTTATGGTGGAACTTCCTCTCTGAGCCCTGTCTTCCTTCAATTCACGCACCCTTCGGGCCAGAGCAGCGGTGGATTTTCCATCCCATAGCCTCATGTTTTCTCCACAATCACGCAGGAAGAACCACAGCTCAGCTCGTGGGGTGTACCTTCTCTCTCCATCCGGGGAACGTCTGCGTTGGGTACCAGAACCTCTGATCTGTACTGCCGAGATTTGGAGAAGGTTTTCTTTAATCTCCTCTCTGAGCTTCTTATGATTCTCCTCTATCTTATCTTCTAATCTCTGCAGACGTGTTTCCACCGCTGCGATTCTGGCATGTGTTGGGCCATGTACAGCATCTGCATAAGCTCGGAGCTTCCTTGCTATGTCAAGCACGGTCTCATCCGTGTCATCCCGTTCATGATAGCTAGAGCAGATGCATATTCATGTGGCCCAAGTCGTACTAGTTTTTGCTACATCACAGATGTACATGGTACCAAGTCTGGATTCCTAGTTGTTATGTCATTTGAGAATATAATCTCTGCCACTGCCATTTCTCTTAAGCGTTGAATTCTTTGTTTTATGGTCTTCTACTGCGTTTGTTGCATGTAGAGATCATCGGCACACAGGTATCTTTGTGCTACACTGTCCAAGACCCGTGCCCAGAGGCTGTGAGGGTTAGCCCCCCTCATCATGCCTTGGTCGATGACAGGATTATGTGACAGGGATCCTAAATGCCTCGCTTTTGTGCCGTCCAGAATTGTAGCTTCGCCTGCAGCATCTCAAAGATGGACTAACTAGCTGATTATGGATTCATCAGATCGTCGGGTGTAATCCTTCTTTAGGCCACGCAGGTCCTTCAGGGAGAAGGACTCAATATTGGCTTCTGATCTTGTGCCAGTTGCTTTGACTCTTGATTTTATGTCAGGAAATGTTGAGGGTCCTTCTCCTGTATCATCATCATCATCATCATCTACTGGTCGATTGGTCTTGTCTGTGCACTTCTTACTTCTAGTGCTAGTAGCAACAGCCATTGGTTGAGGCTTATTGTTTGGTTTAACCGCTGGCTTAGGCTCACTATGTGGTTTAGCTGCTGGCTTTGAGCCTGGGGTGTTGGTTGCAACTTGAGTGACTGGGATAGCTGATGATGTATCTCCCTGCCCCCCTTCCTCTGTCTGCTGCCCTACAGTATCTAGCAGTGTGCGATAAGCATATGCCAGGGCCCAGCTCACTGCAATGATCCTTTTCTCCTTAGGGCCATTATTGAGATACTTCTCTTTCAGATATTTCCCCACCTCAGCTGGGTTCTGAATTTGTTCATGGGGAAAGTCCCAGACTATAGGGTCAGAGAATTCCTTCAGGATTTGGCCCATATTTTCCCATTCTCCACCCCACTCAGGATTCTCCACACGTGGGTCTACTTCTGGGACAGGGGTCTCATCAGCTCTTCTAGACATCTCAGCCCTCATTCTAGAGAAGCTGCAGACCATATAGAGGAAGCTTACGAGATTAAATACCAGAAAGATGGTCTCTTTAACATTCAGAGGAAACTGAACATTTTCCAAAAGTGACATAACAGATTCAAAGGAGAAGAAGGAAAGGAAAGGCTGGAAAGCCTCATTCCCTGCTCCTCCTCTAACTAGCTGGGTGTAATTACTAATAAATTCCCAAAACATACTGCTAGAACTGGGATGCAGGGTAGGACGAAGAAACCATAAACCATACATATCGTAAACAGACGCCAGTATCTTTGTAAACGCCCTATAAATCATTATCACCAAGGCCAGCACAATAGCTAATCCAATCCGTGCCCCTTTACCGCAAAAACTACGTGATAAGGACAATAATCCTAGTGACCAGAAAGGTATTGAAACCTCAAAAAGGTCTAGAGACCAGAGCCACATAAAAGCCTCCCCAAGAGACATTACAAATTCAAATAACATGGCTACTGGGTACTTTAACCTACTGCACAGCAAGCACAACCAATCTGCAATCAATAAAGGGTTTTTTTCCACTTTCTCAAGCCTCACGTTGGGCGCCACTAACTGTATTTGTCCTGGTTTAGGGCAAGTTTGGGAGATAACCCCCAAAGGGGCTTCTCTACAAAAGCAGATTCAATTGCCCCTCCCCCCTCCAACCGGTTCGGGAGAAAATATCTCTTTGGAGAAAAGTGGAAAGAAACCTGTTTATTAAAAAATAGAAACCAAACAATATTAACAATAAAACTTCTCACTGCTCCAAAGAAAGCAAACTCAGAACAGTCCCCTCCCCAGGTTGCAGCTCGGCTCACTCAGTCTCTGACCAGTCTCTGGTGCTGGAAACGCCGCGGCCCAGGCCCGGCCAGGGGGCCACAGGTGGAGCTGCCGGTGCTCTTCTGGGTGTTCAGTCCAGAGCAGGCTTGAACAGGTCCAAGAAAAAAGGAAAAAAATCACAATGCAGAGAACTTCTTTGCCTCAGCTAGCTAAAACTAACTAAAAGCAAGAAAAAGGGAAAAAAGGAGCTCTGTCCGGCTGTCTGTCCATCCGCAGACAACACAGTCCAGGAGCAGGAATGTGGAGGAGTGAGAGCAGTCTGAAAACAAACTGCGCGCTTCTTCCCTCCCCTCCTCACTGTCTGGAAGAGAGTCTTAAAGGTGTAAAACTTATTATTCAGTATAAACAGAACAAGACGATTGGGGATAAAAGCATCATATAGTAAACCCAGGACAGGAAACTGTTACAGTAGTGGGAGCAAAAGGGGAACCGTTCGAAGTTAAAGTTATAAAAGAGGTAGTAGTAGAATCGGACTCCAAGATGGGTATTGGGGATTTTCTATTAGTACCAGAATCAGATTATAACCTATTAGGTAGAGATATGATTGTAGAATTAGGTATTCAAATCAAGGTGGTAGAACAGGAGATCCAGATTAAGTTGTGTCCCCTAAGATTAGAAGATGAGAGAAAAATCAACCCTGAAGTATGGTATAATCCGGATAGTGCCGGCAGATTAGAAATTACCCCCTTCAAGGTAACCATTAGAAATCCGGAGATTCCAGTAAGAATAAAACAATACCCGATGTCTTTGGAAGGGAGCAAAGGGTTGAAGCCGGAAATCGATAGATTGATCAAACAAGGATTATTAGAACCCTGTATGTCCCCTTATAATACCCCAATTTTACCAGTAAAATCAAAAAGAAATCAAACGGGTCTTATCGTTTAGTACATGACCTGAGAGAAATAAACAAGAGGACGATAGCTAGGTTTCCAGTGGTGGCTAACCCCTACACATTATTGAGCAAACTAAGCCCGGATAACCATTGGTACAGTGTAATCGACCTGAAGGATGCCTTTTGGGCTTGCCCCTTAGATGAAGCGAGCAGGGATTATTTCGCCTTCGAATGGGAAGACCCAGAGACAGGGAGAAAACAACAGCTTAGATGGACGGTGTTACCCCAGGGCTTTACAGAATCCCCTAATTTATTTGGACAAGCTTTGGAACAAATTTTGGAGGATTACCAAACCGAACCGGGGATAACCCTGATACAATATGTAGACGATCTATTGTTAGCAGGGAAAGATGAGGAAGGAGTAAGAAGAGAAAGCATAAAACTTTTGAATTTCCTGGGGCTTAAAGGACTAAAGGTTTCAAAGGCTAAGCTGCAGTTTGTAGAGGAAGAGGTAAAGTACTTAGGACACTATCTAAGACGAGGTGAGAAAAGAATAGATCCGGAAAGGGTGCAGGCTATCCTGTCATTGCCAACCCCCAGGAACAAGAGACAAATCAGACAAATCTTAGGTTTAACAGGATACTGTAGACAGTGGATAGAGAATTACAGTAGTAAGGCCAAGTTTTTATACCAAAAATTGACTCAGGATGGGTGGATGAAATGGACTCAGGAGGATACAGAAAACCTGAAAGAATTAAAGGAGAGCTTGGTGCATGCTCCAGTTCTAAGTCTCCCTGACTTAAAAAGACCCTTTTATTTATTCGTTAATATAGAAGGGGGAATTGCCTTTGGAGTACTAACCCAAGAATGGGCAGACAAAAGGAAACCTGTAGCGTACTTATCGAAACTTTTGGACCCCGTGAGCAGGGGATGGCCTACGTGTTTACAAATGTTAGCCGGATGTGCTTTATTAGTTGAAGAAGCTAGGAAAATTACCTTTAACAGTAGTCTTAAGGTTTTCTCCCCCCATAATATCAGGAGCGTAATGCAGCAAAAAGCAGATAAATGGATATCAGATGCTAGGCTCCTGAAATATGAGGAGATTTTACTAGAAGCACCAAATTTTACCTTAGAAACAACTGCTATTCAAAATCCGGCTACCTTTTTGTTCGGGAATGTAGAAGAAGCACCTTTAATACATGATTGCTTAATAACTATTGAAGAACAAACCAAGATTAGGCCTGACCTGGAAGAAGAAGAGCTAGACGAAGGAGAAAAGTTGTTCATAGATGGGTCCTCCCGGGTGGTAGATGGGAAACACCAATCAGGATACGCTATTATTGGGGGCACAGACTTACAAGTAGTGGAATCAGGGGCCTTAGATAAATCCTGGTCAGCACAAGCCTGTGAACTATACGCTATTCTAAGAGCTTTGAAGCTCTTAAAAGGGAAAGAGGGAACGATATATACCGATTCTAGATATGGGTTTGGGGTGGTACATACCTTTGGAAAATTATGGGAAGAAAGGGGATTAGTAAACTCACAAGGGAAGGGATTAGTCCATCAACAATTGATAACTGAAGTACTGCAAGCCCTGAGGGGACCAAAAAGGATAGCAGTAGTACATTTGAAAGGCCACCAAGTAGGAACAGACCTCAAGACTAGGGGTAATAATGCAGCAGATCAAGAGGCTAAACGAGCAGCGGCTAGAGAAATGCTCTTGAGAGAAAAACCAAGGGAGCAGGATAGTCAGGAAGATCCAGCATTGGTCTTCACTCCTGAAGAGGAGGACAAATTGAAGAAAATGGGACTGTCTAAACTCAATGGGGAATGGGTAACTCGAGATAAGCGGAAAATATTGCCAAAAGCCGTAGCCCAAAGAGTCCTATATAAACTACACCAAGGTACACATTGGGGAGCACAAGGGTTAGCAGACCACTTTGCAACCCAATATATGACTATAGGGCTACATGATATCGCCAAATACATTACCAAGAGTTGCCCAACATGTTTGCGGGTTAATCGAAGCAACCTGAGGAAGTTGCCCCCAGGGGGTCGGCCGTTGGCAAAGAGACCATTTTCACATATACAAATTGACTTTACTGAACTTCCAAAGGTAGGGCGGACACGATACCTTTTGGTAATGGTGGACCACCTTACCCATTATGTAGAAGCATTCCCAACTACCAGGGAAACCGCCCATACTGTAGTAAGAATCCTATTAGAGGAAATAGTGCCAAGATATGGAGTACCTGAAACCATAGACTCAGACAAAGGGCCGCATTTCACCTCAAAGGTAACCCAAGATCTAGCCGACTCCCTAGGAATAAGGTGGGAGCAACATACCCCTTATCACCCCCAGAGTTCGGGAAGGGTGGAAAGAATGAACGGAGAAATAAAAAAACAGCTAACCAAATTAGTATTAGAAACTAAATTGTCCTGGGTAAAGTGTATACCCCTGGCATTACTGAACATTAGGACACAACCCCGGGCGGACAGAGGGCTATCCCCCTTTGAGATGCTATATGGAATGCCCTACAACTTGGAAGAAGTACAGATAAACCCCAATATCAGTAATAAGAGTTTGAACAGTTATTTGGTTACCTTGGAAAAATACAGAAAGAAACTGTGGGAAAAGGGAATGTGGGTTCAACGACCTCCTTTGAATCTTGTATTACACCAGGTTCAGCCAGGAGACTGGGTGTTAATCAAGAGTTGGAAGGAAAATCCTTTAACCCCAAGGTGGGAAGGCCCATATCTTACCCTGCTCACCACAGACACTGCTGTGAGAACTGCCGAAAAAGGGTGGACTCACGCTAGTCGAGTAAAAGGACCAGTGAACCCTTCCAACTTTCCTGAGCATCCACAGAACTGTCAGTGGAGAATAAAAGGACCCCCAGACGGCCTAAGACTGACATTCACCAAAACACCAGAGATGGGCCGTCATCCCGATGACTGAGCAATGGGAAAGGCTAGGACCAGCGGACCAAAGGAGGGTCCAACAGAAACTGTCATTAACTTTGCAGCCGTATCTACTAAGTTTGGCACGCTTCAACTCAGCAGCTCGAGAAGCCATAGCGAATCCTCCAGACAATTGGGTCTGGTGGATTGAAACTTATGGACCTCAAGAGGAGCCCTCGTTCCGACCTCTTAAACGCAGTCCCTGCTGTAGCTGTGGAAAAGAACTTTGTGAGGCATGGGTAGCCTTTAAATGCGGTGGTTGTAATAAGGTTTATTGGAAAGAACAAAGGTTGATATATCACTTGTGGTGCGGAAGGTGTGCAGGCAAGGACATTAGGAGGGGAGATTGGGCTCTAGCATTAGAAAGAGAGAACGGAATACCTTATACTCAATTTCGGAGTGTGTATGAGACCCCAGAACAGCTCTTGTTAGCATGGGCAAGGTGGCAAATTAAATGTTGGCTGAAAAAGTGCCGACAGATCGCCAATTCCCGTATTCTAACTGCAAGGTGCCGACATACGGTACCACACTTAAGGACCTCAATAGTCGGACCCCTAGGAAAAGACATAGACCCAGACACAGCTTTAGATAATTGGATTGCTAAATTTGAACGCCTACATATCAAGAAAAGCCGGGTCAATCCGTCCCTGTCATAAACTTTGTAAAAGGTTGTGGTGAGTCCACTGCCAGAGAGGGAGGGCTCCCAGAAAATACTTGCCAACCTCATTGGGAGGGATAACTAGGGAAAAGACTTTAGAATCTCCTAACCAGTCTCTTGGTCCTTGCAAGGGTAAAACTCGCAAGCGAAACAACAGCTACAGGTGCGACTTCCTGTTAACCCTCGTAAGAGGCGAAGGAGGTGCAAACTCCATCCCTCAGAAGATCCTTGCCGCCGAGAAGATAACAGCCCTCGTAACTAGTCGCAAACTAGTTGACGAGCAAGGCGGAGGGATACTTAGTAGAAGGATGGAATTTCACAAAATGGGAGCACCAATAGAGCTTGCAGGCAGGGATCAAAGGGGCCAAGGGACTCAAGTTGGAGAAAGGGTGAAACTGGACAGGCTGATTATTCATACCCATACTGGCAGTGGATGTTACTCAACTTTAATGCGAATATTGATGATATGGTTATTGATCAGGGAAACACTAGGGGACAGCGTAAGCCATGAACCCTTCAAATGGTCACTTATTAGGTGGGAAGATCAACGAGTCATAGCAACAACTACAACTTCAGGAGTCCCCTCCTTTAGGTGCCAGCTATGTGACATTATCCAGGCTAAACCCTGTTTAAATAGGATAGGGTTTTATATGTGCCCAGCGTCGAATCCAGGGAAACCATACTGCAACTATCCTGGACACTTTTATTGTGGATATTGGGGATGTGAAACTATAGCTCATGGCTTTAACCCAGGAGGAGGGAGGGACTCATATATAAGAGTCGGATGGTACCCATGGGGCTGTACCCCTCCCCGATTTGATTTTGCCGGTGGAGTGACAACGGGGGGGAACTGCCAGTCCATTCAGATAAACGTGACCAATGACAAAATTAGCGATCCAGTTTGGGTCACAGGAAAAACCTGGGGGGCAAGATTATGGGAACCAGGAAAGGATCGGGGGGGGCACTTTCTGATAAGAAAAGAGCCAGTCCCTCATGACCCAGAACCTGTGGGGCCGAACCCCGTAATTACTGAAGAAGGGAGAAAGAGAGAAAGAGGCAATTATTCATTAGTAGAAAATCTCACAAGGAAGCCGACTCAGTCGGGAGATTGGCCACTAACAGCTCCACCTGCTCGGGAGTATAGTATGCTGTGGAAAGTGATGCAAGCTACATTCAGAGTTCTCAATACTACGAACCCAAATTTAACCAATGAATGCTGGTTGTGCTATACTGTTAACCCGCCTTTTTATGAAGCTTTAGGAACTACAGCAAAACCTAGGAGGATTAATGGAACCAATCCACGGGAGTGCCTTTGGAAGAGAGGCCAGGACAGAACCCCAGGGATATCAATAGTTCAGGTAACAGGGAAAGGGAGGTGCGTAGGAAAGATTCCACCAGACAAAAAACATCTGTGTGAAATAGATATGACAACCGTCAAGTCTGAAAAATCGGCTAAGTGGCTTCTCCCTGCAGTAAATGCCAAATGGGTATGTAATACACTGGGAGTGACTCCATGTATATCTATACCTCATTTCAATGAGACATTCGAATATTGCATACAGGTTGTGATAGTTCCCCGAATTATATACCATCCAAAGGAATATATATACGAACATCAGATCACTCCTGAACATCATTTAGTGAAATGAGAACCCTTTACAGCCACAGCTCTTACAGTAGTCGTCCTATTGGGCTTAGGAGGAGCAGGAGTAGGAACAGGGGCAACTGCCCTAATAAATCAGCAAAGGGGTATGAAAGACTTGAGAGCCTCAGTAGATGAAGATCTAAGTAGAATCGAAAAGGCAATAGACGGACTAGTCAAATCAGTAAGATCTTTATCAGAAGTTGTACTCCAGAACAGACGGGGATTGGATATACTGTTTCTACAACAAGGAGGGTTGTGCGTAGCATTACGAGAGGAATGTTGCACATATGCAGACCACACTGGGATAGTGATAGATACCATGGCCGAGCTCAGAAAACAATTGGAAAAGCGAAAAAGGGAAAGGGAGGCACAACAAAACTGGTACGAATCATGGTTCAACCACTCCCCTTGGCTCACCACACTCCTGTCCACTATAGCGGGACCTCTCATATTGTTTATCCTAACAATCACTTTCGGGCCTTGCATATTTAATAAATTGATTAATGTAGTAAAGGGAAGATTGGAAGCCGCCCACCTCATGCTCATTAAGGCGAGGTATGAACCTCTAAGCGATGGGAACACAGAGGACTACTTAGAGCTCAGCAGAAAGGAGCTTGCCAGATTCAGTGAACAAAAAGAGTGACATAGAAAAAAAGGGGGGGTTGTGATGGGAATATGACCTTTTTGTTCACTAAAAACAGGAGACAGCATAAGGTTGTGATGGGAATGTGACCTTCTTGTTCACTAAAAACAGGAGGAAACATAATGTAAATAAGTAACCGCCAACTAGCATGCGATAACATATGAGACTAAACATTGCTGAGCTAATCAAAATACAAGTTGTTCCCAGTCCCAGGTTCCCAGAGAGGGGGGGGCGCCGAGGAAAAGCACCAGAGGCCCTATTCGACGACCACCAGGAGGCAGAAGGAGACCCTCTAACAACCGGGCGAACATGCGCGGAGAAGCACCGGAAATGCGACGGGGCTAAGAGAGCGGGGGGTACAAAAAGGGGAACGGAACAGCTTTCGGCGCGGCAGTTGGTGGAGTGAGGACTCCCCTGCCGCCCAGCGCTGCGATTTGCTTTCTCTTTTCTGTACTAATAAATTGGCTATATAATTGACCCGACTGGCCCATTGCGCTCATTTTATAACATTCAAATTTATAACAATTCAGGGGAAGGGGGTTTACATTTTACATTTTAGGAGAGGCTCCTGCCTTCCTTAGCAGACACCTGTCTTTCCAAACCAAGATGGAGTGACATCAACCTCTGCTTAATAACTGGTTTTGCTTTAATACAGTTACGTTGAAATCACTTCCTAGTATATGATATGATATGATACGATACGATACGATACGATACGATACAATATAATGTAATATAATATAATATAATATAATATGATATAATATAATATAATATAATATAATATAAGTCACAGCTGTTATACCTAGGAGCAAATTTTTCTGATTAAGATTATATTGTCTAATCATTACCATAAGAGATAATATATATTTATAGAAATAGCTCTGGTTTGCCATCTTTAATCCCGTGGGACAAAGTCTATAAATGTTTCATTCCACCTTTATAATTCTTTACGTACAAAATCCTGAAAGTCTGGGACTGGGATTGGAAACAGCTGCTCCAAGGCTCCTCTCACAAGAAGGAGTTTAGAAAGCTTGGAGGTCCTTGCAGGTGTTTGGGGAACTGTGGGGGATTTAGGGGGTCCAATTTACTGCCCAATTAACAAAAGATAACTGCCCTATCTGTCACAGATGGCAAATAGAATACACACATTATCTTTCAATACAGAACAACAGGATTTCAAATTAATAGAATGTAAATTAACATTGCTCAAATCTAACAATAATGAAATGTAACTTTGCTTAATCTTGTCAACCCTGAATTTACATTAAATTAAACCTCACAGAATTAAAAATTAATATCCTTAAAAGTTATACATACAACAAAATTTAACTTATTCTGTTGCTATTAATGGAAAAAAGGCACTGAAAAGTTGAACAATCTGTGAATGAAATAACAGCATGAAGGACTTACTGGAGGGATTAAAAGGATGTAATAAGTATGTCATGATTTTATGTAAATTAGTTTTGAGAGAAGTCCATGGAAGCCACAAATTTTAGGCAAGCATGAATTTACTAATGCCTTTTAAAGTGCAGTTTTACTGAAGGAAACAACAATGTGGAATTTGGCAAACAGCCCAGCAAACCAGCAGCTTCTTGAAATTGTATTTAGCGTAATTCCAGATGGTCAATTTACCAGCATTTCTGTTAAAGAACCTCCGGCCAGTGCCGTGGTGGGGGGGCTGGCAGAGCCGCGCCGGGGGCTCGGGGGAACCGCGCTGGGAGCAGCTGAGCCACGCACCCCAAAGTGCCCGCGGTTCCCCCTCCTGCCCCAGAGCCTGTGAATGTGCCTCCGTGCCAGAGGGAAGGGGAAGGAGATCCCCCAGTGCATACCCAGCAGGACAGCGTTGGCAGTGGGGTTGTCCTGCAGCCAGGGGCCATGCTGGGCTGGGAGATGGAGCAGGAGAGAGGGGGAAAGGGGCACTGACTTCCTCCTCACCTGCCTGAGTGTCTCTGGGCATCCTCCTCTTCCTTGCAGTCTCCTCCTCCATTGGGCCAAGATTTGGGAAGGGGAAATCCTGGTTTGGGGAAAAACAAGGGATGAGCACAGTGAGGCTGAAGGTCTTCCGCCCAAGTCCATCTCTAGAAGTCACCTGGTGTCCATAGAAACCTTCAAAAAGCACAAGTGAATCTAAAAAAGCCACCAGGAGTGTCCCACTTCCAGTCTCATCTCTCTGGGGTTCTGGTGGTCCCTCTCTCATGGCTGCCAAAGATCCCATAGCTCCTGGGGATCCCACCTCTCCAGGGTCCTGCTTAGGGATGCTGGGGAGTTTCGGGGTCCCAGGGTCCCTCTCTCCAGCCTCCACCCTACAGCCACTTTGGGCTCCCCCTCTCCCCACTGCCCTCTCCTGGTTTAGGGCAGATTTGGGAGAAAACCTCCAAAAGGGGTGTCCTCTAGAAAGCAAATTCAAGCAGCCCCTACCCCAGCCAGTTCGGTAAAAGTTTTCCTTGGAGAAAAGTGGAAAAAAACCTGTTTATTTAACAGAGAAATCATTCACGAGCACAGCAAATGACCAATATTAAACAATAAGACCTCTTGCCACTCCAAAAGAGATGACAAACTCAGAAAGTCCCTCTGTGGGCTGTAACTCTTCCCACTCAGTCTCTTATCAGTTTCACCAGCACTGGAAATGCCGTGGACCAGGCTTGGCCCAATGAGCCACAGGTGGAGCTGCCAGTGCTCTTCTGGATGTTCAGAGCAGGTTTAAACAGCTCTGAAGTAAAGGAAAAATCACAGTCCAGGGCACTTATCTGCCTCAGAGAACTAAAAACTAACTAAAACCAAAGGAGAGCCCTGTCCTGCTATCTGTCTGTCCAGGAGCCAGAATATGGAGGAGTGCAGTTCCTTAAAAAACCTGCTCACTTCCTGCCTCCCTTTGCTCTCAGCACCTACCTTAAAGGTGCAGAACTCATTTCTGGGCTAAAGAGATGAAGAGGGTTTGAGCATGATCCCAGGTCCAGCCCTGTTGTGGTGCATGGTTCATTTGGTTTATTCTGTTTCCCCCTAAAGTTATAATGGTTCGGTTCTGGGGTTCCCTCCCCCTCCTCCCCTGGTAACCCCTCCTTTTGAGAGTGTCAGTTTTTTGTCTCCTCCCCTGTTCCCCTGGTTACCCTCTGTCAATCCCTCCCTGAGTTCCTGTCCATCACTCACTGTCCCCTTCCCTATTTCCAGAAAGTTCTCCCCTCCTCGGTGGGTGATTGGATCGGGAACAAGGGTCCCTCCCTGTCGCATTCCCTATTGGCTAGCCGGCATGTTTGTCACGAGTTTGTTCCCTCCCAAGTTCTCCCTCATTGGTTGAAGTGTTGTGTATGTTCTGCCCCCTTTATAATCTGCTGTATTCCCGGTTCGCGGTCTTTTCTCGGCTGGCTCCCCTGGAGAAAATAAACCTCTGGACTTTGCCCCCGAGAAGAGTCCCTCTTTTCTTACTTTGCTCAGCTGGTGCAGCCTCCTCCCCTGCCCGGGGGAGTAGAGAGAAAACCTTGGACAGCAGCTCGGCAGTCTTGGCGCCCAACGTGAGGCAGTGGACACCCCTGGACCCCGCGGCAGGAGGTCAGTGGCCAGCGGGCAGGTTTTTGCCCTTCCTGCTTGGTTCATTGGTTGCTCCGTGGACGTCAGACTACCCGTGTCCGTGAGCAGACCTCGTTTTAGTGGCGGCGCTCCGGACCGGGACGGGATCGACAGCTCCAGCACCTCGGAGTCGGTCCCAGGTGAAGTCTCTCCCTTGGAGTTTTATCCCGGTCGGCGCTGGTCAGAGGGTGAGTACCCCCAGCTCTCCATCTTTGGGTGGTCCCCCTCACCTAACCCCCCCGTTTCGTCTGGTCGGGTCGGTGGTTTTGTCCCAGACCCAGTGGGGTTAGGGCTGGTGGCTGAGGGGTTTTTTTGTTCCTGTTATATTTATTTTCACTCCAAGGGGTGGGTTTGCTGTGTCAGCATGGGTGCTAAACTGTCGACACAGCAGAAAAGAGTTTATCTCCAAGTTATAACTATCCTTGCTGGGAGAAATATTAAGTTAATTAAGAGGGAGTTGAGTTAAAGCAATAGATAATGTGGTTGTTTACTCAGTTTCCTCAGATTGCCCCTGAAATGGTTCATAGGATAGATTTTTGGAATTCGGTTGGAACAAAATTATCTCAATTGGATTCTGAGGGGGAATCAAAGAGTAAAAAATTAGTTTGTTGGAGCTTCCAAATTATTACAGCTTTAAAGGAACAAGGGAAACTGAGGAAACAACCACCCCCTGGTTCACATTCACCCTGTCCCCAAGCCCTAGATCCTTGTTCCACCTCCTCTGTACCTCAGAATAAGGGGATCCTGAGGGGAACAGCTCACGCCGGCACAGTGCCGGGTTCTTGCCATCCCCCGGGTTTTCCTCAGGGTCCTCCAACCCCCCACCTCTGAAGTCCTGGCCAGACTTCGGGGGATTCTTCCCCAAACCCTGTTTCCCCCACCCCGAAGTCCCCGGTTGTCAAACCCAAAGTTGAGTTCTTTGTCCCGGAGGGTGACAACTCTCAGACCCTGTCCCAAAATGGCTCCCATGGAGCTCAAGATGGAGGTGGCCACATGGCTTTTCCCTCCAAAACCCTGTCTTCTTCCCACAATCCTTTTCTTTTTCCCTCCAAGCCTGTTGTCCCCTCCCCTCCCCTACAAAACCCCGCCCACCCCTGCTTCGCTCCACCAGTGAAAGCTCAGTGGTCCCCATTCCCCCACTCCACCATCAAGGAGCTGTGCAAGGTTCAGAAGGAGTTCTCCCGGGAGAGTGAATATTTCCAGGGACTCCTTCGGGCCTCTTTATTAGAAACTAATGTTGTTCCCGCTGATTTGAGGACGCTTTTTTCATGTCTCCTCAACCCCACTGAATTCGGGGTATGGGAGGAGACATGGAAAAAGGGAATAAGGGACATCCTCCCAGAATTATGGGCGGATGCCCAAACAAGCACAACCCGTGGTGGTGAAGCGGTGTGTACCGAGCACCTTATCGGTACCGGAAACTGGGCCGACGGGGCGATCCAAGCAAGGGATATCCCCCGTGCTGTGCTCCGGGAAAGCGCCAAGGTAGCGGAGCGGGCTTTCCTGTCGTTGAAGACTCCAGTACCATCTCTTACATTTTCTAAAATAATCCAGGGCAGTGAGGAGCCTTTCATAATCTTTGTCGAGCGTCTCCGCAGGGCTATAGAACAGCAAGTCCACAGCGAGAGCGCTCGACCAAGCGTCCTGCTCGAGATGGCTGCCGCCAATGCAAACGCCGCCTGCAAGGCAGCCATCCTCAGCCTGCCCTTGGACTCGCCTCCCACCATCCAGGCAATGATAGAGGTTTGCCAGACGAAGGTTCCGGTCATCGCTCGGCAGGACACTGACACCAAGCCATCGCCCCGCCGGGTATCCTTTGCCGAACCAAGGGACTTCTTTGAAGCAATGCCCGCACAGCCACAACGGACTCCTACCCTGCCAAGGCCGCCGCCGCGTGGACAGTGCCACCTCTGTGGCAACACCGAACACTGGATGCCGGACTGCCCACTCCGAACTGAGTTTTATGAGTTCAGGAGGAAGCAGGCGGCATCCCAGGAGGGTTTTAAGAAAGATCAAAAAAACTAAGGCAGAAGCGCAGCCCCTTCCTGCGCGAGGACAAAAATGGGGCGGGTGACTCAACATCTAAGAAAGGGGATTTGGGGAGGGGATCCCAATTTACCCACCCAACTCTTCAACACAATTTACCGGACTTGACTTCTTGCAAAACACCGATTCTTACGTCTCTAACCACCTCCTCTTTGGTTTCGCCCTACAGGTTGCAGTTAGTCGAGTCAGTTAAGATCATGGACTCCCAGTGCCATCTTGCGATGGTCGCACCTCAGGCACCAGGTACCTGGAACCGGATCAAGAGTGAGTGCGTTGTCATTGGCGACACTAAGTGCTCACCACCGGAAATCACCATCATTCCGGGTTTATTACCACATGCCATTGATTCATTTGCAGTGGGATTTTTTTGCATACGCCCACCGGTTACATTGCAAAAAGGTCAAATTATAGCCCAGGCCATCCCTGTAGAGTTATTTGAATCAGTAGAAAACACAATACCACCTTCAACACATGCTACAACACCAACATTGCGCGTAAACTGGACTCATGCAATTGGAAAGGGGAAACCCCGACTAACGTGTAGTGTAAGCAGGGATGGTCAATTGACCAGAATCAGTGGCATGCTCGACACAGGGGCGGATGTGACGATCATTCCTAGTGAGGAATGGCCGCCACATTGGGAGTTGCAACGCGCGGCTGAACGCGTTCAAGGTGTAGGGGGCATACAATTGGCTAAGCAGTCTAAGAGCGTGGTACAAATTACGGGGCCAAATGGGCAATTGGCTTCTATTCGCCCATTTGTAATGGACTATGCGGAACCCCTGTGGGGGAGAGATGTTTTAGCCCAACGGGGAGCCACAATTGACCTGCCAACGGCTCCTCAGGTTTTTCAGTAGCGGCCACTGAAGAGCGCCCTACCCAAAAATTAACCTGGAAATCAAATTCTCCAATATGGGTAGAGCAGTGGCCGCTCAACAAACAAAAGTTAAAGGCGCTCACGGAGCTCGTACAGGAGCAGCTAGACAAAGGCAACATCGTGGAGTCCAATTCACCATGGAACTCCCCTGTCTTTGTTATTAAAAAACCAAACAAGGACAAATGGCGGCTCCTGCACGACCTTCGCCAAATTAATAATGTTATTGAAGATATGGGCGCTCTCCAACCAGGGATGCCGTCCCCAACCATGCTCCCTCAAAATTGGAAGTTGGCTGTATTGGATATAAAAGACTGTTTCTTTCAAATTCCTCTACACCCTGACGACGCCCCACGCTTTGCCTTCTCGGTTCCCACCATCAACCGAGAAGCCCCAAGGAAGAGGTATCATTGGAAAGTCCTACCACAAGGAATGAAGGCGAGTCCTGTGATCTGCCAGTGGTACGTCTCTTCCTTGCTGTCCCCTGTTCGAGAGGCAGCAAAAGATGCCATCATTCTACATTACATGGATGACATCCTGGTGTGTGCACCTGATGACAGCACACTTACCCACTCGCTTTTCCTGACAATCAATGCATTGACTTCTGCAGGGTTCGAGCTCCAGGAAGAAAAAATTCAAAGGATGCCACCCTGGAAGTATCTTGGCCTGGAGATCACCAAGCGGACCGTTGTTCCACAGAAATTGGCCTTTAACACCAAAATTGAAACCTTGGGTGATGTTCACCAGCTGTGTGGGTCTTTGAATTGGGTAAGACCTTGGCTGGGTATTCCTACGGAAGACCTAGCCCCCCTTTTCAATCTTTTGAAAGGGGGAGAGGAGCTTAGTTCTCCCAGGACCCTTACCCAGGAGGCCGCCACAGCCTTGGAAAAGGTGCAAAACATCTTATCGCAGAGACAGGCACATCGGTACAACCCAGACTTGCCGTTCAATTTTATCATACTGGGAAAGCTGCCACACCCACATGGGTTGATTTTTCAGTGGGAGTCATCCACCAAAACATCTAAGGACCAGGGTTCGAGGGACCCTCTCTTGATTATAGAGTGGGTTTTCCTCAGCCATCATAGGTCCAAGAGGATGACGAGGCCACAAGAGTTGGTAGCTGAGTTGATCCGGAAGGCTCGCCTCCGGATCCGGGAGTTGGCCGGTGTTGACTTTTCATGCATTCATGTTCCAATTAATTTGAACTCGGGCCAATTAACCAAGGCCATGCTGGAACATCTACTCCTGGAAAACGAAGCTCTCCAATTTGCTCTGGACTCGTTCACTGGGCAAATTTCGATTCACAAACCGGCCCACAAATTGTTTAATTCAGGGATGAATTTCAAACTGTCGTTAAAGACAGTTCAGAGTCGGAAGCCTTTGAAAGCTCTGACAATTTTCACAGACGCGTCCGGAGCATCCCACAAGTCTGTGGTGACTTGGCGGGATCCTCAAACTCGGCGGTGGAAGACAGACATTGAAAAGGTTGAGGGTTCACCTCAAATTGCCGAGTTGGCCGCAGTGGTCAGAGTCTTTGAAAGGTTCTCTCAGCCTTTTAATCTAGTAACCGACTCTGCATATGTCGCCGGTGTCGTTTCCAGAGCAGAGAGTGCAATTCTTCAGGAGGTTTCCAACATGGACCTGTTCAGTTTGCTCTCGAGACTGATAGATCTGGTCTCCCACCGAGAGCAACCCTTCTATGTTATGCATGTGAGGTCACACACCGACCTACCGGGGTTCATCGCGGAGGGCAACCGGCGTGCCGATGCCCTAGCCGCCCCAGTTGAGATGGCCCCACTCCCAGACGCCTTTCAACAGGCGAAACTCAGCCACCAACGATTCCATCAAAATGCTCCTGGCCTGGTCCGTCAATTCCACCTGACGAGGGACCAGGCGAGAGCAATTGTGGCCACATGCCCACAGTGCCAGGCGTTCCAACTGCCCGTAGTGGCTACCGGCGCCAACCCGCGGGAACTCAAAAGTTGCGAGATCTGGCAGACGGATGTCACACACATCCCAGAATTCGGCAAGTTCCAGTGCGTACACGTCTCTGTGGACACCTTTTCTGGGGCCGTCTATGCCTCTGCCCACACAGGGGAGAAGACAGCAGATGTTAAAAAGCATCTGTTACATGCCTTCTCTGTGCTGGGCATCCCCAAGGAGATAAAAACTGATAACGGGCCAGGATATAAATCCAGGGAATTCCAGAGCTTCCTGCAGGAGTGGGGGGTAAGCCACAAAACCGGCATCCCTTACTCTCCCACAGGACAAGCGGTGGTTGAGCGGGCCCACCAGAGCATCAAGCGTACATTAGAACATCAAAAAAGTGCTATGAAGGTGGAGTCCCCTCAGATCCGGCTGGCCAGGGCCTTATTCACCATCAACTTCCTTAACTGTAGTTTTGACTGCCTGAACCCGCCCATCGCAAGACACTTTAATACCTATGAAGACATGCACCTGAGGGCGAAACCCCCTGTGCTGGTGAAAGATCCTGAAACCTGGAAGGTGGAGGGCCCCTTTGACCTGGTTACGTGGGGTCGTGGATACGCCTGCGTGTCCGCCCCCACAGGGTTGAGGTGGGTCCCTTCCAAGTGGGTGAAGCCCTACCTTCCAGGAAGAGCCCGTAACATCGGCTCTGCAGCACAGGTGGAGGAGGCAGCTTGGAGACGACGAAGAAAAGAAGTCTGTAGGTCCGGTACCCCCCAGGCTGAACCGCCACCAGCTGAACCCTCTGTATTAACCTATTTCCTTCGTTTGTTTCAGTTGGACCCTTCTTCATCATGATTTCGCTCCTGTTGATGATCCACCCAGCCGACCCCTGGATCGTTCCCCAACCAAAGGCGAATGTCTGGCGAACCTTGGCTCAAGCGATGGGGCAAGACCACCTGTGCCTATCAACAGCTTCTGCAGCAGACCCCCTCTCGACTTGTCTTGTGGGAATTCCATTTGGGTTGGATGATTTTCCCCCTCCCTTACTCCCCCACCTAAAGCACCTGTTTCTGGAGTTCGACCCTGTTGGTTCCATCAATCCCAGTTACTGGTGGGAAAAAATCATGAAACTTCTTAATTATACCACTGATGAGCCCACGGAATTCGAGCTGCTCGGCTCCGCACGCGCCTCCCTCTGCCTCCATTTCCTCCCTCACCAAGGTGCGATCCCAGACCGGGTGGTACACTTTAAGAATGAGAGGTATCAAACAAAGAACTGGTGCAATTTCACCACCACCGTTTATGTTCCCAATACCTTTTATTTGAAACCCGCACTCCTCCCTAAAGGCGCGTTCCTAATTTGCGGTAACTGAGCGTGGGCTGGAATTCCCCCTCGCCTGTCCGGAGGGCCCTGCACTTTTGGGCGGTTGACGCTGCTTACCCCAAACTATACTCAAATTCTCAATTGGAAAAGGAAAAATGTCACACAGGATTTGGCCAGAGTTAAGAGAGACACCCATAAAATTGACCCAGAATGTGACACCGAAATTGTTCATTGGTCTAGACCCAGAAATATTGCGGTTTCGGTATTTTTGCCATGGGTGGCCGCAGCTAAAGCACTAGGGGAATTGGGCAACCTTGAGTGCTGGGTGGTGAAGCAAGCGAATTTGACCTCAACTGCCCTAGCGGACCTCCTAGCTGACGAGGAAACAACGAGGAAAGCGACCCTCCAAAATAGGGCGGCAATCAATTTCCTTTTGTTACTTCACAACCATCACTGTGAGGAGTTCGAGGGGCTCTGCTGCATGAACCTGTCGTCACGAGCCGAGGACGCCAGACATGCCATCCGCCAGATGTCCGAGGACGTCGACAACATCCGACAACAGACCTCGGACTGGTTGGGGGACTGGCTATCCAAAATGGGACTGACAGGCTGGGTGGGCTCCATCATTCGTACCATTTTAGTTATTATCTTCGTTTTGCTCTGTTTAATTTTTGGTTTCTGCATAATCTATAAGTTACTGACCAGAATTTTGTTTGCCTCAACCCCCCAAATCAACCATGTTGAAGCTCCTGCTGACCCTGCTCCCATCCCTGAAGAACCTTCCTGTGAAAAGACGCATTGGGAGCAAGCCCCTCAATCCTCCCTATGGTTTTCAGTTACTACGCCAGTTTAAGGACAATTTCAGTTTTATTTTTATTTTAAACAAAGAAGAGGGAGATGTTGTGGTGCAGGGTTCATTTGGTTTCTTCCGTTTCCCCCTAAAGTTATAATGGTTCAGTCCTAGGGTTCCCCCCCCCCCCCCCCACCTCCCCTGGCAACCCCTCCTTTTGAGAGTATCAGTTTTTTGTCTCCACCCCTGTTCCCCTGGTTACCCTCTGTCAATCCCTCCCTGAGTTCCTGTCCATCAGCCACTGTCCCCTTCCCTGTTTCCAGAAAGTTCTCCCCTCCTCGGTGGGTGACTGGATCGGGAACAAGGGTCCCTCCCTGTCGCATTCCCTATTGGCGAGCCGGCATGTTTGTCACGAGTTTGTTCCCTCCCAAGTTCTCTCTCATTGGTTGAAATGTTCTATGTTCCGTCCCTTTATAATCGGCTGTACCCCTGCCTCGTGGTCCCGACTCGGCTGGCGTTCCCTGGAGACATTAAAGCACTCTGGACTTTGCCCTGATTCGGGTTCCTCTTTTCTACTTCGCCTTCCTGCTGATCACTGCTGCCTCTTGCTGAAGGCGCTGCCCAGACGCCCCCGGCGCATCTGGGCAGTGCCCCCCGGCTGTCAGTTGCTGTGCCACAGCTCGGCCGGTGCAGCCTCCTCCCCCACCCGGGGAAGTAGAGAAAAAACCTCGGACAGCAACTCGGCATCCCAGTATACCCCAGTATGTTCCAGCATGTCCCACTGTGTCTCAGTGTACCCCCACAGTCCATACCAGTCCACCCAGATTCTCCCTCAGCATTCCTTGTGTTCCCAGGTTGTCCCAGTCCTCCGCAGTGTGAATCCCAGTATATCCCAGTGTCTCCTACAGTGTTCCCAGTGTTTCCCAGTATGTCCCAGTCCTCCCCAGTGTTTCCAAGCACAGTTTAATTTCTCAGGGTTGCCGTGGCAGCCAAACCCAGCAGTGGGGTCAGGGCAGTGTCCAGGGCCACAGCCCCTTGCAGTGGCCCAGTGCAGCTTGGGCTGATGATCCACCCTCACAGCTGGCCCAGGGCAGCTCTGCAGTGGTTTTGGTGGCACCTTGGGCTGGCACACACCTGAGGAGTGTGTCTGTGTTCAGTGGGGAAACTCAGGAGTCTGAGATTGCTTCAAAAAAGCCCAAAAAGGGAAAACCCCTCTTAGGCTGAGTGCAGCCAGCTCTACAAGCACAGCAGGTCCCAGGTGAGTGAGGACAGACAGGATGGGGCTGGGGAATGTGGAGCAAGGCTGTCCACACCGGGTCAGAGCTCAAGGCACAGCTTCTCTGAGCAGGCCAGAGCTCCTGAGGAGAGACCCTGGGTCAATATCAATTACAGAATGCTGCAAATGCCTCTGCTCTGAAGGGAAATGTAATAAAATAAACCCTTTCAAATAGGCATGTGTATGTCTTACAAGCTCTTTGAAATATTTCTCCATAAATGGACTTGGAAAACTTTAATGACCCTCTCAGGGCTTTGGTGTTGTTTACATCAGACTTAGTCCCTGAGAGAGTATCCTCAAAGAACTTCTCTAAAACTAGAAGTTAAATTTAAGCACTGAACTTTCTTGAAGTTTTAATGGGTCCCACTGAGGGACACAACTGAGAAACTGTCCCCAGGTTCCAGATAGAGCAGAACACTGGAGGCACTGATGACAGCTGGGGACAAACAAGGCAAAGGTGTCTCTGGTGCTGAATAAACCTGGATGTGTTTCAGGAATGCAAAGGGCCAAGGCCTGAGCCCCAGCCCCTGGCCAGGCAGATCCTGTCCCTCCCTCCTTGCTCAGGGCTCTTCCCGGGATGGGCTCTGGCATGTGGGGATGTGCAATGCCAATGGCAGCACCATGGGGCGGCCCCTGCCAGGCTGCTGAGCAGGGACAAGCAGCCACCCTGTGATGTCACACAGCCCCTTGGATGTCACACAGCCACCTGTGATCTCATACAGCATCCTGTGATGTCACAGAGCACCCTATGATGTAACACAGCCACCTGTGATGTCACAGCCCACTCTGGGATGTCATACAGCACCCTTGTTTTGTCACAGAGCCAATTCTGGGATGTCACCCTGGAATGTCATGTAGCTGCATTGTGATGTCCCAGAAGACTCTGTGATGTCAGAAAGTTGCTTTGTGATGTCACAGTCTCTTCTGTGATGTCACAGTCTTCTCTATGATGTTACACAGCCACCTAGTGATGTCACAACCCACTCGCTGATGTCACAGAGCCACCAGCTGTTACATCCGGATCTGCTCTATGGCCTCATACCCTACTCCATGATGTCACAGACAGCTCTGTGATGTCATAACACCCTCAGTGATGTCACAAAACCCTCTCTGTGATGTCATACTGCCACTCTGTAATGTCACTGCACACACTTTGACCTCAGTCTCCTCTATGATGTTATACAGCCATACCATGATGTCACAGTCTGCTCTGTGTTGTCACACAGTCCCCTCTAGGATGCTGTAGCTGCTCAGTGACCTCACACAACAAACTCTGTGATGTCACAGCCCAGTCTGTGACCTCACACAGCCCACTCTGTGCTGTCACACAGCCCCTTGCTGACATCACAGCTGCTCTGTGCCTCTAGGACACAGCCACAGAGGTGCTGCTGTGACACAGCCCCCTCTGGGACATCCCCCAGCCCCTGCCAGTGCTGAGCCCCTGTCAGCTCTGGCTGTGCCCTGCTGGTGTCCCTGAGCTGCCCTGGCAGTGCCCCAGCCCTGCTGGGCTGTGCACAGGAGCTGCTCCTGGCCAGAGCTGTCTCTCTGCAGCGCTGCCCTTGCCAGGAGCTGCCTCTGGGCCAGGAGCCCGGCCCAGCTCAGCAGCACAGACACAGCACAAGGACTTTAATGACCCTCTGGGGCTTTGGTGCTCTTTGCATCAGACTCAGTCCCTCAGAGTGTGCTCAAAAACCTGTCAACATCTCAAAGTCAGATTGAAACACAGAAGATTTCTTGAAGGGTTAATGGTTCCCATTGAAGGACACAACTGAGAAACTGTCCCCAGGTTCCAGGTAGAGCAGAACACTGGAGGCAGTGATGACAGCTGGGGACAAACAAGGCAAAGGTGCCTCTGGTGCTGAGCAAAGCTGGATGTGTTTCAGGAATGCAAAGGGCCAAGGCCTGAGCCCCAGCCCCTGGCAAGGCAGATCCTGTCCCTCCCTCATTGCTCAGAGCTCTTCCTGGGATGGGCACTGGGATGTGGGGATGTGCAATGCCAAGGGCAGCACCATGGGGCGGCCCCTGCCAGGCTGCTGGGCAGGGACAAGGAGGCAATGAGGCTCCAGGCCTGCAAGGGTCACTTATCTCCTGCTCCTGGCTCAGGCCCAGGGCCAGCAGCCATGGCCAAAGCGCTGCCCAAGTTGGCTCTGTCAGGGCCTTGCAGCTGCTGCCCATCCCTGTGCCCTGTGCAGCCCAGGCTGTCCTACGGTGTCCCTGCCCTGCACCTCTGTCCCTGCAGTCTGTCGTCATCCCCCGGCTGCCCCACCTGGCTGGCCCCTTCCTTTGCTGACAGCTCTGCCTGCCTCTGCCTGCCCACACAAAGCCTTGGGCTGCTCCAGGCTCCTTCTGGGGGACGTGCTGCACCACAGCCGTGCACTGGGAGGAAAATTCCTTTCTCCTGGTGTCCAGTCTGGGCTTCCCAAGCTGCCCTTGGTGCCATTATCTCTTTCTCTGGCTGTTTTATACAATAAAGAAAAACTCCAAGATGTGTGAAACGACCCTTTAATCCCTCCCTGGCTACTCGTATTCTGTCCTCAGTCTCCACACCACTGAGCCCAGAGTCTGCCGCCTCTCACTGCTGGTTATGGGATGAGGCCTCCAAACCTCATCTTGAGAGGTTTTTGGGTCCTCTCCAAGGTCTGTGAAAATGAAAACAGTGGTCAAAGTTATTTTCTCCCAAATCTTGCAGTGACAGAACAAGGCTCAATATCTCTGAACTGAATGAGGGCGGATTTACATTTGTTAGAAGGAGGAAATATTTTACAATGAGGAGAGTGCACGAAACTGCAACTGTGTTCTTACACAGAATTGGATCCCCCACCTGAGGAATTACCCAAGAGCAGGACCTTTGTGCAGCCTGACTCAGTGAAACCCTCTCATCCCCAAGCACAGAATTCCTGTTGTGTGGGTTCTCTGATGTGCTGGGTGCCCTCACAACGCTTCTGGCCAGAATGTCTGCTGAGGGCAGCCAGGCTGCTGCAGGGGCAGTGACCTCACAGCCATCACCATGGCAGCCCTGTCCCCTGGGCCTGGCTCTCCCCTTTCCTCTGCCCCTGCCTTGTCTCTGCTGGCATGAAGAGTTTTGTCATTCATATCTTGTCCCCAAGGTGCTGGGGCCAATGGCTTCCTAGTCAGGCTCCTGGAACAGAAGTGGCTTTTCAGAGCCCAGGCAGAAATGAGCCCTGAGGCAGCAGCTCTGCAGTGCTGGCCACCAGGCCGGGCTGCCAAGGGAGGCTTCTGGCCATGGCCTGCAAGCAGCTGCTGCTGCCAAGGTGCCTTTGGTGCCTCAGGCTCTGCCTGGCACAGCTCCCAGCACGGCACTCTGCCCTTGTGCCCGAGCCCTTCCCTGTGCTGGGGCTGGCCTGGGGCTTTTCCTGCAGCGGGACCTGCCCTGCTGATGGCACAGGAAAGGCAGTTCCTGCTGGAGCAGGAGGCTCTGCCTGCAATGGGCTCCAACAACTCCAGCCAGGCCCTGTTTGCAAAGACCCCAGCGGGAAATGAAGGAGGGTCATGTTGCTTTTGGGGTTGAATAATGCTGAAAGCAGACTTCTCCATCCCAAAATCCTGAGAGGGAGAGGAAACTGTGGCAGGGATGGAATAATTCACAGAGAAAGGAACAACGAAGGGACAGCACTGAGAGCTTTGCAGAGCTGCTGAGCTGGCCCAGCCTGGGCACATCTGACTGACAGGGCAGCACTTGAGACTAGAGAAGCCCCGTCCCAGATTTTAACAGCAGCGTCTCCTGACATTTCCCTACTTGGGGGTGTGGTGATTCCTCCCTACCATGGGGACACCCCTCAAGGTCACTGTTCCAGGCTGAGCCAAAGGAATTTGCCCACGATCATTAGTCTTGGGGAATGACATTAATCTCTCTTAAATAACTGGTTTTGCTTTAACACAGTTGCTTTGAAATCACTTCCAAGTACTCTATACAATATAATATGTTATAGCTCTTATATATTGGTGTAAATATTTCTGATTAAGATCATTTTGTCTCATCAGTGCTATAATAGATATTTATATAAAAATCTCTGGTTTGCTATCCTTAATCCTGTGAAACAAATTCTATAAAGGTGTCATGGTTTGGCCCTGGCACAATGCCAGTGCCCCCATGAAAGTATACTTGCAAAATGGTTACTGTGAGATGGGACTCGGAAACAGAACAAAGCAGGCTCCAACTTGGGAATGGAGCGGAAAAAACCCCCAACACTTTATTAATCTACAACATAGAGACAAAAGGAAAAAAAAGGAAAAAAAAATTACACACGACAATCGACAATGGAACACTTCCAAAACACTCTTCCTCCTTCTACCTTTCTAACACTCAATCTCCTCTAACACTCACTTCTCAGTCCAATACCATCCTTCACACAACTTCCCCCATTCATCAGGAGAGAGGAGTCTCTCTCTTGCACCATGGGCCTCCCCAGGAAACACAGTTGGAACCTCCTGTGCTTCCGTGTCACACGTGGCAGCCGCCCGGAGAGAATCTGCCATGGTGATCATCTTCCTTCCATGTCCAGTGCTCTCACCACCGGCCATGGATCCAAACTGCTTCTTAGGTCTTTTTAAGAATGCTTTGCTCAGTTTCAAGAAGTGGCAGCCTCTCACTATTTGGGACACCTGTCCCCCCCTTATTTCACCCCTTGGGGCCGAAGGGCCTTGTGAACAGAGATCTTTCTCCTCTGAAGGCAGAGGGCTCCACCACACCCTCCTCATCAGTCTCTGTTCCCTCTATTTCTTCTTACAACAGCTTTGTCACTTTTGGTTTTTGGCCAACTGCGTCCCCCAAGGTACAGTCTTTGCATTACAGGATAAAAATTGGTTCTGTCCCGTGGCCATGTCAGAGAAAGTCCAGCCAAAGGCCACTGCAATCATCTCTTTCATCCAGGGCACTTCTCATCTGCTGACATTTCTTCACCTACTCAAACCTTCTTCTTCTTGCCCATCCTCCGTCCCCTTTCAATTCTCAGCTGGGGAGGATCAGTGTTTTTACATCTTCCATTGTTTCAGCACCAAAGGGGTTAAAACCTCAACCATGGTCTGCCTGCAGCTGGGCACCTTGCCCCCCCTTTTCTCCTGGCCATGGTGCCAGCACAAGATATCAAATTTCAAGCCAGCACAGTCTCTATCACTCTCTCCCGGGGGGGCTGCCCAAACATCCCAGGTCTCCTGCACCCTGCACCTTGCAGGGCTCTGGCCTCCCTCCCCATAGGCCACATGGCCTCCCCTGCCCCACCCAGACGCAGCTGGGCAGGGGAGAGGTCAGATCAACTCACCGCTGGAGTCAAAAGAGAGAGCCCCTCTGGGAATCCTCTGCTTTTAACCCCTGTGTGTTCTCAGAGGCGTATCCAGGCCCCCAGTGGCCACACCTAGTGCCAATTTTCAAATCTGGCCACTGATTGGTTTGACCACAACTTTCCCAGAAACTCACTTCCTGGTCAAACCACAACAAAATGTTAATTCCACCTCATTAATTCTTTACACACAAACGCTTGAAAAGTCTGGGGCTGGGATTGGAACCAGCTGCTCCATGGCTGTTCTCACAAAAAGAGCTTAGAAAGCCTGGAGATTCTTGGGGGTGTTTGAGTGTGGATATGACAGTCCAGTCAGAGACAGAGAAAGCAAGATAAGCTTTCCCATGAATTGGTCTGGGAACTTTTAGGGAGCTGGAGAGAAAGAATTGTAAACTATCCACAGGTGGTGTTTGTAATAGGTTGTTTTTTTCCATAAAGTTGTTCAATGGAAGGTGTTTTCTTCATTAGCCAATCATGTGAAATGTGTTGATTAAATGACCAATGAGGTCCACTAGTAGCAAACCAAAGTATAAAAGAAGAGGATTGAATAAATGGGTGGCTTTTAGCTCTCAGCCTTCCGACCTGAGTCTGTGTCATCTCTGACTCCACAGTGACATTTGGGGATCTGTGGGGGCTATTTGGGATCCTGTCTGCACCTCGTGACCTAACAGGAGCCTCTCCAATAAACTTTCCCTGAAGCTCCTGCTGTGCCCATGACAGGAACCACTGTGAGTGTCTGGGACATCCCTGCTCTTTGGCAGCCTGGGGACTCCTGCAATGTCACCATGGAGCCCCCGTGAGTGCCTGTGACAATCGGTGCCTTTGCAGCCCAAGGTGCCCTGGGATGTCACCATGGAATGGCTGTGACTGTGTCTGAGCACAGGGCTCTTTACCATCCCCAGAAACCCCTGGGAGGTGTCCATGGAGCCCCTGTCTCTGCCTGTGACATTCCAGCTCTTGAACAGCCTGGAGACTCTTGGAAAGTCCCCATAGAACCCCTATGAGGGCCTGTGACAAATCTGATCCTTAGTAGGCAACCATCACCAGGCCCCTGTTGCTATGGTCAGTTTCCATGGCAACCATCCCCAGCCCCCTGTTGCTATGCTCAGTTTCCATGGCAACCATCCCCAGTCCCCTGTTGCCATGCTCAGTCCCTTGGCAGCTCCATGCAGACCCCATGCCAGGGGTGGTTGCCATGGACACCATTGGCAGCCCCATCCCCAGAGTCATGGGATCCCAGATCCACAGAACTGGCTGAGCTGGGAGGGACCCATCAGGATCCTGGAGTCCAACTGCTGGCCCTGCACAGGACACCCCAACAATGCCAGCCTGGGCCTGGCAGCGCTGTCCAAACGCTGCTGGAGCTCAGAGAGCCCTGGAGCTGGGAGCCTTCCCTGGGGAGCCTGGGCAGTGCCCCAGCAGCCTCTGGGGAAAAACCTTTTCCTGAGATCCAACCTGAGCCTGCCCCGACTCAGCTGCAGCTGTTCCCTCCATTCCTGTCCCTGGGCACCAGAGGGAAGAGGTTCCCACAGCCCCAGCCAGGGACCTGCTCCCAAGGCTGTTGCCATGGCCACCAGGGCTGGGACCAGCTGGGATGTTCGGTTTCCACAGGCTGGGGTTTAGGAATGGGATTCCCCAATGTCCTGCTCCCAGTAAAACCGCACTGCCGCTCGCTGCCCTCCCACCTCCCATGGAAAGCACAAAGGCCAAAGATCCTGGGCTGGGATAAGAACAATTTATTTGGAACAGCAACGAGATAAAGAACAAACAGTAAGAGAAACAATATTGACAACAGAAGGGTTATAAAAAAGGGAAAACTACAACACAACTGACTGCATCTTCCCAGCCATAATTTCCTCCTGCCTGGAAAGGACACCCTTCTCCTCAGGGGGAGATAGAGAGAGAGAGTTCCTTTCCTGCCCCTGGCAATGACCTGAGTCGGAGTAGATGTAATGACACAGCCCTGGCCAGACCCTCATGTTCTTCAGTGTCACATCATGTCATTGGCAGGGGAAGGAAAACGAACAGGTGACTTCCCAGCATGGATCACATTGAACACGTATCACCAGGGCTCTTCCAAACATGGTTCTCCCGTGGGGGATGAAGTTGGAGCAGTGCACAAAGCTCTTCCTGCAGTTGCAGCATTTGCATGTCTTCCCTTACTGGTGACTGTTGGTGTCTGCTCAAATGAGAGCTCTGTCTGAAGCTCTTCCCACACTGGGGACACTCGTAGGGCCTCTCCCTGGTATGGATACGCTGGTGGGTGACAAGGTGGGAGTTGCGGTTGAAGCCCTTCCCGCAGTCAGAGCAGCGGAAGGGCCTCTCATCTGTGTGAATCTGCTGGTGCTGGAGGAGGTTGGAGCTGGTGTGAAACCTCTTCCCACACTGGGGACACTGGTAGGGCCTCTCCCCAGTGTGGATGCGCTGGTGCTTCATGAGGTAGGAGTTGTACTTGAAGCTCTTCCCACAGTCAGAACAGTGGAAGGGCCTCTCATCTGTGTGAAACCGCTGGTGGCAGAGGAGATTGGAGCTGGTGTGAAACCTCTTCTGGCACTCAGGACACTCGTAGGGCCTCTCCCCAGTGTGGATGCGTTGATGCCTGACAAGTTTTGAGCTGCAGCTGAAGCCCTTCCCACATTCCCCACACTCGTAGGCCCATTCCCCAGTGTGGATCATCTGGTGGCTGATCAGGGTGCTGCTCTGCCTGAAGCTCTTCCCACACTCCAAGCACTTGTAGGGCTTCTCCCCATCAGGAAGCTGCTCATGGACCACCATCTCCAAGCCCTGGCTGAAGCTCTGTCCACCTTCCTGGCACAGGGTGGATCTTTCCTCCTCAGAGCACACTGGGCTGGGTTTGAAGCCCCTCCTCCTGCAGGATCTCAGGGAATTTTCCTCCTTGTTAGATTCCTGTGCCATGGAGCCGCTCAAATCTGCCTCTTCCATGAGGTTCTGCCATGGGGATTTGTCCTCCCTGGTCCCTATTCTCAGCTTGTCTGAGGAAGACAGGGCAAGGAGAGGATGGGATTTGCCTCTGTGCCAGAGGGAAGGGGAAGGAAATCCTCCCAGTGCATCCCTGGCAGGATGGCATTGGCAGTGGGCCTGTCCTGCAGACTTGTACTGTGCTGGGCAGGGAGATGGAGCAGGAGAGATAAGGAAAGACGCCCTGACTTCCTCCTCACCTGCCTGAGTGTCTCGGGGCATCTTCCTCTTCCTTGAAGCCTTCTCCTCCATCTGGCAGTGGGTTTGGGATGTAAAATTCTGTTTTGGGAGGAAAACAAGAGATGAGTGCATTGAGTTTCGTATAGGTTTGAGGGCAAACCAGGGGGATATTTTAAGCCAGAATTACAATTTAACAAGAAAATTAAGATCAAGACAATGATACAGAAACACTGCCTTAAACTGACAGAGTCAGGATATAACCTGGCACCCTGTTGGTCAGGGTGCTGATAGCAGTCCCATTAAATGGTGGCTGCAGTCCTGTTGCAGTGATGATCGTGATTCTGTCAAGGCAGTGATCCTGGAGAAGGGTCTGGTCTTCCTCTGAAGGTCCAGTGGTGCCTATGGAGCTCTCGTCCTCTGGGAATCCAGTAGCCAAGGTGCTACTGGTGTCAGAAGCCTCCGCTTATATGCAGGTAGGAATGCTTGGCTCCTCCCCCTGGGCGGAGCATCCCACAATGGGATGATGTCATTTTACCAGTCCTGCAGGGACACTCAATGCCCCATTCACAGAAGAGAGCCCCTGGAGGGCGTTATCAGGGCTGAGTCATGGAAGAGATAAAGAACACTGCCCCACCTGTTTATAACAATTTATGAAGATGGTGATGGAAAACATGCATTTGGTTACATCTTACACTGCAGCCTGAAACAGTGGGGTAATCCCTGCTGGGGGGGTGAACACCACCCCCCTTACCCAAACTGGCTCAGGTGTAAAACCCCCACCCTGGGAAGGCCACGCACACAGGAGACAATGTCACACTTGCCCTGACCCAGGGGAGGTCTCTGTCCCTGTCACTCCCTTGCCGTACCCGCTCTTCTTTCTTTTTCTCTTTTTTCCATTTCTCTTTACCTCACATTTACTGTTCAATAAAATCCACTTTGGATTTCGTCTCATTAGCACCTTAATTGGGGCAGAAGCATCTCTCTAACAAATTTCTTAACCAGATTGCAACATTATTTTGGCACAGTGAGTTTAGGCACTGTTGTCTTTCCCCAAGTGCCTTTGACAACAGCATGGTTCCCTCCTCTGAAGAGGTTGTGGTTCTTTCTGGAGGAACCCTTGGAAACTCGGACGCAGCTTCATCTGAGTGACATTTGGGAGAACTGATGAGGTAAAAGGCTGTTGGTGGCTGGGTGGCCAGTGGAAAGAAAATGTTTTGTTGTCCTTCCTTGAAAAGTTTCTTAAAAACACTGGAGGAAAGCGAGCAAATGATACCAGAGAGGCTGACAAGGTTCATTGACCCCAAGGTGAGGAACACAAGGCTGCTAAAAGTCCCACAAGAAGCCCAGCTCAAGTAGCTAAATTCCTGAATAAATGCCAAATTCACAGGCTTAGAGGCTTTGCCAAATGTGAGAATCATTATTCTCTTCATCCCTGTCACCCTTGACAAAGCCCCACAGTGCTTTCTCTTCCTTTTAATAATCTGTATTGGGCCAAATTTCCACTTTTTTTTATGGGAACCTGCCAGCAGCTGATCTGGAGCTGTGCAGGAACCGATGGAACTTGGAATTGCCACAGAATTGCTTCTATTTTCAATTTATTAATGTTTGGGATTTGTCTGCATTTTCATCACATGTGACTTGTGAGAAAATCAAATATTCATCAAAGTGGTTTATGCAGAGTTAAGTTTGATTTCTGCCAAGTTTATTTTGTCCAGTGCCCAGAGGATGCTCGAGGGGGCTCTGTTCTTGCCTCTTACCCTGGGTGATGCTTGGGAGGGGCTTGTGGGGGCTGTTCCTGTCCCTGTCACCCCAGGCCATTCCCCAGGTGGTTTCCATCATTCTCACTCCAGGGAATGCCTGGGGGGTCTCCCTCCCCCTCACCCTGTGCCGGGGGTGCTCAGGGCAGTCTCTGTCCCTCTCAGCCCAGGGGATGCTCGGGGGTCTCTGTCCCTCTCAGCCCTGATGTGACCCTGTCCAAACATCATTGGGGTCAGAGGGACAGAGACACCCCCAAACCCCCAGAAGGGCTGAACCTGGGATCATGCTCATACCCTCTTCATCTGTTTAGCCCAGAAATGAGTTCTGCACCTTTAAGGCAGGTTCTGAGAGCGAAGGAAGGCAGGAAGTGAGCAGGTTTTTTTAGAAACTGCACTCCTCCATATTCCAGCTGCTGGACAGACAGATTGCAGGACAGGGGTCTCCTTTGGTTTTAGTTAGTTTTTAGCTCTCTGAGGCAGAGAAGTTCCCTGGACTGTGGTTTTTCTTTTACTTTAGAGCTGTTTAAACCTGCTCTCAACATCCAGAAGAGCCCTGGCAGCTCCACCTGTGGCCCATTGGCCCGAGCCTGGTCCACGGCATTTCCAGTGCTGGAGAAACTGATAGGAGACTGATAAGAGACTGAGTGAGCAGAGCTACAGCCCACAGAGGGACTTTCTGAGTTTGTCATCTCTTTTGGAGCAGCAAGATGTTTTATTGTTTAATATTCGTCATTTGCTGTGCTCATGAATGCTTTGTCTGTTAAATAAACAAGTTTTTCCACTTTTCTCCAAGGAAATCTTTTCCCAAACTGATTGGGGGACAGGCTGCTTGAATTTGCTTTCTAGAGGAAACCCCTTTTGGAGGATTTCTCCCAAATTTGCCCTAAACCAGGACAGAGCGGTGGGGAGAGGAGAGAGCCCCAAGTGACTGGATTGGGGGGAGGCTGGAGAGAGGGACCCTGGGACCCCAAAACCCCCCAGCATCCCTAAGCAGGACCCTGGAGAGGGGGGATCCCCAGGAGCTATGGGATCCTCAGCAGCCATAAGAGAGGGGACCACCAGAATCCCAGAGGGATGAGAATGGAAATGAGATGCTCCTGGTGGCTTTTTTTTATTCACTTTTGGTTTTTGAAGGTTTTTACCAGGTGACTTCTAGAGAGGGACTTGGGCAGAGGACCTTCAGACTCACTGTGCTCATCCCTTGTTTTTCCCCAAACCAGGATTTCCCATTACCAAACCTTGGCCCAATGGAGGAGAAAGCAGCAGGGAAGAGAAAGATGCCCGAGACACTCAGGCAGGTGAGGAGGAAGTCAGTGCCCCTTTCCCCCTCTCTCCTGCTCCATCTCCCAGCCCAGCATGGCCCCTGGCTGCAGGACAACCCCACTGCTGCTGATACTGTCCTCCTGGGAATGTACTGGGTGGATCTCCTGCCCCTTCCCTGTGGCACGGAGGCACATTCACAGGCTCTGGGGCAGGTGGGGGAACCGCGGGCGGTTTGGGGTGCGTGGCTCAGCTGCTCCCAGCGTGGTTCCCCCGAGCCCCCGGCGTGGCTCCGCCAGGCCCCCCCACCACGGCACCTGCCGGAGGTTTTTTAACAGAAATGCTGGTAAATTGACCATCTGGAATTACACTAAATACGATTTCAAGAAGCTGCTGGTTTGCCGGGCAATTTGCTGAATTCCACATTGCTGTTTCTTTCAGTAAAACTGCACTTTAAAAGGTCTTATTAAATTTATGCTTGCATAAAATTTTGGCTACCATGGGCTTATCTCAAAACTAAATTACGTAAAAACATGACACACTTATTACGTCCTTTGAATCTCCCCAGTAAATCCATCACACTGTTATTTCAATTGCGGATTGTTCAACTTTTCAGTGCCTTATTTCCATGAATAGCATCAGAATAAGTTAAATTTTGTTATATGTATAACTTTTAAGGATATTAGTTTTTTATTTTGTAATGTTTAATTTAATCCAAATTCCGGGTTGATAACACTAAGCAAAGTTAAGCTTCATTATTGTCAGATTTGAGCAATGTTAAGTTAAATTCCAAAATTTGAAATCCTGTTGTTCTGGATTGAGAGATAATGTGTGTATTGTATTTGCCATCTGTCAGAGGTAGGGCAGTTATTTTCTGTTAATTGGGCAGTTTTCTTTATCTCTTCAACAAATCAATCCTCCCTCCAGGGAGATATCTTTTGTTAATGGGCCATTGAGTGTAACTGCACGACTAATAAAAATTACATCATCCCACTGTGAGGTGCTCTGCCCAGAGGGAGGAGCCATGCATTGCAGACATGGTGAGGCTGGGGCTGAGGAGCAGCTTGTCCAAACAGGGTCAGCCCTCAAGGGGCTCATTCTTCTACATGCCCAGACCTCCCAAGGAGACATTCATCATCAAGATCACCTGGGGAATGCATCTATCAGCTCTTCTCTGAACTGGAACATAAAAAAATACTTGATTAAAGAAAAAAAAATTAATGAGGTGCACTTTGAAATCTTTCATCCTTAAAGGAACTCTACACTGACTCCAATCAGCTGCACAAGCCATGGACGCATGAAGAGCACTGAAGAAAGAGCCCTCAAGAGCTTTCTGTGTTTTGACAATCCCCATGTTGGATTTGGGGCTGAGTCCAGGAGCCTCAGGCACTGAGAGAAGGATGAAGAAGCTGCTCAAGGAGTCAGCAGCAAAACTCCAAGTGCCTTGGAGCATGGCTGGGCCCCAGTGAGGGCAGGGAGTGCCAAAGGCTCCCCAGGGACTGGTGAGAGCAGATCCTTGAGGCCAGGAGTGCAGGGAGCCCAAGGCTCTGGGCAGGGAACTGCAATGCTGAGCAAGGCCTGGGCTGGCTGGGGGAAGCAGAAAGGCCAAGCCCTGAGCCCAGCCTGGGCCAGCAGGGCCTGTCCCTCACGGGTGGCTCGGGGCTCTCTGTGGGGCAGGGGGATGTGAGGGGCAGCAAGGACAAATGTCATCAACCTGTGTGACATTCCAGGTGCTCATGGAAACAAGAGGCCACTGTGAGCCTGCAGGGCTGGAACACCCCAGAACACTGAAATGCTGGGGGGAACCAAAGGCTCCTTTCCTTGACTTTGGTGCACAGGAGAAACAGCAACCAGATATTCTCAACATGGCCAGATGCAAAGAATATTCTTGGTAGGACAGGACCCACAAGGTTCATCAAGTCCAGCTCTGAAGTGATTGGCCCACACAAGGATTGAATCCACTACCTCAGTTATCCAAAATCGTTCCACGTAAGTAGGATTACAAGGAGAAGAAATAGAGAACAACAGAAAGACAGACAATTGATAGACATGCATGTAAGTATCAACAGTTCTGTTTCCAGTGTTACTAACAGAAAAACCCCAGCAGAAGGCAGGATCCAGACCATGGGCTTGGCCTCGTGCTCCAGCTTTTAATCCCCTGGGCCTTCATGGGCCCGCCCCAGGGGTGGGACTGCCAGTGGCTTGCCCAATCAGAGTCAGGGAGGGCACCCGCTGCTAATGTGTGATTGATTGGCAGCTCTGCCAATCAGAGCTCGGCCAGTGCAGTGGTTGTGTTATTGATTGACAGCTCAGACAATCAGAGCTTGGTTAGAACAGCCCCTGCTGTGTGATTGACAGCACTGCCAGGGTGGGGCGGGGCTCTGTCCCACCACAAACCAAGGCCTGACCCCGGCCTGGCCCCACACGGGCATTCCGAGCATCCCGAGGTGTCTCGGGACATCGATCTCATCCAGCCCCTGACAGCGACCACGGTGACACTTCAGAACCTCATGGTACCATGGGTGAGTTGTGCCAATGGAGATCCAAGGAAACTATGGTGGGACTGGGGAACTTGATAGAATCAAGGAGACCATTGTGCAGTTCAGGGGCCCTGTGGAAGCAAGGGTCAATGATGAAACTGTGGGGCCAATAAGAACAAGGAGCCATTGTGACACAGAAGGGCCACATGGAGCCAAGGGACCACTGTGACTCTACTGGGGCTCATTAAACCAAGAAGCCATTGCGACATTGCAAGACCTCATGGAATCCATGAGAACATTGTGACATTGAGGAGACTCATGAAATCAAGGGAACATAGAACAAGTCTGCCTGGTTTAGCCTCCTGGGGGCTGTCTGACAGGTCCCACTGAATTTGGCATGTCAAGGGCCACTTCCCATCTGACTGTGAAGCACTAGGGCTCTGTGCTTTCATTCCTATGGAAAAGAAATGTTTTTCTTGTCTAGGTGGCCATGGCCAAAATTGGAATTCTGCCTCTAAAATTCCCTATATCCCATGCTTATTCCCAGACCAAATCTGCCAATACAGTCAAGTCTGGCTAGCCTTGGCCTCTGGTGACTGCCTCTCATCTGCCACTGCACCACTGGGGCTCAGTTGTTTCCTTCCTGTGGAGACCTCTGCGACACTGCGAGGCGTTGTGGAGCCAAAGGGCATTGTTACACTGTAGGAACTTGTGGAACCAAAGGGATCATTGTGACATGTGGCCACATGAGTCCAAAAGCTCTCCTTGAGGGCTGCCCCAGGCTAGCTCTTTGGCACACAAGCCACAGCGAGGGGGGGCACTCTCCTCACTTCCACTTGCAAGGAGAGAGCCTTATGCACTAATGCCTTGAAGGAGTCTGGGCCAATGCCGACGGGAGTGAAGACAGCGGGTTTCGACTTCTGGTGATACAGGGTCTATTGGGAGGAGCAGGGAGATGAAAAGTCTAGGAGGTCTAGAAACTGAAGACAGTGGGAAAGGGCTTACAGCAGCTTATAAAGGGGGGTGGCAACAGGGGTGGAGTTGGCCCTCCAACCAAGAGAGGAGCAGGAAGGAGTGGAAAAGGAAAGAAGGACACTGCTGTGGGACCAGTGGAGAGCGACTAGGGGAGCAGCCCCACCCCCTAAACCAATCACTTGATGCCCAGAAGAGAAGCTTCTAGATGGAGAGGATGGGTCGCCAAGTGATGGACAGGGCACCAGGCTCAGTCAAAACAAAAGATGCATTTGTAACTGGGGCAACAGGGGAGGAGACAGAGAGACTGACAAGGATTGCGGGAGAGGCGGCAACCTGGGTAGAACCATTGTATAACTAAAGGGGTGAGTGGAACAAAACAACTTACAATATACAACTTAGCATAAGTAAAAACCAAAAAAACCCACAACACAACATCTCTCCTTTTTTTGTTTAAAATTAATCACAAGAGGAGAAAACAAGTCCTTAAAATGAAGTAAATTCAATTTGATTGTTAAATTCCAAGTAAACATCCCCAAAACAAGGTTGAGCTAGTGGGGCAGAAGCCCACCAGCCCTCCTCAGGAGCCAGATGGTCTTCGGTGGAGTCTTGATCTTCTTCCTCCGGGTCTGATGTTGGAATTTGCATTCAGTTAATGCTTGGGGAAGATGTCATCTTTGTAAGAAATTTTAGTATTAGCTGCCATATGATGCTGGCAGCAACACAGACAATTAAAATGGCTAAACAGAACAAAAGAATGGTTATTAAAACAGAGCCCACCCAGCCTGAAAGGCCCCATCTGGAGAAAATGTCCCCCAGCCAGTCTGCACTCTCTTTCTTAATCTGATGTACCATGTCCTTCAGTTGTGCAATTGTATTCCTGACATCCTTGGCCTTAGATGTCAAGTTCAGACAGGAGAGCCCCTCAAACTCTTCACATTGATGGTAATGGAGCAGGAGCAGGAAATCAGTTGCTGCCCTGTTCTGAAGGGTTGCCTGCCTTGTTATTTCTTCATCTGATTGGAGGTCGCTCAGGACTGCTGAGATTAAGTTCGCTTGTTAGGTTACCCAGAACTCTAGGTGAGCTAATTCACCTGCAGCTTTTGTCACAGCCACCCAAAGTAAAAGGACTGTGATTGCAACACCTTTAGGTTTGGACCAATGAACAATTTCCAAATCACACTTAGAATCTAATTCTTGAAGGTTTCTCCGGGAATGGGCTGAATTGTGTGTGACGTTTTTAGATTTCTAATTTGAAATTTGGGTATTGTTGGGTGCAAACAGCGTCAGCCTCCCAAAAGAACAAGGGCCTTCCTATCAGGCGAGAGGGGATGCCTGCCCAAGCTGGGTCTCCACAAATTAAGAAAATTCCCCGGGGAAGGGATCGGGATTTGTGGTCATAAGTCGAAGCCATGGAAATTTGGGAAATGGCGTTGCACCAGTTTCCAGCGGTGTAATCTTGATTGTGTTGAAGGACTGGGAGGTAGGATTTATCAAGGGGGTCTGGGGAAAACAGAAATTGGACACAAACTGAGGCTGGCACGGAGCCGAGCAAGGTAAACTCAAGGGGTTCAGAATCTGAATGATTTAATTTGGGGAGGAGATTTCTCCAGACAAGGTTAGGGTTAATTCCAGGGGAGAGGTAACTTTCTAATGGGCAAGGAGTTTCAGGGAACTGTTGAGAGGGGGAGGAAACTCATCTAGGTTTGAAGGGATCCCCACAAGGCAGGTCGACAAGAGGTCTGCTGCTGAAACGGTGGTCAAACAAAGAAGATCCTGGTCAAGGACCTTGGTGAGCACTTTCCAGATGTTAACTTTTGGCTGGGGGATGATCCACATATCAACAGGTGGTATGGTGGATCAGATGAAAACCAGGATGACGGTGATCCAAAGCCAGATGAGGGCCATTAGGTTTGGGTTTACTGGAAAAGAAGCAGAATCAGTGAGTACAATGCAAAAAAAGGGGGGTGGTTCTACTCCAGGATGATGAGATCATCTGAAAAAGGTCTCTTCTTCCTCCTCCAACAAACATCTTCTACTTGCACTACCTGACAAGCCAAACGTTTTTTTGGTAGAAATGGCTTGACCCATTTGGAGGGTACCCACTTAGGCCAAGAGGGACTGGATACACAAGCATATTCCCTTCACTGGGTGACAAGCTGGAAGGGGCCCTCCAGTTTCCAGGTCTCCGGGTCTCTTACCATGACCCAGGACCTGTCCTTCAGCTCCAGTAGAGGGTTTGCGTGGTAACACCAAGTCATGGGTGGATTCAAATTTTCAAAACTGCAGTTTAAGAAGTTTAATCTGAAAAGCGCTTTGGACAACCCAATCTGGGGAGGGTCCACATTCACTGTCTCTCGCTGATGTTCGAGCATTGAGACTCTGCTGAGACCTCTTCCACCATGGTTTGACCTGTCGGGGAATAAGGGATGCCAGCATGTCTTATTCCCCATTGTTGCAGGAAAGCTTTACATTCCTTGGATTTGTGCCCTGGCCCATTATCCGTTCGAAATTTCGAGGTCGAGGTACTTCCAAGGTGGCATCCTCTGAATTTTGTCACTTTGCAGCTCGAGCCCTGCAGCAATTAATGAAGATGCTGCCAGTTCAAGTGCATGGCTAAGTATGTCGTTGCTGAGTGCACAAATTTGAATCCCCAATGATTACATACCTGCAACGGATCCAGTGCCAAGTACTTGGGGTCTTGGGTGAAACTGTTACTGCATGGAAATTAGAGTTTCGGAGATGGACGGGCTTTGTCAACTGGAGTCTGAAGGGAGAAAGTTTAGATAATGTCATCAGAATGGGTTTTTGGTTTAAGTATATAGGTGTTGCAGATGGTGAATCTTTAAAAGTCATGTCCGGTGAAACATTGGAAATCACATCAGGTAAAGTCATGTCAGTTATGTCAGCAACAAGTGGGATGTGTCTGAAGGGGTCTCCTCCCCTGCCCTCCCCACAGGATGCTTAATTATTCTGCCTTAATTTTGTTGTCGCAAAGGGAGGGGCTGCACTTAGAAATATTTTTTTTTGACCCCTCTTCAGAAAGCGACTGGCTCTATCTAAATTAAAGAAATTGTTGCTGCAGTGGGCAAGCCAGGGCCCAGTGGCATGGCTTGACACAGAGATGACACAGGCAATCCTCGGGCAGTGGCGGGCCAGCAGGTCTTGGCATGGTTTGCGTGCCTGGAGCCAAAGTAGGATAAACATCAATGGGAGGTTTGGCAAAAGCAACTTTGAGAGCAGTTCTTGGTGTGTGATCTTTTTGAGTAGGTTCCTCCGGAAGCACAGAAAACTTTTTTGCACAAACTTCAAGCATGAGTTGCAAGGTGGGCTGGGCATTCTAATGGGAGGCTGAGGATGGCCACCTTACACCTGGGATTGGTGTTAGCTGATGCCATCTCAGATAAAATCTCTTGACAAGCCTCCTCACCCCAAACCTGCAACTCCACTGCCTTCCAGAGGCATTCTACAAAGGCTGTAAAAGGCTCAGATGGAGATTGAAAAATTTTAGAGTATGTTAACAAGGGAGCCCCAACGTGCAAACGAGGAATGCCTTTTCAGCCAACTACATGGCTTCTTTTAAAGCCTCTCGAAGTAGTACGTCGGCTTGAACCTGCCCTTGTGCCCAGTTTGTCAGGACACAAATATGATCAATAGAGATGGGCTCTCCTTTCAAGTCTGCACTAGTCTGGGGATTCTCCCACAGAGTCGGGAGGATTTCCAGAGCTGCCTTTTTCCATACTCCCTCCAACATGGTGTACTTGGTGGGATTGAGGAGGGAGGAAAACAAATGTTTGAGATTGGCCGGGGTACCTCTGACTCTGTGAGAGTGGCCCTTAAGATTCCCCAGAAATGTTCGCTATCTCTACCAAAATCTTTTTGGGCCTTGCAAAGTTCTTTAATTATGTGGTGTGGAAAGTGGGGTCCATTGGGCTCATGTCCTCCCCTCCCTCTCCGGATGGTATGAGACTGGAGCCGCTGATATTGTGGGCATTGGCTCCGGTTTCCGGTGTCCCACCTCTTGCCCCCCGCAAGCCAAAGCATGGGAACCAGAAAGAGGAGGGGGAGGGGAGGAGCTAAGGGACTAGGCGGGGAGACCTGATGTCTCCCAGTCTCCACCTCAGGGACGTAACATGGAGCAGGGATTTCTGAGGAAGGACTGGCAGAGGGACAAGGGAAGGGGCAGGGGAATGGGAGGAGTCTAAATAAGAAAGGGGTTGTTCGACATGCAAAAGGGTTTATAGAAAGAGGAGACTGGGTTGGCGGGAAAAGCCACAAGACTTCCGCCATATTGGGCTTCACAGAAGCCATTTTGTGAGGGATAAGGATCTGGGAGATTAAAGCGAACTCGGGATGGAGATTTGCAAACTGAAAGAGGCTCAGAAGGGGAAAGTCCCAAGAATTTTGGCCAGGACTTCTCGGGCGGCAGGGGCAAGAACCTTGGAGAGAGCTGGGGAGATGGGGACCCCGATTTGTGACAACTGTGGAAGCTCCCTTCAAGATTCCACCTTTTGGGCCCACGGATGAGGGAAGAGGGGTAGGACAGAGAGAACCGCATGAACTGGGGATTGAAGTGTTAACTGATGGTTGTTTTCTCCGTTCCCGCCTTCAATTTAAAATGGCTCTAACTTGATGGACGCAGAGAATGATCTTAGAAAGGGAGGAGTCCCCTGACCATCCTAATTCTGCCAATTTTACAATGACTACATCCCAAAAATTGACCTCATACAATTGATCAGTGGTAACCTCCAGGAAGTGAGAAAACAACCAAACAATTAACTTTCTTAATTCCCACTTTTTAAACATGAACATCGCCACCCGCAAGGATTCCCACAACTTGGATAAACGCTGTTTTCTGGATCCCAGAAAGCCTCACACCCATGGCTTATGATGTTAAGAGAGGGAACCAACACCCACCACCCTTGGGAAAAATGAAAAGGAAAAGGCAGAAAGATCCACACCTGCCCCTATCGAAAAAGACAGTGGCTGTGCAGCACAGAAAAGAGGCAAAGGTGCTAAGTTAAAAAGACCTGGCTCAAAGTAAACGAAGGAGCTCAGGACGCCCCGACCCTTCATCAATTGAAAGGATCTGGGGTAGGGAGACAGGGGAAAAAGAAGAAGGAGAGAAAGGGAGAGGAGACCACTTACAGTTGCAGGCGCAGAATTCAACGTCGTTTTGACTCGGGCCCCCTCTCAGTAAAAATGCGGTGTTAGGTGAACAAAAGACCAAATGTGGGGGTTCCTGTCAGGGAAGACTCCTCGGGTGCAGGAGTGCCTCCCCGAGCCTCCGGGAGTGCCACCCACCAGAGATGGGTCTGCTCCTACTGGAGGAAGTTTCACAGCCAGGTGGTCTCAAGAGGTCACTCCCACAGCAGGTCCAGATGCAGATCTGCAGGAGCCCAGAGTCCACTTTCCACAGGGTCCAGCGATGAACTCAGGCCTCACATTGGGTGCCAAACTGTGGCCACATGCATCCAAAAGCCCTCCTTGAGGGCTGCCCCAGGCTAGCTTTTTAGCATGTGAGCGACAGCGAGGTGGGGGGCACTCTCCTCGCTTGCAAGGAGAGAGCCTTACGCATGAATGTCTTGAAGGACTATACGCCGATGTTGATGGGAGTGAAGAAAGTGGACTTTGACTTCTGGTGAAACAGGGTTATTGGGAAGAGTAGGGAGATGAAAAGTCCAGGAGGTCCAGAAGCTGAAGACAGTGGGAAAAGGGTTTACAGCAACTTATAAAGGGGGGGGGGCAAAAGGGGTGGAACCTGCCCTCCAACCAATAGCAGAGCAGGAGGGGGTGGAAAAGGAACAAAGGACACTGCTGTGGGACCAATGGGGAGTGACTAGGGGAAGGGTCCCAGCTGCTGAAACAATCACTTGGTGCCCAGAAGAGAAGCTTCTAGATAGAGAGGATGAGTTGCCAAGTGACAGACAAGTCACTGGGGTGCAACAGAACAAAGGATACAATGTTAACTGGGGTAACAGGGGAGGAGACAGGGAGACTGACAAGGATTGCGGGGGAGGAGACAACCTGGGTAGAAACATTACACAACCACAGGGGCGATTGAAACAAACCAACTTGCAATATACAACTTAACATAACTAAGAACCTGAAAAACACAACACAACAGTAAACAATCTCCATATTGCATTCTACTTTAGCACAACACAGGCACAGCAAGAGAGGTAAGAATTATGTTTTCCTTCTTCTCTGCTTGTCTCACAGCTTTGAACATTCACATGTTCAGAAGGCATGTGAATACCACACTCAGGGGGAGAGAGAGTCCCTTTCCTGCCGCTGGCAATGACCTGAGGTGGAAGTGAATGTGATGACAGGGCCATGGCCAGACCCTCATGTTCTTCAATTCCACACCATGTCATTGGCTGGGGCAGGAAAATTAACAGATGTCTTCCCACCATGGGTCACAGGGCTCTTTCCAATATGGGTCCTCCAATGGGGGAAGAAGCTGGAGCAGTTCATCAAGTTCTTCCTGCAGTTGGGGCACTGGCAGAACATCCCTTATCGGTGACTCCTGGCTGGTCAAGTCAGAGCTCTGGGTGAAGCTCTTCCCACATGTGGGGTACTCATAGGGCCTCTCCGCAGTGTGGATCCGACGGTGCCTGACAAGGTTGAGTTTCTGCTTGAAGCCCTTCCCACAGTCAGAGCAGCGGAAGGGCCTCTCATCTGTGTGAATCTGCACATGCAGGCGGAGATTGGAGCTGGTGGCAAACCTCTTCCCACACGTGGGACACTCGTAGGGCCTCTCCCCAGTGTGTATGAGCTGGTGCCTGACGAGGTGGGAGTTGCGCTTGAAGCCCTTCCCGCAGTCAGGGCAGCTGAAGGGCCTCTCATCTGTGTGAATCCGCTGGTGCTGGAGGAGATGGGAGCTGGTGTGAAACCTCTTCTGGCACTCAGGACACTCGTAGGGCCTCTCCCCAGTGTGGTTGCGTTGATGCCTGACAAGTTTTGAGCTGCAGCTCAAGCCCTTCCCACACTCCCCACACTCGTAGGCCCATTCCCCTGTGTGGATCATCTGGTGGCTGATCAGGGTGCTGCTCTGCCTGAAGCTCTTCCCACACTCCAAGCACTTGTGGGGCTTCTCCCCATCAGGAAGCTGCTCATGGAACACCAGCTCTGAGCTCTGGCTGAAGCTTTGTCCACCTTCTTGGCACTGGGTGTATCTTTCCTTTTCAGAGCACCCTGGGCTGGGTTTGGAGTCCCTCCTCCTGAAGGATCTCTGCAGCTTTTCTTCCCCATTGTATTCCTGTGCTGTGGAGCCACTCAAAATGGCCTCTGCTACAAGGTTGTGCCATGGGGCTTTGTCCTCACTGGTCTCCATCCTCTGCTCCTTGTCTGGGGGAGGAAGGACAAGGAGAGGATTGGATTGGCCTCCGTGACAGAGGGAAGGGGAAAGAGATTCCCCCAGTGCATCCCTGGCAGGACAGCATTGCCAATGTTGTTGTCCTGCAGCCAGGGGCCATGCTGGGCTAGGAGATGGAGCAAAGAAAAAGGGGAAAGGGGCACTGACTTCCTCCTCACCTGCCTGCATGTCCCAGGGCATCCTCGTCTTCCTCACAACCTCCTCCTCCATCTGGAAAAGGTTTTGGTATGGGAAATTCTGGTTTGGGAGGAAAACAATGGATGAGTACATGGCGTTTTGTACTGCTTTCAAGGCAAACCACAGGGAGAGTCTAAGTCAGAATTACAATTTAAAAAGGAAATTTAGATCAAGATAATGATACAGAAACACTGCCTTAAACTGACAGAGTAAGGATATAACCTGGCACCCTGTTGGTCAGGGTGGTGGGAGCAGTCCCATTAAATGGTGGCTGCAGTCCTGTTGCAGTGATGATCGTGATTCTGTCAAAGCAGTGATCCTGGAGAAGGGTCTGGTCTTCCTCTGAAGGTCCAGTGCTGGTGATGGAGCTCTTGTCCTCTGGCAATCCAGTAGGCAAGCTGCTCCTGGGGCTGTAAGCCTCCGCTTATATCCAGGTAGGAATGGTTGGCTCCTCCCCCTGGGCGGAGCATCCCACAATGGGATGATGTCATTTTACCAGTCCTGCAGGGACACTCAATGGCCCATTCACAGAAGAGAGCCCCTGGAGGGCGTTATCAGGGCTGAGTCATGGAAGAGATAAAGAACACTGCCCTGCCTGTTTATAACACTTTGTCAAGATGGTGATGGAAAACATGCATTTGGTTACATCTTGCACTGCAACCTGAAACAGTGGGGTAATCCCTGCTGCGGGGGTGAACACCACCCCCCTTACCCAAACTGGCTCAGGTGTAAAACCGCCACCCCGGGAAGGCCATGAATACAGGGGACAATGTCAAACTTGCCCCGCCCCAGAGCAGGTCTCTGTCCCTGTACCTCCCTTGTTCTCCCCTGCTTTTCTCCTTCTTTCCATCTCTCTCTCTACCTCACATTGACTGTTCAATACTATCCACTTTGGATTTGGTCTCATTAGCCCCTTAACTGGGGCAGAGGCATCTCTCTAACAATTTTTTTAAGCAGATTGTGACATTATTTTGGCACAGTGAGTTTAGGCATTGTTCTCTGACCCCAAGTGCCTGTGACAACAGCATATTTCCCTCCTCTGAGGTGGCTGTGGTTCTCTCTGGAGGAACTCTTGGAAAATTGGACACCGCTTCTTCTGAGGGACTTGTGGGAGAACTGATGAGGAAAATGGCTGCTGTGGCTGGCCAGTGTAACAAAAATATTTTGTTGTCCTCCCTTGAAAATTTTATTAAAATCACTGGAGGAAAGGGAGCAAATGATACCAGCAAGACTGACAAGGTTCTTTCACCCCAACATGAGGAACGCAAGGCTGCCAGAAGTCCCACAGGAAGCCCAGCTCAAGTAGCTAGATTCCTAAATTAGTCCTGAATTCACAGGCTTGGAGACTTGGCCACATGTGAAAATCATAAGTGTCTTCGTTGCTGTCACGTTTGTCACAGCTATATAGAGTTTTTCCTTCCTTTTAATAATCTTGGGCCAAATTTCCATCTTTTTGTTTCTTTGTAACCTGCCAGCTGCCAAGCTGGAGCTGTGCAGGAACCAATGAAACTTGGAATTGCCACACAATTGCTTCTATTGGCGGTTTATTAATGTTTGGGATTTATTTACATTTCCATCAGAAGTGACTTGTGGCAAGAGCAAATGTTCGTCAAGGCATTTAACGTGGTGTTAAGTTTGATTTCTGCCAAGTTTATTTTGTCCAGTGCCCAGGGGATGCTTGAGGGATGCTTGGGAGGGGCTTGGGGGGATTTTGTCCCTGTCCATGTCACCCCAGGCCATTCCTGAGGTGGTCTCCATCATTCCCACCCCAGGGAATGCCTGGGGGTCTCCCTCCCTCTCACCCCCATGCCAGGAGATGCTCGGGGCAGTCTCTGTCCCTCTCAGCCCAGGGGATGCTCAGGGGTCTCTGTCCCCTCACCCTGGGGGATGCTCAGGGGTCTCTCCATCCCACTGGCCTCAGGGAATGCTTGTGCAGGGCTGGGGACCAGGGCCTCTGTGTCCCTCTCACCACTGAGGGTGCTCAGGGCTGGGGGGGCTCTCCGACCTTCTCATCTCTGGGGAGGCCAGAGGGGTCTCTGTCCCTCTCAGCCCTGGTGTGACCCCAACCAAACATCATCGGGGTCAGAGGGACAGAGACACCCCCAAACCCCCCGAAGGGCTGGACCTGGGATCATGCTCGTACCCCCATTTTTCTGTTTAGCCCAGAAATGAGTTCTGCACATTTAAGGCTGGTTCTGAGAGCGAAGGGAGGGAGGAAGAAGCTGCAGTTTGTTTTAGAAACTGCATTCACTCCTCCACATTCCAGCTCCTGGAGGGACAGATGGTGGGACAGGGCTCTCCTTGGCTTTTAGGCTTTTTTTAGCTCTCTGAGGCAGAGAAGTTCCCTGGACTGTGATTTTTCTTTTTGTTTGGAGTTGTTTTAACCTGCTCTGGACTGAACACCCAGAAGAGCACCTGCAGCTCACACCTGTGGCCCATTGGGCCGAGCCTGGGCTGTGGCTTTTCCAGTGCTGGAGGAACTGATAAAAGACTGATAAGAAACTGATAAGAGAATGAGTGAGCTGAGCTACAGCCCAGGGAGGGACTTGCTGAGTTTGTCATCTCTTTTGGAGTGGCAAGAAGTTTTGTTGTTTAATATTGGTCATTTGCTCTGCTCGTGAATTCCTTGCCTGTTAAATAACCAGTTTTTTTCCCACTTTTCTCCAAGGAAATCTTTTCCTGAACTGGTTGATGGAGGGGCCAGTTGAATTTGCTTTCTAGTGGAATCCCCTTTTGGAGGTTTTCTCCCAAATTTGCCCTAAACCAGCAGAGGGCAGTGGGGAGAGGAGAGAGCCCCAAGTAACTGGATTGGGTGGAGGCTGGAGATGGGGACCCTAGGACCCCAAAACCCCCCAGCATCCCTAAGCAGGACCCTGGAGAGGGGGGATCCCGAGGAGCTATGGGATCCTTGGCAGCCATGAGAGAGGGGACCACCAGAACCCCAGAGAGATGAGACTGGAAGTGGGACACTCCTGGTGGCTTTTTTAGATTCACTTGTGCTTTTTGAAGGTTTTTATGGACACCAGGTGACTTCTAGAGATGGACTTGGGCAAACGACCTTCAGCCTCACTGTGCTCATCCCTTGTTTTTTCCCAAACTGGGATTTCCCATTGCCAAATCTCAGACCAATGGAGGAGGAGACTGCAAGGAAGAGGAGGATGCCCAGAGACATGCAGGCAGGTGAGGAGGAAGTCAGTGCCCCTTTCCCCCTCTCTCCTGCTTCATCTCCCAGCCCATCATGGGCCCTGGCTGCAGGACAACCCCACTGCCAACGCCGTCCTGCTGGGGATGCACTGGGGGATCTCCTGCCCCTTCCCTGTGGCACGGAGGCACATTCACAGGCTCTGGGGCAGGAGGGGGAACCGCGGGCGCTTTGGGGTGCACGGCTCGGCTGCTCCCAGCGCGGTTCCCCTGAGCCCCCAGCGTGGCTCCGCCAGGCCCCCCCCCCACGGCACTGGCTGGAGGTTCTTTAACAGAAATGCTGGTAAATTGACCATCTGGAATGACACTAAATACAATTTCAAGAAGCTGCTGGTTTGCTGGGCTGTTTGCCAAATTCCACATTGTTGTTTCCTTCAGTAAAACTGCACTTTAAAAGGTCTTAGTAAATTCATGCTGGCATAAAATTTGTGCCTACCATGGGCTTCTCTCAAAACTAAATTACATAAAAACATGACACACTTATTACATCTTTTTAATCCCTCCAGTAAATGCATCATGCTGTTATTTCAATCCCAGATTGTTCAACTTTTTCAGTGCCTTATTTCCATTAGTAGCATCAGAATAAGTTAAATTTTGTTGTATGTATAACTTCTAATGATACTAATTTTTGATTCTGTGATGTTTAATTTAATGTAAATTCAGAGTTGATAAGATTAAGCAAAGTTGAACTTCATTATTGTTAGATTTGAGCCATGTTAAGTTACATTCTCTTAATTTGAAATCCTGTTGTCCTGGATTGAAAGACAATGCATGTATTGTATTTGCCATCTGTCAGAGGTAGGGCAGTTATCTTCTGCTAATTGGGCAGTTTTCTTTATCTCTTCAACAAATCAATCCTCCCTCCAAGGAGATATCTTTTGTTAATGGGCCCTTGAGTGTAACTGCAGGACTGATAAAAATTACATCATCCCACTGTGAGGTGCTCTGCCCAGAGGGAGGAGCCACGCATCCCAGACATGGTGAGGCTGGGGATGAGGAGCGGCTTGTCCAAACAGGGTCAGCCCTCAAGGGGCTCATTCTTCTACATGCCCAGACCTCCCAAGGAGACATTCAGGAGCTGGGCTGGGGGCTCCAGAGGTGGCAGTGGAGCATTGCCTGTGCTGTGCCAGGGACTGGCAGCCACTGCTGGGCTGGGATAGAGGCTCTCGGGGGATTGGGGTTGCAGAGCAGGGCAGTGCTGAGGTTCCAGGGCAGGGCAAGGCTGGATCTGCCCCTTCCTCTGCTACAAATGAAATGTTTTGAGCCAATAATCTCCTTCAGTCTGTCACAGTAGGGAATGTTGGAGGTGAAATCCTGACTCTGGCCATGGGCACCTGGACAAGAAGGACAGTTCTTTTCCATAGGAAGGAAAGCACAGAGCCCCAGTGTTTAGAAGGCAGGTGAGAGCCTCACTAGTCCAAGGCCATCCAGCCTTATCAGGAATGGCAGATTTTGTCTGGGAGCAGTCTTTGAATTTTAGGAATTTTGGAGGTGGAAGCCTCTCAGCCATTGGGGCCTGGAGAAGCAGGAGAGTTCTTTCCCATCGGAAGAAGAGCACAAATCCTTCCCCAGTGTTTTGGGAACAGATGAGAAATCACTGCCAGCAAGATTTGTCCTGGCAATATTCCAATGGGAACAATCCCTGGATATAAGGAAATTTGGAGGTGAAATCCCAGTTCTGGGCATGGGTGCCTGGAGAAGAAGGACAGTTCTTTTCCATAGGAAGGAAAGCACAGAGCCCCAGTATTTGAAAAGCAGTTCAGAAGAGACCCTTAACCTGCCAAGATCAGCTGTCTGGCAGCCCCTGTGAGGCCAAACCAGCCAAACCTGTCCCATGTTCCCTTGGTTCCATGAGCCCTGCAATGTCACATGGACCTCTGGATCCTGGGAGTTTGAAGTGTCACAATAGTCTCCATTAGCTCCACAGTGTGACAATGGACCTCTGATGACATAAGGCTCCAGTGTCACCCTGGAGCTTTGGTTCCATGCAGCCCTGCAGTGTCACAAAGGCCTCTTGGTTTCATGAGGCCCCACAGTACCACAATGGTCCTCTTGGTTCTGTGGGGACCCCCAGGGTCACAATGGTCTCACTGGTTCCATAAGGCCTTACAGTGTCACCATGCTTTGAATATTTCCTGGGCCCTCATAGTGTCACAATGGTCTCCATGATCCCATGAGTCCCCTCAATGTCACAATGTCTCCACGATTCTATGGTGTGCCTCAGTGTCACAATGGCCCCTTGGTTCCACGAGGCTGTGAAGTCTCTTAATTGTCTCTCCATGATGCCATAATGCCTTGCAATGTCTCGATGGACTTTTGTCTCCATGGAGTCTCACAAAGTCACAATGGCCTCCAATGGTTCCATGACACCCCAAAGTGTAATGGTCTCCACAGTTCCAGGAGTCCCTGTGATGTCACAATGGCCCCTTGCTTTGATGGGGCCTCACAGTATCACAATGATCCCTACATTCCATGGAGCCACAGAGTGACAGTACGGTCCCCTTGGTGCCATGAGGACCAGCAATGTCACAGTGCTCTCCATGATTCCATGAGACCCCACAGTGTCACAATGGTGCCTTGGTGTCACAGGGCCCAACAGTGTCACAATGGTCCCTTGGTCTCACAGGGCCCCACAGTGTCACCATGGTCCCTTGGCTCCATGGGCCCTGTGCTGCTGCATTCCCCCCTCCCCTTCTGAGCTGCCGCCCTGCCAGCTCAGAAATGCTCCTTGGCCATCGGCCTTGGCCAACAGCCCCTGGGCTCAGCTCCTCTGCAGCTCAGCACAAACACTGTCTGCTCCAGGCACTGCTGCTGCCCAACCAGCTCCTGCTTGCTGGAGGAGCACCCTGGGAACTGGTTTTGTTCCCTCAGTGGCACAACATCCCTGTCCTCACAGTGCCAAAGAAAGCTGTTGATGCCAAGTGCAGCCAGGATGAACCATTGCTGTGACTGCAGCCCCTCTCTTGGGGCCCTACAAACAGCGCTGCAAAAGGAGCCCCTTGGAGCTCTCCTGGGCCAGCGACTCCCTCTGAGTGGGGCCTCTCCCAGCTGGGAACTCTCCCGTTTGCTGCACTCGGGGATCCTGAACAACGAGGGAGCCTGGGCCGATCCCCCCACTCCTCCAGGATCAACCCTTCACCCTCTGGGGAGATGCCAAAGCATCCACAGGGAGCATTTCCTGCCCTCAGGGGAATTTCTCACAGGTGCCTTGCACTGACTCTTTGTGTCTGTGTGCACACAGGAGTGCCTGTGCTGGGGAAATGTGGCAGAAATGCTGCTCTCGGAGGGGTTGGAGTGCCTTGGATAGCTGAGTCAGTCAGGCCTGTAAGTCAGGTTAAGTCATGAGGTCTAAGCTAAGTTAAATGCTGCTAAGTGTTGTTTTTTGCTAAGTTGTTAAGTTTAAGTTATAAGCTAAGTTAAATATTATTAAGTGTTATTCCTCTGTTAAATTACTAAGTCATATTTAAACTAACTTATAATGACCTATAAGCCATTGTAAGTTAGGTTAAATACTGTTATGTGCTGTTCTTTTGCTAAACTCTGATGTGTAAGGTACCAGTTAAGGTTAAGGTATAAATTAAGTCCTGTTAACTTTGAGCTCTGTTCAGCTTTTAGGCCATACTCCTTTTATCCTTGCCCTCACTGTCCTTATGTCACGCACACACACACACACACACACACACACACACACACACTCACAGGGACTGTTCATGGTTCATTTCTGGTTTGACTGCCTGGATTTGATTTGGTTTTGTTGTTGCTTTGTTTCCTTGATGTGCCTGAAGTGTCCAGTCAGGAGCAAAGTCACTCTTTCCAAGGAAGTTTGTGGTGCTGTCGCTTAATATTAAATCTGGTTTTTGCTGATCCCTTGCCGAGGATTTTTTCAGAGCTCTCAAGCCCTCGTTTGTAACAGGGTGAAGGAGCCCTGGCCCAGGCTCTGGCCCTGGGGGACACGGGGACACTATCGGGGGGTCCCTGTCCCCCTGTCCCACCCCCCAGGGCCCCGGCCCCCCGGCCCCGTGTCAGGCTCTGGGGTCGATCTCGTGGAACATCCTCTGGGGGAGGCTGCGGCGCCGGGGGCGGGGGGACCCAGGGGGACAGGGGACCCCGCTGTGCACGAGCAGGGTTGGACTGCTCTGGGGAACTGTGACGGGGGCTGGGGCAGAGTGACCTCCCCAGTGACCTCACACAGCCTCTGGGATATCACACAGCTTCCTGTGATGTCACACAGCCCTCTGTGATGTCAAACAGCCCCTGTGATGACACACAGCCCCTTTGTGATGACACAGCCCTCATTATGATATTACACATCCTACCCTGGGATGTCACACAGCCATTCTGTGATGTCACATCCCCTCTGTGATGTCACACAGATACCCTGTGATGGCAGAACCTATTCTATGATGTCACAGCACCTACTCGATGATGTCACAGGCAACTCATTGATGACACACTACTTCTCTGTGATGTCACAGCCTGCTCTGTGATGTCGCAAAGCCCCTTCATGATATCACAGGGCCAATGATGGGATATCACTCTGTGATACCGTAAAGCTGCTCTGTGATGTCACAGAAGATTCCGTGATGTCACAAAGTCACCATGTGATGTCACAGTCTGTTCTGTGATGTCACATCTGGCTCTATGATGTTACTCACGCACTCTGTGATTTCACAACCCACTCTCTGATATCACAGAGCCACCTTGCGTGATGCCAGAGGCTACTCCATGGCCTCACACCCTACTCTATGACATTGCAGACAGCTCTGTGATGTCACAACACCCTCAGTAATGTCACAAAACCCTCTCTGTGATACCATATTGCCACTCTGTAGTGTCACAACACACACTGCGACCATACAGCCTGCTCTATGATGTCCTACAGCAATGTCATGATGTCACAGCCTGCTCTGCGATGTCACACAGTTACCCCTCTTTGATGCTGTAGCTGCTCAGTGACCTCACACAACAAACTCTGTGATGTCACAACCCCCTCAGTGATGTCAAACAGCCCACTCTGTGCTGTCACACAGCCCCTTGCTGACATCACAGCTGCTCTGTGCCTCTAGGACACAGCCACAGAGGTGTCGCTGTGACACAGCCCCCTCTGGGACATCCCCCAGCCCCTGCCAGTGCTGAGCCCCTGTCAGCTCTGGCTGTGCCCTGCTGGTGTCCCTGAGCTGCCCTGGCAGTGCCCCAGCCCTGCTGGGCTGTGCACAGGAGCTGCTCCTGGCCAGAGCTGTCTCTCTGCAGCGCTGCCCTTGCCAGGAGCTGCCTCTGGGCCAGGAGCCCAGCCCAGCTCAGCAGCACAGACACAGCACAGGGACTTGAATGACCCCCTGGGGCTTTGGTGCTCTTTGTGTCTGCCATGGCCAAAGTGCTTCCCAAGTTGGCTCTGTCAGGGCCTTGCAGCTGCTGCCCATCCCTGTGCCCTGTGCAGCCCAGGCTGTCCTACGGTGTCCCTGCCCTGTGCCTCTGTCCCTGCAGGCTGTCGTCATCCCCCGGCTACCCCACCTGGCTGGCCCCTTCCTTTGCTGACAGCTCTGCCTCCTGCCTGCCTCTGCCTGCCCACACAAATCTTTGGGCTGCTCCAGGCTCCTTCTGGGGGATATTTTGCACCACAGCCTTGCCCCGGGACGGGAGGGAAATTCCTTTCTCCTGGTGTCCAGTCTGGGCTTCCCAAGCTGTCCTTGGTGCCATTATCTCTTTCTCTGGCTGTTTTATACAATGAAGAAAAACTCTGAGATGTGTGAAACCACCCTTCAATCCCTCCCCAGCTACTCTTATTCTGTCCTCAGTCTCCACCCCACTGAGCCCAGAGTCTGCCACCTCTCGCTGCTGGTTATGGGATGAAGCCTCCAAACCTCATCTTGAGAGGTTTTTGGATTCTCTCCAAAGTCTGTGAAAATGAAAACAGTGGTCAAAGTTATTTTCTCCCAAATCTTGCAGTGACAGAACAAGGCTCAATATCTTTGAACTGAATGAGAGTAGATTTACAATTGTTTAAAGGCGAAAATATTTTACATTTATGAGAAAGGCACGAAACTGCAACTGTTATTCCAGAGAAGTGGATTCCCCATCTCAGGAATTATCCAAGAGCAAGAGCTTTGTACAACCTGACCCAGTGAAACCCTCTCATCCCCAAGAACAGAATTCCTGTTGTGTGGGTTCTCTGCTGTGCTGGGTGCCCTCACAACGCTTCTGGCCAGAATGTCTGCTGAGGGCAGCCAGGCTGCTGCAGGGGCAGTGACCTCACAGCCATCACCATGGCAGCCCTGTGCCCTGGGCCTGGCTCTCCCCTTTCCTCTGCCCCTGCCTTGTCTCTGCTGGCATGAAGAGTTTTCTCATTCATACCTTGTGCCCAAGGTGCTGGGGCCAATGGCTTCCCAGGCAGGCTCCTGGAGCAGAAGTGGCTTTTCAGAGCCCAGGCAGAAATGAGCCCTGAGGCAGCAGCTCTGCAGTGCTGGCCACCAGGCCGGGCTGCCAAGGGAGGCTTCTGGCCATGGCCTGCAAGCAGCTGCTGCTGCCAAGGTGCCTTTGGTGCCTCAGGCTCTGCCTGGCACAGCTCCCAGCACGGCACTCTGCCCTTGTGCCCGAGCCCTTCCCTGTGCTGGGGCTGGCCTGGGGCTTTTCCTGCAGCGGGACCTGCCCTGCTGATGGCACAGGAAAGGCAGTTGCTGCTGGAGCAGGAGGCTCTGCCTGCAATGGGCCCCAACAACTCCAGCAAGGCCCTGTTGACTTCAAAATTGCTTCCTAGAACAGCATATTCTAATAATTGTTATAATTCCAGTACTGTGGTTAAGATCTTTCTGACTAATCATGATCACAATCCATCAGGGCTGTATTTATAGAAATTTATCTGGTATTCCATCATTAATCGTGTGGGCCAAATTGCATTAAGGTTCAATTCCACCTCTCCAATCTTTTATACATAAACCTTTGACAATGTCTGGGGCTGGGATTGGATCCAGCCTCTCCCAGTCTCCTCTCTTAGAAGGAATTTTACAAGTCTAGGGGGTCCTGCAGGGGTTTGAGGTTCCATGGTGGCTGTTGGAAGTAATTTCTCCACCTCATGTCTCAACGGGAGTTTCTGTAATAAAGAAATGAAGCTTGTGCCTGAAGCTCCCACTGTGCTCATGACAGGAACCCCTGTGAGTGTCTGGGACATCCTGGCTCTGTGGCAGCCTGGGGACTCCTGGGATATCACCATGGAATGGCTGTGACTGCTTCTGAGCACAGGGCTCTTTACCATCCCCAGAAACACCTGGGAGGTGTCCATGGAGCCCCTGTCTCTGCCTGTGACATTCCAGCTCTTGAACATCCTGGAGACTCTTGGAATGTCCCCATGGAACTCCTCTGAAGGTCTGTGACAAATCTGATCCTTAGCAGGCAACCATCACCAGCCCCATTCCTATGGTCAGTTTCCATGGCAACCATCACCAGGCCCCTGTTCCCCCAGTTCCACAGAATTGGCTGAGCTGGGAGGGACCCATCAGGATCCAGGAGTCCAACTGCTGGCCCTGCACATGACACCCCAACAATGCCAGCCAGAGCCTGGCAGCGCTGTCCAAATGCTGCTGGAGCTCAGAGAGCCCTGGAGCTGGGACCCTTCTCTGGGGAGCCTGGGCAGTGCCCCAGCAGCCTCTGGGGAAAAACCTTTTCCTGAGATCCAACCTCAGCCTGCCGGGACTCAGCTGCAGCCGTTCCCTAGTCCTGTCCCTGGGCACCAGAGGGAAGAGGTTCCCACAGCCCCAGCCAGGGACCCGCTCTCAAGGCTGTTGCCATGGCCACCAGGGCTGGGACCAGCTGGGATGCTCTGTTTCCACAGGCTGGCCTTTAGGAATGGGATTCCTCAATTTCCTGATCCAACTAAAACTGCACTGCCATGCGCTGACATCCCACCTCCCATGGAAATAACAAAAGGCAAAGATCCTGGCCTGGGATAAGAACAATTTATTTGGAACAGCAATGAGATATGAAACAAACAGAAACAAAAACAATATTGATCACAGAAGGGATATGCAAAAGGGAAAACTACAATGCAACTAACTGTCTCTTCCCGGCCACAATTTCCTCCTGCCTGGAAAGGACACCCTTCTCCTCAGGGAAAGAGTCCTTTTCCTGCCCCTGGCAATGACTAGAGGTGAGAGTGAAGGTAATGACATCGCCCTGGCCAGACCCTCATGGTCTTTGATCCCACACCATGTCATTGGCAGGGGCAGGAGGAGGGACAGGTGTCTCCCCAGCATGGATCACAGGGAACACATATCTCCAGGGCTCTTTCCAATATGGGTCCTCCAATGGGGGATGAAGCTGGAGCAGGGCACAAAGCTCTCCCTGCAGTTGGGGCACTGGCAGGACAGCCCTTACCAGTGACTCCTGGCTGGTCAAGTCAGAGCTCTGGGTGAAGCTCTTCCCACATGTGGGGTACCCGTAGGGCGTCTCCCCAGTGTGGATGCGTCGGTGCCTGATGAGGTGGGAGTTTTGCTTGAAGCCCTTCCCGCAGTCAGGGCAGCGGAAGGGCCTCTCATCTGTGTGAATCCTTTGATGCCTGAGGAGATTGGAGCGGGCCTGAAACCTCTTCCCACACGTGGGGCACTCGTAGGGCCTCTCCCCGGTGTGCATGAGCCGGTGCCTGACGAGGTTGGAGTTGCACTTGAAGCCCTTCCCACAATCAGGGCAGCAGAAGGGCCTCTTCTCTGAGTGAATCCGCTGGTGCAGGAGGAGAGCTGAGCTGATCCGAAACCTCTTCTGACACTCAGGACACTCGTAGGGCCTCTCCCCAGTGTGGATGCGTTGGTGGGTCACAAGAGTGGATCTGTAGCTGAACCCCTTCCCACACTCCCCACATTTGTACGGCCATTCCCCAGTGTGGATCATCTGGTGGCAGATCAGGGTGGTCTTCTGCCTGAACCTCTTCCCACACTCCAAGCACTTGTGGGGCTTGTCCCCATGATGAGGCTGCTCATGGACCACCAGCTCCGAGCTCTGGCTGAAGCTCTGTCCACCTACCTGGCTCAGGGTGGGTCTTTCCTTTTCAGAGTACCCTGGGCTGGGTTTGGAGCCCCTCCTCCTGTGGGATCTCTGTGGCTTTTCTTCCCTGTTGTATTCCTGTGCTGTGGAGCCACTCAAATTGCTCAACATCATCGCCTCTGCTACGATGTCGTGCCATGGGGCTTTGTCCTCGCTGGTCTCCATCCTCAGATCCTTGTCGGGGGGGGGGAGGACAGGACAGAAAGAGGATAGGATTTGCCTCTGTGCCAGAGGGAAGGGAAAGGAAATTCCCCCAGTTCATCTGTGGCAGGACAGCATTGCCGGTGGTGTTGTCCTGCAGCCAGGGGCCATGCTGGGCTTGAGATGGAGCAAAGGAAAGGGGGAAAAGGGCAGTGACTTCCTCCTCACCTGCCTAGGTGTCCCAGGGCATCTTCGTCTTCCTCGCAGCTTCCTCCTCCATCTGGCAAAGATTTTGGGATGGGAAATTATGTCTGGGGGGGGAAAACAAGAGATTAATGCATTGAGTTTTGTATTGGTTTGAGGTCAAACCAGGGGGAGATTCTAGGCCAGAATTACAATTAAGAAAATTAAGGTCAATGCAATGATACAGAAACACTGCCTTAAACTGACACAGTCAGGATATAACCTGGCACCCTGTTGGTCAGGGTGCTGGTAGCAGTCCCATTAAATGGTGGCTGCAGTCCTGTTGCAGTGATGATCGTGATTCTGTCAAAGCAGTGATCCTGGAGATGGGTCTGGTCCTCCTCTGAAGGTCCAGTGGTGCTTATGGAGCTCTTGTCCTCTGGGAATCCAGTAGCCAAGGTGCTCCTGGTGTTGCAAGTCTCAGCTTATATGCAGGTAGGAATGTGTGGCTCCTCCCCCTGGGTGGAGCATCCCACAATGGGGTGATGTCATTTTACCAGTCCTGCAGGGACACTCAATGGCCCATTCACAGAAGATGGCCCCTGGAGGATGTTATCAGGGCTGAGTCATGGAAGAGATAAAGAACACTTCCTGTTTATAACAGTTTGTGAAGATGGTGATTGAAAACATGCATTTGGTTACATCTTACACTGCAGCCTGAAACAGTGGGGTAATCCCTGCTCGGGGGGTGAACACCACCTCCCTTACCCAAACTGGCTCAGGTGTAAAACCCTCACCCCAGGAAAGCCACACACACAGGGGACAATGTCACACTTGCCGCACCCCAGTGAGGCTCTCTGTCCCTGTCTCTTGCTCTCCCCCATTTTCTCTTTCTTTCCATCTCTCTCTCTCTACCTCACATTTACTGTTCAATAAAATCTACTTTAAATTTGGTCTAATTGGCACCTTAATTGGGGAAGAGGCATCTCTCCAACAGTTTCCTTAAACAGATTGTGACATTATTTTGGCACGTGAGTTTAGGCACTGTTCTCTGACCCCAAGTGCCTTTGACCACAGTATGGTTCCCTCCTCTGAGGAGCTTGTGGCTCTTTCTGGAGGAAGTCTTGGAAACTTGAATGCAGCTTTCTCTGAGGGATTTATGGGAGAACTGATGAGGAAAATGGCTGTTGTGGGTGGCCAGTGTAAAGAAAATATTTTCTTGTCCTTTCTTTAAAATTTGTTAAAATCACTGGAGAAAGGGGAGTGAATGATACCAGAGAGGCTGACAATGTTCATTCACCCCAAGGTGAGGAAAACAAGGCTGCTAAAAGTCCTACAAGAAGCCCAGCTCTTTTAGCTAAATTTCCAAATAACTCCCAAATTGAGAGGGTTGAGGACTTTGCCAAATGTGAGAATCATTATTCTCTTTGTCCCTATAACGTTTGTGATCACTATACAGAAATTTCCTTCCTTTTAACAACCTTTACTGGGCCAAATTTCCACTTTTTTTTATGGGAACCTGCCAGCAGCTGAGCTGGAGCTGTGCAGGAACTGATGGAACTTGGAATTGCCACACAATTGCTTCTATTGTCAATTTATTAATGTTTGGGATTTGTCTGCATTTTCATCACATGTGACTTGTGGGAAAATCAAATATTCATCAAAGTGGTTTATGCAGAGTTAAGTTTGATTTCTGCCAAGTTTATTTTGTCCAGTGTCCACGGGATGGTCAAGGGGTCTCTGTTCCTCTCGCCCTGGGAGATGCTTAGGAGACGCTTGAGGGGGTTATCCTTGTCCCTGTCACCCCAGGCCATTCCTCAGGGGGTCTCCATCATTCTCACCCCAGGGAATGCCTGGGGAGGTCTCCCTCCCTCTCACCCCTGTGTCAGGGGGTGCTCGGGGCAATCTCTGTCCCTCTCAGCCCAGGGGATGCTCAGGGGTCTCTGTCCCCTCACCATGGGGGATGCTCAGGGGTCTCCATCCCTCTGGCCTCAGGGAATGCTTGTGCAGGGCTGGGGATCAGGGGCTCTGTTTCCCTCTCACCGCTGAGAGTGCTTCTGGCTGGGGGGGCTCTCCCACCTTCTCATCCCTGGGGAGGCTGTGGGGGTCTCTGTCCCTCTTGAAATAAATGGGGCAGGAGATCTTTCTCCTTTTTTAATGCCTTTATTGAAAAGAATCAGCTCAGGTGGGGAGAAATCGACGGGTCGCGCCCACGCCGCCGGGGCTCCCAGGAGTGGCACGGAGGAGGAGGGTGATGCAGCTTTGTCCGCTGGTCTGCAGGCAGAGCTGGGGCTTCTGTGCTCATGGGAGGGTAGGAAATTCCACCTTTTCGGTCCAACACCCCCGGTCGTCTCTCTAGTTAACATCTTTTTAGGTTAGGGTGAGAAGCAAAAAGGATCCAAGCAGGCACTGGACTATGCTCCCATCCTTAGACATCACTTAGGTCACTTAGTTCTATGTTGGCTTGTAATTTTTAGGGGTTTTCCTGGAAAACTGCAAAAATTGGTGCAATGCATTTCTCATCTGCATACTAGCTCTGATGCCACTCCCATTCTCCTGGTACCTGCAGGATCCCTGGCAACCATCAGGGGGACAATGTTTAATCACTAACCATTAACAGGTAATTGAAGAAGAACTCTTAACAATGAAGCTAACTTAACAGCACTGGTCCAATCTGTTTTAACTCTGCAACCTTAATAAAAATAGATAATTTTTTATTCATAACACCTCTCAGCCCTGGTGTGACCCCACCCAAACATCACTGGGCTCAGAGGGACAGAGACACCCCCAAACCCCCAGAAGGGCTGGACCTGGGATTTGGTTTGGGCTGAGGAGTTAGGAAGGGGCTGGAGTCACAGCTAGGGTTGGAGTTAGGGCTGAGATTTGGACTAGAGCTGGGATTGGGGTTAAGGCTAGACATAGGATTGGCTTTAGGGCTGGGATTGGAATTGGGTCTGGGGCTTGATGAGTCTGACACTGGGATGGGATTAAATACAGAACTGTGAGTGTGTCTAAACGTGGAGTGAAATTGAGACCAGGATCCGGGTCAGGCCTGGGACTGAGCTCACCCAGAGCAGGACAGGGGGGATGTCACTGCAGGATGTCCCTGGCATCCTCCCAGCCCTCCTCAGGCACCTCCAAACATGGGGGGCAGCTGGATGCTCCAAGATCCAGGTGCTCCCAAGCTGCCCCTCAGTACCAGGTGAGCATTCCCTGAGGGCAGCCCTGCATGTGACCCTTGGGGCTCTGGGATCAGCCCTCACATCCCTGTGGGAGCAGCTGCAGACAGGATGAGAGAGTCTTTTCCCCCCTCTTCCCTGCAGAAGGGTGAAGCCCAGCTGCCCTTTTCTTCTGGTGCCTCCTCCTCTCCTCAGCTGAGGATGTCAAACTCCCCAGGAGCAGGAAAATCCCCATTCCCTGTTTCCTTGTGGGTACAGCCTGGAAGTTCAATCAGAATGAAGAACTTTCTGACAGCCCTGCCTAATGACACAGGGAGGAGGTTTGTGAGAAAGGGATAAAATTGTGTTTTGATAGGAAATAAAGACACAAAATTATTTCTTTCTGTCCCATTCATTTTCAGTCAGTTGTAGCTCTGTTTTCAGAGTGCCACCTTCTCAGCTGATTGTGTTTGTGTCCTCCTGTCTCTCCTGCCTTTCTTTGCCTGCTCTGTTTCTCTCTCTGTGTCCCCTGAGACCCAGGGCAATTCCACCAAAGACCCTGCCCTGATTTAATTCCCAGTCTAGGAGCTACAACAACCATGGGTGAAGTTATCAAGTCTGGCAGTGAAATGTCACTGTAAGAACTTGCTCCACTTGGCTTTCAGCCCCTTCTTAAGAGCTTTGCCTTCAAAGGCAGGAACATCTTTTCCTGGCTGGGAACTGGAATTCCAGCCCCTGGGAGTGTGTGCCATGGATCCCAGAGGGGCATTCCCGAGGCTCCCAGGGTGCTGCTCCTGCTGTGCCTCACGAGGAGCTGTGCAGGGCCAGTGGACAAGGTCCAGCAGCTCTGTGGGTTCCCAGCGCAGGAGCAGGAGCGGAAGAATCTTGCCACTCGCAGCGCCCGCACGCTGAGCCTGCAGCACCCCCTGCCCCGGGAGCATCGCCCCCAGCCCCGAGCCGCAGCTGAGGGGGGAGGCTGAGCTCGCCCTGGCTCTACCGAGGGGTCTCCGGGAGGATTTTTTTGGAGAGTGTTCGGAGCCGGCCTATCCCGGACTCCAGCCCCGGATATCTCCGGGCTCCCTAGAGGAACTTTTTCGGGGGGAGAGGAGCTGCGATCGCCCCTCGGGAGGGTCCCGGGGGTCCACGTGGGGATGGCCTGGTACCGACAGGGCAGGACATTGGTTTTGGGGATCCCCATGAGAGCCGGGGCTGTGGAACGTGGGAGCCCCGGGGCGGGGAGAGGGGAAGGGGCGATACCGGAGCCAGGGGACCCCCGGCAGCCCAGAGATGAGGCGGGGATGGGACCCCCTGACCCTGACCGGGGCACATCCTGGGGTGACTTCATGATGCTTGTACCCCCTTTGGTCTGTTTAGCCCAGAAATGAGTTCTGCACCTCTAAGGCTGGTTCTGAGAGCAAAGGGGGGGAAGAAGAATTGTGCAGTTTGTTTTCAGAAACTGCACTCACTCCTCTACATTCTGGCTCCTGGACTGTTGTGATGCCTTAAGGAGCTGGAACAGAGGCTAGAGGGAGTTAAGAGGAATAAAGTGGTGTCCTAGGTTACAATATAAAGATGTATTTTATTCCCATCCTCAAGAGCTGTTGAAACCAGGAGGGGCATTGTTTTTTCCTTATCTCCTGTTAATGGGCCCATAAATGCCTTGCCACATGACTCAGAGATAACTCCCTCCAAGAGCCATTTCTGTTTAATGGGTAATTAAGGATCCACCCCATGACTCATAGAACGATATCAGCCCATTGTGAGATGCTCTGCCCAGGTAGGAGAGCAGCTAAGCATCCCCACCTGGATATAATCTGGGATTTGGGACAGAACAAGCTGTCCTTACCCACTGGTTTCCAGAGGCCAAGAGCTACCAGATCTTTCTACAGCATCACCACTTCAACAAGACCATTTCAGCTGGACTGCTACCACCACCCTAACTAGCAGGGTGTCAGCTTGTATTCTGACTCTGTCAGTGGTTTTTTTTTTCTTGCATTATTGCGTGTATTTGGGGTTTTTTTCCCTTTTCATAATAAATTGTATTTCTGACTTGGAGTGTCTCACTGGTTTTGCTTTCAAACCAGAACATATATATAATATAATAAAATAATCAATTTCATATCTATGTAATTAAAAATGGATAACGTGAAATAAGGCTGACAATGGTAATATGTCAGCTTTGGCTGCTCACTGTGATACTAAATGCCCTACAGAAAAGAACTGACCAAGGCTCAACTGTCAGTGGTAAACTTTATGAGATTGTATACAAGAAATAAAGGAAGAAGGGATGAAATTGGCAATTTTTATAGGATTTGCTGATACTGTCATGTGGAATGCTTTATCTATTACTGTGAGAAATGCAGTGATTAAGACTGCAGGGTTTTTCATGTGCCAGACAATCCACAAGCTGCAGGATTGGTTGAATGGGTGAAGGATTTGTTAGAAGGGCAGTTGAAACAATGAGGAGATGGGAACCTGTCCCCATGGAGAACCCATCTCCCAGATGTGCTCCATACCCTTAACAATGGCCCACTGGGGAAATGGAAACCCCTGGCTGTGCACGGCTGCCCCCAATTTGCAACTACAACTATGGACAGAGAGACTTGGACTGTCCGGGAAATTGTTGTGGGTGTGATGGCCCCTGGCAGGGCCAGCCCAAAGGTTGCAGGGTTGGACCTTCATGCAGTGGAATTAATTAGGATAAATCCAAAGCAAATGAGAGCTGTCAATACTGAGACAGGAATTCAGATTCTTCCAGGACACTTTGGTTTGGTAACTGCTCGCTTGGAGCTTGGCCTTGCAAAGGGTTCATGTCATGGCAGGAGGAATTGATGCAGAATATCAGGGAGAAACTACAATAATTCTGTTAAACAACACTGAACAAGATTGGATTATTCAACTCCATGACAGGGTAGCACAATAATTGATGTTGCAATTTTAAGAACAATTGTGAATAAAGGAGATCCGCCTCCAATCACTACCGTTTGTGGAGATAAAGGGTTTGGATGCAGCAGTCCTAATAAAGGAGCCAGAGTGTGAGCCCAGAGGCCAAAAGGCTCTCCTAAGGCACGTGAAGGAACAGCTCCTAGGAAAGACAGCACTGAATCCTGAAACTTGAGCATGAACAATGGGAATATGTCCCTGCAGCCAAGTGTTCTGTGTGAGAAAAAATAGATATTACAGGATAATGTTTTACATATGCTGCCAGACCAAATCTCCTTGTTTGCCCCAATGACCCCTTTGGAAAATGCTCTGATCCACAGGGCTCCCTGAGAAGGCTGCTGTGACACTGAGGGACTTGCACACAAGTTCCATCCAGGAGCCTGGGTGCCCTCAGGGACTGGGACCCGGCCCCCTTCCAGCCAAAGGGGAAAGGGCCCACCAAGCCTTGTTAGCCACAGACAACATGGTAAAGCTGAACGGCAAAGAACATTGGAGGCATTGTTCTGGAATTGAAAAGGCTCCATCTCCATGGACAACAGAATTATTGTTCCTAACTCGAATGACATTGAGAAAAAAGAACGAAGAACAGTGTCACTAAAGTACTATTGATGTCTATAAGTTGTACCTTGATAGTCAGCCAGAATCTTTGTTTGCGACAAACACCTCTAGTGTTTCACCAAGGGATTAGTCATCAAAATTTAATGATTAGTTCTTGCAATTTCAAGATCAGGGTAGCCAAAGTACTCCATGTCACTAATTGCTGGGTTTGTTCTCAGCTGAAGTTGGGAGGAATGGGGTTCCCTTGGAGGGCCCACCCTATGGGGTGGCCAGAACTCTGTCCATGGGCTCTGACTCGTAACTGTCAATGAAGGGACAGTTCAAGAAAACACAGGAATACAATGGTTCGTTTGACAGGACTCACTAAGATTTCCCTTCAGGAGAAACCGAAGCCTGTTCTAGTTACAGAGGCCACAGTGTGAGAGGATTTTTGTGCTTTACCATCACTCCCCATGTCAGTAGAACTTGGGCTGCTGGAGCTGGTTCAGTGTAAGTGTTACACCACTCCTGGCTGCAGGGCCACCATTTAGGGTCCTTCAGCAACAATCACAAGGAAGACCTGGAGCCCAGAGAACATTTTCCTCCCAAGGAGTGCCTTGGGTTTCAGAAAGCAAAAGGTTCTGGTTCATCCTGTGCCCCATGTGTGCTGCCCCGTCCTGTGGAGTTGACTGGATGGATTATTAGAAGTAGCAGATAATGCTGTTAAATGTCCAATAGCACATCCTATGGGCTCCAACAAACACAAATGGGGACTCCACAGAACCGCACGGCCTTGGATTATCTGCTTGCTGGCCAAGGAGGAGCCTGGGCTGTCATGGGACAGGAATGTTGCACTGCTGTCAGGGATGGGTTTGAAGGCCAACAGTCAGCAATCACCTTGACAGAAAGAGCAGGAGAAGGGTGGCAGAAAGAAGAAAATTCTTCTTCGTGGGATTGGCTTCATGGCTGCAAACTGGAGGCTGCTGTGAAATGCATTTGTGGTAGTGTCTGTCATCACTGCAGCATGTGCACTTGGTGTGCACTCTAACATTCCATGTGCAAGTTGTTGTGACGCTTTGTGCTGGGAAGTGGAGTATTGAGACTTGTCTTAAAAGAGACAATCTCAACAAAAGAAAGGCATTTGATAAATAAGAGAGAATAGTAGCAACTCTTTAGGCATGTTTGAAAAGGAATGTGAATAGCTCTGAGTAATGAAATGTAACAGCACTTATTTGAAGCACAAGGGGAGATGCTTTTATGCCTAATATCTAAATCTAAACAGTGTTATTGAAAGAATGGTTATGAATGTTGTACTTCATTGTAGCTCTCAGGGCCCATCCAAGTAGCAAGGCCTGAACAGGCTGGGATCAAGGCCTGAACAGGCCCGGAGGCAAAGTTCATCTCTAGATGAACCTTCCAACCAAATGTTATATTTGTATCCACTCACTAACAAAGCGTTATTAACAACATGATCAGTGGATGTGTTCCTTGATAAAACATGGATTTATCTTTCTGTATTCAGAAACCAGACAAGACCTCATCTGTCCTTGTTTGGGGGTGAAGGATCAAAGTCAAATCCCTTGATTCCTCCTTGGGCCCTGCCCAGGCTTTGGGAGAAACCAAACAGGAGAATGAAACCAGATGTTCCCACCCTAGCAGTGCTGTCAGCTTGTTTGTTTGACAGTGTAAAAGCTGTGTCCTTTCACAGAAGGCTTGGAGGCTCCTTGCCTGCAAAGGTGGAGGCACCTGCGGGAATTCCCAGTGTCTGGGAGTGGCTCTGCAGTCCTTGTCTGCCCCAGCTGAAGTGTGGATCTGGGTGATGGTAAAGTCTGAGGGTAACTGGTGATGGATCTTTCTTTAATCACTGCAGGCAATCTTTGTTAGTAATGACTGGATGGATTGCTGAGCTTCTTTTGTAATTCTTTGCTAATGAATATGTGCTTTGCTAAGCTTATCCTTTTGTAATTCTTTGCAGCTGTGCATGATATAAATTACAGGATTCCTTAAGTTGGTGTCTGTGTCTTTGGTACTGACCCTACCCACTGGTGAAACAGGGCCCCTTGTTGCCTAAGAGTTACCTGGGAAGGCAAAAACCCTCACTCCAACATTCCCCCCATGTTCCTTGTTCCCCGCACTTCATACACTGAGGATGATGTCCTGTGGTCTGGGGTATCCCCGGGGTCAGCTGGGGTCACCTGTCCTGGCTGTGTCCCCTGCCAAGCTCCCCACAGCCCCAGCCCCTGCCCAGGGTGGCTGGAGGAGGGGCAGGACAGGCCTTGGCTCTGTTGCAGCTCAGCAAGAACAAAACCATCTCTGCGTGCTCAGCCCTGTGCTCAGCACCCGGCCCAGCCGTGTCTCAGTGCCAATGTCTGTGCCCTCAGTCCCTGCCAGGGCTTTCCATGGACACTGCCAGGACAGGTGACCCAGGTGTCACCCCCAGTGAGGGCTGCCATGGAAACAGTGCCAGCACTGCCCCTTTCTGTCTGGCTGACCTGGCCTTTGGCCCTGGCAGTGCCCTTTGCTGCTGGTTCCTGGTGCCTGAGCGGCCAGCGCGGCACAGGGCAGGTGGCCATGGCACAAGCCCCCAGCAAGGGATCTCCTCTGGCCCTGGGCAGTGACACCAGCCCTGAGCAATGGGCTGGCGCGCTGGGGTCGGTGCAGTGTCCATCCAACAGTGTCTTGCAATGGCCCAGTGCAGACTGGGATGATGATCCACCCTCACAGCTGGACCAGGGCAGGTCTGCAGTGCCCTTCCCCACAGCCTGTCTGCACAGAAGCACTTGCTGGGTGCTCTGCATTTCCCTTCCCTCACTCCTGGGTCCCTCCCACACCTCCCAACTCGGAGCTTTCAGCTGCAAGGAGTTCAAAGCTGGTCTGTCCTTCAGGAGTTGGTCTAACTCTTCCCTGAACAAACTCTGGATTTGTGTTTATTGCAGAACTTCCTGTGTGTCTAAAATATTCCTTGCAGGGTTCTGCCTTAGGGAAGGGGAACCTTCTTGGTGGCAGCTTGGGCTTGGCACACACTTGAGGAGGATGTCTGTTTTCAATAGGGAAACTCAGGAGTTTTAGACTGGTTCAAAACACAAAAGAGGATGACCCCTCTTTGGCTGTGTACAGCCAGTTCTCTGAGCAAAGCAGGTCCCAGGTGAGTGAGGAGAGACAAAATGGGCATGGGGAATGTGGAGCAAGGTTGTCCACGCTGCATCAGACCTCAAGGCACAGCTTCTCTGAGCAGGCCAGAGCTCCTTAGGAGAGTCCCTGCTGGATCAATATCAGTCACTGAATGCTGCAATCACCTCTTGTGTAATAAGAACAGCAATAAAAGACACCCTTTAAAATAGGAATACATACTTGCTAGAAGCTCTTTGAAATATTTCTCCATAACTGAAAAAGGAAACCCTCCTAATGAACTGCAGTAGAGTGAAGGTAAATCAAGGCAGAGCCATGGTTTGTCAGGACTTGCTTGATGCTAACAAGCCCCATGGTGCATTTAGAGCTGAGCCCTGGAACCTCAGGACCTGAGATTGTACAAACCTGTCCAGGAGTCAAAGTCAGAAGAAAACCCCAAAGTGTGTCAAGGCATGAATGGGTCCCACTGAGTTCCATCCCAACACAGGCTCCTCATGGACTCCTTGGAGGAGAGAATTGGGAGCCAGGATGGCACAAAAACTTCTCAAAGACTCGGTGTGAAAAGGAAAATCCAAAGTACTTTAAAAACCTTGAGTATCTCAAAGTATTAATGAGCCCCACTGAGTGTCAGTACAAAGATCTCAAGAGACTTGTTAAAGCAGATAATTGGGGCCTTGATTGCACAAACCTCAGACAGAGTCTGTATCAAAAGGGAAACACCAAGTACCTTCAAATAACTGAAGTACCTTGAAGTATTAATGAGCCCCACTGAGTGTTGTTACTGACAAAGCCTCTCCAGGGACTAATTACAGCAGATAGTTGGAGGCCATGATTGCACAAACTTCTCAGAAAGTCAAGATAAACCAAACCCAAAGTCCTTTGAAAAACCTGCATTCCCTGGGAGTATTCAGGAGCCCCCAGGGCCATTGCTGAGCAAAGCTCCCCAGGGACTCCTTCCAGCAGATCCTGGAGGCCACTGGGATGTGGGCTAGGGGGGGATGCTGAGGGCAGGACAAGGGGCTGACAGTGCCCAGCCTGGCTGGGGCTGTGCCAGGAGGCCCCAGGGCCTCAGGACAAGGTGTCTCCTCCCAGCCCTTGGTGGCACAGACCCTGCTGCTGAGCCCCAGGGCTTCTCTTTGTCCCCACCTGTCATCAGTGCCTCCAGTTCTCTGCTCTGCCTGGGGTCTGGGGACACTTTCTGAGTCGTGTCCCTCAGTGGGACCCATTAAAAGTCCAAGAAACTTTGGAGTTGGATTCTGACTTGGAGTTCTGGAGAGGTTTCTTCAGCTGCCTCTCAGGGACTGATGTTCAGGGCCTGAGCACAAAGCCCCAGAGGGTCATTAAAATCCTTGTGCTGTGTCTGTGCTGCTGAGCTGGGCTGGGCTCCTGGCACAGAGGCAGCTCCTGGCAACCAAGAAGAGATTCAAAAGCACATTTCTCTTGATGAGCAGCTCTTCTGCCAGCCCAGCAGGGCTGGGGCACTGCCTGCAGCCAGCCCAGGCATAGCCCAGAGAGCTTCAATCAGTCAGGGCTGGGAAGGTGCTGAGAAGTGCCTGGGGCAGAATCACTGCCAGCCCTTGGCACAGGAACCTCTGGCTGCAGGACAATGCAGCTGCAGCTCCTGGAGCCATCTCCTAAAGCTGGAACATCCCAATGCCTGCAGACCCTGTGAGTACATTCTCTGATTCTCTCTTGTGCAGAGCAGCCAGGGGTGCCCAGGGCTGTCCTGCAGAGCAGGCTCCTGCAGCCCAGGGCGCTGTGCTGGGGCAGGGACTCTGCTGCCTGCTAGGGACAGCTCTCAGCCGGCCCAGGGAGCTGCTCCCAGCGCTGGGGAGAAGCTGTGGGGGGAAGGAGCCACCCTGAGCAGGGCAGGTGCTGCTGCTGAGAGGGGCTGGGTGGGGCAGGGCTGCTCCCAGCTCCACACCAGCCTGGGCACAGCTCCGGGGGACACTGCCCAAAGAAGGTAAGCCTGGCATTGCTGTAAAGACCAGGAGCTTTCCTGAGAGTGTTTTTAATTTCCTGCTTAAAGAAGGATGGGAAAGTTGGGGTGATGACAAAATGGTTTTTGCTTTTAATACATTTTTTCATGTATTTGTAGCCCTGTAAATTACTATTATATAGTTATAAAACTATAATCCTTACATTACTATATTAAATATTCTATTAACCTCTTAATTAACTCTATTGAACTGCTAATATATACTTCTATAACTATAATCCTTAATTGGCTCAAGTATGTTTCCTAACCTTTCTTCTAGAATTTAGATCAATAAGCCGACTGTCTAAATCCATTCCTGAAATACTGTGTAGTATTGTTATCAGGAAGAGGACCTACAAAAAGAACTTTTTATTTTTTCCCCAGAATATGAGCAATCATAACAAAAAGTGAATGCAAAGAAGCCCTTGGACCTACCCCAATGGGTTGACCCAGGGGTGTGTAACTGGGACAACTCAATCTGCTATTGGATGTTCCTATTAAATACCCCAATTATTCAACATTAATAAATATTTGAAATCAGGGGCCAGGTGTGCCCCATCCCCACTGGGACACATGGAAGTTTCCAATAAAGGTCTGGTTTTTACTTTACTGTTCTAACACTGCTGCAAGGGGTTTTTACTCTTTTGATTACAGACAACAGGGGGATGAGAGAGGCAGAACAGGAATTGTAATCCCAGAATCACAGAACATTCTGAGTTGAAAGGGACGCAGCAGGATCATCAAAGGAATGTTTGAACATTTACAGAGACTCCAGAACTGTAACTTTGGCTAGTCAGTCTCTCTGCTGGGAGCCTCCCAAAGGGCCCTCAGCCACTCCTCAGCCCTGGACAGCAGCAGGATCCCCTCTGAAGGGCCCAGGAGGGCTCTCCTGAGCTGCCCTTGCCCACCTGCACACACAGCCTGCCCCAGCCAGGGCCCTGCACACTGGCAGGTTTCTGTAGGGCCGGGGCCAGGGCACACAGGGTGGGATGGGCTCTGTGAGTGCTGGCAGGGACAAGGCTCCTCTCAGGAGGGAATGTCCAGGCCCAGGGAGATGCTCAGGCAAGGAGAGGGGGCTGAAGAGAGCAGTGCTGGGGCAGGAGGGCACTGTTGGTGTGTGGGAGGTGCCGGGCATAGCTGGGCACGGGAACACTGTCCTGAGTGCCCGGCTGTCTCTGCCCTGCCCTCTCAGGCACAGCATCACAGCATCTTCTCTTGTTTGTGCACTGCCCTGATATTGTCACTGTTATCTGCTGCTCTCAGGGAGGCTCTGGCATTTGCAGCAGCTGAGTCAGGCACTGCCCTTGGCATTCCTGCCAGGCAGGGGTGTCCATGGGAATGGGGTGTCCAAGCTCCCCTGGGACCTGTGGGGCTGCGTGCAAAGCAGTCCATGGGAAAGGGGAATGAGCTGAGCCCCCTCCCTGAGATCCCATCATGGGCACAACTGGGGATCTCCTTGCTGTGCCCTTCCAAGCTCTGAGCTGCCCTCCTGGGTGCAAATCTGTGCCAGAGCCTCTGGCAGTTCCCTGAATATCCCACGGGGAAGGGCAGAGCTTCCACAGCTGAGGAAATGCTGCTGGGTTTGCCAAGGGAGCCGTGAGTGTCCTTGGTACAAGGGGGTGCTGGGACCTTGCCCAGAGACCTTGAGAGAGGGTGAGACATTCAGGGATCCCCTTGCTCTTGGCAGGGTGTGATTTATCCCAGTGTGACCCAAGAGTGTGATTGTGCTCTGATTGCAGCCAAAAATGCAAAGCCAGGGCAGCTGGGAACAAGCCCATGCAGCCCCTCACTTTCCCTGAGCCACAGGGAATCCTTTGCCTCTCCCATCTCACAGTGGCAAACTCTGAGTGTAACAGAAATGCTGGGGATTTCTGACCTCAGCAAGCCAGGACTGATGTTTTAAAACAACTCCTAAAACCAACTCCTGCCATTCTTTAGAATTGTGAGTGTAGATGGTACCAAGCTTTTCTTGTTAGGAGTGATTCCCCTGAAAAATCCTGAATATACAACCTTGTGTCTCTGACACATGGCCACAAACCCAGGGCAGCAGGGCAGGGATGGCTCCTCAAGAGCCCCCACACACAGCCCTGGCTGCTCCTGCCACACTCAGCCAGCACAGCTGGAGCTCAGGCAGGGAGCTGGGGGAAGGTTTTCCCAGAGCAGGAACAAAGGTGTGTGAGTCCCAGCAGGACAGGCTGCAGGGAATGGCCCAGGATTGGCTCCAAGCAGCCTCTTCTGACTTGTCACTGCCTTTCTCCATGAACAGGTCCCTACGTGCAGCCCCAGGAAATGTCCAACAGCAGCTCCATCAGCTACTTCCTCCTGCTGGCACTGGCAGACACGCGGCAGCTGCAGCTCCTGCACTTCTGCCTCTTGCTGGGCATCTCCCTGGCTGCCCTCCTGGCCAACGGCCTCATCATCAGCACCGTAGCCTGCGGCCACCACCTGCACACGCCCATGTTCTTCTTCCTGCTCAACCTGGCCCTCAGCGACCTGGGCTCCATCTGCACCACTGTCCCCAAAGCCATGCACAATTCCCTCTGGGACACCACAACCATCTCCTACACAGGATGTGCTGCTCAGCTCTTTTTCTTTCTGTTCTTCATTTCAGCAGAGTATTTCCTCTTGACCATCATGTGCTACGACCGCTACGTGTCCATCTGCAAACCCCTGCACTACGGGACCCTCCTGGGCAGCAGAGCTTGTGCCCACATGGCAGCAGCTGCCTGGGCCAGTGCCTTTCTCACTGCTCTCATGCACACAGCCAATACATTTTCCCTGCCCCTGTGCCATGGCAATGTCCTGGACCAGTTCTTCTGTGAAATCCCAGCAATCCTCAAGCTCTCTTGCTCCAAATCCCACCTCAGGGAAATTGGGATTTCAGTTTTCACTACCTTTTTAGCATTTGGCTGTTTTGTGTTCATGGTTTTCTCCTACGTGCAGATTTTCAGGGCCGTGCTGAGGATCCCCTCTGAGCAGGGACGGCACAAAGCCTTTTCCACCTGCCTCCCTCACCTGGCTGTGATCTCCCTGTTCCTCAGCACTGTAACATTTGCCTACCTGAAGCCTCCCTCCATCTCCTCTCCATCTCTGGATCTGGCCCTGTCAGTTCTATACTCGGTGGTTCCTCCAGCCCTGAACCCCCTCATCTACAGCCTGAGGAACAAGGAGCTAAAGACTGCAGTGTGGAGACTCATCACAGAATGATATCAGGAACATTAAAGTGCTGCCCAGTTTATGCAAGTCACTTGTAAGAAAAGTCATCTTTGATAATATTTGGATTTGGTGGATGGTTTATTCTTTTCTTTCCTTTTGTTTTAGATTTTTAATATTGGTCACAAAGGAAATAAACTGTGTCTGCCATCATTAATTTTGTTTCTCTCCACTTTTCTGTGACCCACCTACTGTATCAAAGAGGGGCTGTTCTCTCCATGGCTTTAAATGAAGTAAATGATCTCCCAGCAAAGTTTTCACAGATCCCCATTTTGTTGCCCTCTCTGGAGCTGCAGCAGCAATGTCTATGTGCAGAGCTGGGGCAGATCAGTGCTGGCCCAGCAGCTGTGCCCAGCAGCAGCAGCAGCACTTGGTGTTGGCAGTGCTGCTGCCGTGGCCCTGCCCCGCTGCCCTGGTGGCCCTGGTGTTGCTGCAGGGCCTGAGTGCTCTCGGGGCCGGGCACAGTCCTGGGGGTGGCAGTGCCGGGGCTGCAGCAGGGACAGGCCATGGGCACTGCTGGGGCAGCGCTGACGCCTCAGGCCAGGCCCTGGGGGCTGCAGGCTCCTTGCCCAGGCTCTCTCAAGAACACGGCCAGGCCAATGCTCAGCACAGAAAAGCCCCAGGGTGAGCAGCCCCAGGCTGGCCGTGGGCAGGCTGGGGGCAAACAGCATGGCTGGGGCTCTGCAAGGGCCCTGGGGGAGACGGGAAGGAGCAGCAGAGCAGGGGCTGATCCATCCCCAGTGCGCTGCACAGCCCAGGGCAGCGTCCCAGAGCGTCCTGATGGAGCTGCCAACAACATCCCCCCTCTGCAGCCCTGGCCTCTCCCCCAGCTCACAGAGGTGCCGCATCCTTGCAGGCACAGCCACGGCAGCACTGGCTCAGGAGCCCCTGTTTGCATTGCACAGAGCAGGCAGGAGCACCCCCATGCTGTTGCTTGTGGGGACATGAACCTGAGGGAGCACAAATGCCATCAGCCCCTGGGGCCAGCAAGGGCTGGGACACACCAGGGAAACCACTCAGCTTTGTCCTGGCCTCTGCAGTCAACCAGAAAGTTTGTTCCCATTAGCTGGGAGTTTCCTGTGCCACTGCAGACACTGTTGCTCAGAGCCAGATCTGCCTGACAGCCACCCCCAAACTGCCCTGAGCATTTCCTTGGCTTCACCTTTGCTTTTTTTCCCCCTTTGTTTTTGTACCAAATTCTTCCTCTTGCCACGCCCTGTTCCCTGCCCTGCAAACAGCCCATCCCTGTTTGCCCTTTCCTCTCTGGCCCCACTCCCCATTCCAGTTCCTGACTTGGCACCATGGGAACGTCCCGTGGGGATCAGGATCATCCTCCAAGTGCTGTAGGAATTGTCTGCGGGCTCCTGCAGTGCCTGGTGCTGCTCCCTTGCCAGAGGCACCCCAGGCCAGGGGGGCACATCTGGGCTGCTGTGTCTGCCTGTGGGGCTCCCTGTTCTGGGCAATGAGGAGGAGCTGCAGAGGCTCTGCAGGACTGACAGGATGGGCTTTGGGCCTAGGAGGAGAAGCTGAGGCACCTGGGCTGCTGGAGCTTCTGAAGAGGAGGCCCAGGACTCGTCCTGCAACTGCTGCAAGGGTGGTTTCAGAGAATCCCAGAATCAGCAAGGTTGGAAAAGACCTTGGAGATCATCAAGTCCAACCTGTGCCCTGACACCACCTTGTCTCCCCCGGGCCTCCTCTTCTCCAGGATAAACAACTCCAGCTCCCTCAGCCTCTCTTCACAGGACTTGTGCTCCAGACCCTTCACCAGCCTTGTTGCCCTTCTCTGGACACACTCCAGCCCCTCCACGTTCTTGCTAAATTTGGGGTCCCAGAACTGGACACAGCACCCAAAGTGCTGCCCAACCAGCGCCCAGCACAGGGGAAGAATTGCTCTCCTGGTCCTGCTGGTGACACCATTCCTGATCCATAGGAGTGCCAGGGGTTGGATGAGGGAAATGGTCGGGAGGGGGCAGGAGACACAGTCTGATTGACTCTCAGCCATGAAGGGTCTTGATTTTCATACCTATTCAGTCTGCATTAGAAGGTGCTGGGGGTCAATATCAACTGGAAATTGCTGATATCAATCTATAAAGAGGAAAGAAAATCAAACAACAAACTGTTCTCTCTGCATTGCTTTCAAGACAGTATATACACTTTGAATACACTTCCGATATCTGTCTAATTAATTACAGGAAACTTGAAAACTTCTGTTATTCCAAATGGCTTTTCTTCTTTGGGCATGTTGAACAAATGTTTATGAGCTTTTCTCACTGAATTCCTGAACAGAAGAGCTCAAGAAAGAAGAGGCCTCTGGAGTAGGAAAATTCATCATCAACCTCCAAGTGGCTGAGGATCAATCCCCATCAGAGCAGCAATGAACAGAAATGGGCACAGCTTTGTGGCTGCCCCAGCTTTGGGATGGGCCCTGGGCCTGGAGCAGGAGCAGCTCTTGAGGGCCCCAGGCCGGGGATCTTGTGCTGCCCTGGGCACATGGGATGGCAGCAGGGGCTGCAGAGCTCTCAGCACCTGAGCCAGAGGGGAGCAGGGCAGGCAGGGAGCCTCCTTTGGCCTTGGCCCAGCACCTTCCCCCATGGCTGGGGCTGAGTCCTGTGTGAGCTGCAGCTGCTGCTGTGCCCTTGGCAGGGGCTGAGGCCGTGGGGCCAGCGGCCAGAGCAGCCTGGCCTGAGCAGAGCTGGGGGGCCAGAGCCGGCTGGGCTGGGCTGGGGAGAGGCCCTTGGTGCTGCCCAGAGCTCAGGGCAGCTGGCAGAGCTTGCAGGGAGCTGGGCTGGGCTCAGAGAGCCTGCCCCAGAAACCATCAGTGTCCATCTCAGCCTGGCTGAGCGGGCAGGGGCAGGACTCAGCCCAGGCCTTGTGGGGCAGGGCCAGCGCCTGTGCAAGGCATTGAAAAGAGGCAAGTGCCCCAGAGAGGAGGCTGCTCTGTGCCCTTGGGGGCATGAACAGAGCAGGGAGGGGGCCCAGGACATTTGTCAGTGCCAGCCTCTGTCCCCAGGCCTTGGCAGCCCTGGCTGCTGAGCCCAGCTTTGGCCTGGGCTGAGTTTGGCTGTGGCCCAGCTCCATCCTCCTGCGGGGCTCAGGGCCTGTTCCCGGCCATGGCCAGCCCTGGCCGGCCTCTCTGCTGGCCCAGAGGCCGGCAGAGCCCGGGGCAGGGCTGTCTGTGCAGGCCCACAGGTGCCAGGGGCTGTGCAGGAGCTGGCAGAGGCTGCCCAGCAGGGAGGCCATGGGGCACAGAGCCCCAAGGCTGCTGTGGGCAGCACGGCACAGGGGCCGTTCCCAGCCGCAATGCTCCTGGCCTGGGCTGGGCCTGCACAGGGGCTGGGCCACCATGGCTGGGCCAGCACAGGGCCACCAAGGGGCCACGCAGCCGCTGCCGGGGCTGACAGCAAGGCCAGGTACACACAAGCAATTGCTGAGCATGGCCTGCACTGCCCAGGGCTGACTGTGCCACAGGCAGAGCTCAGCTGATCTTGGGGGCTGCAGGAACAGTCAGGAGCCCAAAGAGCCTCCATGGCTGTGCTGCAGACCAAGACTGGAGCAGGGAAATGCAGGACTGCTGCGGGATAGGGAGGACATTGAATTCCAGCACACACCTCAGCTCTCTGATGATCCCAGCACCATGCTGGGCCCTGTTTCAGACTGAGCAGAGCAGATGTTGATGGGACAGGAGCCCTGCAGGGCTGTCAGGGACCTGCAGCTTGCAAGGTGCTCTGCTCTCCCTCAGGTGCTCTCGGAGAGATCCAATCCCAGCTGGGCACCTCAGGGCAAAGTGGCACTGCCTGTTTATGGGCACACAGCTGATATCTGCCTGGAAAGGGGCACAGGTTTTAATACCTGATAGTTTCATAATATACAAGCTATTCTTTATTATCTGGCTCATTTTTGTTCTTTTAAGAGATGGCAAGTTTTCCCATCAGGAACAGGAATTTCCTGGATTTAACAGATTTGCTACTGATGGCAGGAGAAGCAATACTGATTTTCCCATCTCTCTTCGCCCCCAGTATTCAGTCTAATATTTAATGACCCATTTCCTTCAAGTGTTTCCAGCTCTCCAGTTTAAATGGCCATGTCTAAGGACATCTCTTTCATTTAGAGCTTCTGGATCTATGTCCTTCCTGTTGCTATGAGATTTCCTCCTGCAGCTGGTCTCTGATCATTCCAATTAGTCCGCCTTTAGTGGCTTCATGCTTTGAGCTCCAGGAAGTTGTCCCACTTTCAGAAGTTTCAATAACATCTTAACATCTTAGAGGTAGTTTTATCTATCACCTCTTTTTATGTCTCTGTCTAAAATCCTTCCTATATAGCAATCCCTTGTGGATGGTGGACATGTCAGATGTTGCTGGGATGTCACAAGGAGTTGAGGGAAGGGTTTTAATATTTATTAAATTTTATTATGTTCACACTTTTTATGTTGGCTATGAAGAGAAACCTTCCTGTGCCTCTTGAGTCTCACCAGTTCCTGACCCCCAAAGGACACAAACATGATCAGTTGTGGTTCCCACTCCAGTGCCTGCACTTGGACCTCCCTCCATAGATAGAGCAGAGCTCCCTTGTCCCAGAAAGTGCCTGGCAAAGGAGGGTTGAAGGAAACAGGACAGGCTGTGGGGATCAGGGGCTGAGCAGAGCCACGGAGATAAATGACTTTTGCATTTGATGGAGCTGTGCCTTCCCTTGGCTTTGTTGGCTGAAAATCAATGAACATCCCTCTGTGTCTCGGGCAGCTTCTTCTCCAAGGAAAGCAGGTGGGAACTGGAGCCAAGGAGCTGAAACCTGCAGGTCCAGCCTGGGCTGGAGGGAGCTCAGATTTGCACAAGGCTGCTTTGAATGCCAGGGGTTGGATGGGGGAAATCGTGGGGAGAGGGTAGGGATGGAGTCTGATTGATTGTCAGCCATGAAGGATCTTGATTTTCATATCTATTCAAACTGCATGAGGAGGTACTTGGATTCAGTGCCAATTGGAGATTGCACAAATCCATTTATTAACTGGGAAAAAAAACCTAAAAAGGACCTAAAAAATTATTTCTCACTGACTTTTAAAATAGTATATATTCAATTTGAATACACTACTGAAATCTGTCTAATTAACCCCAAAAGATTTGAAAACTTAAATCAAATTATCCCCAGAGGCTTGGCTTGTTAAGGTATTCTGAATGTTAATGAGCCCTGGGACACTGAATTCCTGCACTGAAGAGCTGCAGGCTGAAGAAGCCTCTAGAGCAGTGAATCCAGCATCAGCCTCCAAGTTGCTGAGGATGTCAGCAGCCCCCACTGAGGCCATCCCTGCCCAGAGACCGTGGGGGAATGGGCAGACAAGGAGAGCGTCCCTGGGGCTGGGCCAGCAGAACTCAGAGGCACCAGGGGCTCCAGCTGGGAAATGGAGTGTGGAATGTGGCTGGGAAAGCCCTGCCTGGGCTGTGCCAAGCAGGACAGACAAGGCCCTGACTCCCATCCACTAAAAAACTCTCTCAAGGAGACATTTAAGAGGAATTACAGTCGCTTGTGTACTCTGAGTTTTATGTGCTGGAGAAACACTAACAACAGATTCTCAGGAGGTGAAAACAACAAAACAGCCTTTACTGGCAATTTTAGAAAACTAGAGAAATTTTGCATGAGGTTTAATATGACATTCAGTCAATCAAAGACACTTCAGAAAGCATTAACTTGGCCCATTCAACTTCACAAACTCTTAGCTTGTTCAATTTTAAGTTACTCAAAATTTGCAAGCAGGAGGCTGTGAAGTCTCTTACTGGTGTCTCCATTGTTCCATGAGGACTTGCAGTGTCAATTTGGCCTGTTGGTTCCATGACACCCCAAGGTGTCCTAATGGTCTCCATGCTTCCAGGAGGCCCCACAGGGTCACAATGGTCCCTTGGTGTCACAGGCCCCACAGTGTCACCATGGTCCCTTGCTTCCATGGGCCCTGTGCTGCTGCATTCCCCCCTCCCCTTCTCAGGCCGCCCTGCCAGCTCAGAAATGCTCCTTGGGCCTCGGCCTTGGCCAACAGCCCCTGGGCTCAGCTCCTCTGCAGCTCAGCACAAACACTGTCTGCTCCAGGCACTGCTGCTGCCCAACCAGCTCCTGGTTGCTGTAGGAGCAGCCCTGGGAACTGGTTTTGTTCCCTCAGTGGCACAACATCCCTGTTCTCACACTGCCAAAGAAAGCTGTTGATGCCAAGTGCAGCCAGGATGAACCATTGCTGTGACTGAAGCCCCTCTCTTGGGGCCTTACAAACAGCGCTGCAAAAGGAGCCCCTTGGAGCTCTCCTGGGCCAGTGACTCCCTCTGAGTGGGGCCTCTCCCAGCCGGGAACTCTCCCATTTGCTGCACTCGGGGATCCCTGAACAACGAGGGAGCCTGGGCTGATCCCCCCACTCCTCCAGGCTCAACCCTTCACCCTCTGGGGAGATGCCAAAGCATCCACAGGGAGCATTTCCTGCCCTCAGGGGAATTTGTCACAGGTGCCTTGCACTGACTCTTTGTATCTGTGTGCACACAGGAGTGCCTGTGCTGGGGAAATGTGGCAGAAATGCTGCTCTCGGAGGGGTTGGAGTGCCTTGGGTAGCTGAGTGAGTCAGGCCTGGAAGAAAGGCTGTCACAAGTTCTAAGTGAAGTTAAATGCTGCTAAGAGTTGTTCTGTTGCTAAGTTGTTATGTTTAACATAAGTTATAAGCTAAGTTGTATATTGAGTGTTATTCCTCTGTTAAATTGCTGATCCCTTGCTGGGGATTTTTTCAGTGCTCTCAAGCCCTCGTTCATAACAGGGTGAAGGAGCCCTGGCACAGGCTCTGGCCCTGGGGGACACGGGGATGCTGATGGGGGGTCCCTGTCCCACTGTCCCACCCCCCAGGGCCCCAGCCCCCGTCCCCATGTCAGGCTCTGGGGTCGATCTCGTGGAACATCCTCTGGGGGAGGCTGCGGCGCCGGGGGCGGGGGGACCGGCGGGGGACCCCGGGGACAGGGGACCCCGCTGTGTACAAGCAGCATTGGACTGCTCTGGGGGAACTGTGAGGGGGGCTGGGGCAGAGTGACCTCCCCAGTGACCTCACACAGCCCCTGTGATGTCCCTCACACAGCCCCTGTGATGTCACACAGCTGATCTGTGATGTCACCAAGCCCGCTGTGATGTCTTACAGCTCCCTGTGATGTCACACAGACCCCTGTGATATCACAGCCCAAATTATGATGTCACAGATTCTTTTGTGATATCACACAACCTACCCTGGGATGTCACACAGCTATTTTATGCTGTCACAAACTGATCTGTGATGTCACAGGTCCTCTGTGATGCCAGAGAGATACCCTGTGATGGCAGAACATATTCTATGATGTCCAATCTATGATGTCACAGACCCTCCTCTGTGATATCACAGGCAACTCAGTGATGACACACACAACTGCTCTGTGATGTCACAGCCTGCTCTGTGATGTCACAAAGCCCCCTCATGATATCACAGGGCCAGTGCTGGGATATCACTCTGTGATATCATAGAGCTGCACTGTGATGTCACAGAAGACTCTGTGATGTCACAAACACACCCTGTGTCATCACAGCCTGTTCTGTGATGTCACAGCCTGCTCTATGATGTTACTCAGTCACCCAGTGATGTCACAACCCAGTCTAGGATGTCACAGAGTCACCCTGCATGATGGCAAAGTCTGCTCCATGGCCTCAAATCCTACTCTGTGACATCACAGCCAGCTCTGCGATGTCACAACTCCCTCAGTGATGTCACAAAAACCTCTCTATGATGTGATACTGCCACTCTGTAATGCCACAGCACACACTTTCACATCACAGCCTGCTCTATGATGCCATACAGATATGCCATGATGTCACAGCCTGCTCTGTGATGTCACACAGTCCCCTCCATGATGCTGTAGCTGCTCAGTGACCTCACACAACAAACTCTGTGATGTCACAGCCCAGTCTGTGACCTCACACAGCCCACTCTGTGCTGTCACACAGCCCCTTGCTGACATCACAGCTTCTCTGTGCCTCTAGGACACAGCCACAGAGGTGCCGCTGTGACACAGCCCCCTCTGGGACATCCCCCAGCCCCTGCCAGTGCTGAGCCCCTGTCAGCTCTGGCTGTGCCCTGCTGGTGTCCCTGAGCTGCCCTGGCAGTGCCCCAGCCCTGCTGGGCTGTGCACAGGAGCTGCTCCTGGCCAGAGCTGTCTCTCTGCAGCGCTGCCCTTGTCAGGAACTGCCTCTGGGCCAGGAGCCCGGACCAGCTCAGCAGCACAGACACAGCACAAGGACTTTAATGACCCTCTGGGGCTTTGGTGCTCTTTGCATCAGACTCAGTCCCTCAGTGTGCGCTAAAAAAACTTCTCAAGAACGCCAAATCAGATTCAAACACCAAACTTTCTTTAACTTCTAATGGGTCCCAAGGAGAGACACAACTCACTGGAAAGTGTCCCCAGGTTCCAGGTAGAGCAGAACACTGGAGGCAGCAATGACAGGTGGGGACAAGCAAGGGAGAGGTGTCTCTAATGCTAAGAAAACCTGGATGTGCTTCAGGAAGGCAAAGGCCCAAGGCCTGAGCCCCAGCCCCTGGCAAGGCAGATCCTGTCCCTCCCTCCTTGCTCACGGCTCTTCCCGGGATGGGCACTGGCATGTGGGGATGTGCAATGCCAAGGGCAGGACCATGGGGCGGCCCCTGCCAGGCTGCTGAGCAGGGACAAGGAGGCAATGAGGCCCCAGGGCTGCAAGGGTCACTTGTCTCCTGCTCCTGGCTCAGGTCCAGGGCCAGCAGCCATGGCCAAAGTGCTGCCCAAGTTGGCTCTGTCAGGGCCTTGCAGCTGCTGCCCATCCCTGTGCCCTGTGCAGCCCAGGCTGTCCTACGGTGTCCCTGCCCTGCGCCTCTGTCCCTGCAGGCTGTCGTCATCCCCCGGCTGCCCCACCTGGCTGGCCCCTTCCTTTGCTGACAGCTCTGCCTCCTGCCTGCCTCTGCCTGCCCACACAAAGCCTTGGGCTGCTCCAGGCTCCTTCTGCACCACAGCCCTGCCCTGGGGGAGGAAATTCCTTTCTCTTCATGTCCAGTCTGGGCCTCCCCAGCTGCCCTTGTGTTGTGTTCCACTGCAGTAAGCAGCAAAACGACTCCCCCAGCCCCCAGAGTCTCAGACCTCAGGCAGGCATCGATGACCAACAGGGAAAGGAAGGCAACAAGATTGGTCTTGGTTTAGCAAAGCCCAGGATCCTTTATTGTGCCAGGTACCAAAATGTCATGGTTTGACCCTGGCACAATGCCAGGGCCCCCATGAATGTTATATTTCTAAAATGGTTGCTGTGAGATGTGACCCGGGAACAGAACAAAGCAGGCTCCCATTCGGGGATGGAGGGAAAAACACAACAATTTATTTATTACAAATTTAGAAAGGAACACATACTAAACTAAGAATGAAAACCTTCCAGACACCTTCCTCCTCCCCCTCCTTTTTCTCCAGAGATTCACTACCCCTCAAATTATCAACCCTCAAATTTATCAGGGAGAGAGGAGTCCCCCCTTGCCTCATAGGCCTCCCCCAGAAGCACAATTGAAACTTCCTGTGCTTCCATGTTACCCATGGCCCCACCCAGAGAACATCGGCCTTTGTGACTTTTCTCTCCCCATGTTCAGTGCTCTCACTACTGGACTTGGGCCAGGACTGCTTTTAGGGCTCCCCGTTTAAAGATGCTCCACCTACTTCCAGAAACAGCAGTCCCTCAACTTTTGGGACACCAGTCCCCCCCAAATTTCACCCGCTGGGGCCGAGGGGCCTCATGAACAGAGATCTTCCTATCCGTGGAGACAGAGGGCATCCCACACCCTCCTCAGCTGTTTCTGTTCACGCCGCTGCTTCACTCTTGACTCCCGGGTGTTGCCTCCCCCTAAATACAGTCTCTGGGTCACAGGGAAAAAACACGGGTTTGTCTATGGCTATACAAGAAAGAGTCTAGCCCAAGGCCACTCCATCATCTCTTCCACTCAGGATTCTTCTCTCTTCTTCCAGCTTTCCTCACGCTTGCCCAGTTCTTCTCTCATCTCTCTCTCACCTCATTCTGATTCAGGAGGATTCAGTATTTGTAAGGTTTCCATTAGTCTACAAAGGGGTTAAATTTCACTTCTGCCTGCTCAAGGACTCCTACAGCTGCTGGGCACCTCTCTCGCCGCATCCCCCACTTCTGGCCGGCTGAACTGCCAGCACAATCTCTGTCCCTCTCTCCGGGGGGGGCTGCCCAGACATCTCAATTCTCATCAACCCCTGCATGTTCTTCTCCACCTCTGCAGCTTTTGGGGCTCCCGGCCTCCTCCCTGTCATGGCCTCCCCCTCCCCCACCCAGACGCAGCTGGGCAGGGGAGAGGCCAGACTTTACTCACCAACGCCGGATTCCCAAAGAGGAAGTTTTCTGGGAATCTCTTGCTTTTAACCCCCATGTGTTCTCAGAGGCATATCCAGATCCTCAGTGGCCATATCACATGCCAATTTTGAATTTGGCCACTGATTGGACCGACTTAGACCTTTCCAAAAACACATTTCCGGGCCAAACCATGACACAAAACAAGAAATGAAGGGGGAGAGGGAGTGATGGCTTGTCATGCGTTTTATATGACAGGGTAGGGGTGGAGTTTAGGGTCGGGGTCCAATAGCAGAAGGAGCAGGGGACTGCAAAGGAGTGGATCGAGAAGGACAACCAATGGAAAAATGTGTGGCAGGGACTTTGCAGTAGAATTTGAACCAATGAGGTTATAGAAAAGGAAAAATGTTCTGTGGCCACTCCTTATTTGATCAGATGGGGTGGAGTGTCTTTTCCTGGGCTTGAAAGGGCACAACCACAGGGTGGAGGAGGGGAATCTTCTTTAAATCACGCCCCTCACTTGATGCTGTCTGTCTGGGTAGAATGCCTGCTTCCTGGGGCAGGGGAACTCCACACCCTTGGTGCCATTATTTCTTTCTCTGGATGTTTTATACAAAGAAGAAAAACTCCAGCCTCTCTGAAACCACCCTTCAATCCCTCTCGGGCTGCTCCTGTTCTGTCCTCAGTCTCCACACCACTGAGCCGAGAGCCACCACCTTCTACCTGCTGGTTATGTGATGAGGTATCCAAACCCCATCTTGGGAGATTTTTGGTTACTTTCCAAGGTCTGTGAAAATGGAAAAATAGTGGTCAACATTATTTAGTCCCACATCTTGCAGTAACAGGACATGAGTCAATATTGCTCAACTGAATGAGGGTGGATTTACATTTGTTAGAAGGAGAAATATTTTACAATGATAAGAGTGGCACAAAACTGCAACTGTTTTTCCAGAGAACTGGATTCCCCATCACAGGAATTGTCCAAGAGCAGGAGCTTTGTGCAACCTGACTCAGTGAAACCCTCTCATCCCCAAGCACAGAATTGCTGTTGTGTGGGTTCTCTGATGTGCTGGGTGCCCTCACAACGCTTCTGGCCAGAATGTCTGCTGAGGGCAGCCAGGCTGCTGCAGGGGCAGTGACCTCACAGCCATCACCATGGCAGCGCTGTCCCCTGGGCCTGGCTCTCCCCTTTCCTCTGCCCCTGCCTTGTCTCTGCTGGCATGAAGAGTTTTCTCATTCATATCTTGTGCCCAAGGTGCTGGGGCCAATGGCTTCCCAGGCAGGCTCCTGGAGCACAAGTGGCTTTTCAGAGCCCAGGCAGAAATGAGCCCTGAGGCAGCAGCTCTGCAGTGCTGGCCACCAGGCCGGGCTGCCAAGGGAGGCTTCTGGCCATGGCCTGCAAGCAGCTGCTGCTGCCAAGGTGCCTTTGGTGCCTCAGGCTCTGCCTGGCACAGCTCCCAGCATGGCACTCTGCCCTTGTGCCCGAGCCCTTCCCTGTGCTGGGGCTGGCCTGGGGCTTTTCCTGCAGCGGGACCTGCCCTGCTCCTGGCACAGGAAAGGCAGTTCCTGCTAGAGCAGGAGGCTCTGCCTGCAATGGGCTCCAACAACTCCAGCAAGGCCCTCTTGACTGCAAAATTGCTTCCTGGAGCACTATATTCAAATAATTGTTATAGTTCCCGTATTGTGGAGTAAATAACTGGGTTTTTTAAAATTTACTCTGTGGTGTAAATAAGGCATGTTATCTAATCATGATCAGAATCAATCAGAGCTGTATTTATACAAATATATCTGGTATTCCATTGTTAATCCGGTGGGACAAATTGAATTAAGGTTTAGTTTTACCTGTCCAATCTTTTACACCTTTGATGAAGTCTGGGCCTGGGATTCGATCCAGCCGCTCCCAGTCTCCTCTTTCAGAAGGAATTTTAGAAGTCTAGGGGTCCTGCAGGCGTTTGAGGATCCATGGTGGGTGTTGGGTGTTCTTGTTTAGGCTGCCCCTTGTGTGAGGACATGAAGCTTGACTCCATTTTCATCAGAAGGCTGATTTATTATGTTATATATTATATTAAAATACTACATTACAACTATACTAAAAAAATAGAGAGAAGAAGATCAGAAGGCTACCAAGACAAGAATAGAATTGAAATCAATAACAAAAATCCTGTGACTGCTCACAGCCTTGGCACAGGTGGCTGTGATTGGCCACTAATTGAAAACAATCCACATGGACCAATGACAGATGCACCTGTGGCATTCCACAGCAGCATAGAGTATTGTTTACATTTCTTTCCTGAGGCCCTCAGCTCCTCAGGACAGGAAAAATCCTAGCACAGGATTTTTCACTAAAATATCATGGCTACATCTCACCCTTTAAAATTTATTAAATTAAATAGAAAAAGAAATGTTTGCAATCTCTTCTACTGGGCCCTTGCAGAAGAGAGAACAAACACCCCTTGAGGTTCATCTGTTGCCAATCAAAATCTCAATCATCTGCTGATGTGGAATGGTCAGGGAAATTCTTCACCTGTAGAACATTCAGGGAAATTCTTCACCTATAAAACATCAAATTCTATCATATCACTAAAACAATCTTAAAAATTATAAGAAAATGCAAAAACTCATGCAAACAAAGTTCATTGTTTCAAGTCCAAACAGCTGAGTTTCAGGACAGAGTCCATGGACTGAAGATGTTCTTCTTTGAAATCTCTGGAAGTCCCCTTTGGTCCTGAAACAGGCTTGCAGAATTCTGAAACAAAGAACTGCTAAACAGAACAAGAATTATCAAAAAATCCATTGACAGTCATCAAACAATTCAGAGAGAAAATTCTGGAATGCTCTGGCCACAGCCCTTCATTGAACCACTTGGGCTGAGGCTAATTTTTGGCTTTTCAATGCTTTTGAGCTGCTAGCTCTTTCCACTTTTCTTGATATTTTTTTCTTTCTTTTTTTTTTTCCAAAAGAAGAGCAGCAGCAGCAGAGGGTTTCTAGGACCCTTGGGTGGCCCTGGTCCTGGTGGATGGACTAGAGAACCCAGACCTGGTCCACAGAACGGTGGCCCAGGTCCAGGCAGGGAGCTGAAAGCTCCCAAACCCAGCACTGGACGGGGCAGTGGCCCCAGCCCAGGGAAATGAGCCAAAGAACCCAGAACCAGCCCGTGAGGTGGGCTCTGTGTGCTCAGAACCTGGCAGGACCATGCTGCCAGTGTCTTGAGAGCAGAAATGACCCAATGCTTCCTCCCCCCAGCAGCACCGGTGCACACCGGCAGCTCGGGAAGAGAAGCTTTCTCAGGAATTTTCATCCCAGATCTGAGGGTTTCTTGTCCCCAGAGCAAGCGAGCAATGCTTGCTTTGCTCTGTTTCTCTTGCTCCTGCAAGGCAAATGCCACTGCTCCTGCTTTCTGCCCCTCGGCACCACCCCCATCCCCTCTGGGCTGGGGACCAGAGGCAGAATTTACAGGAGCCAGCTCCCCCACGCCGCTGGGGCGCTCGGAGGGAGGCAGGCACCCCAACCCCCAGGGAGAAGCCCCCGACCACACGCGAAATGACCCGTGAACCACGCTGAGTTTGAAAACAGGCAGCCGAACTGCAGCCGTAGTCACCTGGCGAGCCATGCCCCCTCCACGGAAGGACAGGCTCTTCGCAGGGTCTGATGCGAAGGACAGAGCTTCGGAAGCCAGTGGGACAACTGGGGTGGGTGGTGCGGGCAGCACGGGTGCTGGTGTCGACTCTTGAATCGATCCTGTGGGCTCAGCACCATTCTCGGCAAGCTCTTGCACTGCAATTGGGTCGGCTGGAAGCAGCGGGACTGGCACGGGCCGCGGGGGCGCATCCCCCGCCGGGCTGGGTGCAGCAGCCGAGTCTCCTCCGGAGTCTGGACAGTACAGTGCAGGGGCAGACATCAAGGCCGGCTGAGCTGGCCCGGGCAGCAGCAGGGCCACGGGCGGAGCCACAGGGTCCAGTGCCTCCCGTGGGGCTGGCTGGGGCAGAATCGGTTCTGCGCCCTCCCGGAGTGGGGGGAGCGGAGAATGCAGCGGTGGAGTGGGCGGAGCTGGCCTGGAAAGCGGCGGAGCCGGCTCCTCATCCCTCCCAAGAGAAAGAGCGGAGGGGAAAGGCAGCTCTGTCTGCTCATACTCCAAGGGAGCGGAGGAAAACTTTTGCTCAGCCGTGGGCAATGCAGGGGGGCTGCGAACCCGCGGTTCGTCTTCTTTGAGAGGCTTCTCTCGTGCCGAACCTGGTGGGAACGGAGTGCGACCGTGCCACCGAGTCACGATGTCCCCCACAGCCTCCCTTTTTTCCAAAATAGAGAAAAAAAGCCATACGTGCACTCCATACATTATTGGGGGTGTAACACCCTGGTCCATTGTCCACTTAAAAGCAGTGCTCATGAACTCCCAAAGATCTAAATCAAGGGAGTATACGACATTTGTAAAAAATCTATGAAATTTTGCCCATCTGAAAAACTCATAACACAGTCTCTCCCACTGACAATAATTAACTCCGTCCTCGCATCCCCATCTGTGCCAGAATTTAATAACTTTCTTCTCTGACGCAGTAAACGGAACCTGAGCTTCCGAAGGTACATTTTCCCAACTTTCCTCCCACCTTCTGCAAATGGCAGGATCTTCAGGAAGGGAAAAAATAACAGTACCTTTAGACAGTGTCCTTGTGGATCCATCTGTGCAGCTCTGCTGCTCTGCGGTCTCTGGACACAATCTCCAGGAAAGTCCAACAGGTTCTCCTGTTTGCCTTGGCTGTGAACTCTGCCCATCTTCAGGGTCTCATTTCTTCAGCTCCAGTCTGGACTCCGTGGTCACTCTTGGGGTGACCATCAGTTTCACACGTCCAGGGGTCACCAATTCTTAGACAAGAACCCCTTGTGTGAGGACACGAGGTTTGACTCCATTTTCATCAGAAGGCTGATTTATTATGTTATATATTATACTAAAATACTACATTACAACTACACTAAAAGAACAGAGAGAAGATGATCAGAAGGCTACAAAGACAAGAATAGAATAGGAATGAATAACAAAAATCCTGTGACTGCTCACAGCCTTGGCGCAGGTGGCTGTGATTGGTCACTGATTGAAAACAATCCACGTGGACCAATGGAAGATGCACCTGTGGCATTCCACAGCAGCATAGAGTATTGTTTACATTTCTTTCCTGAGGCTCTCAGCTCCTCAGGACAGGAAAAATCCCAGCAGAGGCTTTTTCCCTAAAATATCATGGCAACAGTGAGATATTACGATCATGAAATATCAGACTGCATGTTGGCGGCAAAGGTAGAGGGGAAGATCAGAATTTCTCCTCCTGACACCAGTAGAAGAATCCAGTAGATCCAGGAAATTCCTGTTCCTGGTGGGAAAACTTTGCCATTTCTTAAAAGTACTCAAGCAACCCAGATAATAAAGGTTTGTTTGTATATTATGAAACTAGCAGTTATTTAAACCTGTGCCCCTTTCCAGGCAGACATCAGCTGTGTGCCCATGAACAGGCAGTGCCAATTGTGCCCTGAGGTGTCCAGCTGGGATTGGATCTCTCTGAGAGCACCTGAGGAACAGCAGAGCACCTTGCAAGCTGCAGGTCCCTGCCAGCCCTGCAGGGCTCCTGTCCCATCAACATCTGCTCTGCTCAGTCTGAAACAGGGCCCAGCATGGTGCCGGGATCATCAGAGAGCTGAGGTGTGTGCTGGAATTCCATGCCCTCCCCATCCTGCAGCAGCCCTGCATTTCCCTGCTCCAGCCTTGGTCTGCAGCACAGCCATGGAGGCTCTTTGGGCTCCTGAGTGTTCCTGCAGCCCCCAAGGGCAGCTGAGCTCTGCCTGTGGCACAGTCAGCCCTGGCCAGCGCAGGCCATGCTCAGCAATTGCTTGTGTGTGCCTGGCCTTGCTGTCAGCCCCAGCAGCGGCTGCGTGGCCCCTTGGTGGCCCTGTGCTGGCCCAGCCATGGTGGCCCAGCCCCTGTGCAGGCCCAGCCCAGGCCAGGAGCATTGCGGCTGGGAATGGCCCCTGTGCCGTGCTGCCCACAGCAGCCTTGGGGCTCTGTGCCCCATGGCCTCCCTGCTGGGCAGCCTCTGCCAGCTCCTGCAGAGCCCCTGGCACCTGTGGGCCTGCACAGACAGCCCTGCCCCGGGCTCTGCTGGCCTCTGGGCCAGCAGAGAGGCCGGCCAGGGCTGGCCATGGCCGGGAACAGGCCCTGAGCCCCGCAGGAGGATGGAGCTGGGCCACAGCCAAACTCAGCTCAGGCCAAAGCTGGGCTCAGCAGCCAGGGCTGCCAAGGCCTGGGCACAGAGGCTGGCACTGACAAATGTCCTGGGCCCCTTCCCTGCTCTGTCCCTACCCCCAAGGGCACAGAGCAGCCTCCTCTCTGGGGCACTTGCCTCTTTTCAATGCCTTGCACAGGCGCTGGCCCTGCCCCACAAGGCCTGGGCTGAGTCCTGCCCCTGCACGCCCAGCCAGGCTGAGATGGACACTGATGGTTTCTGGGGCAGGCTCTCTGAGCCCAGCCCAGCTCCCTGCAAGCTCTGCCAGCTGCCCTGAGCTCTGGGCAGCACCAAGGGCCTCTCCCCAGCCCAGCCCAGCTGGCTCTGGCCCCACAGCTCTGCTCAGGCCAGGCTGCTCTGGCCACTGGCCCCACGGCCTCAGCCCCTGCCAAGGGCACAGCAGCAGCTGCAGCTCACACAGGACTCAGCCCCAGCCATGGGGGAAGGTGCTGGGCAAGGCCAAAGGAGGCTCCCTGCCTGCCCTGCTCCCCTCTGGCTCAGGTGCTGAGGGCTCTGCCATCCCATGTGCCCAGGGCAGCTCAAGAGCCCCGGCCTTGGGGCCCTCAAGAGCTGCTCCTGCTCCAGGCCCAGGGCCCATCCCAAAGCTGGGGTAGCCACAAAGCTGTGCCCATTGCTGTTCATTGCTGCTCTGATGGGGATGGATCCTCAGCCACTTGGAGGTTGATGATGAATTTTCCTACTCCAGAGTCCTTTTCTCTCTTGAGCTCTTCTGTTCAGGAATTCAGTGAGAAAAGCTCATAAACATTTGTTCAACATGCCCAAAGAAGAAAAGCCATTTGGAATAACAGAAGTTTTCAAGTTTTCTGTAATTAATTAGACAGATATCGGAAGTGTATTCAAAGTGTATATACTGTCTTGAAAACAATGCAGAGAGAACAGTTTGTTCTGTTTAATTTTTTTTCCTGTTTATAGATTGATATAAGCAATGTCCAGTTGATATTGACCCCCAGCACCTTCTAATGCAGACTGAATAGGTATGAAAATCAAGACCCTTCATGGCTGAGAGTCAATCAGACTGTGTCTCCTGCCCCCTCCCGACCATTTCCCTCATCCAACCCCTGGCACTCCTATGGACCAGGAATGGTGTCACCAGCAGGACCAGGAGAGCAATTCTTCCTCTGTGCTGGGCGCTGGTTGGGCAGCACCTCAGGTGCTGTATCCAGTTCTGGGACCCCAAATTTAGCAAGAACGTGGAGGGGCTGGAGTGTGTCCAGAGAAGGGCAACAAGGCTGGTGAAGGGTCTGGAGCACAAGTCCTGTGAAGAGAGGCTGAGGGAGCTGGAGTTGTTTATCCTGGAGAAGAGGAGGCCCGGGGGAGACAAGGTGGTGTCAGGGCACAGGTTGGACTTGATGATCTCCAAGGTCTTTTCCAACCTTGCTGATTCTGGGATTCTCTGAAACCACCCTTGCAGCAGTTGCAGGATGAGCCCTGGGCCTCCTCTTCAGAAGCTCCAGCAGCCCAGGTCCCTCAGCTTCTCCTGCCAGCCCCAAAGCCCATCCTGTCAGTCCTGCAGAGCCTCTGCAGCTCCTCCTCATTGCCCAGAACAGGGAGCCCCACAGGCAGACACAGCAGCCCAGATGTGCCCCCCTGGCCTGGGCTGCCTCTGGCAAGGGAGCAGCACCAGGCACTGCAGGAGCCCGCAGACAATTCCTACAGCACTTGGAGGATGATCCTGATCCCCAAGGGACATTCCCATGGTGCCAAGTCAGGAACTGCAGTGGGGAGTGGGGCCAGAGAGGAAAGGGCAAACAGGGATGGGCTGTTTGCAGGGCAGGGAACAGGGCGTGGCAAGAGGAAGAATTTGGTACAAAAACAAAGGGGGAAAAAAAGCAAAGGTGAAGCCAAGGAAATGCTGAGGGCAGTTTGGGGGTGGCTGTCAGGCAGCCCTGGCTCTGAGTAATAGCATCTGCAGTGGAAGAGGAATCTCCCAGCTAATGGGAACAAACTTTCTGGCTGACTGCAGAGGCCAGGACAAAGCTGAGTGGTTTCCCTGGTGTGTCCCAGCCCTTGCTGGCCCCAGGGGCTGATGGCATTTGTGCTCCCTCAGGTTCATGTCCCCACAGCAGCAGCATGGGGGTGCTCCTGCCTGCTCTGTGCAATGCACACAGGGGCTCCTAAGCCAGTGCTGCAGTGTCTGTGCCTGTAAGGATGGGGCACCTGTGTGAGCTGGGGGAGAGGCCAGGGCTGCAGAGGGGGGATGTTGTTGGCAGCTCCATCAGGACGCTCTGGGACGCTGCCCTGGGCTGTGCAGCGCACTGGGGATGGATCAGCCCCTGCTCTGCTGCTCCTTCCCGTCTCCCCCAGGGTCCTTGCAGAGCCCCAGCCATGCTGTTTGCCCCCAGCCTGCCCACGGCCAGCCTGGGGCTGCTCACCCTGGGGCTTTTCTGTGCTGAGCATTGGCCTGGCCGTGTTCTTGAGAGAGCCTGGGCAAGGAGCCTGCAGCCCCCAGGGCCTGGCCTGAGGCGTCAGCGCTGCCCCAGCAGTGCCCATGGCCTGTCCCTGCTGCAGCCCCGGCACTGCCACCCCCAGGACTGTGCCCGGCCCCGAGAGCACTCAGGCCCTGCAGCAACACCAGGGCCACCAGGGCAGCGGGGCAGGGCCACGGCAGCAGCACTGCCAACACCAAGTGCTGCTGCTGCTGATGGGCACAGCTGCTGGGCCAGCACCGATCTGCCCCCAGCTCTGCACACAGACATTGCTGCTGCAGCTCCAGAGATGGCAAGAACAGAGGGATCTCTGCAGAAAACTCTGCTGGGAGATCAGTTAGTTCTTTTAAAGTCACTGAGAACACTGCTCCTCATTGTCACAGTCTGTGGCCACGGTGAATGTGTAGAGTGACAAAGTCAGAAATAGCAGAAACGATCTAGATTTAGGAAGAATATTAAAAAAAAAAAAAAAAAGACAGGGAAATCAAAGAACCAAACCAACAGAACTATCAAAAATTAATTTTGTTACAAGTGATTTGCAGAAATTGGCAATCAGCTTAATGCTTCCTAATATGTCCAGTCATCAGTCTCCACACTGCAGCCTTGAGCTCCTGGTTCCTCAGGCTGTAGATGAGGGGATTCAGGGCTCGAGGCACCACCGAATACAGAACTGACACCAACAGATCCAGGGATGAGACGGAAATGGAGGAGGGTTTCAGGCAGGCAAATACTGCAGTGCTGAGAAATGCATTTCTCCTGCATTTTTCCTTTTCAGATTATTTCAGTCATCTCCTGAGAGGTGCAGATTGTTCTGGGGCTTTTCATGAATTGATTGTACTCTTGATTTAGATGGAGACTGTAGGACTGATTTCAGATGTAGCAGAATCTGAACTGAGCACAGAAACAAACTCCCTCTGTCAGCCCATTTTCATCTTCTAGATCACTTTCAAGACGTCCTTGGGGGTGTTGGAATGATGATCACACAGCTCTCCACTTCTGGCTGCAGGCTCTGCAGATTCTTTCTTTGCATTCAGTCAGGCTTGCATTCCCCAGGAGTTCTTGGTAGCCTGTCATGTTTTCTTAGGGTAGAACAGTAACAATGAAAACCTTACCAATGGCACAACTGCCCAGCCCACAAGGAAAAGAAAAAAACAAGCTGCAAAATTCTTCAAATATTTGTCCTGCTTTGCTGCAAGAGTTGTGCTGCACACACAGTGTGGAAAGCTGCAGTTGGTGGCAACCTTGTGACAGAAGCTGCACCTCGTTCTTCAGGAAAGGTTCATGGACAAAGCAAACAGGACTGAGGAGAAGATTCTGGAAAAACTGAAAGAGCTTTTAAGAAATTAAATGAAAATTGAAACAATTCAAGATGTTTTTCTCTATTTATTTTTATGCTCCCCTTTTCCATCTTGCACTAGTTGTCCATCCCATTAATTCCAAGCAGATCTCACCTCTCAGATCCATGAGTTGGCAAGTTTTAGACATTTTAAGATACCATGACCTACACACACTTTGGCTTCCCCTGTTTTTCTTGGAAAGCAATGCTGGAGGGGTAAGTGCAGTGTTTGTGTCAGGTACAAATTCTGCATTCAGGGAATGCGCTCTGAGAGGGTTTGACCCTCAGCAGGGACAATGCACAGCAGGGACTGAGGGGATTCCTAAGCCACTGTGCAGGAGTCCAGACTCTGGCTCTTGGCTGAACTCGGCAAAGTTCCCGTGTTTGGACAGGCTCAGGGGCTGCCCTCGGGGAACGTGGGGCTCGGGGCGGGGGGAGCAGGCAATGGACAAACGGACACGGGGACAAACGGCCCCGGAGCTTCAGTTGCAGCAGCAGCAGCGGCAGCAGCAGCAGCGGCAGCAGCAGCAGCAGCAGCGGCAGTAGCAGCGGCAGCAGCAGCAGCGAGAGAAAAAACTTTAGATTCTGTTCCCCTCTCCCTCTCCCTCTCCCTCTCCCGCTGTCCCGCACCTCTCCCGCTCTCCCTTTCCCGGTCTCCCCTCCTCTCCCCGCCTCCCTCTCCCCGTGCCGGGCCGGGCCATGCCCCCGGCCCGCCCCCGGCCCCGGGCGGGGCTGCCCCGTGCCCGCCCCCGGCCGTCCCACCGAGGTCTGGCCTCAGCCCGGCTCTGGCCGTGCTGGCGGTGGCGCTGCTGGGCGGGGTTCAGTGCCTGGGGCGGCATCGCAGGCTTTTGGCTCCGCCTGGCCCGAGCCCGGCCCCGGCCCCGGCCCCGGCCCCGGCCCCGGCCCCGGCCCCGGCCCCGGCCCCGGCCCCGGCCCCGGCCCCGGCTCCTCCCGGGGCCCGCGGAGGACACAGGCGGCGTTTCCTCTCCCGCCACCTCCGCTGCGGCTTGCCCGGCCCGAGCTCCGCCGCTCGGCAGCGCGGCCCCCGGGCCCGCGGCTCCCGTGTCCCGTTGCAGGGAGCGAACGCCGGGGGATGGCCGGGCCGGGGCGGGTGAGGGGCGCTCGGGGGCCGTTCTGGCCCCGGGCCGAGCGCTGACAGCCACGTCCCGCCGGCAGGGAAGGCGCAGGAGGCCCTGCAGGAGCGGTACCGGCTGGGTTCGCTGCTGGAATGTGGAGGATTCGGCAGCGTCTGCTCGGGGACGCGGCTCTCGGACGGCGCCCCGGTGAGCGGCGGGGCCGGCGGCGGGCGCAGGAGGAGGGGGCGCAGGAGGAGGAGGAGGAGGATGGGGCTGGGCAGGGGGGGCGTTGAGCTGAGCCCGCTGCTCCCCTTGGCTTGCAGGTGGCCATCAAAAGGGTGCCTCGGAACCGCATCTGGCATTGGAGCGAGCTGGTGAGTGAGCCGGGACAGCGGGAGAAGCCGGGCTGTGCCGGGCGGGGATGATCCGAGCCCTGGCAGGGTGGAAGCCGCCAGGACATCCCGAGGGAGAGCGGGCGTGGGGCCATTGCAGGGCGCAGAGCATCCCGGACTGGCTGAGGGGTTGCCCAGCCCTGGCCCAGCATCGGCCCCACTGACGGCATCGTGCTCCTCCCACAGCCCGACGGCACTAGCGCTCCCCTGGAGGTTGTGCTGCAGGACAAGGTGTCCACAGGCTTTCCCGGTGTCGTCCAGCTGCTGGAGTGGCTTGAGCTGCCCAGCGACATTGTGATGGTGCTGGAGCGGCCGGAGCAGTCTCAGGACCTCCTGCATTTCATTCGGGCACGGGGGTTCCTGCGTGAGGAGGTGGTGCGGCAGCTGTTCCGGCAGGTGCTGGAGGCCGTGCGGCACTGCACCAGCTGCGGGGTCCTGCACCGCGACATCAAACCAGAGAACATCCTGGTTGACCTGGCCACCGGGCAAGCCAAATTGATTGACTTCGGCTGTGGCACCTACCTGCAAGAGACAGCCTACACTCACTTTGCAGGTGAGCCTACACAGGACTGTGCTCCTGCTCCTGGCATCTCACGGCCCAAGATCTCACAGCCCAAGCTGGGTGTGCCAGCGGGGATTCTCCCTTTTGCTGCCACTCAGGGGACTGAATCTGCAGCTGAGTTGCTTTAGAGCAGGGCTGGGTGGGGAGCCATCTTCCAGCCCTGCTGGCAGCCTTTGCCCACCACTGTGCCCAGGACTGGGGCTGGGCTGGGGCAGCCAGCCTGACAAAAACAGTCGTGGGTGAGGGTAGCAGAGAGGGAGGTCAGAACCTGTGCCCCAGCTGGTTTGGTGTGCAGGCAAGCGGAAGGGCTTGGACTGCTCCACTTGCCCTGTTTGTCTTGCCTTTATAATATGTTTGGGGCAATGCAGGCAGGGAGAATGAGGGCATGGTTTTTCCCCAGCACGCAGTGGGTATTTCCTTTGCATGTCATGGTCAGGCCTAGCCAGGGCTTCCACTGTCCCCTTCCCACACCAGTGGCTTCTTTTGCAATCCCAAGTTTGTACACCAGTCCCAGATGCTGGTGAGAGGACAGTGGTCACCCTGTGTGCCACTGATGCAGCCCCCACCCGCCCAGGGATGCTGGGGCCAGGCTCTGGGAGCAGCAGCATCCCCCTGCTGAACTCCATCTGTATTCCACAGGAACACCATCATACAGCCCCCCGGAATGGACCCGCTTTGGCTGGTACCATGGCGAGCCAGCTACCATCTGGTCCCTGGGCATCCTGCTGCACGAGATGGTCTGTGGGAAGATGCCTTTCAGGAGGGGCTGGAACTTCAGCTGGGGCCAGCTCTCACTGCCACAACGGCTCTCTCCAGGTGAATCCTCTTCTCTGGGCAGAGGGGGAATACCAGTGCTGGGAGACAGCAGCAGGCTCGGGAGCATCCCGTTCTGGCAGCTGCTGAGGAGGTGGCACATGTCCTGCTCTCCCCCAAAACCAAGAATTGATGGGAAAGTTCAGGCCCAGCTCTGAGCGCATCCAGCATGGCCTTGGCATGGGAATAGTGGGGCAAAGCAGACAGGAGCCTTCTCCAGCTGACGGGCAGTTTCTGGTTTCTCTCCCCAGAGTGCCAAAATCTGATTGGGTGGTGTTTATCCATGCACCCCTTGGCCAGACCCTCATTAGAAGAGGTGTTCTGTCATCCTTGGATGCAGGATATACATCTGCCCTAGAAGAAGGGAGAGAGCCACAGGCACACTGTGCTGCAGGGCCCTGGTAAGTTACAGCTGCACACATGCCTTGGCAATGAGAAGCAAAGAAAGCCAGCCCGTGTCACTGCACCAGGGTCATGGGATGGGAACATGCAGCCCTTGTGCTGGAGCTGAGCTGCTCTGCCCAGCCCTGGTGGCTGCCATCCAAGCAGGTTTTGCTTGTCCTGGTTCCCTGACAGCTGGGGCCCTGGGCAGAGCCCTGAAAGCCTGGTCTCACCCCAGGGAAGGAGAAGGAGCCCCCAGAGAAGCTGTACCGGGGGAGGCTGCTGCTGCAGGAGACAGCGAGGATGACATCAAGGATGACATGAAGGATGACAACCTCTTCCTCAACCTGGCCACCAGCAGTTGAAGGTGATGCACTTTGATTGTGGCACCTTCTTCAAAGCCAAACTCCACAGGGAATTTGCAGATGAGTCCACACGTGGGGAAATGCTCCCAGATTTGGGCATTGCCCAGCCTGGCTGGGAAGCAAAGGTTCCCCCTTTGCGGGGGCAGATGCAGCTGATCCTTCAGTCGGCTGCCCAGCTGCTTTTGGCAGGGCTGGTGGGATGGCCTGGGGTGGGTACGAAATGGGAGTGGGCTCCTGGTCCTGCCAACAGCCCCCAGCACCCACCGTGCCCCAGGCTGGGGCTGGGGTTGGGGCTGGGGCAGCCAGCCCGACACAAACCCCCATGGTGGGAGCAGAGGTGGGACTCCAGAACCTGTGCACAGGTGCTTTGCTGTGCAGGCAAGGAAGGGCTTGGGCAGCTCCACTGCCCTTGTTTGCTTTGGGATCACGGTTATTGTGGGGGACAGTGCAGGGGGAAGGGAGAAAACCTGGGCTTTGCTCACACATGGCTGGGTTTTTCCCTGGCATGCAGGGCTTGGGCCTTCCTCAATCCCCTCACAGACATATGATTTTTACCTTTGTTCTTTTTTTCCCTTTTTGTCTGTAATCTATTTTCAACAATTTGTTGTTTGTTTTTCTAGAGGAAGCATTCTGGTTGGTCCAGTCTGGATCAGGAAGTTCTTGGGAGCAGCTGCGGTGTGGATGGGCCGTGCCCTTGGAGCAGGCTGAGGACATCGTTTGGGACCAGCTTTTCTTCCAGCCATGGATGGCATGAGGTGGGTCCCCGTCTGCTTGGCAGGGTGGGATCAGAGCTTTTGGGAGATGGCAGCGAGCACAGGAGCATCCTGCTCTGGGCAGCTGCTGAGCAGGTGGATGTGCCATGGCTGGCTGCAGGCTGGGCACATGTCCTGCCCTCCTGCCCTGCTCCCAAAGGCAGCACTGATAGGCAGCTCTGGGCACTGCTCTGGGCACAGCCAGCATGGCCTGGGCACCACGGGCAGCTGGGACAAGGGGACAGGAGCCATCAGCTGACGGGCAGTTTCTGCTTTCTCTCCTTGCAGCCGGGCTCTGCAGATGCTGAGGCTGCTCTGGGCTCTGCCAGGGCTCTGCTGGAGCTCAGCACCGGGCCGGAATCAGCCAAAGAAGAAATGGTGTCACCTGCAGCACAGACTTGCTTGAGCATTTTGGCAACACAGCTCAAGTTTGCAGAGTGTTCACCTCCCAAAAATTAAACTTGTTCAATACCTTCTGAAATCAAATCAATCTGGGATGACCCCAAATGACATTTTTCAGCTTGCTCAAGATGTAGCTCAGCCCTTCTCTGAACAGTTCTCTCCCCCACCTGCCTTTTACTTCTCAACTGCTCCCTTTTTTCCCCCAGTGAATTCCCAGCCCATTGCTGTCTCCATCACTCTGTTGCCTTCCTTGATGCCCCTGACCACAAGGAGGGCATTCAGGGCCACTCTCCAGCCCTCAGCTCTCCTCACTACTGAGTTCCCACTCCCTTCATCCTTGCAGCAGGATGAGCTCTGTGAATCCCCTTGAGCCTCCCCACTCTTCCCAGCCGATGCACCCACCTCAGTGAGGCTGAAGCTGAAGCTTCTCTGTCTCCTCTGGCACTCCAGTCCAGTCCCCTGTGTGGGGAGCCCCAGCCCCAGAGCACAGCACACAGCAGTGCAGTCTGGGCTGGAGCAGCTGCCCTGCAGCCCTGGCTTGGCTGTTTGTGGCAGCTGAATGCTCCCTGTTTCCAGCTGTCCCTGCAGGATGGCCCCAGGGCAGAGCCCAGCCGGGCTCCCACTGCAGCCCCTGGAGCTTGGGGCAGACAGTGCTCCCAGAGCTGAGGTTCATGGGGAGCACCCGCAGCTGTGCCTCGCACTCAGTGCTGGCAAGTGTTGTGTTCTCATCTCCTGCAGCCTGAGGGGAAAACAACCTGTTCTGCCAGGCCAGCACTGCCCCTCTGGGCAGAGACAAGGCTGAAAGGCTGTCCCATTCCAGAGGAGCCGGCACTGAGCCTTGGCAGGGCCTGGCAGGGCTGGAGCCGGGTCTGGCCTGCTGTCCGGGACTCGCTGCCCACCAACCACCCCCACCCACCACGCTCCATCCTCCAGAGACAGAAGGGTCTGTGTGTGCCAGGGGCTCTTGGATGTCTCTGTATCCAGGGACAGAAGGGTCTGTGTGTGCCAGGGGCTCTTGGATGTCTCTGTATCCAGGGACAGAAGGGTCTGTGTGTGCCAGGGGCTCTTTGATGTCTCTGTATCCATGGAGAGAATGCTCTGTGTGTGCCAGGGTTTCCATAATGTCTCTGTACCCATGGGTATGGGATGAACACGGACAGTGAAAGTGTCAGTCACGTTGCTTGCACACTCCTTCCTTTGTGTACAAGACACATCCATGCACACCCCCACATATTGGTATATTAATAGGATAGGGATGGATAGAGACTTGGCACAGAGCTCTAACTTTGGCATAACCCACCCTTTAGCCAGAGACCAGGGGATTTTTTCCCCAGCTCTGTGTGAGATGTCCAAGAGCTGAAGGAGCAGCATTCAGAAGCAGTTTCAGGATTTTTACGCCAGAAGTAGAGCTCACAACCATCCATATAACTTTCCATATTCATTGGGATGGGCTGCTGGTTCTTTAGGAATATGGCCCAATGCAGACATGAGACTTGGAAAAATCCCAGCTCTCTGTGGGTTTGTGCAAAAGGGGGAACAGCACAAACACTTTGTGCCTGCCTGGGGGCACAAGGTCCAAGGAGCTTTGGTGGCAGAGGGTGACCTGGGCTGGTGGCAGGCGAAGTTCCATTCCATGACATCTCAGAGTGGCACAGGACAAAGATCCAAGTACCCCCAACGCCACTCATGAAGTCCTTGGAGTGCTGCACATCCTCTAGGAAAAGCTGCTGTCACACAATCCATTGGGATTTATAACTTTCATTTGCAATACTTTAAATCCAAATTTCAAACTGCAATATTTTTACACTCAAGACACAGTAATGCATAAATGCATAATAAATCTTTCAATTTCCTATTGATTCAATCACAATTTAAAATAACATAATATTGCAAACAAAACCAAGAATCTTTTAAAAAAGTGATGCTGAGGTCAGTAATATGGATCCATGCCATCAGAACATTTACAGAGTAACTGTGTTCTCTTTTTAAAAAGATCAGTTACCTCTTAATCCAAAGTTAGAGAAGATTTTCACTACACATTTGTTTTTTGTTTTTATCTTTCATGGTTTTTTATTTTCTTTTTTTTCCAGTGTTTTCAACAGAGAACTCGTCCTACAAAAGGAATGTACAGCAAAATGAGAAACATTTCTGACAAACAATGAAAATGTCGGCTCCTCCCCTGTTTACTTTTCTCTGGATACCCTGAAGAAAAAAATCTAGCAGATAGGAGCAGAGGTCTGAAGTGTTTCATTTGGACTGTGCTGGAGTTCAGCACTGCTGACATCCTGATCCAGTCAAGAGCTGCAGAATTCTTTTGCACATTTTGAACTCTGTGTTTGCAGGCACAGCACCTGCAGTGCTGACGCACCAATGCACATGAATAACTCCGTTACTCCCTCTCAGAATTCGGGCTCTGCCCCAGCACGAGGTGCTGCAGCCCTTTGCTCCTGGTTCCCATGTGGAGCAGCTCCCTTCCTGCTGGCTGAGCTGCTCAGGCAGAGCCCGGCAGCTCCTGGCCCTGCAGGGCTGAGGCTTTTCCCCATTGGTGGGCACAGACTGATGGAGCAGCACTGCTGAACATGGGGGCACACCCAGACGGACCAGGAGCAGCTGCCTTTGGCCACCTGAGGCTCCAAGGCCCAAACTCTGAGCAGCCAGGGCTGGAAGAGACTCGCAGGCTCCCTGGTGGCTGTGCTGCCCCACCTGTGCCTGGCCCAGTTTTGCTTGGGGCAGAGGGAGAACAAGGGGCAGCTCCCTCCCAGCCCAGCCCAGCCCAGGGACCCCTCCAGCCCCAGGGCTTGGGGCACTGTCAGCACCTGCTGCTCCAGCCACCACTCCTGCTGGCCCTGACAGCAACACCCAAACTGGGGCTGATCCCGAGGGAGCAGCAGCAGGGCCTGGATCTGATCCCTGACTCTGGCGCAGGCCTGGACAAATGACCCCACAGCAGCAGCAGCAGCAGCAGCACATGGAGCTGACTTTCAATGTCGCCTTGACTTTTTAAGATTTTCTAAGTGTTCTGATGTTTGCATTCTTGTACCAAACTTTCTCACACACTTTCTGTGAACAACTTACTGTTTTGCATTCTTTTATGGAGGAGGAGAAACTTGATGGACTGTTTTTTTGTCCTTGGAGAGGTGGCACTTTCACCCTCCAATCCACTGTCACCTTTGGAAATCTATAAATGTTGGAGTGAAAAAATAAACTTGCCCTTTTTCCTGCCTTGAGAGCAACAGCGTCTCTGCGTCATGTTGTCTTGTGTCCTATAGTGACATTTCAGCACAGCCCCTGCCACTTTTCCCTCCCGTGTGCAGCGGTGTCACAGCAGCCTGAGGCACCTGGGAGACCCCAGGGCCAGCAGGGACTTGAGATGACAGCCCTGGGCTCCTGGAGATTGTGCAAGGAACAGAGCTGGGGACTCCCTGTCCATGGGGGGATTCCAGATGGAAGAGGCTGCTGTGACAAGGCAGCTCCAAGGCCACAGCAAAGAGAGTCTCGACCACTGGATCTGAGCCAGTCCCACAGTCCTGGGCAGCAGCCACTGAGCCCTGGGGGAACAGAGGGCACAGCAAGAGGGACAAAACCAGGCAAGGTCAGAGACTGGAGAGAGTCAAGACATGAGAGCAGGAACAGCTGCTCCATTGCACTCTTGGAGAAAGCTCCTGGCTGGTTCAAAGTGCTGAAAGGCTTGAAGGGCAGAGAGGAGGCCACACCAAACAATGCTCCTGTTTCCACACCCTCCCCTCTCCGTGTCCCAGAAGGAATTGGATGGACTGTGTTCTTCTCTCCAAGTCGTCTCGTTCAGCATGAGCAGCTTAGCACCAGGAGCTGAAGGAGCTGAAGCCTCAGGCCAAAAGAGCTGAGCAAGAGGGGACTTTCTGAGCAAATGAGTGCTGCTAACATGGACCTAGCTGAATTCAGCAGATAGAATCATGGAATCACAGAATCCTTTCTGTTGGAAAAGACCTCTGAGCTCACCCAGTCGAGCTGGTCACACAGCAGTGCCAAACCCAGCACTAAACCACGTCCCTGAGGTGCCAAGGCCTGGACAACAGCCCTGAGTGAGGCCTGAACAGCAGGCCTTGAACCAAAGGTGGCCTCTGGATGAACCTTCCAACCAAAGGTTATCTTTGCATCTGTTCACTGATGAAATATGCATGGTCATTAGCACTGTGATAGATGTAGCCACTCATTAGTGACACATGTATTGACCTTTCTGTATTTAGAAGCCAGACAAGGCCATGAAATCTGACATCTGGCCTTGTTTGGGGCTGAAGGATCAAAGTCAGCTCCCTTGGTTCCTCCTTGAGCCCTGGCCAGGCTTTGGGAGGAACCCAAGAGGAGGATGAAACCAGATGTTCCCACACTAGAAGTGCTGTCAGTTTGTTCATTCAGCACTGTCAGAGCTGGGCCCTCTCACAGCAAGGTTGGAGCCTCACCTGCGGCTGGAGGCACCTGCAGGAATTCCCAGTGTCCAGGAGTGGCTCTGCAGCCCTTGGCTGGGACAGCTTCCCCCAGCTGCTCTGTGGATCTGGGGATGGTGAAGTCTGAGGGTAAATGATGCTGGATCTTTCTTAATCACTGCTGCAATCCTTGGTGGTGATGATTGGTTGCATTGCTGAGCTCCTCCTTTTGTGATCCTTTGCTGCTTTGAGCTGCAGTAAATGACACTGATTCCTTCAGTTGGAGTCTGTGCCTTTGGTGCTGACCCTGCCCACTGGTAAAACAAAACTGGCACAGTCTGGCCAGATCACAGCAAAATGTCACTTGTTAAATGTAAATGTGAGGAATCAGTGTCATCAGAATTTCCCAGATGGGAAGCCCTTCCCTGGAGTTGGCTGGCTCTGGAGTGGGCTGAGGTCGGGGCACCGTGTGAGCAGTGGGGCAGTTGGTTAAAAGAGGATGAACCCCTGGATGTCTTAAAATGCATCCAAAAATTGCATATGGGAAAGGAAAAGAACTTGTGGGCTTGGGCAGATGAGGATGGATTTTGTTAACAGCAGATTGGAAACAGCACCAACAAAAGGAAAATTGTTGTTGGAACACTCCCACATAGAACAACAGAAGATTTTAATCTTGAGCTCAGGTTCACTTGTGCAAGTGATACTAGTAATACTAATAGTAATACTAATAGTAATACTAATACTAGAAATAAATATAACACAAAAATTTATATTTATATCTGTATAATTTAAAATGGATACTGTGAAATAAGGCTGACACTCGTAATATGTCAGCTTTGGTTGCTCACTGTAACACTAAATACCCTAGAGAAAAGGACTAGCCAAGACCCAGCTGTCAGTGATAAACTTTGTGAGATAAAGGAGGAAGGGATGAATCTGGCTATTTTTAGAGGATTTGCTGATACTGTGATGGGGAATCCTTTGTCTGTTAGTGTGAAAAATACAAAAATACAATTATTAAGTCTGCTGGGTTTTTCATATCCCAGACAATCCACAAGCTGCAGGATTGGTTGAATGGGTGTAGGGGTTATTAAAAGAGCAGTTGACAAAATGAGGAGATGGGAACCTGTCCCCACGGAGAACCCATCTCCCAGATGTGCTCCATGCCCTTAACAATGGCACACCGGGGAAATGGAAACCCCTGGCTGTGCACAGCTGCACCCAATTTGCAACTACAACCATGGGCAGTGAGGCTTGGACTGCCTGGGAAATTGTTGTGGGTGTGATGGCCTCTGGCAGGGCCAGCCCAGAGGCTGCAGGGCTGTACCTTCATGCATTGGAATTAATTAGCATAAATCAGAAGCAAATGAGAGTTATAAATACCAAAACAGTAATTCAGATTCCTCCAGGACACTTTGGTTTGATAACTGCTCACTGGAGCTTGGCCTTGAAAGGTGTTCATGTGATGGGAGGAGGAACTAATGCAGATTATCAAGGAAAAATTAAAGGAATTGTGTTAAAAATAGTGAACAAAATTGGATTATTCAACTACACAGTAGCACTATTACTGATATTGTCAGTTTTTAAAATAATTGGAAAAAAGGACATCCGTCTCAAATCACTGCTGTTGGTGTAGATAAAGGGTTTGGATCCACAAGTCCTAATAAAGGAGCAAGAGTGTGGCTCCATAGGCCAAAAGGTCCTCCAGAGGCAGCTGAAGGAACAGCTCTGGGGAAAGACAGCACTGTTTGAATCCTGAAACCTGGGCAGGAACAATGGGAATGTGTCCCTGCAGCCAAGTGTGAGAACAAGGAGATATTACAGGATACTATTTTACACATCCTGCCAGAACAAATCTCCCTGTTTGCCTCAATGACCCCTTTGGAAAATGCTCTGATCCACAGGGCTCCATGTGGAGGCTGCTGTGGCACTGAGGGACTTGCACACAAATTCCATCCAGGAGCCTGGGTGCCCTCAGGGACTGGGACCCGGCCCCCTTCCAGCCAAAGGGGAAAGGGCCCCACCAAGCCTTGTTATCCACAGGCACCGTGCTAAATCTGAACAGCAAAGGACTTGGGGGCATTGTTCTGGAATTAACATGGTGCCAGCTCCATGGACAACAGAATTATTGTTCCTAACTCAAATGAGACTGAGGAAAAAGAATGATTAACCGTGTCACTGAAGTACTGCTGATGTCTGTAAGTTGTGTCTTGAGAGTCAGCCAGAATCTTTGCCACGAACACCTCTTGAGTTTCACCAAGGATTAGTCATTATATTCTTATCAGAATGTAAAGATCAAAGTAACCAAAATACTCAATGTAACTAATTGCTGGAAATGTTCTCAACTGATGTTGGGAGGAATGGGGTTCCCTTGGAGGGCCCAGGGAGGAGCCCTGGATCCATCAGCAGCCCACAGTGGGAAATGGGAAATCAGACCTTTGGTACTGGGAATGGGAGCTGCTGGGTGTGTGGACACTGCCCATAAACAGCTTCCTAAAGGATGGTTTAGGTCCTGTTTCCAGGCAATGCTGATGCCTCCCATGAGGGTCCTTCGGCAACAACCACAAGGAAGAGTTGGGGCCCAGAGAACATTTTCCCCCCAAGGGGTGCCTTTGGTCTCAGAAAACCAAGGATTCTGGTTCCCCCTGTGCCCCATGTGCACTGCCCTGTCCTGTGGTGTATACATTAATGAGCTAAAAAGATTATTAGAAGAAATAAGAAATTATACTCTTACAATGTCTGATAGTACATCCCAGGAGCTCCAACAAACACAAATGGGGCTCTACAGAATCACACAGCCCGGGATTATCTGCTTGCTGGCCAGGGAGGAACCTGGGCTCTCATGGGACAGGAATGTTGCACTGCTATCTGATGGGTTTGAGGTCTAACAATCAGGAATCACCTTGACAGAAAAAGCAGTACAAGAGCGGCAGAAAAAAGAAAACTATTCTTGGTGGGATTGGCTTCATGACTACCAAATTGGAGGCTGCGGTGAAATGAATTCATGGCAGTCACTGTCATCATTACAGTGTGTGCACTTGGTGTGTTATGATTCCATGTTAGAGTTGTTGTGACACTGTGCTGAAAATGGAGTACTGAGACTTGTCTAAAAATTGACACAGTCTAAAGAAAAAGGGGACATTTGATAAAATAACAGAGAATAGCAACTATTCAGGGCTGTTTTAAAAGGAATGTGAATTATAGCTCTGAGTAATGAATTTGAACAGCACTTAATGGAAGAACAAGATGCAATGCCTTTATGACTAATTCCTAAATCTAAACTATGTTGTTGAAAGAATTGTTATGAAGGTGGTAGTTCATCTGCAGGTTAAAGGACCAATTGAAGTCCTGAGGCCTCAACACCAGATCCTGTGTCAGGCCTGGACACCAGGCCCCGAGGCAAACCTGACCTCTAGATGAACCTTCCAACCAAAGGTCATCTTTGTATCTGCTCATTAATGAATCATTATTGAAATAAATAGGGCAGGAGATCTTTCTCCTTTTTAATGCCTTTATTAAGAAGAATCAGCTCAGGTGGGAAGAAATCGACGGGTTGCGCCCTCGCTGCCGCTGCTCCCAGGCGTGGCACGAAGCAGGAGGATGATGCAGTTCTGTCCGCTGGTCTGCAGGCAGAACTGGGGACTCTGTCCTCACGGGAGAGTCGTTGAGTCCTTAGTTTGTTGGTTTAGAAACCCGGGGGGTCTCTTTAATCAGTTTCTTTTCAGGTTAGAGTGAGAAATAAAAAGGTTTAAGCAGGTACGGGACAATGCTCCCATCCTTAGACGTCACTTTAAGTCACTTATGGCTCGTGATTTTAGGGGTTTTTCTTATAAAAACTGTAAAACTGTAACAATCCAGGGTGCACTGCGTTTCTCATTTGCATGTTGTCTCTGGTGTCACTGGAGGGTTGTCTCTTTACCCTGGAGGGTTTCTCTTGGTATCTTCTTGGTATGCAGCCAGCATCAGGGAAACAATCGGTTAATCACCCACCATCAACGAGTGATTAAGGGCTTTTCTTCGCAGGGAACCTAAAGAAGTCTGACTCGGTCTGGCTTGGTTTTTTGAACTCTGAAACTTAAAAAAAATTACAACTTTCTATTCATAACAGTTCCCCCCTATTTTTCTTTGATCAAGCTTAAGCTTGCATCAACTTATAATTTTTGGCTCATTAACATAGAATTTCCTATATTTTTTGTATTGATCATACATTTCCTCAGCACTTGGGTGATCATATTTACTAAGCTTCATTACCTTTTTTGGTTTTTTCAGGTTAATTTCTTTAGAGATTCTTAGGTTATTCTGTACAGCAGATGTCACTATTTTTGTTAAACATGGAAATAAGAACAGACTAACAAGTGTACACATAGTGAAGGTTATCGTTTTCCAACTTTTTTTGAAAATCTATAGATTATCCCACCAACTGGAATCAAGTGTAAGAGTCTTTTGATTTTGTGAATATGCTAGTTCTTTTATTTCGTTTAAAGTATTTCTAATGACTGCCACAATTAATTTGATTTGATAAACTACTGTTTTGGTTTGGTTGAGTTGGTCATTAATATGATTAAGAGCCAATGCGGTCTGATTAGATATTACTTCTAATTCTGATTGTAGTTTCAAAATTTTGTTTAACATATATTGTTCCTTCAGTTTTGTTTTTCTCAAATCCTCATATATAGGAACTCTTAAACTTGATCCAGATTCTTTGTGTATTATACAGACAGTTTGTTTTATAATTCTAATGATGCCACCACTAGACCAGTCTCTTGGCAATTCAGTGGATGTTGTGGTACCATTGACCCAAAACAGGCGTTTAGGGGTTTCCTGAAAGAGATTAATTTTTGTCGTGCCCTCCCAATATTTAGAAATACTTTTTCCTTTTACCAGATTTACCAGGTTTGCTTCAGTAGCATCACGTTCAAAGCACTACCAGGTTTCTCCTACAGGGTGCTCTCCCAGGAGTGGCTGCCTAAAGGTGGCGGTGTTCCGGGTCATCCAATATAT